>NC_090924.1:259121654-259746654 GCF_040938575.1 Ambystoma mexicanum
TGTCAAACATCTAAACAGTTGCATTAGAAAGCATACCATTGGCCCCTGCTCCTCTTCCAATGAATGAGAAGATGGCAAGTGTTCAGAACTAACCAAGTACAATATCCAGGCAGCCTTGCGATACTATCCCTGCTGTGTAATATCTCCTGTGATCCTCTTTAAATGGTTACATTTCTGACTTCGGCTTCATTCAGCCCAGTTCATATTGACATTGAATTCAGAATTGCCCTGGTGCATTTATTATAGGTCTCCACCATGGTACATGCACATCATGCTTTCCTCCACCCACGACAGAAGATTAAACAATACAAGGGGCTCAATTTTATCTGACAGGATCTTGCATGCTGTCGATCGAAACTACACAATTGTGAGAATGGGTGTAATACAAATCATCAGTTATCTGCTGTCCGAGGTAGTTATAGAAGTATTCAAAGTCACAAGTTCACAACCATGTGCTATCATAGCCATCATTAGGTACATTTACTTGGTAAATTCTTTCTCAACTTTGTTCACTCATTTTTCAAGCCACTTTTCTACATTGGTATTTCTTTGCACAAAATAATAGCTGGAAATATTGATTATGCAACTCACTGTCAGCCTCTTACTCATGAACTAGGAAAAACCTGCAATATCTGCGGACTACCAACCTGGCTCTGAGTCAGAATGCATTCACTCCACCTGCCATTTTGTATCCTATTACTGAATACACATTTAGTCACCTACAAGAGGGTAGGGTGGTGCTGGAGCATGTTACCTCCATAGCATCATCCAATGTCATGGAGTTAGGCCATTCATATTATGCTCATCTGGCAATACAGACAGTATATGGCAGCATGGTGCATTAAGTTTTCCCTCTGGGACTGTGCAAACTGCATCACACCTACAGGGTTAGCACCAATAGCAAACTGCAACCAACCCCAAGTGTCCTCCTCAATCTTTTATCTCCCCCTATGCCAGTGGCAAACCCTCCATTTTCATACCTGCTAACGTCTCCAATGCCGCCTCCTTATGTGGAAGTGTCAGCCCTGCATCCTCCACCTCTTCCACCTTTTCCTCCTGGGTATGCAAATCCCTCCTTTGCCAGGCTTGCACATGTCACCTTTCCGAGCCTTCACACTTTATCAATGCCTGCTGTTATTGTGGGAGTCTTGTACCTACTTTGATTTACAACCATAAGGGGCACGCCATTATCCTCCTAGACCTCCACCGAGCAATTAAAATGATTGGCCCCTGAGAAGAGAACCACCTCTTCGGCAACACGCAACAACCTGCTCCACTTCATGATTTCATGACCTTTCTATGAACGGGTACCACTAGAGAACATTATATTACATTAATTCACATGGAATTCTGGGACACAGAGATGGAGGTGACTATAACGCATATAACGCAGGTAGGATTTTTGGTTTAAACAAGAATGGGGAGCTGTTTTCAGGTTTCACAAGCAAGTGAGAATACAAAAGGGTACAGTGTATTCGTTTTTTTATTTCTTTGGGTAAAAGGCAAAGAGGGGGAAGAAATGGAAGAAGAAAAACAAGTCCTGGCAGGACAAGCACACAGCCAAATAAAATTATGAATTCAAGAGGGAAAGTGATTTGATTAGCTTTTTCAAACAAGAACAGGAGAATGGACATAGTCAACCTTTGGTGTTTTTAAAAAATAAACTATATGAGAAAAGCTAAGGTAAAAAAGGAACCAAAGGGGGTGGCCTAGCACAAACAGACAAACTGGAGGGAAATAGAGATCACAATCACAGAAAATGAATGCGCTGACAAATGACCATTATTATCCTGAAAAGTCCACCCAAACATACCCAATGCAATAGAAGCAGGACTGTGCGGAACACTTCTGCTTTTACAGCCTCAAAAAAACAGCCAGGAAAAAGTTAAAGTGAGCAGTTACCTCTATGGGGCTCCTGAAACTGCCAGCGTATACCCAATCTTGCCAGGATATTCGGTAGCTCTGTTGGGCCTGCTGAACTGAAACCTGCACGCGCTGTTTGGGGCTGCTGGAGAGTCATACTAGATCCTGCGGGCTGCCAAAATCTGCACTCGGCATCCAGTTCTGCCTGTGAGTACATCTGGGTTCAAGTTCACCCAGACTTGGTCCTTACTTTTAGGCTTCTACTTGTGGCTGAGTAAAGTGAGCATCTACTTATTTATTCATTTTGGTGAAGATTTTCTAGAGTCATTGGCACATGGCAGTGTAGCAAGAATTACAGAAATTGTAAAGTTGTGATAAATGTTACCTTACTCACTCTGTCACCCATTGTTGGCCCAAACCTACTGGTGCAAAGACAGTGGAACAGAGACACAATGATAATGTAGATATAAACAATTAGACCCTAATATAAATAGCATAGCATTAGCAATTTCTACATAAAAAGAAGAAATATTGCTCTGTTCAAAAGTATGGCTAGAGGGAGTAGTGTGAAACCTGTGGTATCTGTTAGTAAACTGGAGATGTGGCTTTCATTATACATTCTCTTGCTCGCTTCCTCGCATTCTCACTCAGTCACTCGCTTTTTCATTCACTCAATCACAAACTAACTGATTCACTCAATCGCTCACTTACTCTGTGATTCCAGATCACAAGTTCACTGATGATATGCCAGCCAGGGGCGTTGCTAGGGGGGGGCTAAGGGGGCTGTAGCCCCTGATCTTTTGGTTGTAGCCCCGGATAGAATCTCAGGAGCTACAGCCAAAAGACTAGCTAGCCCCCAGTCCCAACAGTACCGACATCTGCTTAGCCCCTGGTCTTTTCCAGACCTAGCAACTCCCCTGATGCCAGCTCAGCCAGTAAAGCACCCATTTCATGAATCTGTGTGCAGACTGAAGTAATGGGCTGAATCATGACAAGATTGACTCAGGCATTTCTCCTTCCAAAGTTGCTAAGGGAGTACCATTAAGTTCACCAATAATGCCTTTTTAATAAAAGCATTTCAATGTGGGAAGAATATAAAGATAGGTGCTATCTAAACATTTGGTATAATATGCAATGTGCAATACCTATGTCACCCTCAATACATTGTTATCAATATTCCTTACCGCTTAGGCGGGTCCTATTATGTCATGTCACAAAGCTTTTATACTGTTGTAAATCACAACTGTACTGGTCTAAGAGTGCTGAGGCTTGACTCGAAGTTGGTATATTGTTCTCCTGTTACAGGTATCCAGTCAGCAGTCTGCCAAGGAAGAAGGAGAGGGATAGCGGTGTAAGGTGAACCAGTGTACCCAACACAAGGCCCTTTAAGACAAGGTAGCAACACTTTGAGATAGATGGGGATGCAGAATATACTCAAACATCAATAATCAGACTGACTCAGGAAAGTAAGTCAGTTTTATTTGCAATTGTCAAAAACAGGGAGCATAACGAACATCAACAAACATACGCTCAATCTTCTCACTCAGCGAGTTTCATAAACAATACAACTTATATAGTAAAAACTCATCATCGCTGACATCAATCTACATCGCAAACTACAAAAACCTACTTGGGAAAGTGATAGGCATAGAGGGAACATTTAGGTATAAGTTCCATACTTGTCAGGAAAAGTGATTGGGTCTCTAACATCAGGTGGGCAACTAAGCCCTCCTCTAGTGCAAGTCACTATAAACGTCATCAAATACATGATGTTCCATTGGTTACACAACCTATAGGGATCTCTGTTATGTGGCCCCTCGCACCCGTCTGTAATATTCATTCCACACACGCTAGCAGCACGCAGCATGGTACCAAGGTGCTTGTGGGCTGGTCTTGACCATAGCTTCCCATCTAATTAGCCTGTCATCTATCATCACTCTTGCCGTCTGCCAGTCAATTAGCCTTTGAACATGGCCTTACAAATGTTCTTCATGCCTGAGAATAAAAGGGAGTATAGGCATACTTTGTCTCTTGGTTTCAATGTAGCTCAACCCAGTCTCTATTTTCATGCGACCATGTGACTGGAGACCATGTTTCAGAGCTTTTTGCTGTATTAAAATACTATTAAATGATGAACCACTAACGTCTTCAGTGTTCTTCCTACCCACCTCAAACAGGAGTTTTCACACGTTTTGTAGCTACTGCATGAACACCCTGGCTCATGGTGGCCTTGACTTCTTGGTGCTGGGCCAGCCAAGCCTTTCTTGAATTTTCCTCCGCCATGAAGTTGTTTTCCAACTGCGCCACACTGAAAAAGCCTTTCTATTCAAGGGGTCCAGACTCTGCTAATGTGCATTGTGGGACATCCATATTCCATACATTCCTATGCATATACATTGGCACATCGCTGCAATCTATTTACTACGCAACCCGCCCTAAGAATACTGTGTCTGCTTGCGTTACTGCATCTGTACAATTGCAAAATGACTTTGCATTTTCTTCATCGTTTCTGTAGCATGAGCATCTTCATCTCAAGCCCAAAATGTTGCTCATCTTTAACATCTCCTCCTTAGATCCTATAGAAAGTCTACATTCTTCAGCCTCTTGCCTCTTTTCTAGATATGTCAGCTCTTCTTTGTATGAAGTCACCAGCCGTCTCTCTTGCTCATTTTCACAATTCCTCTGGGATTTCATTCAAATGGCCATCATTTTTATATGGTTTCCACAATGGGTACCTTACTTCCATAAAACTTTGTGGTAACGGTATTCTAACTGGTACTGCTCTGGCTCCCAAAATATTGGCAGCATGGGGGCAGAGCTTTGAGTGGGGGTACTTGGCTCCATCTCTACACTCCTCCCTCTGGGCGATTCATCGGCCACTATCTCATCAGTCTTAACATCTAGACATCCTCGTCTGAAGAAATGCTTCTTTGGGACCCATATTTTTATGACTCCTTTCAAGCATCCTGCTGATTTCACAGCCTCATCTTTATTCCAGGACATAACCATGCATTGTCCATTGGGACTACAGTAGATCCATTTCCCTAATACTTCTTGTGGTTCTTCAGGTACAGTAACTTCGTTCCCTCATGTGCATGGATGCTGGCCTTCACATAGTCTCTGATTTCTTCATCTGTCAGCTCTTTAGGTTTGAATCCTGATTCAACATCAATCACAATTTTCATTCCTACTGCCTACTTTGCAGTCTTCTTGCACTGTGTGATTATTATCCTGATCACACAAAATCTAAACATAATCATCACCAACAGGGCTCTCAGGAACTTGAAAATATTCACCATCCACTGTGGAACCCATGAAATGATTGATCCAAATCAACTGTCATTAGCAATGTCTTCTACTTCAACTTCCATTTTGGCGTGTCATTTCGTCAGCAACGTTATGGCCTCTGTCAAGGTGCCATTCTCGTCGTCATGAGAAGGTATGAACGTGCAACATGATTCTCAGATTATGGCACACACACCTCCATCCATAGCTGTGATCATGTCCAGGACATATCTATTCTGTAGAGTCATCAGTCGTATGGCTCTCAGCTCCTCCTTGATTGCATTGAATCCCTTTATAGTAGTGTTCATCGTCTGCAAAAGCTCCCACCTGGTTATCTGTATCCATTTGGTATTTGCTGCCGTCTGGATCCTGGGTATGAAGATTATTGTGAATATCGATGAAGTCTGACTGAACAATCTGTGTTCATATGGAATGGAATGGAAAGCTTCTATTGACTTGGCTGAGAAATAGTTCTCCCTCTTCATTTGATTCAGTAGCTCAGCAGCTCGCTCCTTCCTCAGGTGAGCATCTGCTTTTGAAAATTTTCCAATGTTCAAGTCACCTTTAGGAATCACCAACGCTGGAACATGAAGAATCACTATAGTACACAGTCCTCCCCAATCTCTGGGCAGCTTCATATAAGCTCTGGATCCACAGACCCAGTAGTGATCCATTATCACTGCTGTTCTAATGTTCATTCCTGGCACATCAAAGACTCAACCACAATTTAGATTTTCTTCAACTTTTGTTGTACCATTGTTTCTGATACATAGCTTTACATTGTCTAGAGGCACTATCTGTAAAGGGCCCATTTCAGTAGTTTTACAAGTTTTGGCCATGATGGTTTGCATCCTTTTTCTCAATGTCAATGGTTGGTTTACGGTAACCAGTCACTACCCATGCTCTGCAGATAACCACACCTTCCTCCCAGCCGTCTGGAGAACGTACTGATCCCCAGATCTACATCTGGCCTCTTTCCTTCCATTTTCAAATTTCTTCTGCAGTTTTCCTGGGCTTTCAAGTCTTCTGTTTACTTCCCATCTGATTCCAGCTCCTTCCACTCTAGGCTGGTCATATCTTATCACATGATTTCTGTTCAATGTCCCTTGTCTTTGAGTCTTGAACATAATCATCTTTGTCGGGAGCTGACCATTCTGTTGCCCATACCAAAGATGCTTTTCGGCCCATGATCTGACCCTTTGCCCGGCAGAGTGCTATTTGAGATGGGCAATTTGCTGTCTGAACATCTATTTCAAAGGCTATGAATATCTTTGACTTTCCCATAGGCAGGAGTGCACACACACATAGCATTCCTCCTCTGAGGACTCCTTCCCACCTTTTTCATGTGCTGGTACCAGATGTTGTTCCCCAAATGTGCTGTGCTGTCAAGATAATCGTTCGAGTCATGATCATTCTCCCTTGTACGTCTCTTAGGTCTCTTTCTTGCCTCATTAGCTCTTATGATCATTCTAGAAGTATATCAGCATAGTTCCTTCTTACAGGGGGAATCATAGGGACACTTGTCAGTGCACTCGGCACTTCCACATGAACTACTGGTGTAGGGACAATCACATAGGGCCTTGGCTTTTGTAATATTGCTATATTTGTACCTTCCTTCTGCATAGAAAGATACACAGGAACCACTGCTCTCTTTGGACCAACATAATAAACAGTGTGTATCAAGAGAAACAGAAGAATAATGAAAAATTTAATACATGTACATCCAACTCCAAAAACAGTTGCTTCATGTGCATCACTGTGTTCTCTCGTTGTTTGCTACATTATTATTATTGCTGTCAATATTTCCCATCTTGCCTGTAATTACTTTTAAGGAAGGAAAAAGTGACTTTAATCAGGCAAGTATGTCAGATGCTTGTGTAGTAGACGAATCTGCTTGATTATCTAGTGTAGCAGACAATTTATTGCAGGTCGATTCCTGGGATCTCTCAGAAATACACAGGTATTAGTCTGTCGTCCAACTAATTAAGTACACTGCAAGAGATTTAGCACCTTTCATCTCGAAGCTTAGCAACACTTTCATCTCATCAGATACTATCCCAAACAACCTTAAAGAGTCTTGGTTACTCCCTCTCCTCAAGAAACAAACTCTAGACCCTACTATACCAACTAATTATAGGCCCATCACGACAGTGCCATTCCTCCTAAAAACATTAGATAAGGTAGCATAGACCCAAATTCAGAAGTTCCTGGAACTTAACCAATATTTAGGACCCCGCCAATTAGGTTTCCGGCCACAACATGGCACGGAAACAGCGCTTATTGATCTCAAGGCCCAAATTGACGAGCTCAGAGACAATGGAAAATCAGCTTTGCTTCTCCTTCTCAACCTCTCGGCTGAATTTGACCTGGTTGACCACAAGGTTTTATGCAACCACTTGGATTCAGCAGCCCATTTCTCTAAGGAGGCCATAGTCTGGATACAATCCTTCCTCAGTAACAGGACTATGAGAGTCTTCTCTCCCTCAGTTGTGGCAGACCCTATCAGCATCACGTGCGGGGTGCCCCAGGGATCATGTGCCTCTCCGACTTTGTTTAACATATTTACCAAGCTTCATTTTGATGATGTATACCATCTTGGTATCACCTACACCAACTATGCAGATGATACCCAGATTCTCTTACCACTTACTGGGGATTATAATAAGGATTTGTCCTCGGTGAATACAATTTACAGCATAATTCAGGCATGGATGGCCTCCCATAGTCTCTGCCTGAATGATTGCAAAATGGAGCTCATCATCCTCGGCACTATTTCCCATCTCACAAGATTAGGCCCCGCATATTCATCCTTTACCAATGACGGGAACCCCATTAAAGTTGCCAAAGAAGTAAAAACCTTAAGTTTTTACCTTGACTCTACCCTTACATCTACCAAACAGGTAAACACGTTGGCCTCCTCCACTGCATATACATGTAAATTAATTAGAGCTGGCAAAGACTTCCTATCCTCTAACAGTTGTATTATCTTGGCCAGAGCCGTCATCCTGTCCAAATTGGACAACTGTAATGCCCTTACATTGGTGCCAACAAATACATTGTCAAGAGAGTACAGACACTCCAGAACAATGCCCTCAGAGCCGCACTAAGCATAGCAAGAAAAGAGCATATTTCAGAGACTATGACAAAATCCGACTGAAAACGGCATCTCTCACCTTCAAATGCCTAAATAATAGGGCACCATGCTACTTAACAGAGAGAATCAATAGAAAATCTTCAAGTACGCCTACTAGAACAGTCAATACTAACTGTCTCCATGTGCCAAGATACAAACTATCTAAAATCGGGGGCAGTAGCTTCCCAGTCAAGGCAGCTCAGCTTTGGAACTCCCTGTCACCCCAGCCTAGAACTGACCAAGCATTCACCAACTTCAGATAGAATCTCATTAATTGGTTCAAAGATAACGACAAGTAATACACTAGCCCCCATTTCTCCCGCCTTGTAAATAGTACTAATCTGCCTTGTAAATTTGGTCCTGCTTGTACTGTGTGAATCACTATTATATGATTTCTATGTACGTACCTAAACCTGTATATTCTGTATGCTATGCCTTTATATCCTGATTTGTACATGATGTCACCTTATAACTAAGATGAAAGCTTTGTTGTATCCTCTGCGCCCTGATACCCTTGGGTCTGGTGTGCATTATAAATAATAAACAAACAAACAAACAAGATAAAGCAGAAAATAAAAGATAATTCCAAGCAGTTTGTGAGTGTCTTCGTCTGATAGGACCATCTGTACTTTCCGTACAATACTCAGGAAGCTGGAGGATTTGCTCAATGATGGCTGGGAGCAGTCTCCTCATGATGGGACCATTTTTAGGATCTTGCAGAAACAGGTGAATGCCACAAGTTCTCCCAACCAGCGCAGGATATGCATGAAGAATGAAGAGGGAAACAGCAAGAATGATCCGATAAGTGTTGCCATCAGACACCACCATGGGTGCCTCCAAAGAAAAACTAGGTAAGAAAGGAATTGGGAAACTGCTCCCTCTTCCAGTTGTTGAAAAGGAATTCGAGGTTTGGCATTTCTTTTCTTCAGGATCTCAATGCTCCACAGTCCACTGTCAGCAAACCCCTGTAGCTCAAATAGCCCTTCCACTACTTTCTTAGCAGCTACAAAGAGTGTCTCAGGTGAACCACTGTCCATGTGCACCCTTTCCCTCTGTCTACTTGACAGTCTCTGCGTCCTGCTTCCACGTCATCGATCTAGTCTGCATGTGCTGAACTTCTTCTCCGTGGCTTGCTTCCGAATGGGGTGTGGTGGCCTCTCCAGTGTAGACTTTTACATCTCCCAGGTGTATCCAAGCGTGTCTACCTAGGACCTTTACTGCTGAAGGGCTAATGTCCTCCACTACGGAAGGGCCGTTAAATCTGGGCTCGTGCCACTTTCGCATGAAATTCCTGATTAAGATTTTATCACTTGGGAAAAGTCTTGGATGACATAGTTCTTCAGGGCCGGTTGCTGTATGGTCTTCATCTGTGTTCTGAGACGACACCCCGTCTGTTTCACTTGATCTGAAACTACAGAGATACTTGTGGTCGTAGATGTTAAGTAAGCACATAGCTCATTTCCTAGCAACTCTGCAGTTGTCTGGGCATCACTCCTAGTCCGCGATGGAGGAGTTACAGGCATTCTCATTTGTCTCCCTGTGACTAGTTTGTGGGTTGTGAGGTGATGGTCAGAGCCAGGTTGATTCCTCAATGCATATAATGCAAGGAGTAGGCAATGCAGCCATCCCTTTATCAACATTAGTTTTAATTTGGCTATCCTCTCTTTGAGCAGACTGTTGAGCCTCTCACATATCCTGTTCGCTTGCGGGTGATAAGCATAAGAAAACTTATGTTTTATGGGGAGCAATAAGCTAATTTGCTCAAACACATGGTTCACAAAACGGGGGCCATTATCTGATCTCAACACCTCACAAATTCCCTATCTAGGAAATACTTCTAGGACTAAGAACTTTGCAATGCAAGTGGCATCCGGGTGTGTGCATGGGCCCGCCTTGACCCACCTAGAGAAGGGGCACACCACCACTATCACATACCTATATCCATTACAGACCTGCAGCTTATCAAAATAGCTGATATGTAAATGCTGAAAAGGACCATTTGGTTGAGGAATAACTCCTCAAACTGTTCGCAGCATGTGCCCAGCAGTAAACTTTTGACATACGATGCAATTTACTACATAAAAAGTGACATGTTCTAACAGGTTCAGTACAAACCAGTCCTCCGTAATGGTTGCTGCAAGGCTCTCCCTAGTGACATGCGCAGGGTAGTGTAGCTGTTCAAACGCCACCCTTAATAAGGCTACAGGCATCACCGCTTTACCAGTGTTGTCCTGTTGCCAAAGTGCCTCGGAAGGGCATAAAGAACACCCTCTCTGTGTCCACAGATCGTTTGCATCCTTTGGGGCTCCACCTTGAACTTCCATCAATTGTGTTTTCAATAAATGGTTAAAACTTTCATTCACAATCATCATCACCACCAATCTCTCTTTCACATTAGGCATATCAAAGCTCATTATATCAGGTGCATATGCAACTCTTTTTGCCTCTTCGTCTGCGGCTTGGTTTCCACGTGAAATAAAGTCTGTTCTCTTAGTGTGTGCTGCTAACTTAACTACTGCGATGGCTACTGGGAGTTGCAGCGCTTTAATAAGTCTGTCCAATAAAGCGGTGTGCTGAACTGGAGTGCCGTATGCTCGCAGGTAACCCCTCCTTTTCCAATGTGCTAGCTCTGCGTGTACGGTTGACGTCACGTAGGCGGAGTCACTGAACACTGTTACTTGCTGTTCTGTGTGTTTCTTGAACGCAACAATCAACACCACTAATTCTGCAGCGTGTGCTGAAAAGTGAGATGGTAGTCGTATACTTGTCATTACTTTGAAATCCCCGTTAGCCCTGTGTTTTACCACAGCGGCACCTGAATACCATTGTCCATCAGTTTGATCAATCTTCGAAGAACCATCAATAAAGAGAATCTTTGCAGCTGTTAGAACATTTTCCTTTACCCTTGGGATTTCATCATAAAATTCCTCATAATTTGAAAAAACATGTACTTGCTCGTCCTCTGCCAGTGGTTCAGCTACAAAAGTGACAGGGTTCACCATTTTACGTCTAACTATTTTAATCACTGGATTTGATATAACCACCTCATAAGCAGAAGCTCTTTGAGATGTCAGTGTACCTTGAGGTTTCTCCAAAACAGCAAACAAAGCATGTTCAACAAATAACATCATGGAACACCCCATTACTATGCTGGCAGACTTCTCAAGAGCGAACGAGGCTGCAGCCAATGATTGTTTGCAAAGGAAGTGACCCCTCATTGCTGGGTCCAAAATCCCACAATAATATGCTAGGGGCTTGTACCCAAAATAGTTCTCTGCGTGAGCACTGCTGTCATGAGTGTTCCATTTGTGTGTGAGAATGAAAATAATTCCTCAGAATAATTGGGAATCCCTATAATTGGAGATGGGCAAATTGCCTTTAGAACTCATCAAACCCCTCCTCCATTTCCTCAGTCCATGTAATCTTTTCCTGATTCACCAGTGTTTTTTTCAGTGCCTGCAGCAAGGGTCTTGTGCATGAACTATAATCAAATACCCATGCTCTGACATAATTGCACAATAATTGCACAATCCTATACATTGTTGCATTTGCTTTATCGTGTGCGGTTTTGAGTTTTTTTTTAATTGCCTCAGCCCTTTCAGGTGTAACTTTCTTTCCTTCATGCAAGATTAACTGACCTACATACAACACTTCTTCTTGGCAATACTGCAATTTCTCTTTGTCCACTTTATATAACTTCTCTTCTAGGATAATCATTAGCTGAACTGAGTCACGTCTGCACTCTGATGTGCTGCAGACCAAAACATCATCTACGTATTGCAGCAGGACAAGGACACTTGGCAAATCAACACTGCTTAAGTCCATCTGTAGGACTCTATTGAAAAATCGATGGAGACTCACAATACCCTTGCAGCAATCTTGTGCTTTTCAGCTTAGTCTAACAGAACATAAATGACGTCAGATCCTGAGAATCTTTATGCAACAGGATTGAGAAAAACGCATTTTTCAAGTCAATCATAGTGAAATATCACGCCTCAACAGGGATACTACATAAGATTGTCACCGGGTTAGGATCTAGCGGAAACTCGGCCTCTACAATCTGGTTAATCGACCTCATATCTTGAATTAAACACCACAAACCCCCCTTACATTTTTTGATAGGGCACACTGTGATATTGCATTGTGACTCTGACGTCACTAAAATGCCCTGATCCATCATGGCGGATATTGTTTTAAAAATACCCTCCTCTGCTTCTCGAGGTATGGGATACTGCCTTGCTCGAGGTACAATTGCTCCTGGCTTCAGTTTAACCTTGACTTCTCCAACTCCCTTTAATAGGCCTACGTCATAGGGATCCGTAAATCATGCGCCTGCCCACCTGGCGCTTTTGGACTCCACTACACTTTTGCTGCCATTGAATGGGACCATCACGCTTTGGGTTACGTTGCCTTAGCTGTCTAGTGTTTTCATCTGTCATGGCTGCCACCGCTGCTACATAGCAGCCTCTTTGCAGCCCGCTCCTCGCGTTGCAACCCATCCTTCGATTTGGCTACTTTGGGAACTACGCTAGTTTTCCCCACTGCGCTTCCTACTACTGTGCCTCCCCTCCTTCTTTTGTCTTTGCTAGCTCGTAGTGTGTCTAGCATCTCGTGGCTTTCCCTACTTTTCCCCCCAGGGTTTTTTTTTCTGTTACGTGGCTTCATTTCTATTGGTGGCATCTCCTCTCTGCCTTCTTGACAGCGCTTGACGATCCTTCCTGGATTTTGCTATTCTTGCTCTCCGCTCTGCCTTCTGTCCGGCACTTGCCGTTCCTCTCTAGATTCTGCCTTTCTTACCTTAGGCTCGTCCTGCTCTGGTCCGTCCAAGCCGTTGTTTCTTTTCTCACCTTTCAGAGACTGCTTCTTCTTCTTGGCAGTTTTCTTGAACGCTGTCTTTCCTAAGGCTTCTCCGCTTTTCTGTAGCAGCTGTTACGATCGCTCTGCTGTTATAAGAGCAGCTGCCTTGTGGCTCCACATAGGTCCCTTCTTTTTAGGGCTCCACGGCTATTCCAGTCAATCTACCTGCAGAACACATCTACCTGCCAAGAGACTCTTACTACTACCTTATTGGAATTCTTCATTACTCTACCTCGACCATCCAAAACTCCCAGATCCTTGGACCATGTTCTGCACCATCAACGAACTCTCACTTTACAGAGGTTTGTTCTGCCATTTGGCTTTTTCCTCTGCTTGTCTTCCTCGGGAAAGAACCCCATGCCAGTCTTGTGCACCAAGACGGCATAGTGGCTTCGACTCGAGGGAGGCCGTACCTCTTAAAAAAAAAGAAGGAATACCAGCAAGAAGAAAGGTGAGATTATCTCGAGCAGTTCAGAAGAAACAGGTGAGGAGGAGGGGGTTTTATCTGAAATGAGTGATGACCAAGGGGATTCTGACACCGTAGTCCATAAAGAAACTGGCACTTTCGCCATATCTTCATCAAAAAATGCGGGACGCTGTCGCACTATCACCATTTTCGTGGAGCCTGTGTCTTTTGCCCTAAACCAATATGTAATGCTCATCTCGAATACCACTTTGTCATCTGATGGGTCATCTCTAAATATGTCCTCATCAGTAACGTCAGTCAATTTGTACCCCTCTCCAATAGCAGTCATCGTCAAATCCTATGAGCAGGGCCAATTCGCCTCGCACCACAGCTGCTTGCAACTGTAAGGGAAAAACCCGTCCCCCCTCTTCGTCCATGGGAATCTCTGGCCTAAAGAGAAATTCATCAGGTATTCTCATAGTCTTGCCCACTATACCAGGCAGCCATGTTAAAAAAATGTGTTCCCCATAGTGAAACACTTCTGGTTCTACCACCATCCCTCGTTTGGCTATTTGCCCTGTAAATGGCATGATAAATTCACCCACGTTTAAATAATGTATTCTTGGCGTTAAACACACTGTGCCCTCATCAATGAAAGACATCGTCATGTTTGGTTTCGTCATTAAATCTCGGCCCATTATATTAACTGGTGACTGCCATGAATACAATGGGACAGACATATCACATTCTCCTTTAGAGAATGGCAATTTCTCAGTAAAAGGAACTCTACTTGTAGCTACCGAGAACCCTTGAGCATTCATGGCATTAGCCAATAATGAAAATGTTTCCTCTCATATAAATGAGCGAGTTGCACCTGTGTCTACTAAAAAAGAAAAGGATTTGCCTCCTATAGCGATTTCAACCCTCGGTTCTTCTTGAGGATTGGGAGTCACAGATAGTACTGAACACATCAAGTCACCCAGCGAGCTGTCCTATTGTGGGTACATACTTATTCCTGTGCCCGTGAAAGGATTCCCACCCTTGAAAGTGACACCCCCTGTTCTAGGAGTCAATAACTGTCCTGTGTTTGTGCTTTGCTGTATCTGCATGGGTGCGTGCTGTGACTGCCCTTGTGGCGGATTCAGTGGTGCTTGCTGTGGTTGCAGAGCCTGTTGCATTCTTGGAGCTTGTGCTTGATACACTCTCTGATCTTGGGCAAGCCCATCCCTACTTTGTGGTCTATATGCAGGCAGATAAGCAGTCACCCCTCTTGATAACTCCCCATTCTGTACATACCCTTGGCTCCAACTTGTTTGCGCGATATCTCCTGTCATTCCACATGTCCAAAATACAGAAGGGAGTCTTCTGATTTGCCCTCCCTGCATGCCTTGATTATCATTCTGCATAGTCTGAAACCCACCTCGGTTACTCTGAAAATGTCCTTGATTATTCTGAAAGCCTCCTCTTCCACGGAAGCTTCCCCTACCTCTTGGTACAAATCCATTGCCTCCTTGATCGACTGCCGTTGGTTATTCACCTGTGGCATGCCGTGCTGCTTGCTGTGATCCTAGCCCTTCTCCACTTGTTAATATTGCCCCTTTTATAGCATACTTTGATAGCTTCTTCTGTACTAGCTTAGCCTCCTCAATCTTCCTTGCGTCGTCTCTCTTTTGATTTTTCTCCTGCAACAGTCGGCAATGATGTGCAATGGTCAGCTGTATTTCTGCCCATGGTTTTGCCTCCATACCCACCAGCATCTTGAGCTGTCTCTGTACCTTGTCTGGTAGTCCCTGACATAATATATGATAGAATACAGGTATAGATTTTTCTACGTCTCCCACGTTTCCAAAGACCACTGCTCTTGAAAATTCTGAATGAAAATAAGCATATCCCCCCCTTCTTGCATCTTACATGCCATTATAGCACCCATATCTGATGTATCAGGATATTGTACCCGAAGCGCTTTCCAGACTGCCGCTCTACAATTATTAAACAGCGCTCCATCGTGCGTTGTGTTCTGTGCAGTGACACTCGTGTATCCTGCTCTTGACCAAATGTCATCAGCCCTCTCCGCAAGGATAGCTGCTAGAAGACCCTTAATGTCCCCTATGGCTAGCGTATTTCCTCCTGTCATTTTCTGTAATTCATAGATCCATTTTCCGGCACCGAAGTCAGACTCAGGAGTTTACACATTAAATTATCCTTATCCATCTGAGGCCACGGTATATACTGTGGTCTGGCCCCTCCTTTCTCTAACAAGGGGAACTGCGAAATCCCAAAATCGCACCTGTCTCCCATTGTCTGCTTGTCCATAGCAGGGACAATGGCTCTGCACCGTCTTCTTCCTGGTAATGACCTTAGCCTGCTCACATAGGGTGGCGAGTCCCCCCTCCAACTAAGAGGTTGCCTTTTAGGTCAATCTGGCCATGCCAGGGGCTCTGGTGTCCTCGATTTAGGTAGGTCCAGATCTGACCATCTGACTTCCTTATCTGTCGGGGAACACCCATCAGGACCACATGCACTAGCGCCCTTCTCCCCACAGACGGTTTCTCTATCTTCGTCTGACATATATTGTCCCCAACTGGTGTGGCTTCCCTCTTTCTCGTCTCTATTTAACGTTAGTTTGTCCAAAGACAAGGCTCTATGCTCAAGCCTGAACAGACCCCCCTCTTTGCATAACAAATGAGTAACTTCAAATTGATCGTCTTTCCCTTTATTTCTCGATTCATTTTTTGTCCTCATCTCCTGATGAGCCTTCTCGATCCTACCTCCAATAGGTCCTATATCACAATTATCTTCTAATTCTACTATAGAGGGTCTTGGTATTGGTTCTTGTGTTGGGAAGAACTCCTCTATGTCCTCCCATGCCACTACTGGATTATGCTCCATTAACTCTTTCTCCATGTGATCAATGTCACGTGCCCTTTGCATTCTCTTTCGTTCCATTTCCTCGTCAAACTCTCTTCATTTCTTTGCTTCCTCCCTTTCCCTTTCCTCTTCCTGTCTTTTTACCTCTCTTCTTTTGTTTTCTCTACGCACTTCTTCATCTCTATTTCTTTGCATTCTTTTATCTCTTAATTTCTTTTCTTCATGTTCTTCTCTTGTCTTTTCTAGCTTGTCTCGTTCTTTGATTGCTTTTTGTCTGTTGTCATACTTTCTCTGCTCCTCTGCTCTTTCCTGCTTTATCAACTGTTCATCTTGATACAGTTGTTCCCACCCCTGTCAATTTTTTCTTTTAGTCTCATCTTCTTTCAATTGTTCCTCTTTTTCTCTGTCTTTTTTGTCTTGCTCGTCCCGATCTTACCTTTGCATTACTTCCTCAATGCTCTTTCCATCAAGTTTGAGCAATAACTGATTGCCCATCCATTTGTTCTGTATGAGCGCTACCTCGTCAGCTTTGTCATTCTCTCCTTTCCATCTTTTTATTTCTCTTTCTATATCTAGAGACACTTGGTCTTTCACTTCTCTCTTTGTCCCGTGGGACTTTAGAGATCAGATCCCTTTCTAGAGTCTTTTCTGGACTCTCGTCACTGCTACATGCAGGCAGCTCATATGTCGGATTACTGCACCCTGTCGCTGCCTTAAGTTCTCTTAAAGGATATAATCCTTCATCTTTCGTACTTTCGTACTTTCGCCATTTACTTCAGGTGCAGTAGGAGGAGCAGAAGGCTCAACACCCCCCTCTTTACACTGGTTAAGCATCTAGTCTTCAGGAGGCGGGTCTTCCCTTTCATCCTGGTACATCTTCCAAAGCTCTAAGCTAGCTCACCTCTTTTCTAGCTTTTTTCCTGTGTACGCTGTGTGCAAGTATGTCGTCATGTGTTGCAAAACTGCTTTGGACAGTGATCCCCTTGTAGCCATGGAATGAACATTTTATCTGCTGTGCCCTTAGTCCATTATACAAAACAAAGGGGGGGTCTGGGAATCTCTGGCAACAGTTTCACCTCACTGATGATGCCCAACAAGGCTGAAACACGTGTATGGGGTTACTGATGGTACTCTTGTTCAGAGGGGAATTGCCATAGCATTTCGGTGCTGGACTGCCCCTGGGCAGGACAAAGGCTGATATGCGGGGAAATTTCTTCTCTGTGAAAAGGACAGTGAGCTAAAGACTCGGTAGAGTCTCTCCCAGGGGTTATTCACCCAAGAACAGGTCATTGGGCTGTGTTCGTGCTGGTAGAGAGATTCCCAGACCCCCCTTTGTTTGCAAACATTAACTTTGGGTTTCACCCTAAGTTAACAGGGCAATCCAAACGTGGACCCCTTGCTCACTGTTCTTAGAGAGGCAACAGTTTCACCTCACTGATGATGCCCAACAAGGCTGAAACACGTGTATGGGGTTACTGATGGTAATCTTGTTCCGAGGAGAATTTCCTAGCATTTTGGCGCTGGACTGCCCCTGGGCAGGACAAAGGCTGATATGCGGGGAAATTTCTTCTCTGTGAAAAGGACAGTGAGCTAAAGACTTGGTAGAGTCTCTCCCAGGGGTTATTCACCCAAGAACAGGTCATTGGGCTGTGTTCGTGCTGGTAGAGAGATTCCCAGACCCCCCTTTGTTTGCATACATTAACTTTGGGTTTCACCCTAAGTTAACAGGGCAATCCAGACGTGGACCCCTTGCTCACTGTTCTTAGAGAGGCAACAGTTTCACCTCACTGATGATGCCCAACAAGGCTGAAACACATGTATGGGGTTACTGACGGTACTCTTGTTCAGAGGAGAATTGGCTAGCATTTCGGCGCTGGACTGCCCCTGAGCAGGACAAAGGCTGATATGCGGGGACATTTCTTCTCTGTGAAAAGGACAGTGAGCTAAAGACTTGGTAGAGTCTCTCCCAGGGGTTATTCACCCAAGAACAGGTCATTGGGCTGTGTTCGTGCTGGTAGAGAGATTCCCAGACCCCCCTTTGTTTGCTTAACCCGTTATACACTGTACTGCTTAAGCTTGGGTGCATGTTTTGGCAGCTGTTTGAACAAGTGTATGAGTGGAGTAACATCCTCCATCATGACTAGTCACAATCGACTGTCAATACTTAGCGCTATTTTACACATAAATACTTTTCAGGAAAATAATACGATATGAGCGTGCACCAGTCGTCACAGCTCCAAACCTCTATGTACCAATTTAATGAACACCATCAGTCAACTAAATAAATAAATAATCAAACTTCCGCCTTTTACCACAATCTGTTACTTTTCGTTCTTCAATATTTCATCATTTCTTTACCACATACAACACATATAATATACAGACGGACAGACATACTGGCCGGCCCACATACACTTCCGCCAATGCTCCTCGTGGCTACTCTGACCCCTAATAATGACCAATCGGAGTGGGAATTGTTCTCTTTAACAGATCTATCTGTTTGTCTCCTAGGTATATACGTTATAGATTTAAAACAACTCCTTCTAGACGTCCTTGATGTAGGATACTGGGCTTATCATATGGATTGCTCTTCGCCCATATACCTTAAACTATGAGGCTCTTCGTTGTTTGAACTAAAATACCCCAACCAACCCTCCATTACTGTTTCCCCATTACCACTTTCCCCATTTTATACAGATGATGATTTGCCAGCTCTCTCAATCTTTTCACCATTTGCCTTTCAGCTTCTGACCCTCGGGATCGTTTCCTCCTCAACCAGCCGCTTCAGCCTACGATCTGTTCAGCTGCCTGTAGAAACCGGGAGGGGAAATCCATGAAAGAGGGACCCGTCCCACCTATCTCTTTAGTGACTTGCAAGATTTTACTACTGGCCGCTATCTACAGGGAGCCTCACGTTTCTCCAGCTAAATGGCAGAGGACATTCGATATTCCGAGACCCTTAAAAGCCTGCTTGGTCGATGGGTCATGAACCATCATCTCTCTGCTACCTCGTGAACCAGTGTACCCAACACAAGGCACTTTAAGACAAGGTAGAAATACTTTGAGATAGATAGGGATGCAGAATATACTCAAACATCAATAATCAGACTGACTCAGGAAGTCAGCAAAGTAAGTCTGTTTAATTTGCAATTGTCTACAACAGGGAGTATAACAAACATCAACAAACATACGCTTGATCTCACTCAGCGAGTTTCATAGAAAATACAGCTTATATAGTAAAAACTCATCTTAAAGGGAACATTTAGGTATACGTTCCATACTTGTCAGGGAAAGTGATTGGGTCTCTAACATCAGGTGGGCAGCTAAGCCCTCCTCTAGTGCAAGTTACTATGAATATCATCAAATACACGACGTCCCATTGGTTACACAAACTATAGGGCTCTCTGTTACGTGGCCCTCTATAATTGGTTGGCACCCTCACAGCCCCCCTGTAATATTCCACACATGCTAGCAGCATGCAGGCTGGTATCCAGGTGCTTGTGGGCTGGTCTTGACCATAGCTTCCCACCTATTTAGCCTGTCATCTATCATCACTCTTGCTGTCTGCCAGTCAATTAGCCTTTGAACATGGCCTTGCACATGTTCTTTTCGTGCCTGAGAACAAAAGGGAGCATAGGCCATACTTTGTATCTTGGTTTCGATGTAGCTCAAACCAGCATCTATTTTCTTCCGACCATGTGACTGGAGACCATGTTTCAGAGCTTTTTGCTGTATTAAAATACTATGAAATGATGAACCTCTGAAGTCTTCAGTGTTCTTCCACCCCACCTCAAAAAGGAGTTTGTTCTTTTCACACGTTTTGTAGCTAGTGCATGAATACCCTGGCTCACGGTGGCCTTGACTTCTTGGTGCTGGGCCAGCCAAGCCTTTATTGAATTTCCCTCTGCCATTAAGTTGTTTTCCAACTGCGCCACATTGAAAAAGCCTTTCCATTCAAGGGGTCCAGACTCTGCTAAAGTGCATTGTGGAACATCCATATTCCATACATTCCTATGCATATACATTGGCGCATCGCTGCAATCTATTTATTACGTAACCCGCCTTAAGAATACTGTGTCTGCTTGCGTTACTGCATCTGTACAATTGTAAAATGACTTTGCATTTTATTCATCGTTTCGGTAGCATGAGCATCTTCATCTCGAGCCCGAAATGTTGCTCATATTCAACACCTCCTCCTTAGATCCTCTAGAATGTGTACATTCTTCAGCCTCTTGACTCTTTTCTCGATGTGTCAGCTCTTCTTTATATGACATCACCAGCCCTCTCTCTTGCTCATTTTCACACTTCCTCTGGGATTTCATTCAAATGGCCATCATATTTTCATGAGTGCCTATTTGGGTTCCTCAATGGGAACCCTACTTCCATAATTCTTTGAGGTAAATGTATTCTAACTGGTACTGTCTCACACTCTGGCTCCCAACATATAGGCAGTATGGGGAGAGAGCTTTGAGCGGGGGTACTTGGCTGCTTCTCTACAAAGGGCAAAGGAAAGAGAGGAGAGACAAAACAAATGGGGATTCAAGCAAAGGCGAGGCAGGTTAAAGGGCAAGGAAAGGATGATGTTTGTGATAGTTTTGCCTCACAATGCTCATATTGATCAAGCCAATGGGGATAATGGATCCAAAATACAGAAAATGCAGAAAATAAGGAAACCTTTTAAGGTGTCGCTAGGAGCAGGGATCACATTTTAAGAAAGATACACACATATTTGTAGTGTGTGTTCGTGTTCTTGACTCGGGAGGTGCTCAGACCAACTCCTTGAAGCCTGGAGGCTTTTTCTTGTCAGAGAGTGCATTTCATTTCTCTGCCCCAACACACTCCAGAACAGAAATACTGGGGTGCCAGACTGGAGGCCAAGAGAGGACAAGTCATGAATAAACAGTGTGTTGGGTGAATGTAAATGGGAGCATGGAAGGAAGAACATAGAAATAGGATGCGTGTCCATTCTTCTGATGCAGTGGAAGCCTGGCATACTAGAAAAATAAGGGGTTAAAGCATTGCAGACTGCTGTGTGGAATGCTTTAGGGGGCTTGATTTAGATGCATGAAGTAAACGAACAGTAACTAGTAGAATGAGAGCGAAGATGGATAAGGTGATGTAGATACCTAAAAAAACCTCGTCAAGTGTCAATAACACGAGAGAATTACACTATCCCGAAGTATGTTAGATGGTGTAATTATTTGTAGCTGTAAGTTAAGGAGTATTATATGTGAACATGTACATTGCCTGCCCCCATGGCCCAGAAATAGCACTTTATACCACAGTAAAGCCATCTCACATCATTTGGTGGGGAGAAGACGGAAGGGAGTCTTTGAGGCTGCAGCCAAGCCATGTAAATAACAGTGTGCCGAAAGGTTGGCAACTGAAGGGCCACTGAGCCAGGAAGGGCAACAAATGGCCAGTTCAGTAGTAGATTAAAGTGGGCTACTCTGAAGGTGCTTGCATGAAAATTTGCCTTTCAGCATGTAGGTTCCCTGGTCAGGGCACACCCCTGAGGCTTCTGCCGGCAAACCTATCGGGATTCTTGGGGGAATTTTGGAGATTGGGCCCCTCTTAATAAGTTCCTCTGGGAATAATCTGTATATACGCACCTCCCCTTTCCAACCACTGCTGCAGATACCTAGTTAGGTTAGCAGGGGGTAGAATGGAGAACCCAGATATCTTTGATAAAACAGCTCAGTTTATGCGATAACCTACTCTTTGCACAGGACTGGACGTCTGTGTGTGTGGCGGCATTATCAAGTAGGCTGGAAATGGGCCGACATGCATGACATTCTTCACGCCCCGAGTGGATGAAATGGGAACACCCATGAATTTGCTCCATAATATACTCACAGGCAAGTCATCTTTCCTGGAGACCAGAGAAATGATGATCCAGTTGGAAATCCTTCCCAAACCTACTGAAAATCCAGGTGAGATTGCATTGAAACATGCCAAAATGCCAATGCATTTGTCGCAAAATTGACTCCAACATGATGCACCTTTCACATCATGAGGATAATGCCATGCTGAGTAAGTCGGCACCGACATTCGATTTCACAATGAAGAAGCACATGGTATGGGTGAGGAGGTCTGAATGAGCAGGATCCATCTAGAAAAAAAATGGTGACTCTGCACATAAGAATAATGCTTGCTTGGTTAGTTCTTTGGGCAGCGAGATATCCCAGTGCAGCTGATAGCAACTGTGGTCTCTGTGAAATAGAGAGGCAGGTTTTAGTCAGTCCACAAAATGTGCAAATACTTTTCACTTTCAACGACTTCTTATTTCAGAAAGGGGGAGCACACAGACTTTTGCATATTAGTTGGAGGTGGAAGCAGTGTTCACTTTGCTACATATCCTGTTCCCCAGACTCCTCCTCTTAAAGGTGGGCTACAGCGATTGGCAGATGCCATATATTCTAGAGACAACATTTGCATTTTCAGAGATCGTATCTTCTCCACCTGACAGACTATCAGACACAGCATTTATTCTACAGCCACGGGCACCAAGCTCTGGCAGCTGGCTGGACAGGCAGCAATATTTCTCTGCTATTCTGCACACTTCCTTTCATTAATCATAATAATTTCATACACTTGCATGTAGCCGAGCGGTGCCAGGAATGTGTCTTTTTTTCTGGAATGATTTCATGTGTGGGGGCATGCAAGCAACCTTGACGGGGCACCATGTCTGTCCTTATTTCAGAGTCACTCAAGCAACGAGAAGGCAATGTACCCATCTTTATAATGTGACATAAAGATAATTTGATAAACAAATGCAATCTGATTAGGAAGGAAGACATTCCGGTAATGCAAGAGCAGATTGAGGCAGAGCGTGCAGTTGGCAGATGGCCTGAACACGGTGTGCATTATTCAGAGGGGAAATTTGCATGCACGCAGTGACGTGGGTGACTTTCTGGCTCACATCGGTGGATCATAACATGCAGCATTACAGACATCGTTTCCATTCTGCAAAATCATGCACATTCTTCGGAAGCGACGAACAGCTGTGAAACCACCCAGTGAGCAAACATAAGGAAAATAAGCACATCAACAGGAAATTGACTGCGTCCGTAAGTATAACATGCACCAAGTGAGATGCGTTACAGATATATTCACCCCGCTGATATTTAAAACCAAGCTTCTGTGTGTTTTAATACATCACTTTAATAAACCGGAGAGGGCGCGTATTTTGCTGAACGCCTCATGGCCAGTGGTCGAAGTGTATGAAAAGAAGTAGTGGAACAATGTTCCCTGCTGGCCTGCACCCACTCCGCACAAACCCCATCACCACGCCCCTCCCACACAAAATACACACACCCAGACACTTGCATCTGCTGTTTAAGGGAACGTTCAGTGCTGTGCACTGAAAGTGCAAGTTTCAACTTCTTCCTACCCTTTCATTTTAAAACGAAACCATTCCGGAACGATTTCTTTTTAAAATAAAAGTATAGGAGCTGTAAAAGGTCATTTAAAAAAGCAGAGGAGCACCGCCCCTGATCGCTCCTGCTCACTTCGACCACTGCTCATGGCTATCTTACACATACTTCTATACCCCTACATTGTAGGTGACTTGCAAGCCGACCAGAGAGACAAAATCAGAAAGCATAGAAAACAAGCATTGGCAAAGCCAACAAATTATTATTTTGTTTTCTATAAGCAGACATGCTCATGCTCCCCATCTCTTCTATAATTGCAGGTTTATATGACCAGATTCTACAAGTCGTCTGAATAAAAGGAATAACATTTTACTACTAATCTGTTCCTTGACCTATACAAAAGGAACAGACAATGGGGCATGCATTCAGGACTTTGTTCTGGGACCCAGAGTTACTGTGAACACATGTGGCGGAACGCTGTTACGACCGAGAGATCAACAGACGACTCGAACCAACTTGCCGTTCTTCTACTATTTTTATTTTGATTGCAAAAGAAATTATGTTTAATTAGAGTTCCAGATGAAGGAATGGAAACAGCAGAGTAAATGGTACAGCAGTCAACAAAGTCCCTAACTTGCTTTAGGAACATGCGCCTCAGTACTGGCCTCTCTCTTTAAGTTCAAGTTCGCCTTCTGGGTGGTACAGACAGTCACTCACAGTCTCTGTGATTTTACACAGACCCTACTACTTCTTTCTTGTGTTGGCGTCTTTATTGGCTGATCCAGGAGTCATCTGGCTCTTTAGTTGGTCCTCCCAGACTCTGAAATCTACACCCCAAATCGGTGACCAAGGGATATCTGATGGGGGCCAGGTGTCAGACACAGCATACACGCGTGGACCCCAGAGTGCAGGCGTTTTCCATCCTTCTAGGTTCCAAATACACCCACTCGCAACAGTTCCACTTGCTTACACTGTCTTAAGTGTCACCACTCTTGGAGCCTTGTCTATGGCCTGGGTCTAGCCTACAGTCACGTTCCACGCCGCCACCTTATGTATGCACTCTTGTCCCAGCACATTAAGGGATCTTGGACAAGAGCGCCCAGAGGTCAAGAGCGCTCTTCACTTTCCCACCAGGATGCATCCCCATCCTTCTTCCATGGTGTTTTTTCCTCCCTCTTATGATATTCTCTTTCTTGCCTCCTCTTTGGCCCTTCCTTTTTCTACTCGTGCCTTTCCCTCTCATCTCTGCTGTTGCCCGCCTCCTAGTATTGGTGATATGCCTTCTTTTCCCGCTCTTCCGTATCTGACTCCTCCTCCCTTTATCTCCCTCTCCGTAGGTCCTCTCTCATTTCTCTTCCTGATGACCGTTCTAGTCTTCCTTGCCTTTCTTCCTCTTTTAACGCCCCCTCACCCCATTTCCTTCGACTTCAACATCTCCTCCTGTCTCGTCTCTCTCTCTCTCTCTCTCTCTCTCGCTCTCTCTCTCGTCTCTTTCTCTCTCGTCTCTCTCTCTCTCTCTCTCATTTCCCTTGTTTCACCTCTTTCTCTATCCACTCCTTCTCCTACTACTCATCTTCCACACTACTGTGTCTGCCTTCTCTACATCAACATCTACTTCCTCGCTCTTCCGCCTACTGCTTTACTCCCTCAATCGCCACAATTTGTCTCCCCCAAACCAAGTCCTCTCCTCCTCTGGGCCTATGGTAGCGTGATTCCAACTTAGGCATGTTTCCTTGTCTTAAAGGCATAATTGCAAGCTCCTGGAGGTTGGTTCAGTGTGAACTTCTTAGAAGTGCCAGTGCACTGGTCCCTTGCTGCCTGTAAACACAGCACATAGCAGGAGGAGTCACGTGCAACCTCTGAAATCTCGGGGCTACTTCTTTCTGATTAGAACCCCTATTTATTAGACCATTGTGTTGGTATTTGGGTTCTTGGAGATGTCCGAGACACATGAACTATGCTGGGGGTCTTGGGGCAGTTGAGACATCTCACTCATAACCCATGGTCGAGGTGTTGGGGGATTGCTAGACACAACACGTGCTGGGGGCTGGAATTGAGGTCCTATGCGATACCACATATGCCGCCTCTGGGGCCAACATAGCAGAGTGGGCAGTGCTCCTCTGCCCCATGGTGCCCACGTTACCATCCCCAGCATCTCTTATGTGACCTTGTCAAAAGTCACACTTGGCTAATACGTTCATATTACACCAGGAACTGCTTAATGGCTGCAAGTAACCCATTACCTTACAGAATGCTGAGCTTGCAGGTATATATGGGCATTTTAAATAACGTTAATGTGAAAAGGAATTAGGAAAAGCAGAGTATCTGCTGCCACTGGTCTTGCTTTTGACATATTTGTATCCCCCCCACAAAGAACAGGAAAAATGCCAATCCCACGTATACTTTCTATACACATAGATATGTCTAAAACTCTAAAAGCCTAAACCAAAATGAGTCTTTGGTGATACGGGATTCGTGGCAGAGCATCATTAACGCACGCACCTGAAAACATAACTTCAAAGGGATGAAGGGCTGCAGAGAGGGAGAGATGGTTTTGGAAGACGTGAAGTGTTGGAGGGTAAGGCTTAAGAGGGTATGAGGAAAGGCCAAAGGGCAGATGAATGAGTAAGTCCCATTAAACTGTAGAGCATGATAGATCCAATGCGTATACTACACTGATGAGTGTGTAACGTGCAGTTAACATGTTGAAATACATACAGGGACTACCGACCCTGTCTAAAGGCAATTAAACAACAAGTACCAGAGTGTTTAGTAATAATTACATTTATGAGTGTGAACTATTACACGTCTTCCATTTCTCTGACACCCTTTTTCTTTCATTTGGTTTTGCTAACATTTATGCTAAAGTATGTGAAGGCAAAACTCCATCTTCCCCCATCTCAAATGCATACATTATTAGGTCTGTAAGATTTCAGTGGGCATATTGTGTGCCAAACCTGTGTGTCTGGTATGCTGATCATTCACATATTTTAAAATTGTGTAGTAACATAATTTTAAATAATATCTAATACAACATTAGCAATCAATTTACAGTTCCCATCCCTCCCTTCACCACTATCCCCTTTTATGAAATGAAACCAACAATAATAGAGTTAAGAGAAACATTAATTCACTGTTATCATTAGTGGTGAAGCATGAACAAGGTAATCACTGAATCAATATATGTAATATATTTATGTTCTCTGCAGACAAAATCAAAGAAGGGTATCCAGATGTTGAGAAAAATATTCACTTTATTTGTCAGGGAGTGTATCCATTTCTTGATTACAATGTCATTTAAAACAGTGGCAAACCATATATTATGAAGCATCTGTATTTCCTTACCCCAGACTGACAATATTGTCAATTAGTACCTCTGATGTGATGTAGGATTCCTCTAAGCCAATCAAGATCCATACCTTCTGAACAATTATCACTGGTATGACATTGGTTCCTGATAGCTCTCAGGAATCCTCTCGCCACCCACATACATTCTACACTTACCAGATTTCCCACTGTGATCCACAGAGCATCCAGGCCACCAGTGGTCTCTTGCGCATACAAGGTCTATCAGCAGCAGTCCGCTGAGTATCTTTTGCTGGGTGACCATCTTTAAGTGATCTTTTACCTACAAATCATCATGTTTTAGGATCTCAGTGTGAACTCTTAGCACCCTAACCTGTGGCCGGACTCCAAAAGGCTGATTGCCCAGTGCCCACAACAAAATGGGGGATCTTTTCCCTCAGTCCCCCTGCTGCATCCTTGCCACCCACTTGCATTTGGCAAATAACTACTGTATTGCCCACGGCAAGGGGCTATAACGCCACACTTGGCAACAAACAGAAGGCATGCCATCAGTCCTGTAATGATGACTGCATTTAGCAGTGGTCTTCATGAAGGGACCCAGTTTAAGTTACAGTGATGACACTGAGATCGGGAAAAACTTTTTCCCCCAATACTGAATCTCAATCTAATCAGAAGTAATTCAAGCTGGGGTATTACTGCCAGACACACTTTAGTATATGTGCCATCTTACTCCTGCTTCAAAGTTCATTTGATCTACTACCATACAAACACTTATTGTTGAACCTTGCAGTACCATCTGTATTGCAAGTTAATGTGAACCTAATTTTGTTGCATACTCATTTTACTAGCTCTACACCAGATGTTCTCCACGTGCCATCACTGATCTCCATCTCAAGATCATTCTCCCATTATCTTCTGTTTTGGACCTCCATGTACCCCTTGACTAGCTTCAGTCATGAATGTAGACAACATCAGCAATCCAGTAGACCGTGTGCTCCTTGGATCCACTTTCTGAAATCTGAGTTATGTGCAGGACAGGACTTTCATACAAGGGATGAGAACCTGATGATTGAAATGGAAGTATCTACATCCCTACAAACATCCTGCTCTAAAGTCCTGCTTGAATTTTTTAAAATAGTGTACACCCCAATGGAAAAGATTCCCCAAGTTGCCGCAACCCACGTATCTTAAAGTCCCTGTACTGACACTTAGAAAGAAGGCACATTCTGGTGTATGGGAGGCCTGTTACTGCACCCTTGTCACCCAATCATTTGCAATTTGGTAGCACAATTAGTTCCATGCAGTTTGGTTTAGATGGTCTTCCCAAACCAAGTTTTTTCTGCAAACCTGTCATCCCGCAAGGACCTGTTCCGTAAATTTGTATTTGAGTGTATTCTGCCAAGAACAGATGGTGGGAACACAAGTAATATTACATTTAAATGCAGTAGGATAGTTCTCCAAACCAAGGAGTCAAAGCAGATTTTTTCCCATTCTTTCTCTCCCCCATAATACTGCTTTGTAATTTCACTAAGGTGGGGGGAAGTTCTTTTGACAAGTGAAATTGTTGCCACCTGCAAGGACATAGTGACCATTTAGAGTTATCAGGCTAGCTGTTATCCTATGGAACGATTCTAGGCATTAACCTTTTTTTGTTGCTAAGGACATGGATGTCCTGATCATTTCTTCTGGAATCCCAAGTAGAAGGTATGGAATCTGCCCTCATCGATCTCAAGAACCAGATGGATGACTACAGAGATCCTGTGAAACCTGCTCTCCTACTTCTCCTTGACCTCGCAGCTGCGTTTGACCTGGTTGACTATCAAATTTCCTGCAACCACCTCACCACTGCTGCCCACATCTACACAGGAGACATGGCCTGGGTCATCTCATTCCTCAAAGACAGGTCCATAAGAGTTTTTGCAGATAATGCCAGTGCACCCCCTTCTTCCATCTCGTGTGGTGTGCCCCAAAGCTCCTGTGTCTCACCCACCCTCTATAACCTATTCACAAAACCACTTTTGACCTTCTAGATGCCATCAACATATCATACACAAACTATTTGGATGACACTCAAATTCTCCTCACCCTATCAGGCCACAGCGCTGATGACACAACTGTGCTAAACAAAGTCTACTTCACAATCCAAGCTTGGATGGCCATACATGGCTTTTGCCTTAATGATTATAAGACTGAGATCCTGGTGGTAGGATCCCCAACCACCTTAAAGAAGCTTGAACCTCAATACAGCTCATTCAACATCCACAGTTCTCTTATCCCTGCCTCTGCCTCAGCAAAGATCCTAGGAGTGTACCTAGACTCTGCCCTCTCACTCACATGACAGGTTAGCGGAATTGCCTTATCCACGGCGCATACGACAAAAGTGATCAACACCGCCAGAGCATTCATATCCCAAGACAGCTGCCTCACCATCGCACATGTCATTATTGTTGCAAGGTTAGACTACTGCAAGGCTCTCTTTGCAGGCACCTCGAAACATAACATTGACAAGTTGCAGCTGAATCAGAACAATGCCATCAGAGATGCCCTCACCATTCCCAAAAGAGACCACATCTCAGGTGCGAGGAGAAGTATTAACTGGCTGCAGATCCGCGAAAGAATCATCTCCAAGACCCTCTTGATCATGCACAAATGCCTCTCAAACGCAGCCCCTCCATATCTCTCACAGAAGTTTGTCATAACCCACGCCTTCAGACCTCTAAGATCCACCTACACCAACAGACTATGGCTGCCTAAATTCAATTGATCCAAAGGAGGAGGTGCTAGCTTTCCTATCTTCATGACCAGACAATGGAACTCAATGCCGCCAGCCTTAAGAGTGGAACAATCACAGTGGGTGTTCAGGAGATCACTGAAAATGTGGCTCTTTTCCTAATCCGGAACTCAAGTACATGTTTATCCTCCCTGACTTCTCCCCCCACCCCCAAGCAATTGTGTAACTGGTTGTTACAGCACCTTGATGCCACTGGGTCTAGCACGCTTTATAAATGAATAAAATAAATAAATGTCTTTCACACCATGACATATTCATTAGTTAAAGCATACAAAATTTTAACACAGAATTCCTAAGGACTGAAATGAAAATATCTAAATATTTCCAACTCCTACAATAGCAAATGTGTGTATGCCTTGGTATTTGGCATTTCCCCTTTTCAACTGAAGGGCATCAGGTTTCTCAAAATTTCAAATCTACCAGGGAGGAAGTCACATGCAAGATGAAAGAATTGCTGCCACTAACCTTAAAACAAGACACTCTAGAGAATGTTTCCAATTCCTTTTGCAGGTCTGTGCAAAATTCCAGGGTGTCCACTTGATCAAGGGACAATGTGATGGGTGCTAATTGTATTTGGGCAGATTTGAATCCTCTAGTGTAGGTGCAAGTTACCTCTTTTGGATGCAACCAGCTTCATTTAAAGGCACACAGGAGTGACAGCCCTGGTATGTGCCCTTTCCTGTGGTGATCTTAATCTCATATGACCAATTAGTCTACAAATTGGATCTTGGATTTTAGCCCTTGCCAATATCGTCATTTAATGGCTCAGCCTAATACACAACTCTCCACTATTCTTCAAGGAGCCACCAGTCAACCCTGCGAAATTATTAATTAACCTCCAAAATAAGTAAAACAAGCAGACAATCATCCCTCTTTGCCTTATACATAAGGTGCAGCAATATCCTAATATTATCAAAAGGGTTAATTTTTACTCTGAACACTGAATATTCCCCCTGAATGTGTCCCGGTAAACCTCTAACCAGCCTATTGGCCAAGTCGATAGTATATAGGATGTACGTGATTTTTCTGCTGCGATTTTCCCGCAACGGAAAAGTTTGCATGGGAAATGTATGCAATACAAAATGTTCGTACATTTCCATTGCATTGAACATATATATACACATTTGTTGTCAACGTGTAAAGATAAAAAGTTAAGAAAAAGGCAAAGTATATTAAAATGATGGAAATTATACAACAAAGTAGAAGGGGAGTCAGAGAGTAGAAACGAACAAGAGGAAGAAGCACCTGTTGTAGCCACAGCCTCGCCCCTTACCAGAGACAGTACCAGCATGACCTAGGCTTCAAAAACTGCACAGTCACCAGTTCCACCCCTTTTGGAAAAAGGTACCTGTTAGGCACAGGCTCCAGTGCCTGTGAAGCCAGCAGCCCCACTCACACTCGGGACATATCCGATATGACCTGTCGCGGGTTATCCAAATCCCTGGTATAAGCCCCAAGTGAATTTAGAACCAAATACATCATGAGGCGCTGTATTGAATAATAAAGGTCGAGACCCAATTATTGCAAGGGTATAATATAAAGCACATAGGGACCTGAAGCAGCTATCCAGAAGACAGAAGAGGAGCTCCAGAGAGTAACGGAGAGAAGAGGGAAGGAAGGACGGTGCCCAATAATACATGCTTATACCAGGACAGCAGGGGTAATCCTGTTAAAAATGAATAGCCCAGCAATAAAGGATGTGAAAATAGAAACAGAAGAAGGGATGTGAGCAAGGAAGGAGAAATGAAGAGGGAACGCTATCTGGAGAACTAACCGGCAAAGCCTTGAGTACGATTCAGAAGCATTAGAAAGTGAGAGAGGACAGGATGAGGATGGGGAAAATTGGGAGACAGAGGAAGAACAGAGGGAGAGGAAGCCATGCGGAAAAGGCTCAGACCATGCCCAAGGTCAATGGCAGTAGCAAGAGGGAAGAAGAGTGCAAGAACAGATAAGAATTTCCCTTAATATAGAAAGGAGTAGAGAGATCGCAGTATGTGCCTTAGCTGCACATGGATAAAAACAACTTGATAAAGACACTGCCCACACTCACTGTGGGAGCAAGGAAGTGGATCTATACCCTAGAAAAACAGACTGCAGGAGTCACCTCAGAAGTTAAAGACATGAAGAGCTTACTTGCCACTATATTAGGAGAACAAACTAACATAATCTTGGGAAAAAGCAGGATACCCAGTGGTTCGCCTAGAGAGTGACATACATGAAGGGTATCCATTTAATAATTGCCAAGCTCGAGTCGGGATGCTTTGAGAAGAGCATACCTAGACATACCTGACATAGGATCCATCATGGCATGCATAATGAGGCCCAATAAGGACCCGGCATTGTAATAGCATTCAATTCAGGAAATGTGGACAGAAGAGACAAAGGAATCCTGGGATAAAAATATACCAATATTCTATCACATGCTACGCAGAGGCCTACCACTAGAGGCACAGGCAGATCTCGATAAAATAGTCTGCATCAAAGCAAAAAATGGGGTGAGATACAAGCACATATAGTACACTACTGTAAGCGGAAGCGCAAGATGGAAAGGGAGAAAGTGGTGCAAGCGCTGTGAGCAGAGGCAAAGTTGATACAGAAAATATTAGCAAAGGTAAGCATGGAAGGTGCAGTAGTAAAAAGTGTCACAGATGGGTGACAGGAACAAGAGCCGCCATAAGGTTTGGCAGAAAACACAGGAAATGACAGAAGGGACATTGAGTGGGGTCCAGGGAGTGAGAGGTAACTCCCAGAGAGTACTATGAGGGGGATTCAGAGGATTACAACCTCGACCCAGAGGGCTCTGTTGATTATGCAGGAAAGTAGGACATGTAGCATGAGGCTGCCAAAGTAGGCCTCCCATCGAGTACCATCCAGGCGCACACCCAAATCAGTATTCTGCCTTTGTCCCATCACACCAAATACCAGCATACACTGCATATGCCCCAGGCACAGCAGCAGTGTCTGGACCCATGTATGCTTCAGGGTCCACAAAGCCACAGAATCCAGGTCCAATGCAGGTAGCAGCCCCGACACAGAGGTCGCCCGATACAGTACTAAACCCTGAATGTCATGCATAATGCCACACAGCAGGTGCCTTTGCAAGCCACCACACTGCCATGGGAACAGAATGCATTACCAAGTGCAAAGGTGGCACATTACACAGGAGCTAGTATCTTGGGTAGCTAAAACTTTCCGTTCCCGAGAACAAACATGTACTCACAATAGAAAGAGAACATTAATTTGTTGGTCTAATGCGCTAAACACCAAACACTAAACTAAAAAAATAATTATGAGATTATTTCCGTCTACTCTTTAATGCATAGTGATGATATTTTTAGCCTGACAAATTAATGTTCTTTCTCTTGTGTCAGGCCTTATTTGGGGAATGGGGCCTGTTGTCACAGTTCAATGCAGCAAAAGCACATTCATTGATATAGTGTAGTTTCGTACTAGTTATGTTATGTTACTTTGCATTTATATAGCACCTTATGTACCGTTGGTATGGACTCAAGGTGCTTGACAGGGTGAACGCCCTCAGGAACCGAAGTTCTGGTCAGTAGAGAGAAGTAGAGGGAGTCAAAAGGTGCGTGTGAGCACCAGATATGTGTGCAGCTGGTTTGGCATTCGCGTGATAGCTGCTTCTTAGCGGTAGGTGTGGTGGTTGAGAGATCAAGAGTATGTGTTTATTCTGGCAGGTTGTTATTCAGACCGATTCTGGCTGTGTTAGGCCTGAGGAGAATGCATAGGCTGGAAGTTGTATAACCCGCAGTGTTTAGTTAGGGTGATGGGGAGTATGAGGCAAAATGATGGTATGAGAACAGCTATACCGAATGGTTCGTTTCAATGCTCTTTCAAACGTTCCATGCACTCCAAACCATTCCATGTAAGTCACGCCATTCTATGCAATCCAATTTGTTCCATGCACTCCAATCCGTGCCACGCACTCCTATCAGTTGCATGCACTTCAATCTATTGCATGCACTCCAATCCGTTCCTTGCACTCCAATCCGTTCCATGTATTCCAAGCCATTTTATGCACTCCAACCATTTTATGCACTCCAACCATTTTATGCACTGCTCCTTTCATTCGTTCTACCCATGTTATCCTTTCTCCATGCATCATCCATCCACATACGTCACCTTCACACGTTCCACCCACTTCACCTGTTCCACCCACTTCACCGGTTCCAAACACACCACCCGTTCATCCACCTACTCCATCTGTTCTACTATTTCACCTGTTCCACCCACTTCACCCATTCTACACTCGTTCATCTGTTCCATCCACATACTTTGCCGGTTCCATCTACATACTTCACCCGTTCCTTCCACATACTTCACCAGTTCCTTCCACATATATCACCCGTCCCTTCCACATATTTCCCCTGTTCCACCCTGTTCACCCGTTCCACCCTAGCGAGTGGTTTACGCCAAGGGGTATCAGTCCCTTGTCAACATTACTGTACTGACAATAGGACAGCCCACAGCAAGCCTTGAAATGCCCAGTCATATCAGTCACCCAGAAAAGGAACCTAAGGTGGGAGTGAGGATAGGAGACAGAATGTTCACCTTTATGGTGGACACAGGAGCCACCATGTCCTTTGTACGAGAAGGGAGGTTTCCTTTAACCAACAGAAGTATGGAAACTGGGATTCTCTGGGGCCATTACCAAGGTTCCATTCCTAGAAGATCTTCACATTACCATAGAGAAACAGGAAATGCTAGCCTCTTTATTATATAGTACAGAGACACCCGTAAATTTACTAGGAAGAGATAGCATGAGCAAATTGAATGTGACAATTTTATTCACAGACAGAGGGATAGTGTGCCCCTATACCAGGTATGCATTACACCGGAGTAGCATCAGTAATTCAAGTGCTATGCAGCACCAGCGTGATTTGAGCATTACCCGTGCACAAATAATTATTAATGTACGCAGTAACTGTCCTGGTAGGATGGCATCCAGGGGTGCAAAACATGATATTGCGTTTGCCCGCAGAAATTTGTACTTAGACCAGCCATCCCACAAGAAACATCGCCAGAAGCAATGTTTATGCTATACATAGAAGCAGGGATCATCAGAAAAGAAGCAATCATTCTAACAGGCACAGACGAATTGGGAGTAGAATGGCATCGAGTAATATGCATTGGCCCAACACTGCCACTGAGACAAATAACTTATGAGTGGTTATTCGCCAACGCAGAGGAGGAGGGGGGAATAATGTTTGAAATGTGCATACCCTGTTACATGGTAATACAACACAGAGAAGTACCACAGGCAATATTGACTGCCACAGCACCACCATCACAATTATATGAGGACATGGCAAAAGTGCCCAGTCATCTATGTACCAACAACCCTCATGATGTAGGGTTATTGAACAGCATAAGAGCAGTGATAATCAAACTGAAACCAGGTGCCGTCGTAAGACACAGGACCTCCACCCTTTAAATAATGTAGTAGATGACTTGCTAGTATGCAGCACAACAGAAAAACAGTGTAGGCAAGACACACTACAGCTGTTAAGACTCCTCGCAGACAAGGGGTACAAATATGACAGAGAAGTTTTAGTACTGCCAAAAAGAGGTAGTGTACTTAGGGCAGATACTATCCTCAGCAGGGAGAAGAGTCACCCCAGACCAAGCGATGGCAGTGCAAAATACATCCAAGCCCACAAGAGTCAAGGAAATGCAGCAGTTCCTACGGGTGTGCAAATATTGCAGAACATGGAATTTTGATTACTTTACCCATGCCAGGCCCTTACTGCAAGCACTGAAAGATGCCCAAAAAAGAAAGGGAGCTCTTGAATGAACAGATGAGATGACAGAAAGCTTTAAATATCTCAGGACAGCAATCAGCAATGCCCCAGTGTTAGCAACACCAGATTACAACAAGACATTCTATTTGTTTTCACCTTCAGATGGACAAGTGATGACAGCAGTTCTCAACGATCATCTTTGAACATAAGCCCTTAGCATATTAAAGTGGCCTTCTAGACCCAGTAATGCAAGACCATTTCCCATGCGAGCAGGCTCTGACTGCCGCTGCATTTGCAATTTAAAAATATTCCACGATTAGAATGGGATGCCTAGTAACATTATATGTTGAGCATGCAGTTTTCACCATTTTGGTAAGAAATAATTCAACCCTCACCACAAAGCGAGTGTCTGGTTATACAGTGCACTATTGTCTAACTCAGCCATTCACATAGTTAATGCTATACTGCAAATCCAGCAACATTTGTTGCCAAACCTGTTCAGTCACAAGATCAGGTACACAACTGTGCAGTGTGTGAAGGAACTCATGAAGAAAGTAGCAGGGTGAGTGAGGATGCACGCATTACAGGAGAAGTACTTTACATTGATGGGTCATCAACAAATACATCAAGAGAGTGGTTAGAGACACACAGGAGGAGCAGCCATAAGATATGTGAAGGGTCAGGAAGAAGAATTGCAGACAGTAATGGAAAAAAGATTGCCCTCACATTATTCAGCATAGGTAGCAGAAGTCCTACCATTGATAGAAGCATGCAAGGCATCATCAGATGGTGATGTCATACTATTTACTTATTCATAACAGCAACAGTACACTCAGGTCTGTCAATATGGAAAAGGAGAGGATACAGGAGGTCAGATGGGTCCCCAGTTCAGCATGCAGAATTGTTATCATGACTAATAGCTGCATTAAAAAGTCCCCTGCATGTAGCAATTGTAAAGTGTGCAGCCGACACCAGAGGAACATATTCAATATCACGTGAGAACACTGTTTATATGCCCTTTCCAATGGATACAAACACATGCCATAGCAGTGCAACAAGAACAAGTACCAGAATCATACAATTCAATGCCCATGGCACATATCATAGAATTGCATGAAAGAACATCACCCGAAGAGGAAGTGTTATGGGTGAAACGAGGATGTACATTATCACCCACTGATATGACATGGAGATAGGACATTACTGGTAAAGTAGTGATGCCTTTGGAGCTGTTAAACATCGCCATGGAACAGCTCTACTATCCAAGGCATTTGCACCCAAGCAGCCCATTGCTGCTGATGTCTGCAAAGACTGGTTCATCCCAAACCTGATGGAGCACATGGACACATTTGTGGCCAAATGTACCATGTGCCACATGTTCAATTCTGGCCGCACATGGAAGACATTGAAAGCGACATTACATAGCTCCTTGTGGCCCTGTAAGGAACTCCATGTCTATTTCATCAAGATGGTAAACTGATGTAGTAATTTTCATTACATGACTGTAATTGTATGCCCATTTTCCAATGTATTGAGGCTGGTCCATGTCTACACGCTGATGAGAATTCTGAAGCCAAATCTTTAATCAGGGAGGTATTTTCCAGGTGGGGAATATGTGAGGTCTGACAATGGTCCTCGTTTTGCAAATGAACACTTTAATGATATAACAAAAATGCTGGGAATCAGACACACGGTCTGCATAGCATACCACCCACAGGCCAACAGCATCATGTAAAGATTAAGGGTCTGATTCATAGAAGTGTTTTATAATGGTACAATCCCATAGGAAAACGTTCCATGAATCAGGCCCTAAATTATTTGTTGAAAGTAAGTTAGTACAAGTCTGAAACACGCTAAAAAAGAGTTGGCTACATTTCCTGCCTTTAGCACTGTTCATATACTGACAATACGGTCTAGCAGCTCATATAGCCATCCACACTGAAACACCTGACATACCTCAACCACTCTGCCACTAGCATACGGCGACTATCAACAAAAAAACATTTTGACATAGCTGGGTACACATCGAATCTTCAACAATAGCACTCTATCCCAAACCACCAACAGCGCCCACCCATATCCCTGACCGTGGGCTCCTTAGTGGAGCCTAACCAGCCACCTAAATCCAATGCAGGCAAAAATGCACACAAGCATCTCTTAAACTAACCTCTTAGAACCTCCACCACATTGACTGCGGTCACTGAGGGCATTCCAACCACAAAGCCCATTGAGGCCATACACATGGGGAAAGAGCGCTATAGAAAGAGCGCTATATAAATAACCAAATACAATACATTACAATACAATCTAGATTGATCAAGAGAATGGGGCAGAATAATATGCAATGAGTTGTTAGATACTGAGGCCGCTTGACCCAGGGAAGAGGAGGTGATGAACTCTGCCAAGTGTAGAATGAGCTGAAGGTCACTGCCGGACAGGGATTCATGGAGCCTGGGTGAGAGTGCCGTGCACCATGGGAGTCGAGCAAATGAGAGTCAGGAAGCTTTGTTCTGCCTGCCAGGCATGGAAATAGAGGAGGTTGTAGATGAGAGTATTTAACACCACTCCAGGGACAGAAGGGAACAGCGTGTGGACTGAAGTCTGAGATCTGAGAGGAACACCAGGACAAGACTGGGAGAGGAGCCCGTAGGAAGGAGAATACTGCCAGTCTGCCACACATTTGGGTTGTGTGGAGGGATGCCTTACGAACCTCTGTGAAATCGTGTGGAAAGAAAGCTGCATAATGGGAAAGCGAGTCCTAATGTCCAGCGCAAACTGAATAATTGTTCATTGCTTAAAATGTTGTGTGCTGGGAAAATGAGTATCATAGCTCAATATGAACTGAAGTAGTCATTGGCGAAAAATGCTCTCAACTAGTAAACATTTTCTTTAAATCTAGCGTGAACTCAACCAATATTCATCGCTTAAAACACTTCATGCTTCGAAAGTATGTCTTAAAGCACAGAATGAACAGAAACAATCCTTACTGAATATGCTGCACATTGGAAAACGTGGATTTTAAAACACATATAAACTGACTTTTATTTTTTTCGTGCATGTTGTAAACGTGAGTCTTGCAACCCAGAACAAACTGGAACAGTTTCCTATTCTGAAATGCTCCATAAACCTGCTACCTAGTGGGGGGTCTGGTTAAAGCATAAGCAATGTATTGCTGCAGGCAAACTTAGTTGTAGGAAGGGGTGGCAGTAAAGTGTTTTTTGATGAACAGAAAGAATGTAATCCAATTCTCCCAGTTCATTGGAAATGCAGGAAAAAAGAAGCTATACGACGATTAAACTATTGATGAGAACCCATATGGAGAACCATGTTTAGCTTCAGGAGCTATTGCAGAAGGGTCTTACTATTGTCCTGAAGAAGGCGTTTTTACACAAGTTAAATAGAGCCAAATCACAGTCAACAGCCACTTGACAGAAACCTGTAGACCCCCTCACTTCCAAGCGTAAATAATGGCTGAATGGTCCCAATCAAATGCCCCACTTACATACACGTCTCTGAAGTTTTTATACATATGATACACTGATTATCATATATGTAACCACCACTTCGCACATTAAAATATTGTTAGTGCTGTACTTACAACAGAAACACAAGCAAGATGTGAGCTTCTATGGGCACTGTGTGATAGAATATGCAGTGACCTCAAACCAATCACATGCATTTATCACTTTTCTCTTCCATAGGTGCATAATACTACCCTCTTAATGTCGGGGATTCCTTGTAAATTCCAAGATAACTTAAAACAGTGTTGCTCACTTAACATCCCCACAATCCTCCCCATCAGTACTAGAGGCCACCTATCTAGAAGAACACAGACAGATAACAGGAAATTCAGAAGAAGGCTACCAAGAGAGCATTGAAAGATTGACACAAACGTGTGCTGAAGAAGGTTACAATGACTTAAATCTATAGTGGCTGAAGTGGTGGTGAAAGGAGACAACACGATATGACACAACAATGACATATTCCATCTTCATTAAAACAACCCAGATGAAGATTATGGTTTAGCAGAGATCTGATTTTAGACAAGGACCTAAACTTTAAATGTTGTTACAGTGGCTACTGAGAATTATATGAACATTTATGTTTTACATAAATAGTGGAAATTGATTTTGGGTTGCAAATCCAAAGTCCCAAACGTTAGAGAAAGTACAAGCTAGGAAAGTCTCTCTAGCATAAGAAATGAACTACACAGAAGTCTAGTTATTCAGCTATCTCACACGACAGATAGGCCTCAGGTGAAGCTGACAAAGGGATAGATACGTTTTTGAGAACAGTCCATGAAAAAATGAAGACAGAGCGAGCAATAGAAACACACAACAAGAGTATAGTCCACGTGAGATAATGACAGAGGAGAATACTCTGCAGTAGAACATTAGGTTGAACACACATGTGTAAGCAGAGCAATGTGACGTATGTACCCGAAACAGTAAAAAGAGCACCTATTAACAACACTGCGGTTGGTAAAGACAAAATATAGTATTAACACATTGAACATTTATCAATTGTATGATACATAGAGTAAGTAGATCTAGGTACCAAACCAACCTCCTGTGCATTGTAGAATTAATAGGTTGCAGGAATACATGGATTCTTCTATACAGAAAATACATTTAATTTAGACCCATCTTAGAAAAATGCACATAAGATGCATGTACAGGAAGACAGAGTGAAAAGCTGTGCTGCGATTGGTAAGGACAGAGAGGCACAGCTTCGGCAAGAAGCAAGGACACAATCAAATGTTGCAACTATGAGCAGACCCCATGAGGGAAGATGTAAAAGCTGCACAGGGATTGGCTAGAGCAGAGGGCGCAGCAGGTTCCTATGCCTCAAACGAGTGAAACATATATGAATAATGTTCGTACCCATTACTTTAGAAACGAACAAATATAAGGCTACAGCTTGTTTGGAACGAGGCAACATGCAGAAATGTGTGCAGAACGAAGTCAGTAAGTCAGAAGGCACACACTGCCCCCCGTCGGAAAACATCAACAAAGGAGTGGAATCATGAGTATAAAAACAATATGGGCACCTTGACGAAGAAGTTAAAGAAATACGTATTCATGAGCATAGGAGCAAAAAGGTGATCGACCAATGTAGGAAATATAAAAGGGAACATATTAAAAGCTCAGATTCATATTAAACTAAATATGTTTATAAAAGTTAAGGCCAGTCATGCACACCTACACATAAATTAACAGTTTAGATTTTCACATGGTACAGATTTGCAATATTATCAGTCAGTTGAATAGTCACCCAAGGCTGAGAATGATCAGATGGTGCCAACCTTTGGGTATCATGGGAAACAGATGATGTATTCCTTTTTGTTGCCACACTGTTAACACCTCACAAAGTGCTTGATTAATTAAGGTGGAAGTAACCCACCCATGAACACTTGAGGCGAAACAGCCAATGAACAACTGAGTTGTATGTTGCAAAATGTTAGAATGGCTGTCATCAAATTGAAATGGGAGAAAATGGATAACCCATTCATTAGATCTTTGTCAAGAGGAAGTCATTAGCATAGTCAAGAGGGATAGGATAGGCAAATAAGGCAAGGTATTGTATATAATCCCTTATAGAAAAACAACCACTGTCCAGTCAGTGAATATGAATTTACATGTACTTTGAAACAAAGTGTAAATTGTAACCTCACTCCCCTCTATGTAAACCGCCGTTTGATGTGATGCTGATTGATTTATGATTGTTCCCAGCTAAGTCTGCATGTAATTTTCTGATTTTCTTGCTTCTTGTGCACTTTTATTGGCTCATTGGATTATTTTTTTATGAGACTCATGTTTTGGGCCTACCTTACATTTGGTAATCTTGATGTGATTCCAGGCCTATCAGAGGTACTCCACCATATTTCTTGGACAAGCGGCACCTGCCTGCATAGAGCAGAAACTGTGCACACCACGAAGAGTCCAGCAAGCGTTGGGGTTAACCACAAGCTTGCCTGATCGCTGAAGGCTGGGGAGCCGCCCCCATGTGTGCAGCTCCGTTGAGGGGGAGAGATGGCATTGGTGGCCTTGCAAGAATGTAGAGATTGAGAGTGCACCTGAGGCAAGAACAACAAGCAGGAGAGTGAGTATTGTGAGGAGTGTGAGAGAGAGTGGACCATGTGTTGTGTACATAGTTTTAACTTTGAGTGGAAATAAAGAAAGGGGCTTCAGTAGAGAGTAGCAGTGATGTCACAAAGTTGTAGTAGTGAAAAACAGACATTGAAATGAAACTTCCATCTGATAGAGATGTGAGCGCAGCGCTGTTTAAAAAGGAAAGGAAGTCCAGTGATAGTGAGGACTGTATCCCTCCAACTCAAGGCAAGGGGGGCGAGAGGAGGAAAAATAAACTATTGTGTACATAAGCGAAGACTTTTTGACTTTGTTGTATGAAGGTTAGGTTGAAAGGTGTTTAATTGAGGGGTGAAGAAAGCTTGGTGGGATGGAGATTTTTTGTTGGGGTTTGTTGTGCGAAGATGAATGGTGGTTTTGTGTTTCCCTTTGTGTTTATTGGTATTAACGAGGTGCGCCGTGGAGGGCCGCCTATGAAGACCTTTTGTCAGAAACCAGTTTGCTGTGACGAATTGTTGTTGGCCATTACGTCATTGTGACTTTTTTGTTATCCAAAATGTGCACACCAATTGAGCACATGTGCAACGATCTTCCTACATATATGGAGAAGCTTCTTAAATAGCATAATGAATGGGTGACGGGGACAGAAGGGAAAATGTTTACTTCATGGACAGCAGAAGGTATGCACAGTAATGGAATCATTGAACATATATATATACAGATTTGTTGTCAACGTGTAAAGATAAAAAGTTAAGAAAAAGGCAAAGTATATTAAAATTATGGAAATTATACAACAAAGTAGAAGGGGAGTCAGAGAGTAGAAATGAACAAGAGGAAGAAGCACCTGTTGTAGCCACAGCCTCGCCCCTTACCAGAGACAGTACCAGCATGACCAAGGCTTCAAAAACTGCGCAGTCACCAGTTCCACCCCTTTTGGAAAAAGGTACCTGTTAGGCACAGGCTCCAGTGCCTGTGAAGCCAGCAGCCCCACCCACACTCGGGACATATCTGATATGACCTGTCGCGGGTTATCCAAATCCCTGGTATAAGCCCCAAGTGAATTTAGAACCAAATACATCATGAGGCGCTGTGTTGAATAATAAAGGTCGAGACCCAATTATAGCAAGGGTATAATATAAAGCACATAGGGACCTGAAGCAGCTATCCAGAAGACAGAAGAGGAGCTCCAGAGAGTAACGGAGAGAAGAGGGAAGGAAGGACGGTGCCCAATAATACATGCTTATACCAGGACAGCAGGGGTAATCCTGTTAAAAATGAATAGCCCAGCAATAAAGGATGTGAAAATAGAAACAGAAGAAGGGATGTGAGCAAGGAAGGAGAAATGAAGAGGGAACGCTATCTGGAGAACTAACCGGCAAAGCCTTGAGTACGATTCAGAAGCATTAGAAAGTGAGAGAGGACAGGATGAGGATGGGGAAAATTGGGAGACAGAGGAAGAACAGAGGGAGAGGAAGCCATGCGGAAAAGGCTCAGACCATGCCCAAGGTCAATGGCAGTAGCAAGAGGGAAGAAGAGTGCAAGAACAGATAAGAATTTCCCTTAATACAGAAAGGAGTAGAGAGATCGCAGTATGTGCCTTAGCTGCACCTGGATACAAACAACTTGATAAAGACACTGCCCTCACTCACTGCGGGAGCAAGGAAGTGGATCTATACCCTAGAAAAACAGACTGCGGGAGTCACCTCAGAAGTTAAAGACATGAAGAGCTTACTTGCCACTATATTAGGAGAACAAACTAACATAATCTTGGGAAAAAGCAGGATACCCAGTGGTTCGCCTAGAGAGTGACATACATGAAGGGTATCCATTTAATAATTGCCAAGCCTGAGTCGGGATGCTTTGAGAAGAGCATACCTAGACATACCTGACATAGGATCCATCATGGCATGCATAATGAGGCCCAATAAGGACCCGGCATTGTAATAGCATTCAATTCAGGAAATGTGGACAGAAGAGACAAAGGAATCCTGGGATAAAAATATACCAATATTCTATCACATGCTACGCAGAGGCCTACCACTAGAGGCACAGGCATCAAAGCAAAAAATGGGGTGATATACAAGCACATATAGTGCACTACTGTAAGCGGAAGCGCAAGATGGAAAGGGAGAAAGTGGTGCAAGCGCTGTGAGCAGAGGCAAAGTTGATACAGAAAATATTAGCAAAGTTAAGCATGGAAGGTGCAGTAGTAAAAAGTGTCACAGATGGGTGACAGGAACAAGAGCCGCCATAAGGTTTGTCAGAAAACACAGGAAATGACAGAAGGGACATTGAGTGGGGTCCAGGGAGTGAGAGGTAACTCCCAGAGAGTACTATGAGGGGGATTCAGAGGATTACAACCTCGACCCAGAGGGCTCAGTTGATTATGCAGGAAAGTAGGAAATGTAGCATGAGGCTGCCAAAGTAGGCCTCCCATCGAGTACCATCCAGGCGCACACCCAAATCAGTATTCTGCCTTTGTCCCATCACACCAAATACCAGCATACACTGCATATGCCCCAGGTACAGCAGCAGTGTCTGGACCCATGTATGCTTCAGGGTCCGCAAAGCCACAGAATCCAGGTCCAATGCAGGTAGCAGCCCCGACACAGAGGTCGCCCTATACAGTATTAAACCCTGAATGTCATGCATAATGCCTCACAGCAGGTGCCTTTGTAAGCCACCACACTGCCATGGGAACAGAATGCATTACCAAGTGCAATGGTGGCACATTACACAGGAGCTAGTATCTTGGGTAGCTAAAACTTTCCGTTCCCGGGAACAAACATGTACTCACAATAGAAAGAGAACATTCATTTGTTGATCTAATGCGCTAAAAACCAAACACTAAACTAAAAAAATAATTATGAGATTATTTCTGTCTACTCTTTAATGCATAGTGATGATATTTTTAGCCTGACAAATTAATGTTCTTTCTCTTGTGTCAGGCCTTATTTGGGGAATGGGGCCTGTTGTCACAGTTCAATGCAGCAAAAGCACATTCATTGATATAGTGTAGTTTCGTACTAGTTATGTTATGTTACTTTGCATTTATATAGCACCTTATGTACCGTTGGTATGGACTCAAGGCGCTTGGCAGGGTGAACGCCCTCAGGAACCGAAGTTCTGGTCAGTAGAGAGAAGTAGAGGGAGTCAAAAGGTGCGTGTGAGCACCAGATATGTGTGCAGCTGGTTTGGCATTCGCGTGATAGCTGCTTCTTAGCGGTAGGTGTGGTGGTTGAGAGATCAAGAGTATGTGTTTATTCTGGCAGGTTGTTATTCAGACCGATTCTGGCTGCGTTAGGCCTGAGGAGAATGCATAGGCTGGAAGTTGTATAACCCGCAGTGTTTAGTTAGGGTGATGGGGAGTATGAGGCAAAATGATGGTATGAGAACAGCTATACCGAATGGTTCGTTTCAATGCTCTTTCAAACGTTCCATGCACTCCAAACCATTCCATGTAAGTCACGCCATTCTATGCAATCCAATTTGTTCCATGCACTCCAATCCGTTCAACGCACTCCAATCCGTTCCATGCACTTCAATCTATTCCATGCACTCCAATCCGTTCCATGCACTCCAATCCGTTCCATGTATTCCAAGCCATTTTATGCACTCCAACCATTTTATGCACTCCAACCATTTTATGCACTGCTCCTTTCATTCGTTCTACCCATGTTATCCTTTCTCCATGCATCATCCATCCACATACGTCACCTTCACACGTTCCACCCACTTCACCTGTTCCACCCACTTCACCGGTTCCAAACACATCACCTGTTCATCCACCTACTCCATCTGTTCTACTATTTCACCTGTTCCACCCACTTCACCCATTCTACACTCTTTCATCTGTTCCATCCACATAATTTGCCGGTTCCATCTACATACTTCACCCATTCCTTCCACATACTTCACCAGTTCCTTCCACATATATCACCCATCCCTTCCACATATTTCACCCGTTCCACCCTGTTCACCCATTCCACCCTAGCGAGTGGTTTGCGCCAAGGGGTATCAGTCCCTTGTCAACATTACTGTACTCACAATAGGACAGCCCACAGCAAATCTTGAAATGGCCAGTCCTATCAGTCACCCAGAAAAGGAACCTAAGGTGGGAGTGAGGATAGGAGACAGAATGTTCACCTTTATGGTGGACACAGGAGCCACCATGTCCTTTGTACGAGAAGGGAGGTTTCCTTTAACCAACAGAAGTATGGAAACCCTGGGATTCTCTGGGGCCATTACCAAGGTTCCATTCCTAGAAGATCTTCACATTACCATAGAGAAACAGGAAATGCTAGCCTCTTTATTATATAGTACAGAGACACCCGTAAATTTACTAGGAACAGATAGCATGAGCAAATTGAATGTGACAATTTTATTCACAGACAAAGGGATAGTGTGCCCCTATACCAGGTATGCCTTACACCTGAGTAGCATCAGTAATTCAAGTGCTATGCAGCACCAGCGTGATTTGAGCATTACCCGTGCACAAATAATTATTAATGTATGCAGTAACTGTCCTGGTAGGATGGCATCCAGGGGTGCAAAACATGATATTGCGTTTGCCGAAAGAAATTTGTACTTAGACCAGCCATCCCAGAAGAAACATCGCCAGAAGCAATGTTTATGCTACACATAGAAGCAGGGATCATCAGAAAAGAAGCAATAATTCTAACAGGCACAGACGAATTGGGAGTAGAATGGCATCGAGTAATATGCATAGGCCCAACACTGCCACTGAGACAAATAACTTATGAGTGGTTATTCGCCAACACAGAGGAGGAGGGGGGAATAATGTTTGAAATGTGCATACACTGTTACATGGTAATACAACACAGAGAAGTACCACAGGCAATATTGACTGCCACAGCACCACCATCACAATTATATGAGGACATTGCAAAAGTGCCCAGTCATTTATGTACCAACAACCCTCATGATGTAGGGTTATTGAACAGCATTGGAGCAGTGATAATCAAACTGAAACCAGGTGCCGTCGTAAGAAAAATGAAACGGTTCCCATTATCCCGAGAGGTAGATGAAGGGATATATGACACCATGACAGCACTGATTGAGAAAGGCATCATAGTACCATCTACCTCCACATGCAGCATAGCAATCTACCCTGTGGAGAAAGCAAAACGCTCATCATGGAGGTTCACACAGGACCTCCACCCTTTAAATAATGTAGTAGATGACTTGCTAGTATGCAGCACAACAGAAAAACAGTGTAGGCAAGACACACTACAGCTGTTAAGACTCCTCGCAGACAAGGGGTACAAATATGACAGAGAAGTTTTAGTACTGCCAAAAAGAGGTAGTGTACTTGGGCAGATACTATCCTTAGCAGGGAGAAGAGTCACCCCAAACCAAGCGATAGCAGTGCAAAATACATCCAAGCCCACAAGAGTCAAGGAAATGCAGCAGTTCCTACGGGTGTGCAAATATTGCAGAACATGGAATTTTGATTACTTTACCCATGCCAGGCCCTTACTGCAAGCACTGAAAGATGCCCAAAAAAGAAAGGGAGCTCTTGAATGAACAGATGAGATGACAGAAAGCTTTAAATATCTCAGGACAGCAATCAGCAATGCCCCAGTGTTAGCAACGCCAGATTACAACAAGACATTCTATTTGTTTTCACCTTCAGATGGACAAGTGATGACAGCAGTTCTCACACAACGATCATCTTTGAACATAAGCCCTTAGCATATTAAAGTGGCCTTCTAGACCCAGTAATGCAAGACCATTTCCCATGCGAGCAGGCTCTGACTGCCGCTGCATTTGCAATTTAAAAATATTCCACGATTAGAATGGGATGCCTAGTAACATTATATGTTGAGCATGCAGTTTTCACCATTTTGGAAAGAAATAATTCAACCCTCACCACAAAGCGAGTGTCTGGTTATACAGTGCACTATTGTCTAACTCAGCCATTCACATAGTTAATGCTATACTGCAAATCCAGCAACATTTGTTGCCAAACCTGTTCAGTCACAAGATCAGGTACACAACTGTGCAGTGTGTGAAGGAACTCATGAAGAAAGTAGCAGGGTGAGTGAGGATGCACGCATTACAGGAGAAGTACTTTACATTGATGGGTCATCAACAAATAAATCAAGAGAGTGGTTAGAGACACACAGGAGGAGCAGCCATAAGATATGTGAATGGTCAGGAAGATGAATTTCAGACAGTAATGGAAAAAAGATTGCCCTCACATTATTCAGCATAGGTAGAAGAAGTCATACCATTGATAGAAGCATGCAAGGCATCATCAGATGATGATGTCATACTATTTACTTATTCATAACAGCAACAGTACACTCAGGTCTGTCAATATGGAAAAGGAGAGGATACAGGAGGTCAGATGGGTCCCCAGTTCAGCATGCAGAATTGTTATCATGACTAATAGCTGCATTAAAAAGTCCCCTGCATGTAGCAATTGTAAAGTGTGCAGCCGACACCAGAGGAACATATTCAATATCACGTGAGAACACCGTTTATATGCCCTTTCCAATGGAAAACAAACACATGCTATAGCAGTGCAACAAGAACAACTACCAGAATCATACAATTCAATGCCCATGGCACATATCATAGAATTGAATGAAAGAACATCACCCGAAGAGGAAGTGTTATGGGTGAAACGAGGATGTACATTATCACCCACTGATATGACATGGAGATAGGACATTACTGGTAAAGTAGTGATGCCTTTGGAGCTGTTAAACATCGCCATGGAACAGCTCTACTATCCAAGGCATTTGCACCCAAGCAGCCCATTGCTGCTGATGTCTGCAAAGACTGGTTCATCCCAAACCTGATGGAGCACATGGACACATTTGTGGCCAAATGTACCATGTGCCACATGTTCAATTCTGGCCGCACATGGAAGACATTGAAAGCGACATTACATAGCTCCTTGTGGCCCTGTAAGGAACTCCATGTCTATTTCATCAAGATGGTAAACTGATGTAGTAATTTTCATTACATGACTGTAATTGTATGCCCATTTTCCAATGTATTGAGGCTGGTCCATGTCTACACACTGATGTGAATTCTGAAGCCAAATCTTTAATCAGGGAGGTATTTTCCAGGTGGGGAATATGTGAGGTCTGACAATGGTCCTCATTTTGCAAATGAACACTTTAATGATATAACAAAAATGCTGGGAATCAGACACACGCTCTGCATAGCATACCACCCACAGGCCAACAGCATCATGTAAAGATTAAGGGTCTGATTCATAGAAGTGTTTTATAATGGTGCAATCCCATAGGAAAACGTTCCATGAATCAGGCCCTAAATTGTTTGTTGAAAGTAAGTTAGTACAAGTCTGAAACACGCTAAAAAAGAGTTGGCTACATTTCCTGCCTTTAGCACTGTTCAGTTTGTGCAACCAGTCAAGCAAGGACAACCACTTGTCACCGCACCAGGTATTGATGGGTAGGAGGATGCACACGCAGGTTGCCCCAACACGAGCAGCAACAAAGGAGCACAGATATCCTGGGTGAGGAGTTTAATTTGCACCTTAGGAACCTGTCAACATGTGCTACGTTTATATCTCATCAGGTAATCCCAAAGGTCCACAAACCAGCCACAGTGAATCAAAGCAGCACAAAGACATCACAACCTATACAGCTTTTCTCTGGAGACAGAGACTACATGAGACAGCACAACAGAACCTGGAACAGCCAAAATTCATGGGTCCTCATGTGGTCATCTATGCTAAGCTACTGCAGTAAAGCTGAAAACTTGACATGCCTGGCTCCATATGACTGATTGTCAGCAAGACACCAGTTCCACAGCACCCAGTGAGCATCAACAAGAAACAGACACAGGAGAAAGCATCATCAACCAAAGTTGAGTAGAATAAACTATGAAAGCTTGTATGGAGTCAGTATGCCCTTTTGGGCAAACCAGAACTGAGAGATGAACAAACATATTAGAAGGACAAGCGACAAACAGTATTTGAATGAAGAAAATGCATATAGGGATATGCTGCCTGTTTTTCTCTCTTCTTCTTTCCTATGTTATTATGAAAATAAAGAATCTAGGGATTAGAACTAGGAAACATAATGAAACTAAAGTAGCAAATGTTTCAACAATTAGAGGTAACCTTGTGACCAGACATGAAAGAGAAATCCAAATAGAAGAAAGTATGAATACCAATGTCATAGATGAACATTTTTCAGAAGGAACCAATATTTGGTTTGACACAATGAATGAAATAGGCAGGACCCAGTACAATGATTCATGTTATGTGGGTGGGCTTATCCTGCATGCGGTTGTAACCCCCAGACTGTTCATACCTAAAGAACTGTAGACATTAGAGCCACAGTGCTTAGCATCTGCAAAATTTAAGGGCAATTTCAGGGACACACAGTACAGGCCAGATTGGAATTAATATTTAGAGTTGATTGTGCAGGGAAGGACGGACAAAATGATATACTATGTGCTATCAGACCACATATTAAGATGCATATTGAAGGTGCAACCTATTGGCACAAAAAGTTGGTGAAGGGGCAAGCAGTGTTCAAGGCAGGGGGACTGTCAGGGTATACAGAAGATGTGATAAACACGCAGACAAAAAATATAGGATCATATGGGCTGCAAATGTTAGTAGATTGACAAGCTTCCAACAACATGATCAACTTGTTTAGACACAGCAACCGACTCAATGTTCATTTTGTTTCAGAGCTAAAGGAAACATACGAGTGGGCCAGAATGTCAACTTTAACAGAACACTTGTCATACCAGCATTACGAGATGGAACTGCCACAATAATGGACGTCTTCTGACAGTGTGGGAGCAAAGCTTATTTTCATCCACCATTTTTCTGGAATGTATTGTGTTCACTTGTGATCCTACATGCCATAGTGATGTTTATCCCAGAAAAACATATTTTACTCCCAAACAGACAGTCCCAGTCCCTTTCAGCGCTACCAACAATGCAAGATAAGAAAATCCTATAGACACTATCCCTTAGAAGGATTCAAACTACTTCAGCAAAGAAGCGTACGATGTCCTGGAAAGGATACCCCTGTGTATAGACTGTTCACAAAGACAACACTTTCCTTCACCTCTTGTCTAGCCCCTAGAGTAAAAATAGCCACAAATGCCAAGTAGCTTCAGATAATCCAATAGAACATTGTAGAACTGGCAGATGCCACAAAGCATGGCCCTAATGCTGTGCGGGAAGAGTTGAGAACCTTTGCGGATAATAAAAATCATACTGTTTTGGACCTCCTCACAGCTGCCATGGAGTGAGGGGTCTGCAGAAAAATAGTAGTAACATGTTGCACATACGTGCTCCCAAATGACCAAGATAATGGGCTTCATAACGAGTCCATCGGTAACCTGCCAGTTTTTCCGACTCGGTTACCGCCGGACTCGTTTTACCATTCCGCCTCGGTGATTCCCGGAATTACTGGGGCATTACAACCCCAGTGACCCGGTATTTTCGGAGGTGGAATGGTGTAAATCCCATTCCCATTGAGTCCTATAGGACTCAATGGGAATGGGGATCATGGAAACACCGGCACCATCTCGTGACGGTGCCAGTGTTTCCTCGTCCGCCTGCAGGCGGGCGGTGTTAAACCCGCCAGGTCAGACCTGGCGGGAACGCCACCTCCCGCCTGCAGGACTTGAGATCGGGCGGTCCGGAATTAACAGTGGAGGCGGACCGCCCGACCTGTAATGAGGCCCAAATGTCTCTCAGAGTGTAGCCATCAAAGCTCTTCATAATCTGAGGATAGATATGGAAATGGAAGGAGGGATTAATAAAGAACAAGATTGGTTGGTTGAAGTATTGTCCTGGATGCCAAATTGGCTAACAAACATATGCCGAATACTTCCCATTCTTGTCTTCTTAATGTTTGTCTGGCAACTGTATCAATTAATTATGGTTTGTTTTGTGTGCCAAGAAAATAATGTAAAGCTACTTTCAGTTAGGCCATGAGATGCCACCCAGAGAGATGAGGTAGAAATAAAAGCAATAGCCCAACCAGGAACACTTTGGTCAACCTCTCCAGACCCAGAAAACTACATTGAATGTTATGTAGATCCCACTGCAAATGGAGACTGCCATTTCTTAGGATGTAAGCCATGGGATTATGCAAAGGGGTGAGGAAACATGAGACATGTCAGTAAAGTATGGGTCCTTAAAGATATATATGATTGGGCTAGAGATCAAAAACTGAGAGATAAAGAGTTAATGGAACAATTAGTTCCAGATAGAACGAAAGGGGGGAAAGTTGGGTTGCAAATCTAACGTCCCAAACATGAGAGAAAGTACAAGCTAGGAATGTCTCTCCAGCACAAGACATGAACTACACAGAAGGACAATTATCCAGCTATCTCACACGACATGTAGGCCTCATGTAAAGCTGACAAAGGGATTGGTACATTTCCTCAGAACATTCCATGAAGAAATGCAGACAGACACGTACAGTTGATATACACATCAAGAGTATAGTCCATGTGAGATAAATCTAGAGGTGAATAATGTGTAGTAGAGCATTAGGTTGAACACACACGTGGAAGCAGCGCAAGGTTCCATATGTACTCGAGACAGTAAAAAGAGCTCATATTAGCCACACTGAGAATGGATAGGCCATAGGAATACATGCATGGATTCTTCTATACAGAAAATACATTTAATTTAAACCCATCTTAGAAAGATCCACGTACAAGGTTAGAGGCCTCGGAAGACAGGGTGAAAAGCCATGCTGCGATTGGTAAGGATAGAGAGGCGCAGCTCATTTCCAAGCTTCGGACAAGAAGCAAGGACAGAATCAAATGTTGTAACTATGAGCAGAGCCCATGAGGGAAGATGTAAAAGCTTTACAGGGATTGGCTAGATCAGAGTGTGCAGCAGGTTCCCAAGCCTCAACTGAGTGAAACATATAACAAATAATGCTTGTACCCATTACTTTAGAAACAAGCAAACATAAGGCCACCATTCAATGGGAATTCAGCAATGTGCAGAAGTGTGCACAGAACTAAGTCTGCAAGCACACAAGGGGAACCATAGATAGGGATCTCTATCCATCACCAACGCTGCCAGAGGGACCACCGGTGCCTACCAGTCCTAACATTATGCCCCCTCCAAAGGGGAGGACCCCCCGGTTTGCCAGGACAAAGCCGATGAAAGCGGCGCACCAGCCGGGTTGCATGGACATCTGAAGCCGCTTCCCAAGAATGATCAGCAGGGGAATACCCCTTCCAGTCCACAAGGTATTGAAGGGAGCCACGAAAGTAGTGGTAGTCACAAATCCTGGACTCTTCATACTCTGGACCCGTATCAGTCACCACAGGGAGGGGTTGGGCCCCAGCAGCCCGACCAAAGCGGTCCGAGTCATCTGGTTTGATCTGAGACATATGGAACACAGGATGGATCCTGGACCTGGAAGAGGGGAGACAGAGCTGGACTTCCTCAGGAGCCTTCAGCTGTACGATCTCAAGAGGACCAAAATACTGTGGAGCCAATTTTGAGAGCACCTAGTGTCTAGGCAGAAATCGGGATGCTAATCAGACCCTACCCTCAGGAACCAACAAGGAACTGGCGTGCGATGACAGTCAGCAAAATGTTTGGCCCTATCCTGGGCCATCAGCAAGGAAGCCTGTGCCAGGCAGTGACCATCCTCAACCTGATGAACCAGATCATCAACAGCAGAGAAACAGGAAGGCGCGGGCGGCACAGAGGAGAAATGGGCTGGGTGGTAACCATAAGTACAAAAGAACGGGCTAGATTTCAGAGCCATATGGGAAGTGTTATTATAGGCAAACTCAGCCAAAGGGAGTAGGCCGGACCGGCCTGGGCAGTGGAAATGAACCAATGCAAGTACCCTTCCAAGGTCTGGTTTAATCTCTCCGTCCATCCGTTAGTCTGAAGATGGAACCCAGAAATTAATACACGCTTAATGACCAGGATGGAACACACCTGCTGCCAATATCGGGAGGTAAACTTGTAGCCTCTGTCCGACAGTATGGTGTCAGTTAGCCCATGGTAAGAAAAGACCTGCTCAATGAAAATACGGGCCATCCGGGCTGTGGTAGGAACTCCAGACAAGGGCACAAAATGAGCCATTTAAGTAAAATAATCAATGACCACCATCACTGCAGTGAATCCTACCAATGGAGGTAGGTCCACAATGGAATTCATGGAAATAAATTGCCACAGGCGATCAGGAATTGTCATCTTCACCAGACTGCCCAAAGGGGGTCTACGAGGGATCTTTGACTGAAGGCAGACAACACAAGCAGATACGTACTCTTGGGCATCGATAGCCATCGACGGCCACCAACAATGTCTCAGAATTAAATCCAGAGTATTGCGCACAGCCCTGTGTCCTGCTGCCCAGGAATCACCACACATGTAAAATATCTCCTTCCGAAGAGTTCCGGTAGGCACAAAGACTTGATCATCATGAAAATATAAACCATGATCATTGTGAAGATGATGTTTTTTCTGTTCCGGCTGGATTTTGAGTTCCTGCGCTCTTGTGCTCTCTGTAATCCGCTGCACGAGGTTTGTGACGGTGTGAACAAATACGGCTTTAAGAAATAATTGTTCCATACAAAACTGCGAGGGGCCTATGGTTTCCTTCTGGGAGAAAAAAACCTGCATGCAAATTGATCTGCCCTGGAATAAATGTAAATATTATATTGTATGGGGAAAATAATTTGCCCAACGAGCCTGACGACTATATCGAGTCTGAGCATATTGTAGCACTTTGAGGTTGTGATGGTCAGTGCGTACTTTCACTGGGAATTCAGCGCCCAATAGCAAGTGACTCCATTCCTTGAAGGCCTTCTTGCTGGCCAATAATTCCTTCTCCAAGACAGAATAATTCTGTTCGGATGACGTCAGGGCTTTAGACAGATATTCCACAGGACAATCTTCCCCCTGTTTTGTTTCCTGTAGAAGAATGGCCCCCAAGGCATATTGTGAAGCATCGGTTTCCACAATGAATCTTTTGCCTTGGTCAGGAGTGATTAATATTGGGGCTTTCGTAAAATGGATCTTTAACGTTTCAAAGGCTCCTTGTGTCTCCTTAGTCCATACAAAAGGTGTACCCTTCTTAAGTTGTGTTGTAACGGGCCGTAGCATGTTGGAAAAGCCCGGAATTAACTTTCTATGAAAGTCAGCGAAGCCTAGAAAGCATTGTATTTCTTTAACAGAAGTTGGGGAGGGCCATTCTATCACTGCAGCAATCTTAGCTGAGTCTATACTAGCCACCTCCTGGAGGACAACACATATCCCAGATATTGTACTTGGCTTTGATGAAACTCACAATTCTCAAGTTTGCAGAATAAGTGTTCGCGTTGAAGACGCCCTAGCATGTAACGCTCACCTGATTCTCACAGAGGCGCCGGTCTTGACTGGGCGACTACCGTATCTTCAAAGGTGATGTGTAGCACCCGGTTGGCTCTTTGGGCTGGACCTCTGTGCACTGTATGCCTGACGTGTAGAGTAAGATGTCTGCAGATAGAAAATATGGGGTTAATGAACTGGGGTTATTGGGGTGTCCCTATCTCTTTCCTCTTCTCCTCTCCTGTAGACCCCCAAAGGTTAACGCTCTCACCTTAGGTAAGTGAATGCCGAGCTCTCCATCTGCCTCGGGGCAGGGTGCTGTAGCCAGTTTCTTCACTGGATAGGTAGCGCAGGCCTCTTGACTTCAGAGGACTGCTGTCCGTCGTTTACTGCACGAACGGTAAGTTTCGAGTCATTCAAATGTCTTTTTAAAGTCTTTAGTAATGATGTCTCTTGTTTTGCAGGGTTCCGGCGATGGCGGATGACGGGCTGAAGTGAGTTGAAGATGGAGCCCGTGTGATGAATAGAAGCGCCTGGAAGCACGTGAGTAAGCGCTTGTTGCCTGCTTCACGATGCGCTCTAACTGGCTTTTTATTTTGCAGGTACGAGTTCGGAGCGGCTGCAGGGTGCCGGAATACCCACTGGATTAGATGCGGAAAGGAGTAATGGCACGTGAGTATTAAAGTTCCCCAATGTCTTTAAACGCACCTTGTTTTGTCTTTCAGATGCGGATGCAGCGCCGAAGGCCTCCGGAGCGTGCAAAGAGTTGGTAAGCTTTTGTCTTTCAGATGCCGGAATGCAGTATGAAGACCTCCGGAGCGCACGAAGAGTAGGTAAGCCTTTGCCTTTCAGATGCCGGAATGCAGTGTGAAGACCTCCGGAGCGCACGAAGAGTAGGTAAGCCTTTGCCTTTCAGATGCCGGAATGCTAACCTGTTCTTTCTTGTCTTTATAGGTATTGCTGAAGACTGGATTCAGGATGGTAAGCCTTTTTCCTTAGGCCCAGGACTGGATGCAGAAGACACGATGAGCGTCCTGCTGCAGAGGGTGCAGAATAACGCAAAGCAAGATTCATCCACCGGGTGTGGTTTAAATAGCCTCCTGTAGTGCTTAGGTCTCTCCTTCCACAGCCACGCCTAAGTAAGAAAAGAGTTCCTGGTAAGAAAAGAGTTCCTGCCTTCCAGAAGAGTTCCAGTGTTCTAAATCTAGGGAGTGGCTCCAGCCCCACCCAACAGGAAAAGTAGTTCCAAACAGAAGAGGATCAGAGGCTCAACTGGCAGGCAAGTAAGCAGCATGGTCTGCTGCAGGTAAGTCCACCCAAGCATTATGAGCCCGGCGCTTCCAGCGCTGGGACTGGGCATATTTATGAGCCTGGTGCCACTGGCGCCAGGACTGGGTACAAAAGGTCCCAATTGGGACTGGTTGGCACTCGGAACCTGGGTTATGGATCTGCTTCCAAGGGAGTTGGGAAAACCCTGACCTTTTGGAAGCAGAGATCATGACAGTACCCCCCCTCAAGGCCCCTCCCAAACCGGGCTTCTCCGGGGGTTTTGGCTTGTCAGGAAATGTTCGGTGAAATCTTTTGATTAGGCGAGGAGCGTGGACATGTTCAGCAGGTTCCCAGGATCTCTCTTGGGGGCCGTAGCCTTTCCAGTCAATTAGGTAGAATAGTTTAGATTTGGAGATCTTGGAGTCCAGAATGCTTTTGACTTCAAACTCGAGTTCTCCATCCACTAGGATAGGTTTTGGAGATTTGGTTAGTCGGGTTTGAGGTTGCACGGGTTTTAATAGAGAGACGTGGAAGACCGGATGTATCTTCATGTGCGGGGGCAAGTCCAACTTGACCGCTACTGGGTTTACTATGGTAGTGATGGAAGAGGGACCAATGTATCTTGGGTTGAATGTGCGTGGCCCTTTTAGAGATAGGTATTTGGTGGATAACCAGACTTGATCCCCTACTTGATAGAGAGGGGCTTCCTTCCGATGTTGATCTGCTCCCTTCTTGTATTGTTCTTTAGCCCTTTGAAGGTGAGAAACAGCTTCCTTAAAGGCTTGGGTGATTGTAGAATGCAGGTAGTCTACTGCAGGTGTTTCAAGATCTTGGAGGGGATCCAACTCCGAGGTTCGAGGGTGACTGCCGTACAAAAGAAAAAATGGGGTTTTCCCAGTTCCCGAATGGACAGAGTTATTGTAGGCATACTCGGCTATCCAAAGGATATCTTTCCAAGTTTTTTCAGTTTGTTGCAGCATGCAGCGTAAATACTGTTCCAGAGTTTGATTGGTCCTCTCGGTTTGTCCGTCGGTCTGAGGGTGGTGACTGGTCGATAGTCTCACATCAATTTGAGCTGACCGACAGCAACTTCGCCAAAAATGAGAAATAAATTGACTACCTCGATCCGAAATTAGAACCGAAGGAAAACCGTGCAGTCGGACGATGTTTTCGAGAAATTCTCGGGCCAGAGTTGCTGCTGTTGGCAAGCCTTTGAGCGGAATGAAATGCGCCATCTTGGAGAATAAGTCCACGATTACTAGAATCATATTGTATCCGGAGCATGGAGGTAGATCGGTGATAAAGTCCATAGAAAGCGTATGCCAAGGGCGAGGTGGGATGTCAATAGGGCGTAAGAGGCCTGCTGGTCTTTCCTTTTGACTCTTGTTTTGGGCGCATACTCCACAGGACATTATAAAGTCTCTGATATCTTTTTTCCAAGACAGCCACCAGAAGTAGCGCTTGATCTTTTCTGAGGTCTTGGCTATACCGGGATGACCTTCCATTAAAGAGTCGTGATAACAAGAGATTACTTTTTTCTGTAAATCTGTGCTGGGTAGGTATAATCGTTCTTGGAAATACAATAAGTTGTCCTTTACTGCAAAGTCCTTTCTCTGCAGATGCCAATTCTGTATATCTGCTGGAGTTACAAGTTGCCTGGCTTTATCCTTAACTTCCTCTATGGATTCTGTGGCGATCACACCCAGAATTCTTTGTTCGGGAATGATTGGTACCGGTTTAGGATTGATCAAGTGTTCTTCCACTCCCATCCGAGAAAGGGCATCGGCTTTACCGTTCTTTGTACCAGGTCGATAGGTAATTATGAAGTCAAACTCGGCAAAGAATAATGCCCAACGGAGTTGTCTAGAGGATTGGGCTTTTGCGGTTTTCAAATATTGCAGGTTTCGGTGATCCGTAATCACAGTAACGGTGTGTCGGGCCCCCAGCAGATAATGCCGCCAAGCCTTAAAGGCAGACTTGATAGCCAGAAGTTCCTTGTCAGTAATCGTGTAATTGACTTCAGGAGGCGAGAATTTGCGGGACCAAAATGCCACGGGATGCAACTGATTGGTTACCGGGTCCTTTTGTGATAGAACTGCCCCCATGGCAAGGCTTGAAGCATCAGTTTCCACGATGTAGGGGAGTTCGGGGCGAGGGTGTTTTAAGATTGGTGCAGAGATAAATTTAGTCTTCAAATCCTGGAAAGCTTGTTCCGCCTCGGTAGACCATTCAAAACGTTTGTTTTTCTTTAACAAGGCAGTGATGGGCTGGACTATTCGAGAGAACTCGGGGATAAACCTGCGGTAAAAGTTAGCGAAGCCTAACATGCTTTGCACACCTTTTACGGAGGATGGTGATGGCCATTTGAGAACTGCATCGACCTTCTTTGAATCCATACACACTCCGCCAGGTGATAATATGAATCCCAAGAATTCAACTTCAGTCACGTTGAAAACACATTTTTCCAACTTAGCGAAAAGTTTGTGGTGACGCAATCTTTCGAGGACCATTTTCACGTGTTTCCGATGTTCAGATTCCGATGAAGAATAAACGAGGATGTCGTCAATGTAAACAACAACACATACATCTATGAGCTCTCTGAGGACATCGTTCATAAAATATTGAAAGGCGGCCGGGGCATTGCAAAGTCCGAAGGGCATGACCTGATATTCAAATAGCCCATACTTGGTGCGGAAGGCCGTCTTCCATTCATCGCCCTCTTTTACTCGTACCAAGTGGTAAGCTCCTCTAAGATCCAGCTTTGTATATATGCATGCTTTTCTGACTTGGTCCAGGAGTTCAGGGATCAAAGGTAACGGATATCTATTTTTAACGGTGATCTGGTTCAGGGAGCGATAATCGATACAAGTTCTAAGGTATCCTTCCTTTTTTGGAACGAAGAACAAAGCTGAAGAAGCAGGGGACTTGGAAGGACGAATAAACCCATTTGCCAGGTATTGATCCAGGTATTGTCGAAGGTGAAGGTTCTCAGGCTCGGTGAGGGCATAAATTCTACTACAAGGAGGAGTAGATCCAGGTATCAGGTCTATCTGGCAGTCATAAGACCTATGAGGAGGTAGAGAGTTAGCCTGATCCTTCCGGAAAACATCTTGGTATTCTAGGTATTCGGGAGGTAACTGGGGAGTCTCTGAAGAAATTGCGGCCAGTGCAACACCAGGTGGAGGGTGACAAGTAGAGACACATTCTGGAAACTGGACCGTTCTTGCTCGCCAATCGATCAGAGGATTGTGTTTCTCTAACCAAGGTATTCCTAGAATAATCTGAAACTGAGGGGCCTTGATCACATCGAACACGATCTTCTCATGGTGTCCATCTTGACTTACTAGCGTCACTTCTTGAGTGGTATGCGTTACTGGCCCGGAGGCTATCTCCGTACCATCCACCGTAGTAATGACGTCCTTTGCAGCCTTGGGACAAAGAGTTAGATTCATCCTCAAAACCATTTCATGATCCACATAATTGCCGATGGCACCGCTGTCGACGTAAGCTTCAATTGCATGTAATCGATCCGGATTATCAGGGCTAATGAGGACCATAGGTATCACGAAATGTGAGGTCACGGAACTGGTTTTTACGCTCGGCAAGAGGACCTCTATTCTTGTCGGGCGAGGTCGTTTCCCTGCTCAGAGTTTGTAACTTTGGTAACTGCAGCTCCTACTGCCTTCTTGGCAGGTTTCACCGGACAGTCTCGAAGAAAGTGCCCTGAGTTTCCGCAATATAGGCATAATTGCAACTGTTTCCTCCTTTCCCGCTCCCGTTGTGTTAGAGGACCTTTCAGACCCCCTATTTGCAGGGGTTCCCCGGAGTCTACTCCTTTGGAAGGAGTTGGCGGTTTGGAAAATACTCGAGCATCAAACTTGGAACGATCGGCCTTCCTGTTCTGCAGCCTGTGATCTATTTGAACGACCAAGTCTATGTAATCCGAACAGTCCTGTGGGGGATTCACTACTTGGGCTAAAACGTCTTTGAGCTCTCCACGTAGACCTCTGTAAAACAGCGTAATCCTTTTGTCCTCAGGCCATTGAGTTACCACTATTAGTCTATTGAAAGATGCAATATAAGCCAAAAGGTCTTGATTACCCTGTCGCAACGAAAGAAGCTCATTGTCCAAGGCCTGCCCCTGTGAATGTCTTGCGAACAGTTTTTCCATACTAAGCTGAAAGGCTTGAAAATCATGGAGAACCGGATCATCTTGATGAACTAGAGGGATCGACCAGTCTGCCGCATTGCCACTAAGGTACGAAAGTACAAAAGCTACTTTAGCTTGATCAGTTGGAAAGGCTGCTGGCCGGCATAAGAAGTCCAACCGGCACTGATTGATAAATACTGCAAACCTCTTTGGGTCACCAGAAAATCGCTCGGGCGGAGCCAGAGGTACATTCCCAGGTAGGTTGATCTGCACTGGATTCATAGAGGATGTTGAAGGAAGATTTGCCCCTGATGCGGGTAACGGGGTCTGTCCGGCTTGTGACTGTAGCACTTGTCTAGCAAGATTGTCTGTTCTCTCCTTGGAAATAATTAGTTCCCTTCTTATTGCATTCGTTTCCTGACGAGTTGCATGCACTTCTGCCCTTAGTTCCCCAAGTAACCGGGCTAGGGGGTCAGTATCCAAGGCCTCCATAGCGCCTGGGCGAGAGTTTTGCGGTAGGCTTTGCGTTCTGTAACGCTCACCTGATTCTCGCAGAGGCGCCGGTCTTGACTGGGCGACTACCGTATCTTCAAAGGTGATGTGTAGCACCCGGTTGGCTCTTTGGGCTGGACCTCTGTGCACTGTATGCCTGACGTGTAGAGTAAGATGTCTGCAGATAGAAAATATGGGGTTAATGAACTGGGGTTATTGGGGTGTCCCTATCTCTTTCCTCTTCTCCTCTCCTGTAGACCCCCAAAGGTTAACGCTCTCACCTTAGGTAAGTGAATGCCGAGCTCTCCATCTGCCTCGGGGCAGGGTGCTGTAGCCAGTTTCTTCACTGGATAGGTAGCGCAGGCCTCTTGACTTCAGAGGACTGCTGTCCGTCGTTTACTGCACGAACGGTAAGTTTCGAGTCATTCAAATGTCTTTTTAAAGTCTTTAGTAATGATGTCTCTTGTTTTGCAGGGTTCCGGCGATGGCGGATGACGGGCTGAAGTGAGTTGAAGATGGAGCCCGTGTGATGAATAGAAGCGCCTGGAAGCACGTGAGTAAGCGCTTGTTGCCTGCTTCACGATGCGCTCTAACTGGCTTTTTATTTTGCAGGTACGAGTTCGGAGCGGCTGCAGGGTGCCGGAATACCCACTGGATTAGATGCGGAAAGGAGTAATGGCACGTGAGTATTAAAGTTCCCCAATGTCTTTAAACGCACCTTGTTTTGTCTTTCAGATGCGGATGCAGCGCCGAAGGCCTCCGGAGCGTGCGAAGAGTTGGTAAGCTTTTGTCTTTCAGATGCCGGAATGCAGTATGAAGACCTCCGGAGCGCACGAAGAGTAGGTAAGCCTTTGCCTTTCAGATGCCGGAATGCAGTGTGAAGACCTCCGGAGCGCACGAAGAGTAGGTAAGCCTTTGCCTTTCAGATGCCGGAATGCTAACCTGTTCTTTCTTGTCTTTATAGGTATTGCTGAAGACTGGATTCAGGATGGTAAGCCTTTTTCCTTAGGCCCAGGACTGGATGCAGAAGACACGATGAGCGTCCTGCTGCAGAGGGTGCAGAATAACGCAAAGCAAGATTCATCCACCGGGTGTGGTTTAAATAGCCTCCTGTAGTGCTTAGGTCTCTCCTTCCACAGCCACGCCTAAGTAAGAAAAGAGTTCCTGGTAAGAAAAGAGTTCCTGCCTTCCAGAAGAGTTCCAGTGTTCTAAATCTAGGGAGTGGCTCCAGCCCCACCCAACAGGAAAAGTAGTTCCAAACAGAAGAGGATCAGAGGCTCAACTGGCAGGCAAGTAAGCAGCATGGTCTGCTGCAGGTAAGTCCACCCAAGCATTATGAGCCCGGCGCTTCCAGCGCTGGGACTGGGCATATTTATGAGCCTGGTGCCACTGGCGCCAGGACTGGGTCCAAAAGGTCCCAATTGGGACTGGTTGGCACTCGGAACCTGGGTTATGGATCTGCTTCCAAGGGAGTTGGGAAAACCCTGACCTTTTGGAAGCAGAGATCATGACATAGCACCTCTTGAACGTGACAAACATGTTCGGACTCTGAGGAAGAGAAAATCAGGATATAGTCAAGGTAAACAATCATGTAGTGCAAAAGGATGTCGGAATAAATGTGATCCATGAAGCGCTGGAAAAGGGTGGGGGCCTTAGACAGGCCGAACAACATCACACGATATTCAAAATGTCCAAAGGGCGTGGGGAAGACCGTTTTCCATTCATTGCTGGCTTTGACTCGGATTAGGCGATAAGCCTAGGTCAAGCTTAGTATAAATTGACGAGCCCTTGACTGATCCTAGTATATCTGGAATCAATGGCATGGGATATCGGTCGGGGACAGTAATCTTATTAAGTCCCGAAAATTCAAGGCAAGGACGCAATTCTTCTGTGTTCTTTTTCGGAATGAAGAACAACAAAGCGGGGGATGTGGATTCTGCGATAAATCCATTCTGGAGGTTGGTGTGTAGGTATTCCTTCAGCACTTCCTTTTCCATGGCTGACAGGATGTACATCCGACCAAAGGGTAATGGTTGATCGGGCACTAGGGTGATAGCACCGTTGTGCCTGTGATGTGGAGGCAGTTCCGAGTACTGAGAGTTGGAGAACACTTCCTGATAAGGTAAGTAAGGTTCAGGAATTTCCAGGACTTGATTGAGCACCTTGGGATTGTCCGTGGAGACAGAGGGAGAAGTAGGAGTGGCAAACCCGATAGAACCCTGGGAAAGGCAATGGGTAAGACAATGCTCTGAACCTAAAAAGAAGTACCCGCTGCCCAGTTAATGTACAGGTTATATAAAATCAGCCAGGGGAGCCCTACAATCACAGGGTAATGGGCAGTTCTGATTATATCAAATGTGATTGATTCAGAATGAGAAGCCACCATCATCTGAATAGGAAGGGTCTGTTCTTTGATGGGACCAGAGGTTAGGGGACTACTGTCTACACTTTCCACTGGGGCTGAAACAACTTTAGAGATACGAGGGAGACCTTGACTCTGAGCCCAATGTTCGTCTACGAAGTTCCCAGCCACCCCGCTATCAACCAAAGCCAGGTTGTTGGTTACTACAAACGTTCCTAGAGAAAAAGAAACCAGTAAAACAACCATGGGGGATTTGGCATTTTCATACCCGGAAATCTGAGTGTCTATCATTGGGGAACCTAAAGAACTGGCCCGTATCGTGGTTCCCCCTACGATCAGGCTCTAGCTTTTCCCAATCGACGGGGAGGGGCTATCGGATATACATTGACTAGGTGATTTTTGGACCCACAATACACACAAGGCCCATTTGTCCATCTACAGAGGCGTTCCTCTGGGGTTAAAGGACAACCCCCCAATTGCATAGGCTCCTCTCAAGGGACTGGCTTGGCGGGAACAGGTGGGGATTCTGAAAGAGAGCGAGGTTTTCTGTATTTCAGTTTTTCACAATGTCGTTCTTGTAAGCAATAGTCTAACTGCATAACCAATGCTCCCATTTCAGCTAGATTAGCTGACCAGGGCACACAGGAAACCTCATCCTTTAACTCCTCCGAAAGGTCCTCTCTCTACCTTAGATCCCCCCAGCTCTTTTGCTGAACTTTGGGACTTTGTAGTTTTAATTCTAATTGTTTTCTGTGTTTGTTTCTTTTTGAATTATGGCTTTCCAAAGGTTTAAATACCTTCTCTGGGATAAACTACTGTTTCCCAGAGTAAGTGAAGTGAAATTGACTTTACTAGTCTTTTTAAATTCCTAGACCCAGCACACCCTATCTTACAATAGAGTGCTGGAGGGATTACTTAATATCCACTGTGTCTAGGTACTCATGTAGCAGTCAAATGCTACCCTTTCCTCTCAAAAATTACTGGTGGCAGTGGTTTTACAACAACCTACCATGATTTTCCCAACCGCGAACACCGGTAGCGTTAAATCGCGGGAGCCATGTTTTTCAAGATGGCGTCTGAGCCCCGTCTTTAAAAACAGGTCCGGTCTTCTTTTTTCACAATTTGTTTGTCGAAAGGTCCTTCTAGAGTTTTGCTCTGCGTGCCAAACCAGGTTTGGTTTCTTTGTTCATTCACCTTTGGTGGGCTTCAGGAGTGAAGACTGCCTCTGGTGCCCGAGTGTCTGGGGTGGGCAGGAAGTGAGGGAGGTGCCCGAAACTCCCTGTGCTTAGTCTCCTAGGAGACCCAAATGCACTCTCTGGTGATTGGCTAGCTGACTGTACGGCAAGGACAGTCAACCTGCTGGGTGAATGGCAGCTAGGCTGGAATGAATGGGAGAGAACTGAATGAAAGGCGAGTCTCTTGGCTTGGAAGGCAGATTCGACAAATGGAACGAAAGAACCGAAGACTAGCTTGAAGAGGACAGCTGCTACAACTCCTGGACCGTTGGTTTGCCCGGTGAAGCCCTGCTACAGGTCCGAATTGCTAAATTCATCTCGACACAGAAAGCCTGTTAAGACGACTTCTCCCTCTGAGTTGATGGGACCAATCAACTCGACACTAAGCCACCTGGATACCATTCTCGGAGCTGGTTGTATTTCCTCAGAGTGCTGCAGGAAACCACATAAGCAGGGAGAGGGACACCAGCTTGTGTGATTGACTACAGCTACTGGAATTGAAGATTTGCCAGTTGCCACCTTTTTGACCAGTCCCAGTGCAGTGCAGGTGACCCCAATGTCTTCCCTTTTGTCCCCACGACTGAGGCTCACGAACAGTGAGATCTGCAGGAACTGCCAGGAACAGAGGTCACCAGCTGCATCTTTGTCTTCATTTGGAAATGAACTGTAAAACCAGACTGAGAGTACTTACCTCTCACGGTGAAAGTGCTTGAAACTTTCCCAACTCACAGGACTAACCAGCTTGTGACCCAACATACGATTCTTCATTTTACAAAGTATTCCTAAGAACTTTTGCAGCGACTTTTCCATTTATCTACCAGAACTGCTTTATCCTATCCAAGACTTTAGCCCATTGACTTTGGCCTAGCCTATTGAATTGAATTGATTCTTCTGGTGAACTCAAAATATCTGCACTGCGTAAGAAATAACTGTATTCTTTCTATGTTCTGATAACCTATGCCTTTTTGCTCCTCCTTCAAAGTATTCTGAATGCCTCAGAAGCTGTCTACGGTACTGAAGTATATGTGTGTGTGATTATATTGCCTCCTTCTTATGAATGTTTTATAACTGACAGTTAAATAAATCAATAAGTATTTAACATGGAAACCTTGAGTGTAAGAGTTTCTTTGAACACCTGTGATTGTAGACCTCTGTGTAACATCATTACAGCTCACATCCCCTCTTGAGATAAGCCTGGCTGCTCAGCTCCGCTACCAAAAACTGTTTAGTACAGACTTATACCAAAGGTTGGTTTTGCTTACACGTGTAGTCATAGTTGTGTGTATTGGTCCCAAAGGGTACTGCATACAAACTTTGCCTAACAGGCCTCGTCTAAATAAAGTAATGACTGCATCATCTGGTCAGGCAGTATCTGCAGCCCTCTGCTTGAATCGCGTAATATAGGTTAGAAGCTCCTGGGTACCTTGTTGGAAGTCTAACAGCTGTTCTTGGGAGGAAAAAGTGATCTCCTGCCTTCCAAACATGGTTATAAGACTATGGGTAAAGGCAGGGTATGAGTACAAAATAGGATTATTAGTTGTGACTAAAGGTGTCGCCCAGGCCAAAGCAGCCCCGGATAGCTCAGAAATCATATGGCCCACTTTGTCACGGTCAGTACGCAAAAATGAGCCTTTGAACACAAACTGTACAGTATAAGAGTCCAGAAACTCTTTTAATTTGTGGGAATTGCCATCAAACTTACAAGGGGCCAGGGGGTTGTTCCAAACTTTGCGGAGCCCTCACCATCTGTTGGCAAAGGACAGAATTTTCCTGTTTTAATCCCTGAATTTCACGAATTGTTGTATCTGATCCATGGTAGTTTATCAGTTAAGAATTTGTGGGCATCAGTAACTGGAATACCAAAGAACTCAGTGAGATGACTAATGGTAGATTTACAAACCTGGATCAGTTGAAGCAAGGTACTGCTATAGAGTAATCCCCCTCTGGGTCCTGAGCCTCCTCTGCTGATAGACAGCAAAGGAACAGCCAGTACCCTCAGGGAACCCTCTGGGGAAGAAAACCCGGGTCTGATGCAGTCTTCGGTTGCATTGAACAGGAGGTCATGATTTGAGGTACTGGAATTGAGTGGGAAGTCTTGTTCAAAGGTACTTGATGGCTGTTCTCTCAATGATGACTTCCTAATGAATAGAAAAGGGAAAGTTTAACAAATGTATGCTTACAAAGGCTAGCAGAGTTGTAGATGAGAAAAAAAGGAATACCCTGAATGAGGCTGTAGTCTCCTAGATTACTGATGAAGACTGGATAGGCAAGGTCCCCGAGGTCTGTGAGAGAGACTAGAGGAATGAACATACAAGGAACCCAACAGAAGCGTGCAGAGCGGGTAGGAAAAGGAGACAGTCTTAATTTCGTAAGGCTAACCCAAGGGCTCATGTGTAAGATCTTGTTGTGCAGATGCAAGGGTGTTTCATTGGATACTGTAGCCATGGCAAGCTAATGGAAGAGGTAGAATCAGGATTCGGTACAGTGCATGCCTGGTAGTTAATAAATGAAAGTAAGCTAGGCCGTACAGTTTCTAAGCGCCGCAGAGTGAAACCAGCTATCTCTTGAAGATCGGCAGAAACTCCCGAGATCTTGTGTCTGCTAGGATGTAGATCTGTGAATGTAAGGTGAGATTGTAAGAATGTACAGAAACGGTGTGTCTCACCTCTTCCAAGAATAATATAAGCTCATACCGTTGCCTGGCAATGCAGCCGCGTTCCAGGAAATGTATGCTCTGGGATCTTGCGTGCGAGGAGTATAGAGTAAAGAAGTGCAAATGGGCTGAAAGAAATATGAAAAAGTTAGATCGAGCCAGGATGCCAGAGATACAGAGGCAAGTAAAGTAATCCTAGTGAGCAAACTTACGTAGCATCCTCTGATGGCAGTAGTGACGCGTGGACCACAGGACTACCGAGTCTCATAACAGTTTCCTGGTAGTGAAGTTGGCAGAGCCAGACTCTCAGTAGGGACATAAACTGCAATGCTGCAAGCACACAAGGGCACCATGTTGGGAGAACCCTAGATAGTCATCCCTATCCATCTCCAACGCCGCCAGAGGGACCACCGGAGCCTACCAGTCCTAACAATGTACCACTCATCATTCATAAAATTGCACCATTAAAAAGAAGATAATTCATATAACCTCATTAAATCAATTTCATTCTTTTTAACCAGGCCCTGTGAAGACATTTTGTAATGTAGAAGACTTCATTTCCATTGGTGGTACTTTTACAATAGTGTAGGGCCGCTTCTATGTGCAGAATATTTTTCAATCTAAAAATAGGAACCAAATAACATCTCCGAAAGCTCTGATTTCCCGGGCAAAGTAGTAAGAAATATTCTAATGTTTCCTCATGGCAACCACACACATTACATTGAGTGTCCAGGAAGTTAGTCCATCCTGCAGTGACAGCAGCTACCTTGAGTGTATTAGTCCAGAGCTGAAAAGACAGTGCTCTCACATACCCTAGGGTCACACAATCTAAATAGGGTTCAAACCCCTCTGTTTGTTTCAGCAATAAGTATGGGAAACCCGTCTTAAGGCAGTCCATGCCCTTTTCGTTATTCCTTGTTATTGCGTCATAACAGCTTAATTTCACCATTTGTTTTGAGCCTAGTGCAAGACCCTCAGGCTTCAACCAAAGGTTTAACATCTCTAAATCCACTAATCCTGAGCGGATATGCCTTAAGCATGATAAGTTCCTACCCCAGGTACATGCTGTAAGTTGATAATAGTTCAGCAGTACGCCAAAGTCTGGTCCAAAATAGTAGGGGTTTGATGCCTGCAGTTTTGCAAAGGGGCATTAAATCACACTCCCAATGTAAACAAACCATTGGGGCTCTCTTAGGTTGCAAAAGCAAAGACCTCTGGTTGTCAACCACCTTAATCTGAAGGCACGTACAGTGACCCCATAACTCAGCCCCATAAAGGGTTGACGACCATCCCTGGGCTTTATACAATTTTAACGCCAGAGAAATAATCCCACTCCCATGTATACCAAAGAAGTGATGAATTCCGGCACTATGTTTTTTGAGAATAGTCACAGCCTTTGTGCAATGCACGGTCCATGTTAAGTCTTCTGAGAATCGTACAACAATGTAATCATAAAAACGGACATGCTCTAATACACAGTCATCAATCACAAGCCGCAAGTAAATTTTGTTACTATGCTTGTGGCCAAACACCATTACCTTGGTTTTTGATGTGTTAAGCTCCATTTCCAGTTCCTTACATTTTTTAACAAAGATGTTCAGATTACATTTTAAGCAAATGGGGGTTGTAGATAACAACACTGTATCATTTGCATAAAGGAGGGCAAGGAATTTATCGGTTTCAGGGAAACTTGTCACTCTCTGGGATACATTTCTCATAAACTTCCACATTTGTAACACTTCACCCATGCCCTGCAGAAGATGAGTGTTACTCCATGTGAAGACAGCGTGGCATGAAAGAGGAACCGAAACACCTTTTCTCTAGTTCCAAGCTGGTCTCATCAATGTTCCATGCAGGCTTGGCTGGTCAGTGAGGGGGGTACCTGAGCAGGGTGCATGCCACCCTATTAGAAGACAGCCGACATAAAAAAACCTCAACCATGGAGGCAGGAGGCCCTTGCACCAGAGGCCTCAACTGCTACATACTTTGAGTGGGTTGGACCATGCTGGTGGCCTCTGACTTTCCCCTACCTGAAAACCATACTGCACCTTTCTGAATGCGCGTGTCTAGACAGGCCTGCGACCTCGCAAACGTGTGTGATTGTGGACATTTTGAAGGTTTTTCCTTAAGCACTTGAAACACCTCTCATAAACACAAGTGACAATGATACTGTGTGTATGTTTTTTTATTGAAAATGTGGTGAAAATGCTTACAAAGGTTTTTAGCCCCAAGGAAGCATTTTAGATGGGTTATACCATGGAAATGGATGTTGTGGTGTAAAACATACCAAGCGTTTTTGACTGTTTTATCCATTAGCGGCAAATACTGCCACACCCAGCTGATAAAGTGCAATATTTTGATGGGCCTTTCAAAATATTCCTGAAAGATAGGCAACAGTCCAAACCTTACAGGTGTATTTGTCACAATACCCAGCTCTTCATCGGCTTCATCGGCTTGCAAAGCTTTTTCACATATATTGGCATCTGTTGTGCTCCATGGTTCGATTAAACCTATCAGACTAGAATCCAGACGCAGATATAAGGGGCCGTGATCTAAAATTAACAAACATCTGGCTTCTTGATTTTATAATATTGCTGTGTATAACTTTGCTTTAAGGTTTGTAAGCACCTCTGGAGCATGGTGTGACAAATAGCACCACAATTCTTAGAGGCGCGTAACACATGATCTCGGTCTTACTCTGCAGGAGCCTCCGCAGATTCTCCAAAAATTGTAAAATGCACCTTGTAAGCAAGGGCCTGGCTAAACCCTCAGCTTCCATGTGTATCTTGATGAAATCATTCAGTTTCCTTTATATGCAGGTCCAGTGTTTGCACAGCGTCTGTATATAACCGTTAGTCCACGGCCCAAGGAGGGCAATTGGTCCAAGTTCGAGGCCTAAACTCCTCATAATGCTCCACAGCGGCAAATGTTTTGTAATCCCTTTGATAGGTCCTCAGCGCTCCAAATAAACAGGAGCATCTGGGGTCTAGTGGGGGGTTGGGAGAACGGTGTGATAGGTCAATCACCCCTGGATATAACAAGCCTGGCCTTTTTTTAACATTTTAAATAACTGCAATTGTCAGGCTCTAGATCTAAACCATTTTAAGTTTTGCTCTGTGTCTTTTATGTCCCTCTGGAGTGGATACACAACTTTGCTTTGGACAATGAACCCAACTGTAACAACGCCTGTGTTTTTAATTTCCCACACACTGCCATTACAATGTTTACTGGTTAAACAAGAGTGTGCTTTTAGCAGTTTGCTGATTGTTTAAAAAATGCCTCCGGTACCCACCGGAGCATTTGGTTTTTCCAGGACCCAATGTCATTAGTCATAAGCCTTTACCGGCACTCGTTATATCTGGTGATTGCAATATTGATGGGGAGGGTATTGAGTCGGAGATGGCTGCATTAGGACTGGCTATCGCTCTACTAAGACCATTGGATAGCTGGGTGATAGAAGGGGTGTTGTGATTTTCAAACTGACTGGGTCCTTGGGGGCTAGTGTCAGATATCCTGAAGCACGGTTCCGTGTTGACCCGTCGTGAAGAATATATTTCTTCCTACCAATGTGATTCTCAGGAGTACGAAAGGACAGGCTGAGAAACTAATTGATCGGAAGATGGTGTAGAGTCGTTGGGATCGGTAGAGTTGAGCGGACCGCAAACTTCACGATAGACGGAGAATCCAGGTTCCTTTCAACGACTGCAGAATATTACACTGATTAACAATCAAATACACCCCTTTCTGGATAAACGTTTAACAAGTAATTAACAGACTAACCTGCAGAAAACGGGTTTTAACCAGAAGTGTTTCATGCAAAAATGTCCTCAATACTGGGGAAATCTGGAGACCATAAGAAGAGAAAATACAATCAGTACCAGATAGTGAGTTGTAGAGAATGGTAAGGAAAGTTAAGTTTCTTACCCTGGTTTCCCTGGAGGTGGTCGTCTCTGGCAAATCTCCTTCTCCTTTCTTGTACGAACTGTGTGATGGTATCTGCCCCCCTGTCCGACGAACCAAATAATCCAATGGTGCAAGGAAGTCACTAGTCCAGCAACAAGCTATTCCCGCCGGCACGAGGACGCCTAACAGGTGCTCAGGAAGTCTCTAGTCCAGCACCTAGCCTATTCCCGCCGGCACGAGGACGCCTACAGCACCCTGGAGGAAAGGACAGGGAAGGAATAGGAGGGGAAGAGGAAAGAAGGAAAGAAAGAAGGTAAGAGGTCTCCCAACCTTCAAGGTCCGAAATCAACTTAACCAAACCACTAGGCAAGAATAACCAATAATCAATCCGAGGTCAAAATACTAGAACAGGTAGGGGCAATCCGTGAGCATATCCAATAAACGTAATCCGAGTTCAAAAACAAACACCAAAAATTTCCAAGCGAGAAGAGCCACTGTCAATATGGGATCAGAAGCAGCGAGAAGTGGGCGCCGGATCATTAAGTACCTGAACTACCGGCAACAAGATGGTCACGTGACCCAGTACGTTTTCTATCACGTGGAAGACGCCGCGCCCACTGACGTAACCTCCAAGGTAACTTCCACGTGAGGCGTCGGGAACTACGTTCCCGACGAAAATGTCTACCGCAAGTAGAGCGTGGATAATGCAAGCCCGCCTCCTGTCTGATATTCGAACGCGACAGGCGCTTTTGGCTACGAGAAGACAAGAGAACCGAAGGGGTATCACAAGACCTGAAGCGTTTTCTGACAGCTAGTGTGTTATGTTCAACCTTTGTGGCAGTGTCTATCCCAGTATTGGGTTGCACCCCGTGGACACCCCACAAGACACCTAACGAGGGCCCTCAGTGGGTAGTGCATTATCTGCCACATTTTGGACAGTGTCTATCACGGTAGTGGGACAGTTATCCCACCCATCCGTGGGAGCCCCACAAGTCCCTGTTGCTAAGGCTGCAGAATCATCAGTCAGTTGTTTTATTAGTGTAGACACCACCCCCACCATGGGTTGAAAAGCACCCCTGATACAAGAGTGTGTAATTATCTTCTTCTTACATTAAGGTTTCAGACTTTTCACAAAAGCTAACTTTTTTATAATTTTGTTTTAAAGTGGGCGTCTGCCTGTTTTCTAGTGCTCTTGCATACTCTATTACGGTCTTTTTTGTTGTTGTTCTTTCTATTAACTGATCTATACCCCCATGTACCCATGGTGTTGTCTATTATAATAACACTAGTGTTGAGGCCCTTTTGAATGTTAATTGGGTCCACCTGTCCAATATTACGCTCCTGCCCAAGATCATTAATACAGGTCTGCTGCCTGTCAACACCCTTATCAGTGCATGTAACTGTTCCTCTTGCACTGGCCATATTAATGATCCCACCATCTTGAAAATCGACAGGGCCAGCCTGGCTATTATTACACCCATCCCCTGAATCTTTTCCACCCTCTTTCTGAAGGTCAACACCCTTATCAATGTATGCAGATGTTTCATTTACAGCAAAACTATTAATGAGCCCATCTTGAGCATCAACAACAGCGGCCTGGGGGACATCAAACACATAGGGTGGAATACTGACACATTCACTTACCACATTGTCAGCATTATCCATATTTACACATGGGTCAAGAAATTATTCAAGGGGTATATTCTACATGTTGTATGCCATGTCTGAAAACTCCTGAGTGGATAGGTTGATATAGGTTTCTAACTCATCACAAACCAGTGTATCCAGCCCCATGTCTATGGCATTCAATGCCCCAATATGATTAACATGCTGAACATATGCCACCACACCCCACTCTCCCTCATCCTCCCCCATGCAAATGTATTTATACTGAGGTCAGGGAGGTTAACTCTGCTGAATATACTCTACATGTACAGGCAAGTTGTTGGACACTTTCAATGGGGCATTAAGGCCACTTTCTATAATTGGGTTTTGCGAGTTAGCCACATTATTGTCTTCAGAACTAGTACCTGCTACAATTTGTCCCATAGTTACTACTGGATAAGGTGGTTCAATATCATCGTCATCGCTAATGACAACAGCCCCTTGTTGAACAAAGTTTTCTGTTGTTCCGACGCCCTGAAGCACAGGCACATCAGTATAAACCATAGATGCAACACCCTATGCACCCCCCTCGGTCCATATTTGTTCATTTTTAGACTCAGATGTATACCTCTAGACTTCCCCACTTTATCAATAAAGTTATGCTGAGGCTTTTGGCTTTTGGAACACCCAACATGTATATTCCATTGCCCTGTCTGGCCTGGGGCTGTTGAATGCTTTTAAAGCTATGATTTAGCCCCAGACCAGCCTGGGGCATGCATGATGGTGTGGGCAATACAAATGGCCCCTTTCCCACCCTTGCAAAAGAAGATTGCACATTTAGGGGCACTGTGCTGTCCACCAGCACATCCTGTAGCGCTGTCTGAGGGGCCTCAACATCACACCCCTGTTCTGAAACAAGAATGCTCCCTATAGCATTCCACAGCTGTAGGCCAGTTAAACGTGCTGCCCCATATGCATAACCCCTTGTTATGGTAAAACTGCAGGCTCCATCACCCCCACAGATCATTGGGTGCTCAGATAACTGTGGGGTCCAAACACCCACGCTCTTGCCGAAACATTCCCATGGTTCCAGTTGCCAAGCCCTTGATGAATCAGGAGAAACACTATGAAACTGTGTTGGAACACCCAAAATCATGTTGGACCTTGTTAAACCATGAACAACACCCAGTTCCGGGGTTGCATTCCTCATATCCCCACTACATAGATCCATCATTGATGACAGCACATCCATGGGCAGGCATAGATCCATGCCCTCAACGCTTGCATCTGCCATTGATGACAGCATATCTCCATTAGAATCCATGTTGTCTCTAAATAAAATACACAAGAATATGGATTTCAAAATAGGGTCTCAACTGATCATGCTGGAATATTAGCTTTAATGTCTTCCTGTGTTTATCACCGTCTTTTCCAATGCATATATAGTGCTTAATACACATACCATTAAACAGCTGTATCTTCAGAAATGTAATTTGTATATCAGTTATAAACCTAATAATCTATGGCTATTTACCCCACCACTGCATTGGCTGCGTTCAACGTATAGGGGTTAATTACAACCATTACTCCAAATAGGTTTTTGAGGTGGATGTAATGTACTCCTCATTTTTAAACTTAGAGAGTAAAGGTGATTTTAATGGAGTAACAATTAGTTTTTACCTTTGCAAGAGAATACAAAAAGTATGTGACAAATAGTTGAAACTGTATTTTAAATAGTTATCATGGTGGTTGTCCGTTTTGTGACCAACAGTGGGTTTCTCACATTTACAGATAAAGCCCCATAAAGCAGTTGCAACAAGCACCCTCTTGCATATGGAAACACTGAGCCCTAACACTCTGGCCCACACATATAAAAGGTACAGCATAACCACAGCGGTGGGAGCCCCACACACATAAAACAGACACAGTTAACTATGTTTGCAGTACAAACCCCTCTCAGATAAAATGACTAATGCATTGATAGCGACTGGCCCAAATATGTAGGCCAACTTAAATTCTGGAATCAGAAAATTACACCACCATAGGAATTTAGTCAACTGTAAAAGAAGGAGTTCAACATTAGAGCAACACATGATTTGCCATTATTATGTATGTAATATGTATAAACACACCACAAAGATGCATCTTGGTGATAAATGCACACTACACTGGAACTCTGAACAATATGCACAATGCAAGCCTGCATTTACTGAAAAAAAGCATAATTTATTTCTTATAAAGGCTTCTTCTCCTTTTCCAATTGTATCTAAGTTTTCCATCTTATTACAGATATCCTAAAAAGCTAGACAAATAAATATGTGGGCAATCTCTCTCCATGAACATACAGAGATACAAAACATAGCAAAAGTTAAACATAAAGAAACCATTCTTAATCCAGCATTGTAAGTTTTTCTTTACGGCTCAGGGCCCACAGCACATGCATCTTAGTGATAAATAACACAGAAAGCTTACATTTACCAGTCCCAGCATGTAATCTGCCAACTACAGACTGCAGCACTTGCGAGAAGACAGTTGCCAGTAAACCTAGCAAATAAATTGCTATTTCCTTGTGGTAATGACAATGCACAATAAAGCGCTCATGAATTACATTTAAGCAGGACAACATGTTTGCTATCTTCCCAATAATAATAAGTGCTAAATCAAGCTCCCTGAAAGTTACATTTTCATAATATGCAAACCGTAGAACCTTGAAACACTGCCCCTCTACCTGCTTAATATAACGTAAGTATTGACTTACATTTAATGTTCACAAGTAAGGGTTTGAAGTCTGTCACTAATACTCCACTGAGTCTGTTAAAACAGTCCAAACCTCCAGAGGCTGGAATTACTCAGTACTCCGCAGGCATGCAGTCTTTCTGTCCGCGCTTGGAGAATCCAATCATCCCATTGGTGTCCACAGCAGAGTTTTACCACAGTCCTTCAATCAGCTCTAATTAATCACTCTGCATGGGGTTCCGGCCTTGAATTTCCAATGTTAACCAAGCTGTGCGCTCCCAACAGTCAAAAATCCAATTTGAGCTCCAGAGTGTGAAATGGGGTCTGGCAATCTGCAAGTGGGTGGACAGCAACCCCTTTCAACCCAAGCTCACCATCCCTTCCATGTCCTGTCTGAAAATCTACAACCCAGCTGTTTCCTACCAGGCCTTTACCATGCTGACATCAGTTGTTTTGAAAGTGCTTCATTGTGTGCTGTGTTTGGTTGTGTGGAAGACCCATGAAATAATAGGGTAGCCCCAGGGCTTCAGTTGTTGTTTGAAACTTCAACCCATGCTTCTTCAATCCCAAGGTGCGAGGCCAATATCCAGCTGATTAACAAGCTGCACCTGACAGTTGGCATTCGATCACCCTGGCAGCCCCAATAGTGAAAGAGCTGAAAGCTGTATGCCTTGTGCTCTGCAACATATTTTCGGTGGGAAACTAAAGACGGCATTTGCATGCTCTGCGCCCTACAAAGCAACATTTATTGACTCCCCTGGATCCACTCGCATTAGCACTGGAGTTAAAGAGCCCCATTGTCTCTTGAGGGAGATAGGTCTTGGAAGGTTTAAGTTTTTGTCACGTTTAGGGCCCCGGTTGCATACTTTCAGATGTTAGAGATCGTCTGCAGAGCAATTTAATTTCACAGTCTCAGAGGTGACATTTAATTAAAAAAAAACACAACTCGTTTGCACAGAATGCAGCCTCCATGTGTCAAGAAGTGGTCAACAGGCTGTCGTCTTGGAGGGAGAGACAGCTCTTGATGTTCATCTGTTTTCTGTGATCAGCAGATTGTGATGTCGATTTGCATGTGTTTGCCTTCCAGACACCCTGGGCTGAGAATGTCACTGTGTAAATGTAAAACAGTCATTCAGGCCACCCCATGTTAAAGAAAATAAAAGTCAAATACATACAACTGATATGCACCTGGAAAAGCACAGAAAAAGGAGCGGGGCTTTAATTCCACTGCAGTTTAGTTAAAAAGAACTTGCAAGAGTTATAAAATAGGTAAACGTTAGAGTGCTTTGGTGAAGGGTTTACTTTATTTAGTCACAGGCTGAAATGTTCTCTCAGTCCCAATGCAGAGGTTTCAATCAACGCATGTTAGGTGTGGGTGCTGGGAAGGTCGATAGCCCCATGCTAAAATACTACACAGTCCGACATATTTTTCAAGCACAAAGTGCAACTTTTGGGTCTTTACTAAGTTGCATGCAACATACAGTTCATAGCTGGTCAACAAATTGGGGTAAAGATGGGGCTGTAAGGAGGCTTTTTCGGACACCGAGCCAGTGTTGAAATAACCATGCATTCCTTAAAGAGCAAGCATTGCCACAGGCAATGGCTTAGGCATTTGTGCAGGCATGGGAAAGACACTTTGCTTATAAAAGTTTGATGTTACAGGTTGATAAAGCTAGCTCGAATTCATAGCTGTTGTTGAAATGAGCATGCATTTCCTACAGAACAAACACTGCCAAAGCCAAGTGTTTGGGCTTTTGTATTGGGCTTTTGGCTTGGGAAAAACACTTTTCTTATAAAGGTTTGATGTTATAGGTTGAAAAAGCTAGCTCAAATGCATAGCCGTTGTTGAAATGACTGTGCATTACTTTAATAACAAACTTTACCAAAGCCAACAGTTTGGGTGTTTGTGTGGGCGTGGGAAAGACACTTTGCTTATACAAGTTTGATTATTCAGGTTAATAAAGCTAGCTCAAATGTATAGCCAGTGTTGAAATTACTGTGCGTTCCTTAAAGAACAAACATTGCCATAGCCAACAGTTTTGCGCTTTAGTACGGTCATGGGAAAGACATTTTGCTTGTAAAAGTTTTATATTATAGGTTGATAAAGCGATCTCAAATGTATAAGGTTATTTTGGGTACAATAAATGCATAGGATTCATTATGTCATCTATATATACAGTCCAGTGATGGGCCTATCAATTTTATATTGGATTTATATAGTTGTTTGATGTTACGATTTGGACAAGCATGGATAAAATGCATTGGGTTATCCTTGATGCAATCAAATGCATAGGCGTCATTATGTCATCTATTTATACATGTCATATGAACAAAGACTAGAACCCTCATTTTTGATAACGAGGGGCCTGACTCATGAGGGTGGGGCAGAGAGTAAAAGATACAAAAAGAGTCAAGGCTACCTCTCCCTTTTGGAGCTAGGTGGGAGTTGACACACAAACAAAATCTAGTGTACCAAATTAGATTACACTAGGAGAGCACACATAACATGACACTGTGTTTGGTGTTTCTGGTTCAGAAAAGAGGATGGATTATAAAGTGCAGTCAACTAATGGTAAGATTTTCAGTAGAAATCCAAACTTTCATCAGGACTCACAGAGTTTAAGAGCATAAGGGGTCGATGGAGAGGGCGCACAGTACAACTGTCAACCATGGATCTAAAAACAATATGAAAACATACGTAAGTATGTGTGCTCGTGCATTTGGGATATTCCAAAGCATATATAAAGGTTCAAAAAAGGGGTGTGGTATGTGGTAAGTGGTATGTGGACACCCCTTTTTTGATTCTTTATATATGCTTTGGGATATCCCAAATGCACGAGCACACATACTTATGTATGTTTTTATATTGTGACTGCGAGTAAATGCAGATGCATCGCTAGTGATTTCCACACTCCCCACAGAAACTAAAATGTTAGCAAGATGAGATGAGGTCGGGTCCCAAAAGAAATTCAGAGGCTCCCAAGGAATGCTAAATCTATCACATGACTAGTGGAGAAGGAGCCCTCTAACATCCATGCGTGTGTGAATTTACTACCTTCATACGTGGGAGCATCCATCCTTTGAGGGGGTGGGCTCCAATTGATAATCCAGAGTCATCTCTACCTCCAAAAAGAATCAGATCACACACCAACAAGTGTTGATCTAGTTTAGCCCTGATGAAAGTGGTTTTAAATGAGATCCGCAAGCAAGGACGCATTTTTAATCCCATTCCTATAAACATTAGGAGGGACTGTGTACTAAGTCTGAGGAACAGAGCTACAACAAGGGATAGATCACCGAACCCCAAAGAATAGAAGTTGTTTTGATCAACCTTGGTCCAGTACTCCAGTTTTAAACATTCCGTGTAAAGAAATACACATGAGAACTAACTGTTTTGTTTCTCGACCTATTCGTTCTAGCCGATGAAACATTTTATCTTTTTCAAAATAACCAGTTCCATTCCACGAAACCAAAATAAAATTGATGTTTACTTGGAAAATAACATAAAAGAATCCTTAGTGTGTTCGACATTTGAGGAAAAGGACAACAGGAATAGTAACATTGGGATTGAATTCCGAAATAAAGCAATATATGAAAAGAATTTACTTGAATCAAGTTGTGCTATGGGGATCTATATATACACTACAATGATGGTCTTATCCTTTTTATGTCAGATTTATGTAGAAGTTTGAAGTTACGAGTTAAACAAACAATCTGAGATTTATAGGGTTTTTCTGGGTGCAATCAAATGTATAGGCTTCATTACATCATCTATTTATACTCTACACCAGTGGTCTTATCCAATTTATATCAAATGTTTATGTAATTAATATAAAATGTATATAAAATAATTTGCGGTTCAATTAAAATGTTGGGATTCCATTACATTTATAGGTTTTTTTTATATCATCTATTTATAGCCCAGATCAGGTCTATTATCTATTGTATATAAAATGTATATCAAATGATTGGGGGTCAATCACATTTATAGAGGTTCCGCATGGCAAAAAGGGGCACAGCTTTAGGCGTGGACACCTGTCAACTGAAATGCTTGATGAAAAGGATCCCACTCACTACGCTTGTGTTTCTGGCTTGTTGGGTTTCATCACTGTAGTGTGGCTGTGGTCTTGTGTCTCTCTGGGCATAGAGGGCGTGTTGTCCACATCTGGATTATCTTCACTAACTTAAAGTAAAAACCAGCATTTTACAGAATATGAGAGCCCGATATGTGCTGTAACGTGCATTGTGCATAATGCAGATTGTGACATACACATTTTGAGAAACAGAATTATGTATCTATGCACGTTTGGGATTTATAAGGTCCCCAAATAGCTGGGAAGCACAAACAAGGCTGTAGGGATGGGGATGGATAGGGAGAAGCAGAGGATGTAAGAGAATGCTGTGACATATGCACCTGAACATATTAGAGCGTTATATTTTCTTGTTATAAATACTCATTGTCATGAGCATTTTGAATATTCTGTGCAATATTATGCTCTTGAATGAAAGCTATATTTGTAGTTCAGCAGGTAGGCTGAACAACTTAATTGTAAATCGAAAGTAGAGCGTTGGGGCCCAATTAATCATATGTACCATATGCCAAACCATATAGAAGTCAATGTGTCCATTCTTTGGCTGGTCTAATTTCCTACAGTGCATTAAGCACACTATATTACTGTGAACATCCAATCACTTAATCCGCCACTGAACTTGCTTGATTATTTGTGCATGAATACAAAACAACCCTACAACGTGCAAAAACTTGCAGGTCTGCAGAATTTTTCTTACAAGCAGGAAATAAGATTAAGGTCACAGCATTAATGAAGGCCCTCAAGGGGAGTTTAGTGATTCTCTGTTGCGATTCTGACTGCATGCATGCTATCATTCATAATTCACACAAAACCACAGATCTTTCTTGGAAGCCAACACAGTACATTCCTGACTGATAAAAGGTGGACTAAAAAGAAATGCGTTCTATTTCCCAGGTTTAAAGAGCTTGCACCTGATTAAAAAATGCTCTGTAAATCAGGCCCTGGGTGTCTTCCTCCCTCCAAAGCACTATGGAATGGCTTTGATTATCACTATAAAAAAATGAGAAAAATCACATTGTAGCATGGGAGAGTTTCTAGGTCTTGAATTGGATTGTTAATGTTAATTATTTGATATAATGCAGAAACATGACATCTTCGCTACTGTTTTCATGCCCTTCCACATTGAACAGAAACCCACCGGATCCACGATGAGAATACCTCTTGCCTGCACTTCCCAACCCACAAGTCTAGAAGGAAGAACCACTAGACAAAGCACCAAACATCACAACAAGCATCAGCATGGTCTGCTTCAAAGTGGCTCAGACAAGGACTCACTGACCTGTAAATCATCTTTAGAGTGACTCAATCAGGAACATTGGGAATCATGCAACCCTCACACAAACTGAGACGTTTCTCAGAGGGGTGGAGCCATTGTCAAAGACCAGCGGACCTGGGTGAGGAAAATGGGCAGGGCCTAGCCCATTTTTATACATTAATTACTACACCTCTAAGTTCCATTACACACCCTCTCACCAACTAAAATCTACCATGCTTCATCGGATCTTGATATTGCCACCACAGTAAAACTTTGTTCTAAACTGAGCTGAGTACTTGACTCATGCTTACTACTCACATTTAAGACATGCACATCCCTACTTCCCCAACCCTGTGCTTCCTTTCCAGAGAGTAAGGTCTCGCAACTTCCTGGAAGGGTCACAATATGCCACCTTTCGGACAAGGCCAGTCACCATAACATTAACAATTGTGGTACATAGAAATAGGAAAAGTGCTTTGGGGTGAGGTATAGATCGTGGATTGAACTGCTGTACACAGAACCGACAGCTGATGTCAATACTAATGGCAGACGCGTGGATCCGTTCAGACTGGAGAGAGGGACTAGACAAGGGTGCCCTCTTTCACCGTTACTGTTTGTTATTGCGATTGAACCTCTGGCAGCGGTAGTTAGGAAAGACCCTGATATATGTGGAGTGTCGTGTTAGGGTTTGCAACAGAAACTATAGCTGTTTGCGGATGATGTCCTATTGGTTATTCGGGACCTGGAAAAGTCCTTGCCTGTTCTCATGGAGATCTTGACTGAATTTCATGTTTTATCTGGATTTCGAATTAATTGGACGAAATCTGAAGTGCTACCTTTGATCTCAGGTTGTTGTAAACAGTATATTAATGATTTAGGGTTCAGGTGATGTCGTGATAAGATGTTATACCTTGGAATCTGGATTACTCCTAGTATCAATGGTTTGGTGAAAGAGAACATGAGCATGATTAGTATGACTCTTAAAAATGATCTAGAGAGGCGGGGGCTGTTGAATCTCTCGTTATGGGGGAAGGTTAATGCATTAAAAATGCTTTCGGCCCCTAAAATCAATTACGTACTGAGCATGCTCCCACTTAATATTGAGAATGGATATTGGAAGGAGTTGGATAGGCTTGTACAAGGGTTTTTGTGGGATAAGAAGCCCCCTAGGCTACTACTATGGAAATTACAATTGCCCCTTGAGAAAGGTGGCCTAGGGGTTCCTAATTTTAGGGCCTATCATCTTGCATATATTTGTGATTTCATTGTTGGTTTTTTGACACCCTCGCCAGATGAGTGGGTTAGGTCGGAGACAAGTCACAATGGTCCATTGTCGCCAAGGGCAGTATTAACTTTTGAATCTGGAGCAAGACTGGGAAGGATCCGCTGACGGCCTGTTTGAGGAGTTTGTGGTCGAAACTGGCTGGATTTTTGGGTGTTGATGCATACAAGAATCCGGATGCTTCTGTATGGTTAAATCCCTCTGGTAAATTGGAAAATTAATCATTTTTCTGGACGGATTGGTTCTTGGGGGGTATCAATTGGATTGGTGATTTGTTCAAAGAAGGTGAATGGATGAGTGCCAGAGAGTTGCAACAACAATTTAAGATTGATAATTTCCGAATTTCAGATTACAAGAAAATAAAGACAGCCATTGGTGGGCGTGTTTCTCAGGCAAAGGTGGATTTGAACTTTATCACTAGGAAGTCATTGGTGGGTGAGAGTGGCCTAGCAAGCCGGGTGTACATACAAAGGTAATGATGTGCTGAGAGATGAGTGGAGTAGGAGGCTTAGTGTTACGATAACAGTGGATACTTGGACAAAAATATGTGCGAATGTCAATTTGTGTTCCCTGAGTCTGTCTGAAAGAACGAGACAAATAAAGATTCTAAATAGGGTGTACTGGACCCCAGAAAGATTATGGAAGAGGGGTTTGAAGGATGGTCCGGAATGTTGGGCATGCATTTTTGAAAATGGTACTCTCGAGCATATGTTATGGAATTGCAGGAAAGTTCGGGGATTCTGGAGAGATATAGGTGTTATCATGGAGAGTGTTTTGAATGAGCAGATTTGCTTGGATTTTGAAACGCTGATTTTGGGGAATGATGCATTCCTGGAGGAGTTTACTCAATGGCAAAAAGAAATTGATATTTAGGGGTGCCTTGATGGGAAAAAAAGTCATTCTTAGGAAATGGAAATCTGATATAACGTTGTTGAAAGAAGAGTGGTTGAATGAAATGCACGATCTTGCGGCAATTGAGAAACGTATATATAGGAAGCAGGGCAAGACAGGATTGTTCGTGAAGATTTGGGGACAGTTTCTGGCGATGTACTGAACCTGAATTTTTTGTACTATATGCTGTGAACTGTGTAAATAGGGGGGGGGGGGGGTTTGGAGTTGCTATGCGGTTGTATTATTATTCTTGCAATTTGTATATATTTGTATCTATTAACGTTCCTGGTTTTATTGTATGTAAAATGTAAATAAAGTTTTAAAAAAAAAAAGGAAAAGTGCTCAATAATATTTGCAGTCTGTGTGTATATTAGCTGAGGCAAAACGTTATTTGTTATTAGCAACCAAAGAGTTTAATATGCACATTTTGTTAGATTGCTCAAAATATTCAACAACCAAACTTTATTAACGTATTCAAAAACAAAACTATCTTTGTAAGTGTGTTGTGAAAACTGAACTTCATACACACACACAGGCCACTTTAATGAAACCTAAAATATTTACAGAACCAAAATTCTATGGGCCTCATTACAAGTATGGCGTTGCGGGAAAGAATTAGCGGTAATGGAATTACCGCCTACTTTTCCTGCACCGCAGGGGTATGGTCCTGGAATGGGGGATTTACCTGCAGAATCATGCTGATATGATGTGGATTTTATAACACGCCTATACCCAAGTGTTTCAAGCGGTAAACACTCCCGTTTTCTCCAAAAAATCGGTGGAATTGCTGCATTGCAACAGATGCTATAAAAATGAGGATTAACTCCACCACCACCACCACTTGAAATCTGTCGGTAATTCGGCTGGACCAAGTGGCGCTAACACTGATTCCGATGGGCGGAATTCAGGCAGGTTTAACGCCGGAAGTCCGCCCAATTTGTAATGAGGCCCTATGTGTTTTAGACACCAGAAAATCAGCTAAGTGAACCGGGAAGTGCGGCATCATTGCCAACTTACAAATCTTGTAAATGCAGTTTTTGAAACTAGTACCATTGTAACTTTAAAAGGAAAGGTGTTTGAAAGATTTGAAGTTTGAAAATACACTCATTATTATAACCCTGTTCATACATGTGCGTTTTCATTGGTCTGAAACAAGAACACATAAAACAAACTAACCCAACTATCGACAACACTCTAATTGCAAATATACATCTCACACTGGTAATATTATTCCAACAACAAAATATCACACCATCACAAACAACATCCTCCCAAAAACACCGATTTCATACACACTTGCAAACCACATTCATCTCTCTGCATACACCACGAATTATGGCATGTCACTAAACACCTCTTAGCCTCCACCATATCAAACACAACTAGCACTAAAATGATCAATATCACCACCCCTTCCACCACATCCACTATCAGCCAAAGGACCACATCAGCAACCACTCAAGCTTCCACACACATTATATCCATAACTACCACCTCGCCCATCATCACATTCAACCTATAACTTACCTCCTGCACCAGTGGCACCATTCGTACAACATTCATGCAGTTTCAGAACACCCATCTGTACACCCAATCAGAAACAATTTCACACTCTTGCCCACACCACAAGCTTTCTGTAAAATATACACATGCTCACATGAAGCCACAACATTATCTTCATAAGCATGCATGTTCGATTGTTTTGGAATTGAAACAGTAACCTATATAAACCACCCACGTTGTAGTATTAAAATCTGCCACCTTGCTAGATATTGGAATCCAAACTAGTCTTGTTACAATGTTATTTTAATTATTCCTGACCATTCAATATTTCAATCAAATATTTAAGTGGACTTGAATTAAATGGATCAAATGTATTACTATATCTTCTTTTATGGAATTTATAAGGTGACTTTTTTAGGAAATAGTAAAATCGAACAATGTACCAATGTATGTCTTTGCCGCAAGAAGAAACTGTACTGCAACATACTCTCCTGAAACATAATTCATCAAAATGATTTTCATAGAAAATAAACCACATTTGTGATACTTGAGGTGTTACAGTATCCCTTTGGCTAAGGCATAGTAGAACCTTTTCTGGGTGGTAAATCGAGTATTTGAAGCTCACGTCATGTTGAAATCTACAAAAACAATGAGCACCTTTGTATACATCCTAAAATTAACATATTTCCACTAACATAGGACACGTTTAATTTTCATTTCTATTCACTTGTTAGTGTTAGTATTTAATTTAAATAAGAAATGAAGTACAAAGGAAATTTTACAGAGACAGTGGCCTTACTTAGGTAGTGGGCTTTACCACTTAAGATGAGAATAGATTAGGTTGTGGTGGAGTAGTGCCGGGAACATAAATGCAGACGGTGACCATTATAGAAAGGGGACAGGGACTAAGGTACAGACTTAAATAATACATACTTATATGGCCCAGAGGCTGTAATTACACATACAGCTATCCTATGTTGGATGGAAAAGATGCAGCCTGTAATGCGTTCTGAGAGAAGGAGGAAAAGGAAAAAACATCATCAGCTACATGAATGAAGAATGAGATCAACAAAGAGAGGTGGTGTAGAAGGTGATGAGGAAATGGGCGGAGGAATTATCATTTGCAGAGACCCACTGAAAAGGGTGTGGGGAGGAGGTGTTCAAATTCCAAGAGATGGAAAAGGAGAAATCAGACGGATAGGAGCCACATCTTTAAGTACAGTGTATTTGAGGAGCATGGTGGAGAGAGTTTGGAAGGGGGGTGGGGTGAGTCAAGGTCTGCACAGTGGTCCGGCAGAATGAGCCTGGAGGAAAGGTGAGAGTGATGTGCTGTCAGAAGTTTGGAGCATTTTCGATGTAGGGTTTACTCTGAACTCCTAACCTCAAGGTACTCGATGATGTGGTTGAACACCACTCTCTTGAGAATGTTGTAGTGGTGGCGTAGCAGAGACAGGTCTGTAGAATATGGGATTGGTGAAGGTTTGTAATGAGATCGATCTAGGAAATATATGTTATTGTCCCTTAGTTCTTTAATTATGGGAAAATACAGCCACTCTAATAACACCACTGCAGTTCCACCCAACAATCCAGAACAAGAAAAAGGCCATGCTACTTTGAATAAATCAAGGAGTTAAAGCTGGTCTTCTAACTCACAAAGCCAGGGGAAGTCACCCACATTACTTCAGATTAAAACACAACCTGTCTGTTGCTGTCTCACTAATGTTTTACTTCCAAGTGTAATAGTCAACATATTTTTCATAATCACACTGTATTTTATTTATTTATTTTTATTTGCATTTGTTAAGTGCTTTAAACCCAGGTGCATCAAGGTGCTGGTTACAGACAGTGGTAGCAGATGTGATAGCATATGGATAGATAAGAACATGTAAATGGTTCAGACAAATTACACCTTCAGAGAGTGAAGTCTTAAGATGTTTCCTGAAAGTCCAGTAAGAATGCTCAGATCTCAGTGTCAGAGTTAGGGAGTTCCAGTTCTTAGCAGCAATGACCGGGAAGCTGACCTCACCCGATCTCTTTCTCCAGAATGTTGGGAAGGTAAGTTGGTGGGAGTAGAGGGAGCGGGTAGGCCTTGATGAATCAGCTTTAGTACCTTTTTGCGAAAGGTACATCTGGCCGTGTTAGAGAGGCATTTGTGTGTGATGGATAATCTCTTGAAGATAATATGCTCATGAATGGGTAACCAGTGAGCGCAATTGAAATATGCTCCTGCTTTGGTATGTTTAGTGCAGCCCTGAGGGCATTCTTTTGAATGGTTTGGAGTTTATTAATGTTACGCACTGAAGTCCCTGAAAAGAGGGCAATGCAGTAATCAAATCTCAAACCAATAAGCGCTCTGGCAATGGTGATGTAGCTGTTGGTAGTTGAAAGAGTCTGCAAGTGTTAAGTAGTTTTGTGGTGTAAGCCGTGGTGGAAGCGATCACATTAGCCTGCCTTGATAGCGACAGTGTGGCATCTAGGTATACACCCAGGGTCTTGATATTACTGGAGATGGGGATGGCGATGCCCTCAATAGTGAAAGAGTTGCATGCTTGGTCCAGTTTGCTAGGTGAAGTTCTCGAACCAACCAAGAGATTTTCAGTCTTTTCATCACTGAGGCAGAGAAGGTGGGATGTTTTCCACACCTGGATGGTATGGTAGACTTAATGCAGATTTTTGGAGTCAGTAGAGTAGTTTCCAATGAGAGGGAGAAGGATCTGTGTGTCAACAGCGTAGTTGGTGTAGGATATTCCCAGGATATTTAGCAGGTCGAATAGGGGTTTGGTAAACATATTGTAATGGGTAGGGAAGACACACAATCCTTGCGGGATGCCACAGGTGACAATGGCCGTAGGGTCTGAGGTGTTGATTAGAACACTCTCTCAGATCTGTCAGATAGGAATGAGGAGATCTAGGAGATAGCCTCTGGAGAGATGTGCGCTGCTGAGGGAAGGACATGACACACGATTTGGTGGTCCACAAGGTAAAGGCTCCCAACAGGTCTAGATAAATGAGGAAGGCTGAGTTCCCGGCATCAATATTCTCATCCATTTGTTTTTTTAGATCCAATAAGACTGATTCAGTGCCGGATGGACACAGACCTAAGAGGTTGTAAGATTCCATATAAAGCTGGATCTGTAGGTATGCCGTTCAATCCAGTATTTTAGGGAGGAAAGGGACAGTGGTGATCAGACAGTAATTCCTAGGGATGTCTGTGTCGAGCGTAGGTGTTTTTTGTAGGAGAAGGACTCTGGCATCCTTGAGGCTGGTGGGCATTGTACATGAATAGAATGAGGTGTTGATAAGGGTAGTAATGAAAGGTGCAAGGAGTTCGGCACAGTCCTTGATGACTGCAGCTGGACATATATCCCCCTGGCAGCGGGAGGGATTCAGGGGTTTGATGATCTGAATGACTTCGGTTTCAGAGACCAGTTTGAAGTTAATCAAAGGTACATTATGGGGGAGTGGTTTTTGGCCCAGTGGTGGAAAGCACAAGTGCTACGCTGCTCAGGGTGTTTTTTCTTGTAAAGATCTTTTTCTGGAGAATATAAATTTTGATGTAATAGGGCATTTTGGATATTATCGCGCCTGGTGCTAGCCTGATTACATTTTGATGGTGGGGGCACAGGCAATTCCAGCTAACGCAGTATGTGATCCTGGTGCTGTAGGAAGAGCTTTTTCCCTGTAGAATAGCCTTTTTGCATTCTTTTGCTGCAAGTGTGAAACAGGCTTTGTTGGGCTCAGTGGGGTTGTTCTTCTATTCAGTTTCTGCCTCACGTTTAAGGAGACACACGACTTTCAGGTCAGCAGAGAACCAAATATTGAGATGCGAGGCAGCTTTGGCTTTTCGCTGGGTGAGGGGAGCCACTGTATGGATAGCTTGTGTGAGAGTTACGTTGTACAGGTCTACCAAGATGCCAGGGTCATTAGCAAATAGCTGTGAGAGGAGTAGCTCATCCAGCAGAAGTTAAATAACAGTTTTGGTAATATTACAGGTATTATGCATTGCTATGGGGGCCAGGACGGAGCCACGGTTGGAAGGAGGTTTGACACTGGAATACTGTGTGATCAGTCCAAGGGCAGGTCAGATTAGAGGTGATATCAGTCTTACATTTAAGGTTAATTAGCCAGTACAGGATTCAGCCTTTAGAGTACACAGAACTGAGGATTTGTTGTGCGATACCAAGCACTTTGATAGAACTAGCTAAGGAAGAGGCAATCATGTTAGCCTTGTTGTTGAGACCTAGGTTGAAGGAAGGTTTGGAGCAGGTGAGAAGTACCAGGATGTGTGCTGATGCCACCCTGTAAAATGGGGTAGGCACCATGTATTTACACTTTCGTGGACCTTCGCGTCTGTGTGTTGATGCAGCCCTGTGAGATGGGGTAGGCACCGTGGACTTGTTCACTGCTGGACTTTCCCATCTGTTTGCTGCTGCCCTGTAAATTGTGGTAGGCATCATGTACTTGCCCTCTGCTGGACCTTCGCATCTGTGTGCAGCTGCAGCCCTGAAAGATAGGGTAGGCACCATGTATTTGCTTATTGCTTTGACACTGCATGTTCATTGTTGCCACCTTATAACATGGGTCAGGCTCAATGATTGTGATCAGCATTTAATGCCTTTGCACTTTGCATATGTTTTATCACCCCTGCACATCCTATGATGTTGTAAGTCTTCTCTTTCGGTTCCTTTTCTGTAACCCAAAGCACTGTAACTAATCTAATAAGCTCAAGCGCCGAGATACCCAAGGGTTTTGCGCACTATACAAATAAACAAACAAACAAACAAATAATATATTTCTCACAGAGAATTTCTTCAGTGTTCTAGGATTGTCATGTGTGTAGCAGTTGGAGGGGGTAACCATGGTGGGACAATGTGGCAGGTTAGATGTGTCAGAGATGGGGCAGAATCTGAGTGAAAGCAGAGATGAAAGCAGCGGAGTTTATTTAATAGGGAGCGGCACAGAATTGGTGCGCAGTAGGTTGATGGGTGCTGATACTGACTCAGCTGAGTTGGGCGAGCAGGTGAGTTTAAGTTGGGTATCAGCAGTTGGAGCAGGTGTCCAATTTGCACTAATGTTATCTGCAGGGCCCACATGGGTGTTGGCCAGAAGGTCAGTCTGTGATGTGGGGGAATAGAGTGCAATCGCTTAGTCGCAGTCTTGCGTGGTGAAGTCAGGTGGCAAGGGTTGTGTGTCTGCAGGTGAAAAGTGCTTGCTGAAATGCGTAAGCACCTGGCAGAGATCGGTGTGCTGTGGGGTACGTGAAAAGGCCAGAAATCCACTGGTGTAGTTGCCAGTGTCACGGAGGCCTGTACATTGCTAGTGTGCAGCGCGAGGCAGATCAATGTGGCATAGAATAGATTCAGCACCAAATAACAGCACGAAGCCGGATACATATCGGAATCTGTATGGGGAACAGCTAATGTGGAAGAAGATGCATATAAAGTGCTGCAGGCAGGAGAAGCAATGCAGGGAGGTAGAAAGGTGGAGGAGGGTTGCATCATGAGACAGCGATTTTTTCGAGTAGCAGAGGTGCTGGAAGGGTATATGAGGACATAGCATGTAGGAGATACCTTTCTACATCCAGCCATGGCCTGACAGGGCCAAATAGGGGACTTCTCTCCCAGCCTTAAACATAGGCCTTTAATGGTGGCCGGCATCACCTGGCGACTCCCAGGGGGAAGATGTAATTGAAGAGCAGAACCCATGAGTGGTGGGTGGAGGCGGGCAAACTTCAAGGCTCACTTCTAGTATATCGGTTGTCATGTTTGCAGGGTTCTGCTTCATAGAATTCAATAGCCCAACGGGGCTTAGCTGGTGCTTTGATCCTGCGCGGATCGGTTCCTGCAGTCACTCCAGTGCCTCAATGTTGTTGGGGCAGAGTCAGATAGGGGATATACACTATCTATCATCCATACATAGAAAGAAAAATATGAACATCAATTATAGACAAAAGTCTCAATTGTTTCACAGTTCAGACACACAAATTGACATTGTTTCATTTAACTTTTGTGAAACCATTAATCCACAGTATATAATTATTTCTACCTGAAGCCCCCTTGAACTACAAAGGTGAAGCAATTCTTACATAAAAAGTTGGAAACAAACCAGTTACTTATTTTTTCTTGAAACCATTAACAAGTAGTAGCATCTAAGAAACATGTTGTACAATATCAGTGACAAACCAATGTTTTCTAGCTTGGGCATACATGTTATCTAACATCTGTTGTAATGTTGAATTTGTTGCAAATCATTGCAAAGGCTTGAGATTCTCAGGGATTCCATTTCTTTTGCAATGCTAACACAGACAAATGCAACTCTCTCACTATTCTCAAGGAACAAGGTTTACCCTCAGCACTCCCTTGTTCAATGTGCTCATTAAGTAATAGATTTAAATGACTTTATTAATGATCTGAGGCACCATTCAAGATACTTCATTCCACATGTCAATTTAGATGCCTAAGACCACCAGAGATCCCAAACTGCAGGAGAAAAGTCATATTATGATGATGCTACCAAGGATTTAATCTCAATTTAAAAATAACAAAGCACATATGTCTTGCGCTATATTTGCTGATTCAGCGATATAGCTTTTAAACAGGGTTACCCAAAAACATATTTAAATTCCAAGGATTTAATACATTTTTGGTACATTTGTTTAAAGAATCACTTTTGTCTGTCTGGACTGGTAGGGACACTAACTGTCCTCAGGCAGCTCCTCAAGGTAAGTACTTTCCATCAGTCTGCACACCTGCTCTTAAAATCCTTGACAGGTAATCTGGTCCTGCCTTGTGAAAGGCCTCTGCATTCAGTCCAATGTAGGAACATGTATGATTATTGTCTCAAAGTGACGGACTTGTTGAACAATGTGACTGTTAATACTTACTGAGTGCAGCCACGTTGCTTTTCATCATAAATTCCTTTATTAAATTCTCAAATTTCATGGATCACACTTCACAATTCTTAGACAATATATGAAGCAGCCATTAACAACTCACAAGCCATGACATATACATTAATAATTTTTGTGGAAAACGTGGCCCCAAGGGAAGGGTTTGTGGGTGCGCACCACTGAAGTAACAGGAACTACCTTTCATCTTAAAGTGATAGAAGCGGCTGCAGCCGTGTGGTTAGACTGGTGATTTTCCACTATCACCTCTATAAAAGTAAAGCTTGAGACGATGCTAACCTCACAGACTGCGCTCAAGCATACATATACCACATCTATGTGGTATTAGTTTGGTAGAGTTTGGGATTTAGAAAATAAGTAAGTAAGTATGAGAGACACCTGGTAAGTGTTTAAAGAGTAAGGTCCCTGTATTTCAAATTCAACAAAAAGGCAAAAGTATTATTTGTATACATTTCAATTTTAACTGAAAAAAGGGGCGAAGAACCACGTTTTGGTAGTCAATAAATCATGCATAGGAGGAACTTGGGCACACTTTACATATGTGATAGATATGCATTCAAAAAAGGAAGAAACTTGTTTTCGCCACACTTTACATATGTGCTAGATATGCATTCAAAAAAGAAGAAACTTGTTTTCGCCATATGCATTCAAAAAAGAAGAAACTTGTTTTCGCCAACACGTGTTTCAACCTATCTAGGTCGTCATCAGGGTGTAAAGTTAATAATGGTTCATACAATTAACATATTCAATCAACAATCTTTGTTGGCAGAGAGAGTCTGGGGAGGGAACAAACACAGGCAGGGAGGGGCGGAGAGAACACTGGGGAAGACCATGTAATAATGAAACACAAAAAAGAGAAAATAAAATAAAATAATTAAGTATTAATGACTGGACAAGTAAACTCGACCATATAAGTTAACATTTTCAAAGTTAACTATATTTTTTGCAATTAGTATAATTCTTAATATTCAACTGTGGAGCTTATATATAACAAAGCACCGACATTTGGCAATTTCCCAATGTGTTAATATTTACTTTCCGCATATTGATAGAGAACAAGGGGAATATTTAGTTTGTATCGGTCAAAGCACCATACATACAAGTTGCCGTGACTAGAAGGAAACATCTAAAAGGCCATGCCTATCGTGAGCGAATCTCAGAGAAAAGAAATAGCGTTAAGTTAACTTTGGTGCAGTTATGCTTAACGTCTTTAGATCATATGCTTTCTTTTGGTGTCAATATGTGAGTCACATTGGCAGTCCAGAATTAATTGTTAACTGGAAATCAATTTCCTAAAGGGACAAGAAATTTTGGTGTGAGCCTGAAAGTTGCAAGGGTCCTCACTCTATTTCGAAATGCAAGATATAGATGCTACAGCGAGTTTAGCTCTTTGGTAAAAGGTTTACTTGAAAAGTTACCTGAAAGATCAATGATTTTGTTGCAAGAAATTACAAGTGTCCAACATGGTTTCCCATTATATATTCATGCCGTATTCTGAAAAAATAAAAGGTATAGGTGTGTGTAAGTTGTAGGCATTAAGTTTGTTTTGCCAGTTACGTACGATTATGAGTGAAAGAGTGCCTGGCATGTTTTGGTCGGAACTTACCGGCTGGAGTACAATCTTCCGAGTGTTATCTTGCGCCGTCGGGCCGAGACTGAAGCATCGGCGAATACTTGCCGTTGCTATAGTAGCATGACAAATTCTTCCGGTCACGTGATGCATCATGTGTCCCGGAAGTGAGTGAGAATAGCAGTCAGATTGTAAAAAAGTGCGTGCAAGTTTTATTATCAGTGGGCCAGTTTCGAGAGAATTGGACAAATACGTGGTTGAATTGATAGTAATGTTGCCGGTATCTCCGTACTTGAGTATCCGCAATTTAAGTGCTCGGGGATCTAAGAGGTAATCTTGTCATGTGATCAGTCACCTCTCCATAGTTGCTAGGTAACTGTGGTTAAACAGGAAAGGTTCACCAGTATTCAAATTTTTCCTAAACGGCCTTGTTGTATATGTATGACTCGGATACAAAGTGAATAGAACTGATAATTATTTGTTTGTGAAATAAAGCTTATAATGTCACTCGGCCTGTTTTGAGGAAAAGAAGTGCTTTGGTATAAATCAAAGTCAAAATGCGGTATATGAACGATATATAACAAGTTTGCATCAGTTCCATATATCTCTAAAACGCTTCATAGAAAAACATTTAGCTCATGCTCTTTGTTGAGACCTAGTGACAGGCATCAGAGTTTGCAGATCATTTTTGCTTCCTGTTGGCGTAGTTTCAGCTCTCTGTCACCTCCTCTTGGATGTGGTTGGATTTGTTGGAGTCCGACAAATCTAATGTCTTTAGCATTATCCATTTGGTGATGTTCTTGCCAATGAGCTGCCAAAGGTAATCTAATATCTTGACTATTCAAGCTGTTGAGATGTTCCCGTATGCGGAAGCGTACTTCTCTTATGGAACTGCCAATATAAATTTTTTGACAAACACATTGTATTCCATATATGACAAAGTTTGATCGGCAATTAATTAAATCCTTAATCTTAGTTTCCAGGCCACCATGGCATTTGAATATTTTCGTAGGTGATAGTGTATATTTGCAAAAATTGCACATTCCACATTTATGAAATCCTGCTGGCTGAGTCCTTGACCAATTGGCTCTGATTTGAGGAAAGAAGGGCATGGTACATTTCTCAGAGTGGTTGCTTTCGTGAAGATGATAGTGGGGGATTCCGAAATATAGTTTATTAGATCTGTGTCCAAAAATAGTAAATGCCAGTGTTTCTTCAACATTTGGTAAATTAATTTACTATCTCGTGAGTATTTGGTAATGAAGTTTACCAATTTGGGATATTCGATTTGCTCTCCTTCTGGTTTTGTTTCTAATAACGTTTGTCTATGCACTTTTTGAATCAAATTGGTAGTCTGTCTAATTAGGCGTTTAGAGTACCCTCTTGCCTGAAATCTTTTGCCAATGGACTTAGATACTTTTTGAAAACTGGTAAGTTGGCTGCAGTTCCGTCTTGATCTGAGAAATTCTCCTCTTGGTATATTTTCTACAACACTGCGCTTATGACTGCTAGATGCATGAAGACTAGAATTGACAGCAGTGTCCTTCCTATGTGTACAGGTATGTATTGCCTCACGATCAATTTTAATTTTAAGATCTAAGAACAAAATCTCATGTGTATCTATTTGGCCTGTGAAGTTATCCCAAAGGTGTTGTGGTTGAGGTAATCCAAAAAGCCCTCAAATTCATTACTTGTGCCTTCCCATATGGCTAGAACATCATCGATGTATCTTTTCCAGGTAATGATATTATGTTGAAAGGGATTATTGTTGAAAATATATTTCTCCTCAAAGTATGCCATGAATAAATTGGCTAGACTTGGGGCGTATTTTGCGCCCATCGCTATACCCTGGGTTTGTGAAAAGTATTCACCATTGAAAATGAATTGGTATGTGTTAAAGTAAAGTCCAAAAGATTTTTGATCATTTGTACATGTGTGTAGTGGGAAGCAGAAAAGTTCCTGAAGCTAAAATCTATTGTTTCTAAGGCCAGGGTATGTGGAATCGATGTGTAAAGTGCTGACACATCTAGTGTAGCTAAAGCATAAGTCGTTCGCCATTTCATATCCTTCAAAATTTGGAGAGTGTGCATAGTATCTTTAAGATATGCTGGAATTTTTGGTACCAGATTTTTGATGCTGCTGTCAATGTAGTCAGCTAGTGCCTCTGTGGCCCCTCCCTCTCCACTCATTATCGGTCTTACTGTTGGTAGGTGCACAAAGGGTTTGTGAATTTTTGGCAAAAAGTATATTGTAGGCATTAATGGTTTGGTTACAGATAAGTATGCCTTTTCATCGTCAGTTATAAGCCCTTGGTTATACCATTCTTGTAACGTCAGTTGTAGTTCTCTCACAGTCAAATTAGTAGGGTTGCTAGGAAGTTTCTTATAACAGCCAGGGGTAGATAGGTGTTCCTCTGCCATTTTGATATAGTCTGTCCTGTTAAGGATGACTATATTGTCCCCTTTGTCTGCCTCTTTTACAACAATAGACTTATCATTGCATATTTCTTGTAGTGCTTCTCGTTCAAGCTTTGTCAGATTAGACGTCTTGCTATTAATACTTGGTTTAATTCGGTCCATATGTGTATGGATGTCCTTAGTGACTGATTTGTAGAAAGTATCAATCACATTCTCACCTCCAAATGGTGGCATGAATTTTGATTTCTTTTCATGTTCTTTCATGTCCAAATTTCGAGGGTGTATACCTAGTTCTTTCTGTATATGACACATGGTTTTAGGATCTTCTTCAGTTAGATTAGAAAGTAGCTGTATATTCTCTATTTCTTGGATACTTCTTTTGCTGATAGGTAACATGGTTTCTGGCTGTTTCCATGTTGTGGGTCTATTATGAAAAAAATATCTTTAATTTGAGCTTCCTAGTAAATTTATATAAGTCAATTTGAACTTCTGTCATGTCTGATTCTGTACTTGGTGCAAATGAGAGGCCATAGTTCAGCACTGCTAATTGTTGGTGAGAGAGGTGTTTATCAGATAGGTTGATAACTAGACTTTCAGTATGGGTTTTGGTCTGACATTCTTGAGACTTGATCTGGTGAATCTTTTTCCTGTATTTCTCCCTTCCTCGCCTGTTTGCTCCTCTCCCTCTTCCTCCTCTGATGACGTTGGAGTAGTAGGGATTTTGGCTCCTAAAGGGACATTCTTTTGGAACCGTACTTGTTTGTTCTGAGTATTATTCAAGGATTGGTTCCCTTTCTTATATCTTTTAATTTCTGCAAGGAAACCTCTCCTTTTGAATTGTATAGGTTCAGCTGTTGTGGCTAATTCTGGGTTTTCAGTACCCTCAGGGATTTCTGATTCGGAATCTGCATCAGAGGTAACTGGTGATATAGTCGTAGTTGCAGTTAGTGATAGGTCTCCATCAAATTTGGGTTGGTAAGTGTAAACTCTATCGTTTAGGTAATCCTTCTCATCTCTATAAAATTTTCTAAATTTGCGTAATTTGATTTCATCTTGGTATTCCACTAGTATCTGATTCAGTATGGTAAAGTTTTTCTCTTTTGTACTGTCAGCATTTGTCATTGCTGCGATTTCTGCCTTCATCTTTTTGATTTCCAAAGTCACTCTGGAATGTTCCCGCTCTGCATGTATGACCAATATTTTCATCATGTTTTCTGAACTGGTGATAATATTGGCCTCCCAATCGGCTGCCAGATCTTGATCGTCCTTGTTTGTGAAGTCTGGAAAGATTAATATTCTCAGTCCTCTGGGTTTGATGTTCTGGTCAATGTAGTTTTTGAGGGAGACTTGTTCCCAGTATTTATTCATCTCTTTTTTACATAAGCCTTCTAGTTTAATGAATTTTTGTACTAATGTTTCAGCAACATTTGGTCTTGTTTTGAAAGGGTTAGTATCTGTACCTCTGGGTGCAAATAATGCAGCACTCTCTTCTTCTCTATTTCTAAGGTAATCATCCATATTTTGATTAGTAATGTGTCTGTACTTAGTCAATGGTGTCACAATCACAATAGGGCCTGTGAAGTAACAAATTAATAATTTTTGTGGAAAACGTGGCCCCAAGGGAAGAGTTTGTGGGCGCGCACCACTGAAGTAACAGGAACTACCTTTGATCTTAAAGTGATAGTAACTGGCAAAACAAACTTAATGCCTATAACTTACACACACCTATACCTTTTATTTTTTCAGAATACGGCATGAATATATAATGGGAAACCATATTGGACACTTGTAATTACTTGCAACAAAATCATTGATCTTTCAGGTAACTTTTCAAGTAAACCTTTTACCAAAGAGCTAAACTCGCTGTAGCATCTATATCTTGCATTTCGAAATAGAGTGAGGACCCTTGCAACTTTCAGGCTCACACCAAAATTTCTTGTCCCTTTAGGAAATTGATTTCCAGTTAACAATTAATTCTGGACTGCCAATGTGACTCACATATTGACACCATAAAATATATCTCTTTCCTTTCCTGAAACTGCGGTTCTCTTTCTCCTCAGGTTAAGCAGTTCGCCATTTTAACAAAAGTGGCAGGTTATTTTCTGATGCTTGAAATGTTAATCTCAAGCCTTGTCGTTTAGAGTTTTGAAAGGCTGCACAACATTGCACATTTCATTTGCACGTGTGTTTTCCAACTGCTGTGCGCAGGCTGCAGCTTAAATATTGTTTTTAAAATGATGCCTTAATCTGTATCTTTTCTCATGAATCAGACTTCTCTACAATATCCTTGGCAACTCCCTATTTCTCATTTCCCTATCCTCCACTTTTCTTTCTGCACTCTACATTGAACCCACCATGACCATGTCTCTGACCATGCATTTATCCAATTCATAATGTCTGTTCCCTTACCACTCCTGCTCACTTTCTCAATCTCCTATTACCAAAAGAAAATGTAAGCCCAACTCTATGATCCCTTGTCTAGGCCAAGTCATGACCTCCCTCCAAGCTCTTTCCCCCACACACCAATTCTAACAAAGCTATTATATTTGTTTAGTAAGAAGATTTGGCGGATTGCAAGTGCAGGAGTGAGTGCCATGAATAAATCTTTATAGGCAGTAAGAAAAATAGGGAGCAATGTTTGAGCCAGATGTAAAGGTGAAGTTGCACTGTTGTCTGTAGTTGTTGGATGGATAGAGGGAGGCATGTCTATTTGGATTGCCAGTGCATTTAGAATGCAATGAAGGCAAGTTTGTTAGAATTGGTGTGTGGGGGAAAGAGCTTGGAGGGAGGTCATGACTTGGCCTAGACAAGGGATCATAGAGTTGGGCTTACATTTTCTTTTGGTAATAGGAGATTGAGAAAGTGAGCAGGAGTGGTAAGGGAACAGACATTATGAATTGGATAAATGCATGGTCAGAGACATGGTCATGGTGGGTTCAATGTAGAGTGCAGAAAGAAAAGTGGAGGATAGGGAAATGAGAAATAGGGAGTTGCCAAGGATATTGTAGAGAAGTCTGATTCATGAGAAAAGATACAGATTAAGGCATCATTTTAAAAACAATATTTAAGCTGCAGCCTGCGCACAGCAGTTGGAAAACACACGTGCAAATGAAATGTGCAATGTTGTGCAGCCTTTCAAAACTCTAAACGACAAGGCTTGAGATTAACATTTCAAGCATCAGAAAATAACCTGCCACTTTTGTTAAAATGGCGAACTGCTTAACCTGAGGAGAAAGAGAACCGCAGTTTCAGGAAAGGAAAGAGATATATTTTATGTTGCTGTGTTTTGGGGAATGATGGGATATCAGGGGGAACAGGGACATTTACATTTTAAAAGCTGAAATTGTGAATTGGACCACATTAAAGGAAGCCATCTGTATTCTCCTTATGCCACCTCCTCCAAAATGAGATGTGAAAACAGATCCCATGCTTTCTCATGGAGGTGAACTGGTATAGGGGATAGTGCCATAAAGATAACGACAGGCCTGCACCTTAGGCACAGAGAGGCGGAAATGAAAATCCATCCTGAGCCAGAGGTTTCATGGGTTGCATCTGTGTATGTTGGATGTAAGATAATTAACCTATGGGGGTTCAGCACATTTGTGATGCCTAATCTGATCTCCTAGGCCTCTTTGGAAAGAAGGAATCTTGATACATGGAAAAATAAAGTTTATCTAAAAATCTAACATACCCCAGAACTGTGCAAGAGGGGAAGGCCAGAAGTAGTAAAACCCCTACGGTTGTTACCATGTCAAGACCCCCGTCATGTATACCTTGCTGCTATGATTAACAGCATTGACAACAGACAGCAGGCAGAAAAATCAAAGTGATATTTTGTGCATTTAAAAAAATGCAACATGCGATTCACTATTCTACGCATAATTCTTGAACATAACCTCATAGAAAAGGAATTCTTTTTGTGAAATGTTTAGTTTGAGGTGATCTATTTAGGGCTACCAAAACGATGTTGCTAATTTGAGTTGTAATTGTGCAAATTGGGCAAATTTGTATTTTGAGACATAGAAATGGCACATTCTTGGAAAATGTATTTCATAGTGTTCGTAGGGATGGGAAAATAAGTTCAATATAAAAGTAGTAGTGAGTTAAATGGAAAAATCTATAACTCAGTAATTATTCATGCTACTATTCTATTCTGATTTATTTTTGTATAGTGCCAAATAACCCTGCAGGCCTCAGAGCGCTCTGACAGACAATACGACATGAAACTAATAAGAGAAGGCAGCAGCAGGAGACATCAGCAAGCCACAGTCAACAGATATTCAATGCAGCAGGCGGCTTACATGCCGCCTTCGTCGAATAAGAGAGTCTTAAGGGCTTTCTTAAATTGGGACAGATACGGCATTTGTCTAATAGGCAAAGGATGACCGTTCCAGATTCTCGGCCCTCAAGCATCAAAGCTCAAGTCCCTGTATGTCCTCAACTTGAAGCAGTGTTGAGTAACAAATCCTTATCATTAGATTGCAAAGTACATCTAAATTGTTGCTTCCTGATCCGTGACATGAGATACCTTGGGGCAGTACCTGCAAGGCACTTATAGAAGGCATGAAACTGTAAAATGAATCCTCTCACAGACGGGGCGCCAAAGCAGCTTCCACCATGCATGTTTAACATGCTCTCTGCATCTCAGATCACACACCACGCAAACTGCTCCATTTTGTGCTGCCTGCTATTTTATTTTTATGTTAGCTGCTTTAATGCCAACCAGTAGGCTGTCACAGTAATCAATTTTCAAATTGATAGTTGCTGTCACTATCAAGGTTCTGTTTCCTTTCGAGGCAAAAGGGTGAATTTGCCAAAGGAGCTGTGTGGTGTAGGTACAACTGGTGCTAATATGAGCAGCGTGTTTTTCAAAGTTTAAATTCCTATTGAAAAACACGCCCAGAGTTTTAACAGAGCTGGCTACCTGGATAGTGGCTCCCCACACTAGAAATTACTCATATTGTGGTTCAAGAGCCTTCAATTTGGCTGTACTCCTGACAGTCAGGATCTCCATTTTGTTATCGTTAAGTGCCCAAAAATTATCCTGAATCCAGGTTTTTATAGCATCATAAACCTTAGTAACCAAAAGTGAGTCTGCCTCATATGAGCCTGTAAGTTACAGGATGATCTGGGTGTCATCCACGTAGTTTGCAAAATTGACACCCAGATTGTCTAGAACATCAAAGCAATGCTTTTAATAAAGGTTGTAAACCAAAGGGGAAACACTGGAGCCCTGAGGAACTCCACAGTCAAGAATAGATTCCTCTGACTTATAGTCCCCCTGGACAACCATTGATCTTCTGGGTCCCAGAAAAGATCAAAACCAGAAAGCTGCTGATCTTGAGCATCTACCCACTTCCATTAACCTGTCTGCCATCCTGTCATGATTAACAAGATCAAAAGCGGCATACAGGTCTAACAACATAAGAATGGCCACTTTCCCTTTGTCGACTATTCCAGAGAGCAGGGATTTGACATCAGCCAGCTCAGTTTCTGTGCCATGGTATTTTCTGAAACCGGATTGTTTGGCCGACAGTAGGCCTCTCTCCTCAACAAAGGTGTTGTATTGAATACAGGTGACTTTGTCGATGATCTTGAGGAGAAAGGGGACATTAATGATAGGGCGGTAGTTCAGTGGCTCATGTGGATCAAGCCCATCCTTTTTTAACAGGGGAGAAATCCAGGTTTCTCTTATACACTCTGGATCAATCCCATGGGGGAATGAAAGATTGATGAAGGATGTAACAGGGGCGGCGATACTAGGGAAAACATTTTTAAATAGGGATGCAGGAAACATATCACTGCTACAGGAAGTAGGTTTGGGGTTTTCCACAATGATAGATATCTCATTCACAGTGAATTGCCTAAAGGAGAAAGTGCCCTATTGCTGTCAGATTCCCTGGCTGCTATACTAATTTCCAAAGCAACCTCAAGGTGTGAGTGGTATTGATCTGACTAGTACCCTGATGTTGTTTAACCTTTTGCAGAAAATAATTATGAATATTCTGACACCAAGCATCATCAACAGCGAGATGGGATTCCTGAGTGTTCCCCGTCAATTGTCTGAGAATATAAAATAGTTCCCTAGTGCTAGATTGGGCCTCCAGGATACGCTCCTCTAATTTTGTTCTTTTTGCAGCAAAGATGGTAGCTTTAAAATACTTAATTGCTTCCTTGTAGAGGGACATCGTATCAGCTGTCGGGGATGTCCTCCAGTCTCTTTCAGCTTCCCTTTTCAATTGTCTAGCTGCAAAAACTCAGGCGAAAACCACTGGTTACCAGGGCCCTGTGTATCTTTTTTATTTTGCGACTCTTTTAAGTGGTGCCAATTGATCAAATGCACCATTCAAAATATTTTGCAGTTCTGCAGTGCAATAGCCGATAATAAGGGCGAAGTGATCACTGTGAATGCTTCCAAAGTAACATTATGGGTGCACCTGCGCAGGATAGGCAATGTTGGTATACATACCTTTTTTACGTTTATCACCTAATAACGTAATCGAAAAGGAAAGAGTCTATTGGTCCGACAATCAACAGGGTTCCAGCTTTATGGCTGAAATAGCTTGCATGCTAGTTAAGATCCAATCATTGGTGTTACCTCCTTGATGGGTGGGGACTATGACACATTGTGTAAAACCCAAGGTATTGAAAAGATTAGACACTGCACAATCCTCTTGATCTGCCAAATTATTGGCCCAGAGATTGAAGTCTCCAGCAACAAGGAATGGAGTCGAGGGCTTAATACGAGGGCCTAGAAAGGCCAGAAATTGTTCACGAAAATCAGGTAGGGCAGAAGGAGAATGGTAAAGTACAAAGACACTGAGGGTGGAAATGGGACTAAAGTCGAGTTTAGCTAAAAGGCCTTCACAGGTTTTAATGTAGAGAGTACTGGAGGCATAGAAATTAAGATTATCCTCAAAAATGATAGCAACTCCCCCACCCCTCTGACCCTCACGGTCTACATGTAAGACTTTGAATCCTGCTGAGGTGGCCAACTGCAGGAAGTGTGGTTCAGTATTACAGATCAAGTTCTCTTTAATAAGCATGATGTCTACATCATTCATCAGTATGTAGTCTGCTACTTTAGTGCGTGCTTATCCAAGGAGCGGGTATTAAGTAGCACCATTTTCAGGGCCACACTAGTGCTAGAAAAACGTTTTGCTCTACTGGCAGTGTTTAAGATGTTAGTGCCTTCCACAGGCTTTCCCACTGTAAGTCTAAGTGTCTCCTGTGGGGCTTGGGCAGGTAACTGTGGTTCCTCTAAAGGCTCATACGCAGTAGGTTGAGCTAACTGAGATGCGAGATCTTCAATAAAACAGTTGCGCTTTTCCACCTGCAGCCTCAACAAGCGATTTTGCTGGATAAGCATAATTAATTCGACATGATACCTGCAGATCAGATGCCTTAAGGCAAGTGCACAAGTATTGATGCAAGCAGAAATGGAGGACCCAGAAGCTGGATGTATCGGAGCAGAGGTACGTGCCCTCCTGCCCTCACTAGCATGAACCGGAACAAACCAGCTCCTATGCGCTGGCGCTTACGCGCATGACGTGTAGTCAAGTACCGGCTAGGACTAGAAAAACACAGGGAAAGGTAGTCTGTTCAAGATAATATGGCTCAGAGGCAACAAGGAGACCGTGGAACACAAGGTTAGCTGCAAATGACAACCTAAATCTTACAACAGAGCTAAAATATAGTTAGTGGCACCAAGCAGATATCTAAAATCAAATTTGCATCAAGAATCACAATTCACTAATTAAAAGCTAACTAAAGATTGTCTAAAACCAATTAGCATCAATGTGAAGCAAGACACGCAAGGTCAAAGCAAGTATATCTGTGATGCAGAATTGCATCAATTGATTTGTGTCAGAGAGAGGAATCTGGGGAGCAAATTAGTAAAGTGGTAATATGGGTGGAATTCATTAGATGAGTAGGTGGTAACATTTAATGCAAGCAATACCTGATATGACATCACATTAAATGGGAGGGCTATGTGGTGTAGACATTGCTCCCCCCAAACTTTAATATGCACAATGGCTGCAGACATGTATGTCCACTGTGGTTCACCTTTGGAACACTATCAAATCAGATAATGGACCGATTAGATTGGGGAAAGTATAAATACATGAAAAAGGTGGAGTTACTGTTCTACATACAGGATTCAACGCACACTCACTCATGGACAGACACTGACACTGACAGACTTACTCGACTGATAGAGAGAAAGAACAATTGATAACAACAAGATGCAGAAGGAATAGATTGCTCTCTTTTTGGACCCATTGATGGATTATTCGCAGTGACTGTACGTGAGGCCTAGCAGGAGTGAAAGCCCCAGGCCTTCTTCAGTGGAAGCGACAGCAGCGAGGCAGTGGTTGAGAGTTGATCCCATCTTGATGACTGATGCCCACCAGTTCCTAGAGGGAGGAGAGTGGAGCCAGTGCTTAAGAGGGTGCTCCCCTGTCTGTGATAAAATCAGAAGAAATTCATATGTGAGTATGATCTAAAGATGACGTGATCCTGAGGGGAGAGATCCTAAAAAGGGAAATAGATTAAATCCTGGCCCTGCTCTTTGTTAGTACTGATGGGTGGGAACATATATACATTGATTGTGAATCCATAGAAGTTAGGGAACATTTCAGAAGTGTATGTGCTTCTGGAAAAACATATATAATTGATAGACTTGGTCCATGGTGTGTAGATACTGAGATCCACTGGCTCCTTCTCTGCACATTGCGTAAACACAGAACATCTCTCTGTCTGCATACGTAGACAAATAAGTAATTAATGCCACTTCCTGGATAAACCACTGAGTAGAATACTGTGGTTAAAGCTAAATTATTCCAGACCAAAGGGAGAGGGTGATTATGTGCTTCCCCTGCTCTTGCTGTTTAAAGTTTGCCATTGAAAGTGAGAAAGATACATTTTTGCACAATAATTACATTGAAACACCATGGAAGGGAATCTAGCCTACATACACGTTGAACATACTTTCCTTTCTATAAGCCACCTGCATACATTAAGGTCTAGAACTTTGTTGCAATTGAGATTCGAATGCTGGTGACAGTCTGACCTGTCTATTGAGTAAGGGGTGCAACATTTTGAATAAAGTGGAAGTAGAGAAAATTAGATAGGCAGGGATTTTTTAACTAATCTGTTGTTTTCACAAATGGTGGATTCCTCCTGGGCACTCAAGCATTCAATCCATGGTGCACGTGTACACAGGATGAATTAAAGGCATAGATACTTATGGTGAAATGTGTGTTACAAAAGTCTCTATTTCCATAACTGTGCTTTGAAAACTGAAGTGACTAGTGTGTTAATTATGTCTTATTATTACTTTTTTTTTTATGAAGACACCATTTTTGTATCTGTCATCTAATTCAAGTATTTCTATTTGGGCAATAAATATACATTCTATGCAATCCTGTGTGTTTGTTGTCCCAAAAGGGGAGGGAAGATGTAAGGAATCAATGTTATTACATTGGGCTTCCCAAATGCATAAAACAAACTTGGTTGTGTTTGGTTTGGTTTATTATTTGTATAGTGTACACAGCCCACAGGCATCTCGGCGCTTAGCATAGGAACTTGGTTACAATAAGAGCTAAAAATGGGTTACAGGCAAAAACAAAGAATATAAAGTGTTGTAGGGTGATACATACCAGAATGAGAAGTAACCTCACGAGTATGAAGTTTAAGAAAGTGCGACTGGAGTTAGGACATGCTAACATCTATATACAATGTATAAAGTTCACCTCTTCTAGGCAAGCTAAACCATATGCACATTAGGTGAACTCAGGGTGTTGGCTACATGCATTATGGAAAGGTCACCCCTTCTAGGCAAGCTACATCATAAACACATTGGTTCAAATCAGGGTGCTGGCTACATACAGTATGGAAAGGTCACCTCTTCTAGGCAAGCTACATCATAAACAAATTGGGTCAAATCAGGGTGCTGGCTACAATCAATATAGAAAGGTCACCTCTTCTAGGCAAGCTACATCATAAACACATTGGGTTGGATCAGGGTGCTGGCTACATGCAGTTTGGAAAGGTCACCTCTTCTAGGAAAGCTACATCATATACACATTAGGTCAAATCAGGGTAATGGCTACATGCAATATGGAAATGTCACCTCTTCTAATCAAGCTGCATCATATACACATTAGGTCAAATCAGGGTGTTGGCTACATGCAATATAGAAAGGTCACCTCTTCTAGGCAAGCTACATCATATACACATCAGGTCAAATCAGGATACTAGCTAAATGAAGAGCTCTTTTTCTAGGCAGGCTTCATTACATTAGTTGTCATATAGTAGGAAAGAGTCAACATAACGCAGAGGGAAGTACGACATTAATTAGGAGGAGTGTAGGTAACATGGTGCTGAGCAAGAGTGGGCAGTATATTTGGATGGAAGTATATGTAAGTACGACAAGGCAGTATAAGGGAGGGGTAGGATGAACAATAGAGCAAAGTAAACAGAGATCAAGTCTATTCATTGTAGTAGGGTGTCCAGGCAATGAGGTGTAATTGTAACATAGCGGTGCAGCAATCGTGAAGTTGAAAATGTTCGTACAGAGACAGGCGTGTGCTCCTTGCCAGTGGCATAGCAGATCAGAGATGGACAGTTGCACTTACGGCACTGTCGATGGTAGGATGCAGCATCTCCTCAAGTGATAGATCGTATAGTGAGTATAGTGGGGTAGTAGCAAAGTGTCGGGCCTTAGGTCAAAGCCCCTGTCAAAGACGATAAAGTCAGGTATAGCGCGGTACCAGCGACTGAAAAGATGAAGGATTTTTGTGGTGCCAGAATGCTGGAGAAAGTAGCAGAAGACGTAAGGAGATCAAAGATACGACAGAGATCATGAGTGCGCACCTCTTACCTGATATGATAACGAGTATGCCTTTGGGTGGGGATGTGAATGTGGTCGGTGAATGAAATAGTGAAGACAACCAGGGCAACTCCCGGGAAAGGACAGTGAAAAGACAGGGCTAGGCCTTAGAAGCTGGCCTTTGAATGCTGTGCCAGGCTCCACCTCATGGCTCGGCCGGGCCTCGGCATTTGATGATGCAGGAGGCCAATCAGGCAGCATGGAACAGGGAAGTTCTTCTCTCGGCCAGGCAGCTCCCAAACAAATGAAAAAGCGGCAGCCATCTTCGATGCTCCGAGGTCTACTTCCAATTATTGGGGACTGCAGTAGTAATGCACCTGGAGATAAAGGCACATCCATCCTGAGTGGGGAACACAGGGAAAAGACAGGGCTAGGCCTTAGAAGCTGGCCTTTGAATGCTGGGCCGCCTCCGCATCACTGCTCGGCAGGGCCTCGACATTTGATGATGCAGGAGGCCAATCAGGCAGCATGGAACAGGGAAGTGCTTCCCTTGGGCAGGCAGTTCCCAAACAAACGAAATAGCGGCGGCCTTCTTAGACGGCATCTACTTCCAATTAATGGGGAAGTGCTTCTCTCGGCTGGCAGCTCCCAAACAAACAAAATAGCGATTAACTTGATTAACTTGATTAAATAAAGGACAGTTGTGCTCGCCTGGTGTGGGGTGGGTGGAAAGCTCCCCTGAGTTAGACATTGCCTGATTAAAACATCCTACAGAATGAAGAGTGAGCTTATATAGTATGACCAGAGAGCGGAGTCCAGCTGTAGGTCATGTGCCTAAACCATTTTGAAGAGATTTAGGTCACCAATTCCAATGGTTATTTTATCTGTTGCAAGGGACTCAAGTAATATGTTGAGGTCAGATTACAAGAGGCTAAAGGTACTGTGTGAGTGGTGGATAAGAAGGATAATGAGCGGGGCGGGGAAACAAATTGTTCAGAGATATGGTTCGAGGAGAAGGGAGTAATGGCAGAGGGTGAAATCAGGCAGATGGTGTGTTCTTTCTGATCAGAACACCAACACCTTGTTCTGTAAAACAAGGAGAGTGGGCGAAGGTAGCAGAGTTGGTTTAAAGAAACCTCAGGGTGGCAGTGCTAAGAAGGGGAATTCAATTTCCAGTGTGATCTATCACAAAGATTGGGGTGATGGGAGACAAAGTGGTAATTGAGAAATGATGTCATTTTACTGAGGGATTGTATTTTGAGAGGCCCAGAGTGAGTAGGGGAGCAAGAGGATGGAAAGGTTAATGGAGGAGTCATTAAATAGAGCTGATTAGAGCATGAGTTGGGTGTTTGTAGGATGAGAGAGAGAGAGATGTGACAAGGGTGTCATTAAGGAGGTGCAAAGAAGATAGTGATGGAGAGTCGGGGCAGAGGAAGGAGTGGTGGCATGGATTGTGAGAGTAAGCAGGGGCCCCACAAAGTGGGGATGTATGATGTTTGTTTGGATCCCATCTCACTGAATCCTATTTCACCACTTTTTTAAAAACCAATGTGTACCCAAAATGCAGGGGGAGAGCCCCAGCACCTCCCAACCAGGTAGCAACTTCAGATTCCACTGTGAGCACCACCATATCCACTCTCATGCACACTGACTCATGGATCCTCAGAGATAGACCTAAATATGGAGAGTGCACTGATGGATGTACAGTGTTTCACCCACATGTTCTGCCAGAGTCTGGGAATGACAATCATAGATACAACTGCCAAGCACTCACCTTATGGGGCGCAGGTGGAGAGAAAGGGGGAGTCCATTCGATGATCAGACATTGAGTCACTGAGCCATGTACCCCCCATGCACTTCCACATGACTTCTAAATAATAGATAGCGTCTTAAAAACTAGGGTGCCACCAAGCAAGAGGAGACTGGTGTCAATCACAGAGGTGATGAAAACAAGCATAAACAGCATTAAGTTAAGTGTGCAAGAACCCTATACACTGCCCCATAAAACCTAAAAGGGAGCCATGTCCAACCACAAAGAAGGAGAGAGTCGCAGGAAATACACCAGTCAGGAATCCTATTGTTAATCATGGTAATTAGGAACAATATGACATTCTGGAGCTCGACTGCTGAAAGCTATACCTCATTCCCTGGTTGCCCCAAATTCCGGAGAAAGAGTTTAGAGCCAGCTAAGGGCCATACCTCAGCCCTGGGCAGTGACCAGATTCAGAGAAAAAAAATAAGTTAAGCACATGTTGAGGGCTGTGTCTCAGATATTCGCTAATACCATGGCTATAGCAAGAGAAGAAGTGAAAGTCTTCAGAAGACCAGTTCAGACTCTGGAGATGGCCAAGTGCAAGAAAGAGAGAAGAACTACTACCAGATGCTTTAGATACACTTCTGGTCTCAAAACCAATGCTAGAGGGTCACAATATCAGAACCATAACAAGGAGAAGAAATGGTAGGAATGTGTCAAATGTATGGTTACCGGCCCACGGATGTGACCAGTGGCTAGAGCATGGTAATATTTAGCCCAGTGCCGTACTCTGAGCAAGGTGGCGGATATACTTGCTGATAGGATGGATTAGGTTATCAAGCATCCTCTGTGGCATATTGATCGGACTGAGAAGTCAAGAAATGAGCTGGGTGCCTTATTGGATCTTTATCTTAGCCTCAACATCCTGTTTCTTGACATGAAGTTTGCTCGATGCATGTTCGCACATTGTATTCATGTTTCCCCCAACCTCGACTCCATTGGAGGGGCAGGCTACTGTATACCCCCTGTTTGCTTTTTCCTAATCCAACCTTTTCCCACCACATCACCCTAACACCTTCCTTGCTATCTCCTTTTAATTTCATTTTAATTTGCTAATGATAGCAAATAGAATTTTCAACAACAAGTGTCCTGAAAATGCAATTTGCCAACCTCCAGTTGGGATAACATGTAGCATCCTCCAGGATACCTGAGGCATGGTAGTAGTACAGGTCTTCCTATATGGCCATGTTAGTCTCTAGAGAAGATTGTTATACCCCTTGTAAGTAAACCGAACCTGTCCCATTTAATAATAATGTATGTTTGCTAATCAGACAATCCCGAAGATGGGGAAACAGTGAGGCAAGCCCTAGCGTGTTGTGACATTCTGCCAATCACATTGAGTTACCCATCTTGAAACTAGTTAATCCCGTTAACTCCTTCTAGCATTTAGGTGTGAAACCCCTATATAGATAGGTGCTCTTCTAACCCCATGCGTTGAACTGTAGTAATGATTTTAATATTCCTTTGACCTTTTAACACATATGTAACATACACATCACTGTCTGAGGGGCCAAACTGCACACAATGGGCCTCATTAGGACCCTGGCAGTCCCGTAATGAACGGTGCTGGTACAGGACCAGCACTGTTCATTACGGGCTGCCTTATTATGAGGCCTGCTAGCGGGTCCCACTTTTCACACATGATCAGACCTGACGTGAAAAGCGGGACCCGCTAGCAGGTCAAGATGCTAACAACGGGGCCGTCATTAACAGGCCTGTTGTTAGCATCCTCCCCATTCCCATTTGAGCCCTATGGGGGCTAAACCTTAGGACAGAATATAAAGGACAGAACAATACAAAATGGACAACATTTTCTAAAACATTACAACAATTCTGTGGATCGTATTTTGTATCCATGTCAAATGAAGTTCGTAGCCACACTCTTTTTTCAGCTTAAGATAGTCTCTAGCTTTTTTGCCTATTTTGTTGCTAGCTAAAAAAAGAAATCGGAGCCCAACAGTTAAAGGACTCCTTTAAATACTCTTTTTGAATATACACCAGAATAATTTCAAAGATGGGTTTATCCAAGATCGATTAAAGATTTGATCAATTTTAGCCACTTTCAGTACCTTCCTTTAAGGTCATTTACAATGGACCATACAATGTTCTTATGTAGTGAAGGTTCTTCCAAATAATTCAGCTGTAACCAAAACAAAAAGAGCTTAAAAGAAAAACTGTAATCTGTTGGTTGGACAGCTAATAATAATTTCCACTCTGCCACCTCCAGCTTGGACAATGTAAGATGTCCCCAAATGTCTGCTTCAATCGTGGCAACAAAACAAGCTGTAGCTTTAAAAACCTTCTGATGGGGTGGACTGCTTTATCACCAAGTGTACTCATAAACCATCCTGACCAGTGAGGTAGGTGGCTCGTCTTCACCCCCTTTGTTCCCCTGCCTCCCTTTTTGTTTCTTATTCCCACTTTTTTTTCTGATTTTTCACTCCCCATCCACTACCATCCCTCTATCCCTCTGCAACCCCTCCCCAGCCCTTTTCCCATCCTCCTCCCACCACCCCTGCCCATGATTGGTGGTTTGGTTGCAAAAGCTGCCCTTTTAGGAGAGTACACCAGGGAAGCCTTCCGGGGCAGCCGCCTAACGGCCAGAGGCAAAGGGCAGCTCCTCTTTGGGGCCACTCCCATCCCTGTTTCCCCCTTTTTTCGACGATGGACGACAGTTGGAGCACCCTACAGCAAAATTAAAGTAGGGTGGCGCAGATGGTGAATGCAGCCATTACTGTGCTCAATTAAACCCTGACACTACTTCTCTACCTTCATGACCACCATCTTATTTAACACTGTGTAGATTACCTGTTGCAGCCCCTAGATAGACTGATAGATGTACTGGTTGTAATCTGTGTGTTGCACGTATGTAGTTTCAGGGAAAGTCATGTGCCTCTTTCTGCTGTATTCTTGGGGTGTTGGGGGTAGGAAAGGTGTTGCACTTAGATGGATTTTTGGGGGGTAGGAAATGTGTGGCACTTAGATGGATTGTTGGGGGTAGGAACTGTCATACGCTTAGATTGATGCTTGGGGTAAGAAATGTGTTGCACTTGGTTTGTTGGGGCTAGGAACAGTGATACACTTAGACAGATTGTTGGGGGTAGGAACTGTGAAACAATTCAATGGATTGCTGGTGGTACGAACTGTGTCATACATAGATAGACTGCTGGGGATAGGAATATGTGTTACACTTTGATGGATTTTGGGGGTGTGACATGTGCTACACATAGATGAATGTTCTGGGGCGGGAATAGTGATGTATTTGAATGGAATTTTGGAAGCTGTGAAATGTGTTACACCTAAATAGATTCTGGGGGTAAGAAATATGTTGCACTCAGCTGTATTTTGGGGGTAGGAAATGCACTATACATAGATGGAGTTTGGGGGTGGAAAATGTGCCGTATTTGAATGGAATTTTGGGGTAGGGAAATATGCTACACTTAGGTGGAATCAATTGGTTCAACTAGGAGGAGGATATATACATCAAAATGTGCATTTGATTCATATAGATTTTTTCATATAGATTTTGGCAATGTGTCATACTCTATTGCATAAGAGGGTGGGCTCTGTCGTTGCAACTAGAGACTTAAGGAAGGAATTTGGTTGCATTAGAAGGACCTGGGGCTGGGTTATGTATTACTCTAAAACCAACACAGAGGTTGGGTACTTTATTGCACTTAGATCATATGTGAGGCTAAGAAATGCTCTTGGCACCTAGTTGAAATTCAAGGGGTAAACAATGTTGAATGTATAGCTAACTCATGTATTCCTCTCACACTCTGCACCTTTGGAATTTAGCCGAAGACACAGCCTCACTCCTACATACATCTGCTTTCACTTACAACTCAAACACTTTGCACAACACCCCTACCTAAGGAATACAGCAACCTTTCACGACAAAAAATTGAACTGTAGCTACGCACATAACTATCTGTCCTCTCACCCCCCTTCCGCTTAGCTCCTAGTATACCTTCTTCCCTCCAGCCACATACCATTCCGACACTGGTGCCTAGCAGGCCTTGGCCACCCTCTCATAACTTTAATGGCCGAAATGCACAAACACATAAATAGCACCTCCCAATTCCCCATACTTTTGGACTTTGGTCCATCTGGTGGGGGTTCAACGACCAGTGGGATGGGAGTATAATTATGGTGAAAGGCACTATATAAATGATGAAAATGAATGAATGAATAAGCAAAAGGCATATACCTGTCTTTTGTTTCATAATACATTTGTTTTTGTTTAACTGGTGCGCCCAGGACCCGTCCTAGGAGTGCCAGTCTCCTAGTTAATCAAAAGTATCAATAGTATGACTCTTTTAATTACTTAATATCATTTTAACTTTTCCCCTTCTAACTCTAAGGTTTTGGCACACATGGCCACTGTTTTGCAGTTGTTTGCCCTGAGGTTGAAGTCCTTAGCAAACTTTTCCATGACCAATAATTGCTTAATGATACCCATAGGTGTTTTGACATCAGTGCTACACTGCCTGGGTAAAGCAAGATACTGACCATTTTTCCTCCAATCATTGGGGCATCACAGTCTATACAGTGAATACGTGATGCTAACTCAATTATATACACTGAAAACAGAAAAGGAGGCAGGACACAGACTTGCCAAACTCCAATGCTTATGTCGAAAATAATCAGTGTCTTCACCTGTTGGTCTGAACTAACTCAGGACCTACTGCCATCAAAGAGATAATGTTTTAGGTCCTTCATACTCTTCAAGCACTTCCATAATAATAGTCTATTTACACTATCAAAAGTTGTTTTAAAATCCACAAAAATAAAATAAAGTGTGTTCTTGCTCAAATAGTTTAAAAAATAACAGCACTTAATTCGATAGTCCCCCGTGCCTTTTTAAACCATCCGAGTAACGCTGACATTTTATTTTGTCATTTGCCCACTTGTTAAGTCTAGATAATCATATTTTCCCTTATATTTTGGCACATGAATCTAGCAATGAAATCGAACGGCAATTAGCCAGATTTGATAAGTCAACCTTCGTAAACAACGGGACTATTTCAGCTAATTTCAAAGATGAAGGCACAGGACACAGGACACTTTGCATTTAAAACACTGAAAGATAATGTTAAAAAAGAACCCCAAATGTCTGGTGCATTACAGAATAAATCGCAGGGAATCAAATCTACTCGTGTTGCTTTCCCTTCATGACCTGCCAATCCACTGTCACGGCAACTCTCTCTGTCTCCTCGCCTCTCATTCTCTCTCCTACCCCTCAAATCCGCAAGCAGAGATTTCCACTGACTGTCTTCTGCTCTTGTCTAGCTGAACTCAGGTTTTCTATCCAAACTCTTGCTCCACCCATTCCATATCTTTCAGGTTGCCCGACTTCCCCCAATATGCCAAAGTCCTGGAACGTGAGATATTCAAAAGGATATCACCCTTTTTGGCCACCTCTACTCTGGATTCCACAGTAAACACTCCATTAAAAGTGCACTTATCCAATTGTTCACCCCCTCACACCTGTTCATCACTCTGGACTCTCCTCCACATCCATGATCTCTCTGCTGCCTTTGGCACTATTGGCAATTGTTCTTGGATCTACCCTCTCTTGCCTCAGCTATCATGACACAACCCTTCACTCGAGTGCCCCCGATTTGTCAGAGTGCTCCTTCCTGATCACATGGAATAAATGCACCTCTTTGACATCCCCGCCCAGTAGTAGTTACCCAGGGATCAGTCCTTCACATTCTGCACCACCTCTCTTGGAAAACTGATCTCCTCTGTTGGCTTCTCCTTCAACTATTTCCTGAGAGCATCCACATGGTGTTCTACTTCTCCTCTGTCACCCAGAGCTATCCAGATGCTTCTCCAACAGTCTCTTTACCATCTGTGACTGGATGACACTCCACTCTCTAAGTAAGAAAACCACCAGGATTTCATGGAAGGGGCAGGACCGCAAAATAAATTGTGATAGCTAGACCTTATAAAATCATTAGAGTTATTTGAGATCATCGCTCTGAACTGAACTGAATAACCGTGGTGTGTGATCTCAATAGCTAGTGATGAATGCAGACAGAAGGGTGGGTATTTGCAGAACAACCAAAAATCCTGTTAATCACAATGGTCATATAGAAATGGTAGATACACACCCCTTGGATAATATGGTCCTCAGAGTCTTCATCATCTAGTCACAAGGAAATAAAAAACGTGGCTGAATAGGAGGCGATCCTGCAGAAACTGTGAAAGCTGATGAAGATGGGAACTGAAAACAAAAAGAAACATACGTATTCTGCAGAGACTTCGTTGCCAAAAATGAAACCTGAAAGGCATTATTGAAGAATGGCTGAACAAGGAATTGACAATCAGTACCCTGTCATTTCATGGTTATTGTCCCACAACATACAAAAAGGTAATGGCGTTAAAAAGATTTTTACTGCATGAGGGCCTTGTTTCATCCTACAGTTCCTTCAATGGTGCCAACATTAACATACTACCAGATAAAATGCCTTGGGTGCTCATTAGTGCAGGTGCGGGCCGTTGGCAATCTGCTGTCTGTTTGTATCCCTCTTGTTCTTAGGATTCACAGGTAGGTGCTATTGTAAAGAGTGTCGATTATCATGTTTGCTCCATTTCCATCCATGCTCTGTTTATCGGAATACTCTGATTCAGGGTTTACCTCTCTCAAATAAATGCTTGAAGAGCTTGCAGATGGTGCAGAATAGAGTCATTATGCATCTTTGGGACTTAACAAACAAAATCAAGGAAATATGGGCTTGATTCCCAAAATATAGCAGATTAAGTTAGCACACTGCAGTCCTCACCAAATAATAAGCTGATATCTATGAAAGAAGACACCTGCAAAAGGGGGGAACATGTCCTAAAGCAGTTGAGATTAGAGAGTGGAGCTCCCTATACCTGGAATTGAGCCTTCAGTCATCAGAGAATTTCTTTTTTACAACTGGCAAAACAAAGATTAATTGGGTTAGATCATTTTAAAAAAAATGTTTACTTACATCCTTTTATATTTGATGGACTATTTCTGGATTGTGGAAGTGTAGTGGAAGATTGTGGAGGCATGTGATGAAATTACTCCTGCTCTGGAGTTGTACAGGAATCGCCTACTCAGCCCTACGCTCCTACACAACAACGTTGATCCCAATCATACATGAGAAACAGGCCCAGTCAAGAGATATACGTCCTTCACCTTTTGCCATAACATGGACCGAGGGCAAACTTTACTCTTAAGAGGGGCATGAATGTGATAACAATATCAACCCAAACATTAATATTACAAAGGCTCCAAAATACAAAAAAAGTCCTTTCAAACTAGACATACTGCAATTCAACAAATCAATATGAAATTAACTATACAGAAACAACTAACAAAAACCTACCTCTGTTGGTCATATATGTGATATCACTCTGGGTACTGCAGTAGGGGCGAAAAGGCAAAACATTCTTGTGGTTGACTACAGCAAAACAGAGGTGATGACTGTATGGTTTAGAATTAATCTTAAACGTTGGCATTGCTCTGGGCAACCCTCCAGACCATCGCTCTTTGCTTGCCAAGCCATTACAAAAGAGGAAAGATCATATGCAAATCAGGCTTGGTCCCACCCCAAAAAGGGCCGTCCAGCCCACACTGCTTGGTCATATCCCTTTTGCATGAGACCACAAGCATCCCCAAGCATGTTTGGGTAGGCAGGCAAAGAATTTCAATAAGGTGCAGCCTGAATGTAGGATTGGGGCACAGATTGGTGGAGGTACTGGGATGGGAACCTGTGAGTGCAGCCTTAATGTGGGATTGGGGGCAGAAATTGGTGGAGATACTTGGACAAGGACGTGTGGGTGTAGGCTTAAAACAGGATTGAGGCACATATTGGTGAAGGTACTTGGACGAGGAATTGAGGGCGCAGCCTTAAGATAGGATCAGAGAGGGTGTCACACAGTGCCTGGGAGAACAGTGAGGAAGAGCACAGTGGAGTCTTAAACTCAGAGATGATCTTGTGGAGTTCATTGCATGGGTTGATTGCATTGGTGATGTGGGAGGTGTAGAAGGCATACTTGACTTTCCTGATTTCAAATCTGTAGGCTCTCATCTGCCCGGCCAGAGTGGCTTTGTTTTGGGCAGAAGGGTTGGTCCGCCAGTGCTGTTCCAGGTGATGGTTGAGGGTTTTGAGAAATTTGAGGTGAGGGTTGAACCACCTGGGGGAGGGACCTGTGTTGTTGGATGGTGGTTTTGTGGGGATTAGGGGGGTTAGGGGGAACAGAGCTTCTGAGAGCCATTGGTTGAAAATATCTGGGGAGGGGGTATCTCCCTAGACGGGGAGATTAAGCAGGAAGGAGAGTAGGGAAGAATAAATATCAGGGCATATGGTTACTTTGTTTCAGAGCGGGATCCTGGTGGCGTTGGCAGGGTGCGGGAGGTCAAAGCATTGCAGGAGTCAGGGCTGAGAAGAAGATAGCAGAGTGATCAGTCCAGATGAGGGAGCGGGTGAAGGCAGAGGTGATCAGGTAGGATGAGCTGAATACTATGTCTAAAGTGTGACCTGCAATGTAGGTGGGGCCTGATATGAGTTGGGGCAGGTTAAGGTCTTCAATATTGTCAATGAGATGGCGGGTCATGGGGCTGGAGGGGTTGTCGAGCCAGATGTTTAGATCACCAAGAACAGTGAGATTTAGGTGAGCTAGAAGTATGGCCAATACAGAGTCACTCAGGGAGTCTGCAAATGTTCTGTCATAGCGCAGGGTTATGTAGGTGTGTAGCAGAGAGGCGAGAAAAGGGGTTGCAGGCACAGAGAAGGGGAGGAGTGCAAGTTGATGGCCGCTGTAGGTGAAAGGTCTTCTGCACCTGGGCCGATGGGGGGCTTCCAAAGGTGTGTGGGTGAGGGTAGCTGGATCTGCAGAGTCTGAAAATTTAGCCAAGTCTAAGCGGGTTGCCCTTAATAAAGTGAAGACTGAGTGCCTAGGCGGGGCCGATTCGGAAGGAAGGGAGTGAGGTGATGGGGCAGGGTTGGAGAGTGGTGAGTGAAATTGGGGCAGGCGGGTTATCAGGGGAGAGAGAGAGAGAATGGACAGGGATGGGTAGTGGGCGGCAAGGGTAATGGTGTAGGAGGGAGGAGGTGCCATCGAGGTGGAAGGGAGGGGGGAGATAGTGGAGGAGGATGGGGGTGGCTGTTAAAGAAAGATCTTGTACACCTGGGCCGACATGCGGGTGCCAGGAGTGTGTGGGTAAGGGTAGGTAGTCAGCTGAAGGGGAAGCTTTGGACAGGGCTGTTTGAGCTGCACTGAGGGAAGGGAAGGTTAGCTATAGGACAGGAGAGATTTGGGCAGGGTGAGAATGGACGGAGGTGGGCAGGGGCTGGCATAGGGGGCAGAGGGTGATGGGTTGGGCCGAGGGATGACCAGGCATCAGGATGGGGGTTGGGCAGGTTTGGGCAGGTTTGGGATGGCGCTGAGAGAAGGAGGGGAGGGCTGGGAAAGGGTAGAGTGGTGGCAGCGAAGGAGGTGTCACAGTGTGGGTAGAGGAGGTTGCCAACTGAGGTGTGTTGTTGGGAGGGGGAGTGGTGGTGGATAGTGTAGAGGGGTGAAAGGGGTAGGCTTTTGGTTCCTGCTGCACCAGAGGGCTCTTCTGGCCTTGGAATTGGTTGGCATGGTTGAAGACTTTGTTAGGTGTGGGAGAGGTGACTAGATTCAGGCTCAAAAGGGATGCTTGCAAAAAATACTGCTGCCTTGTGGAATTATGCTTGATACCGAGAGTGGCTACTTAAGGCACAATTAGGCTCGGTGTAAGATTTGGCTGGCTGACAAAAAGGGCTAAAGTCAAGATGGACTACCTTACACGGTTTATAGTGATAGCATCGAATGCAAAAGCATTGGAAAAAATGCATCAAAAAAATGCATTTATTTTAAATTATTTTGTTTTAATGTGGGGGGCCCAACCCTCGTTTTTTTACCCCTTAAAACCCATTATAATAAAAATAAAACCTTTACCTTTAAAAAAATGAATTTTTTCGATGTTTTTGCATTCAATGCTTTTGCATTCGATGCTTTGTATTCAATGGAATCACTGGATGCCCATTACACGAATAGGCTGAGTGCAGAATATGGCTACTCTGCACATATGACTACAGGCAGTGAGGATCTACCTTAAACAAATAGGCTAATGCAAGATAAAGCTGACATACATAAATAGGCTGAATGTAGAAAGAGTCTGCCTTAGACTAATAGGCCACATGCAAGCTAAGGTTAATTTACGCAGAAAAGGCTAAATGCAGGATAAGGCCGGCTAACCCTGATGTGCTAAAAGCAAGATAATATGTTCCTTACACAATTATGTTAAATGAGACCAGTGACTAAGAAAATAGGTAAATGCAAGATAAGGCTAATTTACACAATGGTTAACTGCAAAAAATGGCTGACTGACGTGGTATGCTAAATGCAAGATAAGGCTTAACTTACACAACGGCCTAACTGAAGGATATAGGTGACTAACACTGATGTGCTAAAAGCAGGTTAGGCTACCTTAAACTCATAGGTTGGATGCAACAAATGTCTAGATGAAACAATAGCCTGAAAGCAAGATAAGGGGTATAATGTTCATTCATCGCCCCCATTTCTTTTGACGAAATATTTGCCTGAAACAAATAATAAAAAAATATGGTGGGGTAAGGGCATATAAGGGGTAAGGGGGGGTGGGTATAGGGAATAAATAATAGTGGAGGAGGGGTTGGGGGACCCCCCAAATAAAAAAACAAATGTGATGTAATTTACCGGCAAAATATGCAGCGTAAAAGAAAAACTCGGGAGGAATGAACATAGAACCAGATAAGGCTAATTTACACCAAAGGGCTAGCTGCCGGCTAAGACTGAATAATGCAAGGTATAAGAATGACTTTCACAAGTACGCTAAATTCAAGAAATGACTGACTAACAGTGATGGGTTGAAAGCAAGGTAGGGCTGCAAAACACAAAAGGCAAAGTGTATTTAGCTTGAACAAAAATGGGCTAACAGCAAGATAAGGCAAATCTTACACAAATAGGCTTAAAGCAAGAAAAGACTGACTAACGCACGTGGGCTGGATGCGAGAGAAGCAACATTGCACAGATAGGTTCAATGCTAGATGAGGCTAACTTACACAAATAGGCTGAATGTAAAGTGAGTTTGGCTAAAAACCAAATGGACTACATGCGAGATATGGTTAACTTGCACAAGTGGGTTCCGTTGCAAGCTGAGACTAACTTGCACAAATAAGCTGAATGCAAAGTCTTGTAGCTTAAACCAAATGGGGTAAATACAAGATATGGCTATCTTATACAAATCGGTTCAATGCATGTGGCTACATGATGTCAGGTAATAAGAGTGGTGGGGTTATACGGCAGTGATGGCTCTACTTCCCGCCCACACCACCCTTATCTTGTCAGTCGTTGCTGGGTGACTGCAGCCTGCTTCCCAGTTGAGCACGGGCAAACACGGGCTGGAGCTGCTTGGTCAGGAGCTGCCCTTTGCCTTGTGCCCATTAGCCAATGGCTGCCTGGGCAGAGGCTGTCCTGATAGGTTACCTTAAATGGGGCACCCGGCCCAATCAGCGGTCACAGGCCGGGTGGGGGGCATGAGGGCAAGGAAAACCTCGAAGTTAGACTGACAGGGGGAGTGCAGCCTAACCCAAAAGCAGTGAAAATGAAAGGAAATGCACAAAAATAGAAACCAGAGCTGGAGCTCAACTGTGGTATCAGTGTAAGTACTCACCTGCACAAGCTGCAAACTAAAATGCCTGGGAGGCTCCATGCGAGAGGGCAAGGCCCTTGAGGTGTTTTATACAAGGCCCATGCGCCCAACCAGTGGTTGGTGGCAGTATGGGGGGCGGAGGGCAAGGAAAGACCATGAAAGCGAGACAGGGCAGGCAGGGGGAGTGCAGACTAACTGTGAAACTGCAAAAATGAAAAGAAATTAACACAAATGGAAACCAGAGCAGAAGCTTCATTTTGGGCACCAGCGGAAGCACTCATCTGCACAGGCTGCAAATTAAAATGCCTGGGAGGCTGCGTGCGAGAGGGCAAGGTCCTTGGGGTGTTTCAAGCTGGACTCACAGGCCCAATTAGTGACCGGGGGTGCGATGTGGGACAGGAGGGAAAGGAAAGACCAGGAAGTGGGGCCGGGCAGGCAGGGGGAGTGCAGACTAACGCCAAAGTGTTGACAATGAAAAGAAATGCACAAGAATAGAAGCCAGAGCTGGAGCTGAACTGTGGGCACCAGGAGAAGCACTCACTTGTTCAGTCTGCAAACTAAAATGCCTCGGAGGCTGCGTGCGTGAGGGTAAGGCCCTCAAGGTGTTTCAAGCTGGGCTCACATCCCAATCAGCAGTCAGAGGTGGAATGGGGTGGGAGTGCAAGGAAAGACCAGGAAGCGAGGTAGGGCAGGTAGGAGAAGCGCAGACTAATGCCAGAGAGGCGAAAATAAAAACAAATGAAAAAAAATGGAAAGCAGAGCTGGAGCTCAAACGTTGGCACCAGATGAAGCACTGGTTTGGTGGATTGGTGGAGACACTGGGACAAGGACTGGTTTGTACAGTCTTAATGTAGTATTGGGGGTGCAGATTGATGGAGTTACTGGAACGAGGAATTGTCAGACGCAGAAGAGGAGTGGATGCAATGGTGATTGCTGGTAAGTAATCCTTCATACTTATTTCCCATTGGTCTGGCTAAAGTCACACTTCACATTGTGGCGCAGAGTACTTTGACACAGATGTTCTTTTGCCCTGGAGGCGTGTAGTGGGCATGCCAGGCGCTACTCATTTTTCTTTGCGCTGCAGGTTTCTTCACACATATAATTCTGTGAATCAGCGCCCAGCGCAGAACATTTGGACCATGCAATGTTTGCTCTAGTGCTAACTACCTTGCGTGGACTAAGCGCGTTTTCGCTAAGTTGGGGCCTCTGTCTCAAATGGCTGAATAATGCTTGTTATTTTGCTCACATATGTAGTGACACCAAACTATATCAAACATTTTCCATTCACAGCTATGCGTAAAATATACATAAAGTTCAGATTCAATCATCTTGGCACACATGAACTATTCGGGGCTCATTCTGATTTTCCTAGGGCTTTGTATCAATGAAGATGTTGCTATAATAATGCAGTTGTGGAGATTTTGAAACACCTCTATGTTGACTGGCCGGGAAGTTTGATACAGAGATTGCACTATAGTTGGATATTTTGTTCGTGATTTGAATATGCTTAGGACATATTAATTGTGAGCTTGTTTAATGTGGGGGATGTGGTTATCACTAACAATTGCTTTGACAATGTGTTGTAAAAAAGATTGGCTCTTAGTTGAAATGTGCCATTTTTAGTTTGGGCTATTAGGTTTCAAAGCCAACTTTAAGCCAAAACTATTGCATTATAGTACAGATGGAATAAATGGCATATGAGGAGGGACACACAGCTTGAAAGTGGTGTTTAATTTTTTGGCCACGCATTGATTGCCAGGACCTTGTTAATCCTATAGCCATTGCCACCCAGTTCCTGCCCCTTCCCGCCCATAACACCTCCTCATGGGAACACTTTAAGCTCACTGTAATCAAGCCTTGCCATCAAGCATTGCACTCAAAGTGCCTGACAGTGCTTTTTCAAAGCAGTCTTGTTTGTTTGTTTGTTTATTTTATTTCTATAGCACACCTGACCCTGAGGTATCTGGGCGCAAATTAGGTCACAGAAAGAGGTTACAGACATAGGCAGTAGTCATTTTGTGGTTACACATGTGGCAGTGATACAGATGAATATGGTAATAGAGTTGAGCATGATAAAACCTAGAATTAGACGCGAGGCATGAAGTAGACAATTAGATGCATTTGTAGGAGGCTGTGAGTTCCTTATCTCAGTTTGTTTTTTTCCAGAAGTTGGAGAATAGCTGGGTTGTCTTGAGCGCAGGTGGGAGGGTGTTCCACAGTTGGGGTGCCATGACGGGGAAGCTACTCCCTCCTGACTGTTTTAGTTTGTATCTAGGGACCTGTAGGCAGGGCACGTGAGCTGATCTAGTGGCATGCATGGAGGATCTGATGGAGAATGTTTCTGTTAGGTAGAGTGGTGCTGTGTGGTTCAGGGCTTTGAAGGTGAGGCATAAGATTTTTTGCTCAATTTTTCCTTTCATGAAGAGCCATTTATGTTGTCTTCGTATTGATGAGATGTGCTCTCTTCTTGGTAGATTAAGGGCAGCTCTAAGGGCATTGATCTGCAATATTTGTAGTTTGTTAGTCACAAATTCGCTAGCCCCTCGGTAGAGTCCATTGCAGTAATCCGGTTTGGACTGTATAAGTGCTCTGGCCAGGATAAGGCAGCTTTCTGATGAGAGTAGTGCTCTGCAGGCTCTTATTAGTTTGCTAAGTGTTTTTACTTCATTGGCCACATGGACATTATTCCCGTCACTACTGAAGGAGTTGTAGCTAGGGTTTATCTTTTTTAGGTTGGCTGGGGAACCTAGCAGCAGAAGTTACATTTTGTCATCATTCAGGCAGAGGCCATGGGTGGCCATCCATGCCTGAATGATTAAATACATTTTGTTCACAAGCCGTAAATCGGTGTCATAGATGCCTGTTAGAGGTAGGAGGATCTGGGTGTCATCTGCGTAATTTGTGTAGGTGACACCCAGACGGTCCAGTTCATCGAACAGAGGCGTAGTGAAAATATTATACAGGGTGGGCGACACGCACGAGAGTAAATGACTTTATTGGAATTGTAAACGTGATGCTGTTGTAATACAAGTTTCTAAAGCGGGTCTGCTCTCAGCCACTTGATATATAAGCACTATGCGTGTTCTTCCCTGAAGTCTTGTTAAAAACAAGCATTGGCAGAGCCAACAGTTTTGCCTTGTGTGTAAGTATTAGGCATTTGCGAGGCATTGCTATTAAATGCTCACATACTTGCACCATTTTGCAACTGCCATCAGCAATAGCCAGTTAATAGCACTAGAGCAGTGCCTTGCAAGTGCCTTTCCCATGCCTACACAAATGCCCAAACTGTTGGCATTGCCAATGCTTGTTTGTTTTATTTGGGTAATCCATATGTTTCTATTTAGTCATTACTAGCAGTACTACCCGTTGTTGCCCGAGTATGCACGGAGAGGTCTGCTACAGCTTTGTGTATGTTTTATTGTGTCATAACTTCCTATATTTTAAAAATTGCAAAATCGGCAATCTCCCAAAATTGCCTATACTGATAGCACAGGGCTGGACCCCGCTCTACCCCTGTGCAGGGCAAATGGGTGGGCTTGATCAAATGTCACTATCGTCAGAACACCCCAGACTGACATGCCAACCTTGTGTCCTAACTTCCTATTTTTGGAATAGTCGCAAAATCGTCAATCTCCCGAAATCGCCTATACTTTAGCACAAAGCCGAACCCCGCCCTGTGTATTACAAATGGGTGGTGTTGGTCAAATTTCACCATCGTCAGTACACCCCAGACTGGTATGCCAACCTTAGGCCAAACTTTAAGCCCACCAACTGTTGTGGGGCTGGAGCCAACAATCGTAAAATCGTCAATCTTCCAGAATTACCTATACTGATAGCACAGGGCCTGACCCCGCCCTGTGAATGGCGAATGGGTGGGGTTGGTCAAAACTCACTATTGCCAGTACACCCAAGACTGGTATGCCCACCTTGGGCCAAGATTTCAGCCCACCAACTTTTAAGGGGCTGGCTCCAACCCCGAACATACAAACACACTTTCAAAAATATATATGTAGAAATTCATATAAAAGTATGTTAATTGTTGTGTGTTTATTTTATTCATGTTTTAACTTGTGAATAGTTTGATAAAAACTGAGACACAATAAATAAATACACTTTCTGCTACAGGTGCTGAACCCACTGAGCTATTGTAACTTGGATGTACACAATACCAAGCGTATTATATGGAAAACTAAAATATTTTGCAGATGATTATTGAAATAGGAACTTAGCAATTGCTTCTGAGCCCTCTTTATCACCTATACGCTACATATTGGCACTTTAAAGATTTGGCCATATTACCTGTGCTCAGATCATCAAAAAGAATTACGGTTACCACTTATGGCAGAAGTAATTCACCACACAATTTAGGGTTGTGGGTATTCCCCATCATGGAGTCCAACTGCACCCATTTGGGCTTTGGGCAAATTACTGCATGAGGTAGTTCCGTCTGGTTCACTACCTCCATTGAAGGTACAGGGAACCGCTCCTCCAACTGGCAGGCATAGTTTCCTAAATGGGTGCTAAAACCCATCATCATGCAGAGTGGTAAAACCGGCAGTATTTGTTAATGCATTACTGATGATGAAGCCCTTAATCTACAGATCCAGCATTCCTCATAGGTTATAATAGTATTCTATATATTCTGAAGCAAATCCTTACATTTGGCAGGTGGGTACCATCAAACCCATCTAGTTTGCTCTTTTCGCGAGGCCACTGCAAAACCAAACACTCTAGTTCGACTCTAGATGTGTATATTTCTATTAAGAATATAAACTCAATGTTGATGCCAGCCAACTACCCCCTTAAGCTCTCTACTTCCCCTTTCGTCCACCCATAGCCTCTCTTCACTCCTCTCATTAGCCCTGCCAGCAGCACACTTCCTCACTGGCATCTTAGGTCTTCACTCAGACGCTTGAGAATTCTTATAGTTGCCCCTGAGTGTCATGGTCTCAGGGCGGACGAGATTCGTTGGCAGTTTGTGTACCTGAAAAGTGTTCATGTGAACTATGTGTATGACCAAGCCACACATATAAAAATAAAGCACATGTTTTGAAATCTGCTTACTATAGTGGAGTGGGCATATGCCACCTTTTCGTCAACCATTCTAGATTGTTGATTGTTCCTGTGCATGCACTCACTCAGGAGCATATGCGCCAGATTTGACACTACCATATGGATTAGCAATACCATATGCATCCTGGCGTGTAAGCCCCTACCCTGGCATATAGGCACAAGACCTGGAATATACACCCCATGTCTTGCAAAATGCCACACCCTTCTCACAGACACAATTGAGCATGGACACAATGACAGTGCAAAATCATCTGCTCCTGGCACAAATGCATCAGCTCTTGGCACAGTTGAATGAATCAACCACATATGCACCGGGGCTCCCACCCTCCTTTGTAAATTTGTAAAACTTGGGGTTGCACCCTAAATAACCCAGGGTAATCCAGACGTGGACCCCTTGCTCAATGTGCCTTACAGAGGCTCAGCTTCATCTCACTGAGGATGCCCAACAAGATCGAAACACGTGTCTGGGGTTGCTGATGGTACTCTTGTTTAGAGGAGAATTGCCTCTGCACAGAAGACCCAGTTGCAGGACCGCATGCACACAACACTGTGGAACGTGCTCTGGAAGCAGCAGGATCAGCAACCTTTATCTGCCATGCAGGTAAGCCCTGATGGGCTATTGTGAAGCTGTTTTCGAGCAATAATTGATTTTCACAAAGCGAGCGCACATCTCTCATTTTTTTCTTGTGAAGAATTTGCAGCACGTTTCATCTATTGCACTCGTTGGGGCAAGCTTGTTGAAGATGTTTTCCTTCACACATGGGAATGGGCCATTTTAATTCCTTTTCAGAAAACACTTTATAAAATGGATACTGCCTCCTTGTGGGGTGAATCAATGAGTGCTGAGCCTGCTGCCTCTCCTAGATTGGGCAGCCGCTCGTTCATCAACCAACCACACATGATGGCAGACGGAAAACGCTCCACACAACAAAGGTTCTGCAATAAGGCTCCTGTCTGAGCCTGGAAGTTCACACACAAGCACAGTAGGCCCGGCTGCAGGACTGCGTGCACAGAACACCGTGGGACATTCTCTGGAAGTGGCAGGATCAGCGACTCTTATCTGCCACGCAGGTAAGCCCTGATGGGCTATTGTGAAGCTGTTTGGATGCAATAATTAATCTTCGCAAAGCGAGCACACATCACTCGCTTTTTAACTGTGACAAATTTGCAGCACATTTCCATCTATTGCACTCATTGGGGCAGGCTTGGTGAAGGTGTTTTTCCTTCACACAAGGGAACAGGCCATTTTAATTCCTTTTCGGATAACACTTTACAAAATGGCTGCTGCCTCTCCTTGATTGGGCAGCCACTCATTCATCAGCCAACCAGGCGGAAACCGGCGCACTCAACTAAGGCCCCGCAGTAAGGCTCCTGTCTGACCCTGTTGGGCTGAGAAGGACTAGGAAGGCCCCCCATTTTTTGCCCTCCTAAACATGAAGCAGCCTCCTTATGCAGCCGGCCCGCCCATGAACTTGGGCCCCTGCACCTCCATGCCGTCGGCAGTTGGACCAGTGAACGATGGCTGAACTTTTTTCCACTGCCATCTCCACTATCAATTCTGAACCATAACGCTGCCTTTTCACAGTGCCTCCCTTGACTTTCCTAATCTACCTCTTCCTCATTGCGCATATTTTTAACTTCTTGCACCCCATTCAGCAATGCATTTTGTGGCCTTTTTTTCAATGTTTGAATCTATGTGTGTGTATTTTTAACTTCTTGCACCTCATTCTGCTTTCCATTGTGTGCTCACTTTTATGATTTTGAATCTAGGTTTGTGTATTTTTAACTTTTTGCAACACATTCTGTACTGCATTTTGTGCACCATTTTCGAATTTTGAATTTAGGTGCGTGTATTATTTACTTCTTGGACCACATTCTGCATTGCCTTTTGTGCCGCCTTTTCGATTTTCAAAACTAGGTGTGTGCATTTTTTACTTCTTCCAGCTCATTCTGCATTGCATATTGTGCCCCTTTTTCGATTTTCGAATCTAGGTGTGTGCATTTGTAACTTCTTCCAAATCATTCTGCATTGCATTTTGCTTCCTCTGTGTCCCCTTTGTAACTACTAGGCTGGCTGGTGTGTTTGGGTCAGGACTGTGCTGTGCAGCCACACTTCTTTTCTTCATCTATCCTCTGCCACCCTGATGGCACTCATCATCTCTCCTATCTTCTCTAACGCCTGCACTATCACCTGCCCTCGCTCTCTCGCAAAGTCTGGAAGAAAAAAGCACAAAAAGGGCATCCTGACCGCCAACCCTGGCCTATTCATCGCAGAGAACTATGTCAGTGTGACTTCCAGGCAGGTCTTCACTGATATCATCTTCTCTGTCCCCACTGCAGATCTATGGACTCCTCAACTCATCTTTACTCTCTCCCAAGTGGGAAGTCGTCTTGGCAGGCTTCTCATTATCCCGGTGTATCATTAATGTCTACCACACTGACACTATCTTGGTTCAGGTTCCTCAACCCAACCTCCTTCTCTTTGACCAGCTCCTGCCCTCCCTCATTAATTCCTTCCCACATCTGATTGTCCCCATCCACTCTCTCTGTCCCTCCCTATCTGACTGGTGTACCACATCCCTGTACCCCTTCTTGGAAAACCTTAAAAAGTGGCAATCTCCTTCATCTAGCCACTCTTAACGGCAGCTCAGTGAACAAACAGTCTGGTGACTTCTGCCTCCTTGAAGACGTTGAGCTCAACATCCTCACTCTCACCAAGACGTGGTTCAATGCCAGCTCAGTCACTGCTTTTGACTTCCTTCTCCACGATGGCTACAGGATCATTTCCAAGATCCACCCTAACCTTGCTGGCGGTGGGATTGCCTTAATTTTTCTTGAGTGAGTACCTCCCTCCCTCATATCACCCAGCCTTACTCTTCCCTTGAGAGCCTGGTTTGAAAGCTGGTCATCTACCCCTACTCCTCTCTGACCATTGCAACTATCTACAGACATCCTGCTAATCCACCCAATTCCTCTCTAGAAGGGCAGATTTCTGTTCCTCTTCCTCACATCTACCTCTAAACTCCTTTTGCTGGGCATTTTCAACATCCGTCTGGACACTTCTATCCGAGCATCCTCTCTCTTCAATTACCTTTGCACCTCGCACTCCCAGTCCATTCTGATTCAGGTCCAACCCATTCGGCTGGACACACTCTTGATGCCCTCCTCCATTCTGATCTTTCACTCTCCTCCCCACTGATCTCCCCTCTCTACTGGTAAGACCACTCCCTCCTCTCCTCTCACCTGGGTCCCCTCAGCCCTCTGACTGCACCGCCACCAGCCCTGCCAACCTCATTCACGAACATCCGTTCGATGAAATTAGTGTCAGCTGCTGCCTTTGCATCCGGCTTCATCCCCTTCTCCTCCCACCCCAGACTCTACCTCTTACTATGCTCTAAGCAACCTTCATCTGGCCATCGCAAACACTGTGGACATTCTTGCCCCAGTCATGAGGATCCACCTGAAACCTGCCTCTAAGCGTAACACCTGGTATGACTCTGAACTTGCAGTCCTGAAGCGCAAGTGCAGATCTGCGGAATGAAAGCGACAGACCGCCGGCTCACCCTCTGACAAAATTGGCCTGTCACCTGCACCAAAGACACTACAGAATCTCAATCAGCACCAAGTAAATGGCCCACATCCAGGCACAGGTCTCTGGTGCATCCAACAACACAGCTGAACTCTTCAAAATCTTCAGGGAACAAGCCAACCATTCCGCAGTCTCCTCTTCCCCCCTCTCCTCCCAAGCCCTCTGCAACGCATTGGCCACACACTTTGCTACTAAAACTCAGGACATCCTGAGCACCCTTGTGCCCCCCCTCGTCCACTGCCTTGCCTACTTTGGCCACCCACCCTCCTTCTTCCTCATTCTCCTCCTTCTCTCCTGTCACACCTGATGAGGTCACCAGAGTCGTCCGCTCTATGAAGGTCTCCTACAAACGGGTCTCCCCTTGCTCCTCCAGAACCATTAAGGACAACATTGGCTCTCTTGCCCCTGCTGATTTCTGCAACCACTCGTTTGCAATTGGAACTTGCCCCTCCTCCCTCAAGCACTGCCTTGTGGCGCCCTCTTGAAAAAAACTTCAGCAGACCCCACTTTCCCAGCCAACTACTGCTCCATCTCTATCACTCCCTTCCTCAGGAAACTCCTGGAGAAGCTGGCCTTCCCCCAATTTACTTCACACACAGAACTTGTTGGCAGTCTCCACAACCATCATTCTGGATTACAAGCATCCAGAGTCACGCAAACTGCTCCTCTGAATACCTGTGAAGAACTGCTTGCATCTCTGGACTCTAACTCTCCAGCTGTCCTTATTCTACTTAATCTCTCCTCTGCCTTTGACACAGTAAACCACTCCATCCTCATAAAATGGTTCCACGATAACCTGGGTATTTCGGAGTGGGCACTGGACTGGCTGACCTACTTCCTAAGTGACAGAGGCGTAGACAGGGTAGGGCCTAAGCGGGCAAGGCCCACCCAAAATCTGTAAATGCCCACTCGGCAGCTCTGTGTTGGCATTTACAGATGTTAATGTGACTGTGGTGTGCTCGACTACATTATCATCAGGCCTCGATACTTAGACAATCCTGGCTATGCCTCTGCTAAGTGATCGTCCGTCCCAGGTTATTCTAGGCACCTTCTCCTCCCCTTACCTCTTTCTCCACCTGTGGTGGCTCTCAGGGATCCATCCTCTCCCCCTGGCTCTTTAATTACTAACTTGCTCCACTGGCACTCCTCATTTCCACCTTCTCCCATAACATCCAGTTCTACGTAGATGACACACAACTTTTCTTTAAAACTAGCCGCTGGCTCTCTTCTTCCTTCATCCCGTTCTGCCTATCTGTCATCCAGTCTTGGAGCACTTCCAACAATCTTTGCCTTAATGCCAGCAAGACTGAGATCCTTCCTATTGGGAACCCTGCTACCTCTTTCTTCCCCTCACTCTTGCCATCCTCTATGGGCTCCCCCCGTCCCCTTCATCTGAAGCCAGAAACCTTGGAGTCATCTTCGTCTCCTCCCTCTTCTTCCTCCCTCAGATTGCGGACATTGCCAAGAAGTCCCACTTTTAACTCTTCCTTCTCAAAGGAATTCTCCCTTTTCTCACTTTCCCCCAGAAGCTCAATGTTACCAGAGCTCTGGTTCTCTCTAGGCTTGGTTGCTGCAATAGCCTTCTCTTGAATCTACCCTCTTCCTCCTTACGGCCCCTTCAGCTAATCCAGAATAGGGCAGCAAGACTTATCCTTGGCTTCAATCCAGGGGACCACATCTCCCCTGCCCGAAAAACTCTTCACTGGCTACCGGTTGTTGCAAGGATCAAACTGAAATCCCTCTGCATCATCCATAAGGCTGTCTGGGACTTGGGACCAAGCAATCTGCAACTTGCTCTTACTAAATACTCTCACTCAAGACCTCTATGCTCCTCTGGTACCAGCTCTATGTGTGCCAAGCGTTTCGCTAAACAGAGGGCTGGTGGCTGATCTCTTTTCTCAGCTGGCCCCCACCTATGGAACAGCTTCCCCTTCCTCTTCGTTTTGAGCCAGATCTCCGCAAATTCCAGAAGCTCCTCAAGACTTTTATTTTCACCTCCTCCTTCCTCACCTCCATCCTCTGCTAATCCCACAGTTTCTGAGATTGGTGACCAGAGCCATTATGTGTCCTGGCCTCCCACACTCAATTGTTTTTCAAGCTCTGCCAGCCCACAACACTTGCCTTTGCACCCATTGGCCTAGACCACTGTATAGGCCTGCACTTACCTATTTATTACTGCTGAACGCTTCCTAGCACTTCCTTCATTGGGCACTTACATCTTCTGCTCACTCATGAGCAGCGACACTCCAGCACATATCCCCCACTCCCTCTTCCCCTCTCCTTTCTTTGCTACTGCACGCTCTGAATGCTCACAAGGCCTAGTAGGTCTGTCTTTAGCCTGCATTTTATTAATTGTTTCAATCCCATGTCTCCCTCCCTAACAAATGCACAATAAATAAAAATAAAATAAAATAGCATTTTGTTGCTGGACTGCCCTTGTCGGTGGGACAAAGACTGATATGCAAATGGATATTTCTCCTCTGTGAAGGGTGCAGTGAGCTAAAATGTGGTTGAAGGCCCACCTGAGTGGAAGAAATTCCATAGAACAGGGTATTTTACCCTTGTTCATTCTCAGTAGAGGGGCTCCCACTCCTTTTTAATTTTGTAAAACGTGGGGTTTCACCCTAAGTAACCCAGGGTAATCCAGACGTGGACCCCTTGCTCAATGTGCCTAATAGAGGCTAAGCTTCAACTTACTGAGGAGGCCCAACAAGGCCGAAACTCATGTCTTGAGTTGCTGATGGTATTCCTATTCAGAGGAGAATTGCCTACCATTTTGGTGTTGGACTGCCCTTGTGGGTGGGACAAAGACTGATATGCAAAAGGATATTTCTCCTCTGTGAAGGGTGCAGTTAGGTAAAATGTGGTTGTAGACCCTCCTGAGTGGAAGACATTCCATAGAACAGGGTATTTGACCCATGCTCGTTCTCAGTACAGGGGCTCCCACACTCCTTTGCAATTTCACATACGCACCAGCCTTGTCCCACAAGCCCCAGACCTGGCAAATGCACACTGGTATACATATCAAATTTAGCATATATGCAAAAGTATTAGCACAAAAGGTCCAGTCTTTGCACATAAGTAACATCTTTGCAAATATGCCAAATAGCAAATGCCATAAACAGGCCCTCTCCTCTTATGCGCTGACACAGTGGAACCATATTGCACTGGACATCCATAAAACTTCATCACTATTAATGTTCAGTGAATAACTGAAAGTCTTACTGTTTAGGGAGTGCCTGTCAGATCACAAGGCACCTTAGTCCATTGGTACCTGTATATGCTCTCCATCAATTACCTGTTGCACATGGTTTTATAAGGTACCCAGGCCAAGATCCTTACCTAGAAAGGGGCTAGGGAGATGGCAAACTCGAGATTGCAGTGTCATTGAACTATCCATCCAATCCCTCCTCCTGTCCACTCTTTGTTTCACAGCCAACATGCTTCTTTTCAATTTCCTGCAGCTGCCAACAAACCTTTAGGCCAAGGGATGGTGCACCCAGCGTAAAAGGTCTCTTGAGAAACCCACACTCAGCAGTCTAGCTTTCTTGGTCCTGATTTCATTGTGAGGAACTCCATGCAGGGTATCACCCTGAAATCAAAGTAGTTCTGCAAGTGCTTCGACTCCTGGGGAATACTGTTGGTGGGGCTGGGGGAAATTTGATTTTGGCCTTCAGCTGTGTGTCTGATGTGAGAGTAGTTGAAGGCATGTGGGAGACAGTAGGACAGAAGTTGGGGAGAGAATAGCAGGTAATCCAGCTCCTGCCCCAACAAATTGGCTGATGAACCCTTAGCACTTCCCCGAATGAGCGAAGGGCCAGCATGCCACTAGCACTGTAACTGAGCATGTTAGAGTGAGGTTTCTGGCATCTCGCAGCCTGGCAACCAGCATATTAAGGAAGATGAAATGGGTTCCTGAGATGAAATGGGTTCCTGAGGCCCTTCGATTTCAAGCACTCCTTTCTTTGAACCAAAGGTCCTTGTCTCCCATAACCCTTTACATGTAGCTCATGCGCATAAATGGAGATTTTAGCCTGCTCTGTTTCCCTCATCTGCCAAATCACAGATACTTGCTTTGTTGCACATGGGGTGCACTGTATCTGTTTGAGAGAGAGATAGAGAGAGAGAGTGAAAAAGAGAGAGAGAGAGAGAGAGAGAGAGAGAGAGAGAGAGAGAGAGAGAGGGAGGGGAGGGGGTATTTACAGTAGCAATCCTATCATGGATGTCCAGTGAAAAATAGCATGCTTTCCCCCTTGGCGTGTTGCATGCACACATAATCATGTGTATTGTGTTAGGCACCGTGGGGCTCAGGCGACAGGGATGGTATCTTTTTACAGGACATCTATCATAGTATGCTCTAAAATGCAACATTTTAACCCATTATTTTAAAAACATTCAGGGGGAAAATCCCCCGATCCCCCTCTTGGTTTATTCAGGCTCCCTGACTGCACTCAGTCACTATGGCATATCTGGTGGAAATATTTGTGCCCCTCCACTTAAAAAAATTACCAGCCACCACTGGCCTTGGGACTGTGCTGGGAGCAGGGTGGGAAAGCCCAGGGACTGTGGTGGGAGCAGGATGGGCGGGAGCCATGGGATAGGTGTGGGAGCAGGATTTGGAGAGCCCAGGGTCTGTGGTGGCGTGGGGAGAGCATAGGGAATTGGTAGGAGTGGGTGGGATGAGAGAGTCCAAAGACTCTAATGGGAGCAGGTGGGGGAGCCCAGGGACTATTCTGGCGTGAGATAGTTCATAGCCATTTGAACTTACTGTCCATTTGCCATTTTCGGGTGGGGGGTGCCTGCCCACATTTTGCCAGGGGGCGCATGCATAAGAGTTTGAAGACCACTGGGTCCCCCGCATCTATTTTCGCATATTTACGTTGTACAAAATTTGATATTTTTGCATTTGCAGTGATGGATGCAGTATTTTCACGAAGATCCAATTGGATTATTTCATGAATTAGAGTTAGGCCGGCCACTTGAAACTATGTTTTAGTTAAACAATAAGTGACTGGTAATGTACAGAAAACCAAAGTAGCCTGGCTATGTGACACCTAGCAAAACACCACGGATTGAACTTTGCTTCCAGTTGTGTCTTTTTCCTCACTTGAAACATGGGGAGATGGTTTCCAGAAACTTCTCTCTTGCTGAATGTTGGATGACCCAACTACTAGCAAGACACATGCTCCCCCTTCTTCTTTCCTGGTGATACTGCGCTTCACTGTTCTAATCTTACACGACAGAACACTTGCCTGGTAAAATCCTCTCTTTGTGCTCTCTTTGGCTCCCAATCACACGCATTGCTCTCGAGCTAACCCCTGTCAACACGAATGCTTGTATGTAAGTGATGGTGGAACTCCCGAGGGGTGATTGATAAGCAGGATTTGAAGTCCATAGCATTCTGTATTTCCGAGGCCGAGCCAAACGTGAAACTGCAGGTCCCAGAATTCAACCACTGGCTGGACAAAATATCAGGGCTCTGTGATGGTAACCCGCCTGGCATGACCTGGAGCCAGCTGGCATCTCTGTTATGACTAGGCCTTGAAATGCATTTTTTAATGTTATGGGTGACCGAGCAGCACATTTAGCACCAGAGTAATGTGTTCTCATTCCAAAGCGCTCATTATCAGCATGCAACAGCAGGGTGTACTACTTACAATGCAGTTAACATTGTTGGCTGGGTTGAACGCAACATTTAGCTTGAATCCTTTTAAGTAGGTGAATAGTTTCTGGCACAGTCCTCCAGAGCTGATCGGATTCGTCAAGCTAATACCAGCCACGTTACCCTGGCTACAAACAGCACCTGTCTGGTAGTATTTAATGATGAATATTTACAGTCATCACAGAACTGAATTGTCTCTATTTGCTTACACACTACAATTCATGTTTGTCCAACTCAAAGTAACAACCTCACAATTATGACATCCTGAGTCAGACCAAACACATGCAGATTGGGTAGTCAGCAACTTCACCAGGTGAAACACGTGCTTTGAGCAAGAGATGTGAACAACGATGCATTGCTAGAGTATCTGGCCATTGCATCGAATGCCATTCCATCTATATGTTTCCATTTAGAAAATGTCCATCTAATGCATATTGTTGGGGGGTAAAGGGTTAATATTTGTTCAGGTGCATTTTAAAGGGTAAAAAAACAGGGGTTTGGGAGGACCCCCCAAAAAAAAGAAAAGAAAAATTCATTAGATGGACATTTTTTAGATGGAGAAATTTCAATGGAATGGCATTCCATGCAATGGCATTCCATGCAAAGACCATAAATCCATTGCTAGAGAAGCTCTACATAGTCATGGCTACCTAATCAATGCACTCGCACAAGCACATCAAGCGGACACGATTTTCTCATGTGGCTCTAGATCACTGGTGGGAAACCTAGGCCCCCTACAGATAGTTTGGCCTACAAATCCCATTAGCTCTGACCTGAATAGCCTATGATGAAGGGTCATGGATCAAAACACCTCGAGGACACCGGATTGCACAACACAGTTGTATATAGCTGGAATGATCGGTCCCCCGGCCCTGAGATGACAACTAACGGTGTCGCTGTTGTAAAACCTATTTCTTCCATTCAGTTTTCCCAGTGCACTATTCAATTTTAGGATTTCATTCAAGGGGTTTTAGTGAGTCTAATTGTATAATTGTGGTTGCCCTCTTAACGGGAAGCTTTATATGCTGGAAATACCTTTGTTTGATGGATTGATTGGGTAATTGATTGATTGAAAGACAAGGAGAAGGAAACCCAAAACTTAAGGCATGTACAAAGAGGATGAATGATCCTTGCTATTAAATGAAAAGCTTGCGGTCGCAACGACCCCAAGGGACGCTAAAGCCAACCATTACTCCAGGAGGACTGCCCTGTATGCCCAATATTATTGTATAGAAATGGAAAGAGGGCATTGAGTTGGCCTCACCAGTAGGGGTGCACTGAATACTGTATTCCGTTAGTATTCGTCTGAATACTGAATAGTTCATGAAGTATTCAACCAAAGCCAAATATGAAGCCTTACAGTTGTTTTATTTAATAAATCATATTCCAAATTTGAATACCACCACTTTAAATGTGTTCCCATATTTCAGTTATTTTGCTTCATTTTAATCAACATATCCTTGTATAAAGCATGTAAGCCAGAAAAGACTGGATTAACAAATACGCATGAACGGATTTTGCATATACAAAACCAGTACTACTCAAAGTGACAGACTTCACAAATGCAAAAGTGCTTGGTTGCAATAAACACAATGGATGTTGCAGTTTGCAATTTCTATTGCAAATCACCCACAGTGCAATTTCTTGTGAGCTGTAAGGTAGGTAAGGAGAGTGAGTTTCAAACCTCCCTTATAGCTCACATAGAAATGTATAAATGGCTTCTGTCTGCTCATACAGGACACAAGTCAAGCGTACAAGTGAATCTCCTGACTTTTTCCCCCTTCCTAAGCCAGACAAGGAAGAAAACTCTACCAGAGATGTTGCTAGGGTCGGAGCAGGGAAGGGATAATTACATGTAGGAAAGACTGATGTGACTGAATATGCCTAAAACCCTGCCAAACCTAAGACGATATTTACTTACCTGTAGAGCAGTCACTCAATTCCACTAAATCATAATCACATTCAATGCTATGTGAGATGTTCTATATCTCACCCTCTTCAACACACCATCCCACAACACCAGTTGATACAATACTCTCTGCCTCTCTGTGTCCACAAAGGGAAATGCTCTAATCTCTCACTACTTTCCTTTTTTGGAGTTTAAAGTTATTTATTTAGTCCTAATAAACATTTACAGTCTGAGTATATATGAAAGATATGAAACATTCAAAGTATAACAAAGCATACAAGCTCATGTGATGCACTTGCACATTAATGATTAAGGAACACCTATAGGGTGAAATTCATTAACTTTACGAATTGTGTATCATATTAACTGGGAATCACATTAGTATAACATTCATTTTATCTGCTTGAATAACTCAGACTAGTTGAGAATATGAAATAAAAAAAGAGAGGGGGATAGTGGATGAAGGGAGAAATACCTATCAAATTGATAATTGAACAAAGCAGAACAGTAAATTATCCATAAATAGGGTTAACGATGTATTAGTCATAACATAATTATTTGTGTTATTCAAATAATCAACAAAGAAACCCCATCTTCTATCATGTCTCAAGGAGAGAGAAGTTGAGTTAGCAATACATGTTTCCATTCTATGGACCTCACATATGTAATTGCACAAGCCTTTTATTGATATTTTGGTGAAATCTTTCCAATTTTGATGTAATTGGATTTACAGCCATAAGCATAAATAGGTTGAATATAATACAATTTGATTTAATTCTGTTTTCATTAAGAGCTAGGCTACCAAGAAGAATATTGGTCAGGCTCAGAGGAATGGAGGTCTTGAAAATCCTTTCAAGAGAGGACCAAACCTAGTTCCAAAATTACTTAACCAATGGACATTCTAAAAACATGTGTCTAAAGGACCCAGAACCTGAGTGGCAGGACCATCATAAATCATTGTCTGTTAATTTAGACAGCAAGAGTTTCGTAGGTGTGATAAATGCAGGAAAAAGTAAAGGGTTTGAGTTAGGTTTGCTGATATAGAAATACATTTGGTCTTAAACCATATGTTTGACCATAAATCTACCCCAAAATATATTCCGCCTGCCTTCTTCCCATTGCAAGTCAGATGACCATAGGTTATTAGGGGTTCTTTCAGACCTTGCAATTTATAATAATGTGCAGTCTATGACTATCAACAATTACATTCTGGGAATCAGTTCTGCTGTTGGCATCTAGACAAGCATTAATTAGATTTAGATATTAACTGATAGGGAATGTTGGCAATAAGAATGTGTTTTAAAATTCTTCTGCAGACAGGATATGTAAGGATATTTGGTGTGTTACAGCACATAGTACAGCACTACTGCACAGGTAGCATATTTTTTTTGATGCAGCACCACCACATGGGTGTGGTGCATTGCTATATGTGTTGCCAGATTAACATGGACATATATGTAAAGACAGGCTATTCAGTCAAAAACGATTTTTACATATAAGATGCAAATCTATTTTTACAGTTAAAAGCACACATGTGCACATTCAAAATGCACACTATTTTTCACCTGAAATGCCTATGTTGCAAGAGACACATTTGAAAATGAATAACTAACCTTATTAATAACTAACCTGACTAATAAAACTTCATTTAACATAACCCACTAATAAAAATGTGTCTCCACTGCAGAATTAGGCCTACTCTGAAAGTGAACTTTTAAACGCACATTCATTTTTTTTCTCTGCTGCTCTGTCCACATAACTACAGGAAGCAAAGAGCTCGAAGGAACAGGAAATCAGTTTGTTACAATTTTTACTGTAGAAATGAGCCATTGTGTAGTGAGGGAGGAGATGACATGATTGATTCTGATTGGAGCAGCGTCATAGCAAGTATCATGCTAGAGGCTGTGATTAGAACTTTGCTGGAGAAGCTTGAGGGGAGGGGGAGGACAATCGAGATCTTGCAGAGCTGGGAGAAGGACCTGTTTCCTGGCTGGGACATCCCTGCTGCAAAAGCTGAGAGTTCCAGGCAATAACCCCGGTTTGAGAACAGCAGACGCTTGTTCTCACTGGGGTTGATTTTCAAGGGAGCCAAATTCAGAAAGAGAATAGCCGAAGAAAACTCATGCTGAACAGATAAGGTAATTATAGAAACGAGTGGGAGCTGTGCGAAAGTGTGCGAAACTGTTCAGTCAGTGTATCAAAGGGAGTCTAAGTCTCTTATCAGCATATTTAATGTTACCAATTGAATATATTCTCGCAGCTCTCTGTTCATTTTATCACAAATAATGTTGTACCATTTCATTTATTTCTGTAAAAAAAGTTAAACTGTGTTTAAAATAAATTTCTATAATACAAAAATATTTGAAAACATATAGCTAGTGTGTATTATTTCTCTCTTTCATTTTGCATGGGAAAAGGTTTAAACGTGGGTAGATTTTTAAACAGTGCAATTGTCATTTTAAAACAGATGTGTGCATGATTCTATTCAGTATGGACAGTTGTGAGTGACTGTTTGTAGCATAGCCTGTTGGAGGTACATGAGTCAACTGGAAGAGAGACTCTCTGGACATAGTTCCCTACCGTATATAAGGTAGTGGAAATTACCACAAAAATACCACAATAGCCCATGGTGGCACACAACACTAACACTGAAAATGTGGTATCCCTAAAATGTAGGCCTGAGGTCTCTCTAGTGATCAAGAACAATCTAGATAAAAAACAAGGGATGTTGGATATTGGGGCCACAAATAGACCAACCACTATACCAACCAACCAAGAAAATACCGCGCACATCATCTAAATAGGTCTGAATTCTGAAATAATGCAATGTATTATTGTCATGTGTGACCCAATATGAATACAGAGAGTGATTATTGCTAAAGGTATTTTGGCGGTAAGAAAATACCGCAAAGCCCCAAATATCCACAAAATACCCAACATATTTATGGTGCGTTGGCCAGGAAAGTGATCATAGAGTACCTACTGGGCGTGGCAAGCATGTCTCACACTGCCATTTGCACATTAAAGGGAACCCATTTTATAATAGCAGTGTGCCACTAAAAAACAATTTCAGAATGTCACAAAGGGAAACCACATTTTCAGACCTAGTGCAACATTTAGAGGCAAAGTTGTTTGCACATGGGACGTGGTCGTCGAATAGCACCTTAGAATGGCGTGACCGCATTCAGGATGAAGTGCAGAAAGGAAAACTAGACAATATTTTTGCAGAAGGCAGCATAATTCAGGTCTGCCTTACAAGATTATTGAATGCAGCCGATAAAAGTGCAGAGAAAGAATGTTTAATACGGCTATGCGGCAAAATATGGTTTATTTTGAATAAGTCCCTGCGAATGCAGGGAAATGATACCCAGCTAATTAACAGGTTAAAGACTGAATTAGATGGGGCAAGTAAAAATCAGGAAGTGTTAAGAGCAGAATTGGATGTATGCCAAAAAGACATGCAATTAAAATGCAGAGCCTTTGATGCTCAGCTATCCAAAAGCAAGAAACAATTTGAGGATAGTGAGCAAGAATTGGTACACTTAAAAGCCTTAGTGGACCACATTAGACAGGATAAAGATGAGGTTATTTTAGAAATGCAGATTTTACAAAAAGAACATTGTGAAAAAGAATGTGATCTCCAGAGTGCAGAACAAGAAATGATTAAAATGACTCAAGAAAGAGACAAGAGAAATAAAGAGTTCAATGAATGCCAAATGCAAATGTGCGACATGCAGGAGGTGATTAATAAGATGAGTGATGAAAACAACTATTTGCAAAATGAAGCAAACAGACTCCTTAAAAAGTGTAAGGACTTAGAACAGCAAATATGCATTCCCAGGTCCCAGGAGAGGCGGCAGGGTACCACATTCAATGGAGTGGAGGTGAATTCTAGTTCTGCCCAAAGAGCTAGTGCTCCAATGACTGGGACGGTGACTGAACTTGGTTGCAGCGCCCTTGGGGGATCTGATACTCCCATTGGGGGCAGCCACCAATCTCATACACCTGAAAACAGGATTGAATCACAAAATAGTGCAATTCCATGCATTGCAACACGTAGCCCCATAAAAATAATGAAATCCATTAAAGCCCTGATCAAACCATTTAAAAAGGAAGGTGAATGCTGCATTGAGGATCACTTAGAAGCGGTGCATGACATTTTTAAAGCACTCCAGATACCTAAGGAACAGTATAGACAATATTTTCATTTAACTTTAGATGCCCCGACGGCCAGCATCATAAGGGGATTAAATGAACAACAGAATATGACCTGGGTGGAGTTTGAAAAAGAAATTAGGTGTCATTTTTCTCCTTTTCAGTCATTGCAGGAGGCAAAGAAAGTCGCTTACACAATCACTGCTGGACCTAATACATCCCCTCGCCAATTTTTATAAGACTTTAAAAGAGCATTTTCTCGCTTTGATGTATCTTTTGACCCAAATTCCAATGAGTTTAAAACTGCATACTTCTATGGGCTACAGAAAGACATCATATCCAAATTGGTCCGTGAATTTGACCGTGACAAGTCCCTTGAATGGATTGTACATCAAAGCACAAAACTATATGAGGTACTCTATTGTCAGGGTAGAGAAAGTGATAAAATGAAAGATACTAGACCTAAATCTAAAGAACGTTCAGCCACAGTAATGGAAATCAGGTCAGCCAAAATGTCCCTTGAGTCTGCTCAAAGCCAAGGTAAAAACAATGTGACACCTGAACAAAGGGGTAATCAACAAAGATCGCCATTCCCTGTACCAATGTTCCAATCACATGATCCTAGTAATAGGGAGAGCTACATCAGCCCTAGGTATTTAGGGGACAGACCCCGGGTAGGATATCGGCCTGATATGGCAGGTACGAACAATAACCAAAGACAAAATCAAGATCAAAGAAATGATGGTCCCTACCAGTCATTAGGGACACAGAGCAGATTTGATCCCAACACCATGATATATGGTAATCAGGATAGACCCCGATATGTGGATTGATTTACTGATAATGGAAATCAACATAGGGGCCAGTACCCACAATCTGAGAGACAGGATATGAGGCAAAACATGAACTACAATCCACGTCAGTACAATGATTCCCCACCAGGGGAATATAATCAAAGGATGGGTGCACCCCGCTCCCCTCCACAAATGAATCAAGAGTTCAGAAACCATCCCAACCGACATCAATCACCTGAGAGGTATCAGAATAGATCCAATCAGGGGGAAAACAACCTATATCGACCTAGGCCACAGAAAGAGGATTCTAGAGAGATGGAAAGGTTCCAGTGCCTTGAGGCCCAAGTGAAAATGTTAGCTGAGCAAATAGGAAAGCTCTATACAGCGCAAAAACAACCTTCCAAAGAGGGGGCTGATGGCCATAGCAATGACCGGGGGGCTTCCGAAAAGTGACTAAGTACTCATGATAACTGCAGTGCCAAAATGACAGATTGCTCTGATATAATTTTGCATAACGACTCTGAGATGCCTAATGAATTAAAAATGAAAGTGCCAGTAAATGAACATGTGACAGAAAGTACAAACACTTCTAAAAAAGAGGTACGGTTTAACCTAGAGCTAAATAAAACAGTAAAGATTTGCACAAATGAAAAAGAAACATTAGGAATTCCAAAAGAACAAAGGGACAGATTTAAGAAAAATGACTCATGCATGGGGAATACCAGTGAACAGGGAGTAAGTGGGGATGCTGTAGCTCCTTCCCTGGGCAAGCAAAACAATGACCAAACACAGGCAGAAAAAGGGAATACTCAAAAGGAGGGTAGAAGTCAATCACCTGAAGAATTCTTTGAGCCACATATTTTTGAAGAGGCTGAAAGGGCTGGTATCACACTAAATGATCACAAATGCACAGAATTAAAAAATGACAAATTGCTGAATGATGTTGTTACACGTGTTCAGTTGGAAGGTTGTAATGTGGTCTCTGATGTTACCCAGATGGATGGGCGAACAGTGGCCACACTCCAAAAAATCTCTGATCATGGAGAAATGAATAAAGTCTCTCGCGCATAAATGGGTAAAAAGGAGGGAAAAATGTCTTTCCATTTACCAATGTGCTTAGCCAAAAGTGAAAAAGGCCTGAGAAAGGTGAGCCCTGAAATCAGTAAGAATTCACACTTCTTATGTGTATTAGAGGAAGTTGAGGACAGATATTATGCACCCATCACTGTAGAAGAAAAATGCCACACCTTTGCTATGATTGACACTGGCGCACAGGCCACAATTATGTCCAAGGAGCTGGTAAAGAGTATCAATGAAGGGAGACCCCCACAGAGTCAGATCACAGTGAAGGAAAATCAAGGTCCAGTGCATAACTTTAATGGGGAGGAGGTGCCCATCATAGGTGTAACTGAGGTTGACATAAAAATAGGAAAGCACAGAATGAAACAAGAGGTATTGATCACATCTATTTGTGAAATTCCATTTCTGATGGGGACAGATTGCCTGAAAAGTTTGTCTCCTCTCATCGATGGGGTGAATGGAGTGCTGTGGTCCTTAACCAAAAAACCATTGAGGCCTAAGAAACTAAAATCACAAAACAGCAACATAAATGAATGTCACACCGTTGCCAAAACAAATGATGCTGTGGAGGTATATCTCCAGAATAGTTGCATACCTAGTGTCACTGTTATATTAATGTGTCAAGACAAAATGCAGAGCAACAATGAAAAACTATCTGTACAAATATACTTGGACCCAAGGAAAAATTGGCAGACTGCCATAGATGAGCACACATTACGTTTTTATTTAAAAGAGAAAACATGCAAACAGAATATTGCTCCTAAAACAGATTCAGAAAAACACATTACCACTCTGGCAGAAATACACATGGAAGATGAGCAACCATGGGTTCATGTTGGTATAAATGACTATTTTAAAACAATAAACACCACTTTAGCGCTTGGACATGAAAGGAGTTTCATTAATGAGAAATTGTTGCAAAAAATAATGGAGAGGGAAGAAATCCCGAAATTTAGGATTAAAAACCAATATGTTTCTGGGTTGGACAGTCCAGACTTTGAAAACCGAATTGCAGGCAGATGCATGCTTAAAATTAGCATTGGGCAGAAAACAATTTACCATAATGTATGGATAGTGAGTGGAGCACAAAATGAATTTTACATGGGCAATGACATCATGCACAGAATGTGTATGGTGTTAGATTTCCTTAATCAAAAAATATGGTCACGCCTAGGTGGTCCGGCACCTGAATTTGAAGACAAAAGAAGGGCTTATCATTGTGCACAACTGGTTCCTTATGCAATCGAATTACAAATGAGGAAAGATACTATTATTCCTGCATTTACAAAACAGTTTGCAATAACACTGAAATGCAAAAATGGACAGCAGATGAAAGGCTCTGATGCATTTGTATGCCTGAATGAATCCATAAAACAGCAAGGCCTGTATTATGAATACATTCCATTGGTAGACATTGGTGAAGGATCTGTAAAAATTATGGTAAATAATAAAGGTTGTCAGGATATTCATTTAGAGGAAAACTCCCCATTAGGAATGGCCATACAAAAATCACATTATACGGCAGATTTAAATAACATGGTGATTGGAAATATCCCTGAAAAGTATGTAGATGCCAAGGGTGAGTTGCCAGAACACCTGGACTCTCAGCCCAAAGGAATATTTAAAATTCATTCTGTGTATCCTTATGATTCAAATGAGACAGTATGCTGCCATCAAGAGGATTGCATAATATTTAATTTAAATGAAAATGAAACAGAAAATCAGCCCATTGAAGTGGAAGCTGATATGCCAAAATATTTAAAAGTGGCAGCTTTACAAAAAGACACAGCCACACAGTTAGAGGAAAGCGCCGAGATTCCCTTACCAGAAGATTTTCCAGGATTTTCCAAAATGGTAGAAGAGCAGATCTCCTTAGCGGATGCGTGTGAAAGCAATGAGGATAGGGACAATCTGAGGGAGATATTTATGGAGTTTAAGGATGTATTTGCAAAAGATACTTATGATTGTGGTTTAACTGATTTACATGTGGCCACACAACCAGAAGGGTGTAACAGAGGTCCAGTGTTTGTACACCAGTATAGACTACCGCTGGCATGTTTAGAATCATTGGCAGAGATTATTAAAAATGTGGAATCGCTGGGAATTATCAGGCCCATTCATAGCACATCCAATACACCTATTTTAGGTGTGTTAAAGCCAAATGGTCAATGGCGGCTATGTGCAGACTTGAGAGAGTTAAATAAAAGAGTACCAGTATCTAGATGGCCACTGCCATTCATTGATCAGGGCCTAGCTCAGGTACATGGTTCAAAAGTATTTACCACATTAGATCTCACCTCTGGATATTGGTGCGTGCCATTGGCAGAGGAGATACAACATTTATTTTCCTTTACATTTGACAGGACTCAATACGCCTGGCTTAGAGCTCCGTTCGGGTACATCAATAGTGGGAGTGAATTTGGCATATTTTTGAGAAAAGCCATGCCGGATGCAGCGGAAAGAGGAACAATAGTTTACGTGGACGATGTCCTGATAAAAAATGAAAGCCTGAAAAGCCATTTTGATGAAATAAGACATGTGCTTGGCCAATTGCAGAAAGCAGGCGCCAAAGTATCTTTGCAAAAAGCACAATGGTGCAAGAAAAAAGTGAACTTTCTAGGGCATGAAGTGACTGAACATGGGCTAAATCCACAAAAGAAGAAAATAGAGGCCATACAAAGATTAAAAGATCCTAAAAATGTCAAAGGAGTAAAATGTTTATTAGGGATGACAGGCTATAACAGAAAGTTCATTGAAAATTATGCAGAAATCACTCAATCATTGACTAAACTGCTTAAACTGAATACTCCCTGGAAATGGGAAAAAGAGCAGTCTGATGCAGTGGCTAAATTAAAGGAATGTCTTGTAAAGGCACCATGTTTAGCATACCCCATAAAGGACAGGGATTTCTTTATAGAAATAGGTTTTTCTGAACATTGTATGTCAGCAGTGTTATCACAAAAACACGATTTGAATCACAAAACCATTGCCTATGCAAGTAAGGCATTTTCCCAAGTTGAAATGAAGTTTAATGAATGTGAAAAGGCCCTATTAACCACTGTGTGGGCGCTACAACATTTCCGCCCCATTATTCAAGGAGAAAAGGTGATTATTGAAACAAATCATCAACCTTTGCAATTTTTAGAGAGTAAAAGAATTAGATCAGGTAATCTAGTGCAGTCCAGAATCACTTCATGGACGCTGGCATTACAAGGTTTTCCCGTAGAAGTGAGATATGGAGAAAATAAAAAGAACCCAATTGCTCAAGGGTTAGCTGACTTACATGACTGCGCAGCTGAACAAATACCAAATGAAATGGAAGTGGAAACTAGTTTGCAGGAATTTGAACAATCACCACACAAAGCTTTTGATGAAAAAACATGCAAGGATTTGCCAACTGTATATGTGGATGGTTGTGCTTTTCACATTGAAAATGACAGTAATAAACAATTAGTGGCAGGAATAGGAAATGTCTGGTTGAAATGTGAAGGCGTCCCCAGTATAGGGATGAGGATTGGAGATAGGAGCAGTCAGGTGGCGGAATTGGCAGCCATTTATAAAGCAATTGCTACTGCAGTTGATAAAAAGTTCAGTGAAATTGTCCTGATGACTGATTCCGACTATGCACTGAATAGCTTTGTGGAGTATTTGCCTGGTTGGAAAGCAAGAGGCATGGTTGCATACAACAAAAAGCCACTTAAACATGGAAAAATGATACAAGCCATAGACAAATTGGTGTCAGAGAATAATTTAACAATATACTGGAGAAAAGTTTGTGGGCATTTAAAAACACCAGGAGAGGATAAGGAGGGAAATGATAAGGCAGACCACCTGGCTAAGATTGGGGCTGTGATGGGAGAATTGCTACCTATTGATTATTAAATGGGTGAAATACAAATTGATGCAGTAACACATTCTAAAGCACCAAAGGAGGTAGATCAACCAGTGGTACAGTGAAGTCATGACACGCCAGACCAAGATTTGATTGAGGCACAAAAGAATGATCGAATTTTGGGAATCTATTATAATCATTTGATAGATCCTGAACAAAATCCTTTAACAGAAAATGATTGTATGGGAAAAGAAGAGTTGAGGGTGCTATTAAAGAACAAAACATGAATTAGATTACAGGATGAACTCATGATTAGAGAGTCCATAACAGGACAAATACAGTGGGTGGTACCCCTTTCATTCAGAGGGCTAATGCTACACCATGCACATGATGCCATAACTGCAGGCCATAGAGGTTCACAAAAAACATTAGACATACTAAAAGATTATGCTTACTGGCCACATATGTCCCAAGATGTGGAATTATATACTAGAGGATGTCTAGTATGCGCTCAATTTAAACCTGCTTCACCAATGCATAGAGCCCCATTAATGAAAAGAGGCCTAACTCTTCCATGGTCAGATTTGCAAATAGACTATGTAGGGCCTTTAAAAAGGTCGAGCAGAGGAAACCGTTATATTTTAAGTGTGGTATGTTTGATGTCAAAGTGGATTGAATGCATTCCTGCACCAGATTGTAGTGCGCAAACAGCAGCCACATTGCTGGTGAACCATGTGTTCTCAAGGTTTGGGTTGCCACAAAGAATCGAGTCAGACAGAGGAAGTCATTTCACAAGTACTCTAATGAGTAAGGTATGGCAAATAATGGGTGTGAAAAGAAAACTACATATTGCATATAGGGCGGCCTCTTCAGGTGGAATTCAACGAAGCAATAGGTCTGTAGTGGATATTTTAAAGAAATTCGTGGCAGAAGCAGGTTCCAGCTGGGATTTACGTTTACCATTGGTTTTGATGGCAATCAGATCAACTCCTGCCAAAGCAACAGGTGTTAGCCCCCATGAGGTCTTGACATGTAGGAAAATGGTGTTACCACAACACCTACTATACAGAACACATGAGCAAACACTTGTGAGTGCATCCACAGTTCATGAATATATTGATTGACTGAGGAGGCATTTGCAACATGCATTTGCTTTTGTGCAGAGAAATCTGGAAAGAGCTGCTGACAGTGCAAAGTCTTATTATGATAAAAAGACATCAGTAAAGGAATACAGTGTAGGGGGTCAGGTGTACAAGTTTCATTTTGGAAAAAGTAAACAGAAAAATTCTAAATTTCTAGCAGCCTGGCAGGGGCCATTTCGAATTATAGATAAGGTCTCTCCTGTGGTTTATAAAATTTTGAAAAATGAAGGTGAAACGGCGATAGAGCAGTTTGTCCATGTAAATCAGATCAAACCATGCCATCCCAGACACGAGATCAGGCGGCTTGAGCATGTAGAAACAGAAAGCCCTGGGGCTACTACCCACTGATGCACACAATACAACATAAAGTCCCTTGAACACAAAAAGAGAAAATAAATGGGTACAATCAGGAGGCAGTGAAAGAGAAGTTAAAAAGTTGATTGTTATAATGGCACACAAACACTGTAATATATGTAAAATATATAATATAAAATAAGTAAATAAATAAATATATATAATGGAAGCTCAGGGTTGGTGTGCAGAGAGAAAATGTATTAAATATTGAATGCTGTTTTATATATGCTTGTTTTCTTTTTAACTTGTGTTTAATTTCAGAAAAAAAAAAAAAAAAAAAAAAAAAAACGAAATGTTTTTACCAAGCATGTTTTATTTTTGGCAAAAGGGTGAAGTTAGTATTGTGCTATGTACTTAATTTGTTCCTTTTCTATTTGATTTAGAAAATTAACATTATTTGGTCGGAGGTTCCGGGATCAGAGGCCACGGGAGACGATGGAGTCCTGGAGCCCACGTGGACGGATTCCGGGAAAGCCCCAAAGAGGGGTGAAGACCAAGGCTGCAAAGCGATCAGCATTGAAGATGATACCGATGATATGGTTAATGATGATGATATTTGGAGGGATCTTCAAGAATTCAGAAGCACAGGTTGTCATTGAACCTGGACCAGTATCTGGTATCGCGGTGGAAGAGGCACCAGGATTCATCATGAGTGATAGAAGGATGATTTTCCAAAATATCTACATACCATTGATTCCTGAGATTTTGATTGAAAAACATTTGAACAATACCGGAATTAAGATTGAACAGACTAAAGAGTGGCTGGAGATAAGAAAAGAGGACACTAAGCAGTCAATAAGAGATATATTAATGCAGTTGGAGAAAACATTTGTGAATTCAGCAGACATTAAGAAGAGGAGAGGAAAGAGAGGTGCGGTGATGCTCGCGATATCATTGGTAATGTCTATAGTTGGAGCCATAATAGGTACCACAATATCAACAGCCAATTCTATTTCGGTAGGAACACTGAGTACTAAAGCGCAACAACTGAGTATTGACCTAGAAATAATACAAAAAACATTAGATGGGATTAGAGGGGGACTGGATGAACAAGTAAGATTCATAAATGAAACTGCAATCATTCTAAATGAACAAGCAGATGTGATGCAACGGGCGACTAAAATAATACTTAAGCATGACAGAACTTTAAATGAAATATTGAACATAATGAGTCCTGTTGATAGACTATTAACGAATTATATGAGAGAAGTTCAAACTGCAGTTTCACAATTGATTCAAGGACATATCCCCTTGTATTTTGTTTCGCAGGATATTATTCGTCAAATGATAGAAAGATTGACCAGGAGGGAAATTGATATAATACAGGTAAAAATTGCATTCGAAATGGGTAATGCAATGCCGTTATACGTGGACTTGGAAAGACTAGAGATCGGATTTTTGCTATGCATCCCATATGTAGCTCCTGAACTTATTTATCAAATGAAGTGGGTACACAACGTGGGATTTTGGCAAGAGGACAAATTTATTAAGATTAAGACTCCAGAAGTGGTGGCATTTCAGTCATGGGAACCTGAAGTTTATTTATTACCAAACCTGGAAACATGTGTCAAATTTAAAGAACAAAATTATATGTGTCCAGGTAAACCGTTTGTTCCTGATGCCACAGATGCTATTTGTGGTTTGAAATCTGACCCAAGTATATCAGAAGGATGTGAAGTGATTATTAGCAATATGGGGAGTGAAGAACTGGCACAGGCTAAGATGGTCAGAGGTAAATGGTTGGTCAGCACCTGTTTAAAGAACATGACGGTAGTACATTTAAACCATGGAACATACGTGGTTAAACAGGTGAAATATAATGTTTTTTTTTTACAGGTTCCAAAGGATACAATTGTGTCAATTGGGGGGTTAACATTATTTCATGTAACAAATGATGTTTGGGAAAGCCAAGTGGAAAATATCAATTTTTTTCAAAGGGATACTTTTCCAATAGATCCAGATGTGGAATATTTATTGAATCACAAAGAAAGACATGTTATAAAAATGAATTTGAGAAAAAACAATATTACAATTAGTAATCTGGGGATAATAGAAGTGGAAAGATTTAATTGGGGAACCTGGGGGGAACGCTCAATAGTGGGTTTGGCTGTCCTGGTGCTAATCATGGGTGGATGGTTGATGGTGCTATCAGTAAAAATGAAAATGTTACTGATTTTAGTAGCTACGTCAGGAAGAGAAAGATATCCCAATACACATGCATTTTAAAAGAAAAAAAAGAACAAGTTGTTTTTAGGAATTGGCTTGGATCGTAGCCAAGTTCTAAAAACAAAAGGAGGGTATGTAAGGATATTTGGTGTGTTACAGCACAGAGTACAGCACTACTGCACAGGTAGCATATTTTTTTGATGCAGCACCACCACATAGGTGTGGTGCATTGCTATATGTGTTGCCAGAGTAACATGGACATGTAAGTAAAGACAGGCTATTCAGTCAAAAACGATTTTTACATATAAGATGCAAATCTATTTTTACAGTTAAAAGCACACATGTGCACATTCAAAATGCACACTATTTTTCACCTGAAATGCCTATGTTGCAAGAGACACATTTGAAAATTAATAACTAACCTTATTAATAACTAACCTGACTAATAAAACTTCATTTAACATAACCCACTAATATAAATGTGTCTCCACTGCAGAATTAGGCCTACTCTGAAAGTGAACTTTTAAACGCACATTCATTTTTTTTCTCTGCTGCTCTGTCCACATAACTACAGGAAGCAAAGAGCTCGAAGGAACAGGAAATCAGTTTGTTACAATTTTTACTGTAGAAATGAGCCATTGTGTAGTGAGGGAGGAGATGACATGATTGATTCTGATTGGAGCAGCGTCATAGCAAGTATCATGCTAGAGGCTGTGATTAGAACTTTGCTGGAGAAGCTTGAGGGGAGGGGGAGGACAATCGAGATCTTGCAGAGCTGGGAGAAGGACCTGTTTCCTGGCTGGGACATCCCTGCTGCAAAAGCTGAGAGTTCCAGGCAATAACCCCGGTTTGAGAACGGCAGACGCTTGTTCTCACTGGGGTTGATTTTCAAGGGAGCCAAATTCAGAAAGAGAATAGCCGAAGAAAACTCATGCTGAACAGATAAGGTAATTATAGAAACGAGTGGGAGCTGTGCGAAAGTGTGCGAAACTGTTTAGTCAGTGTATCAAAGGGAGTCTAAGTCTCTTATCAGCATATTTAATGTTACCAATTGAATATATTCTCGCAGCTCTCTGTTCATTTTATCACAAATAATGTTGTACCATTTCATTTATTTCTGTAAAAAAGTTAAACTGTGTTTAAAAGAAATTTCTATAATACAAAAATATTTGAAAACAGATAGCTAGTGTGTATTATTTCTCTCTTTCATTTTGCATGGGAAAAGGTTTAAACGTGGGTAGATTTTTAAACAGTGCAATTGTCATTTTAAAACAGATGTGTGCATGATTCTATTCAGTATGGACAGTTGTGAGTGACTGTAGCATAGCCTGTTGGAGGTACATGAGTCAACGGGAAGAGAGACTCTCTGGACATAGTTCCCTACCGTATATAAGGTAGTGGAAATTACCACAAAAATACCACAATAGCCCATGGTGGCACACAACACTGACACTGAAAATGTGGTATCCCTAAAATGTAGGCCTGAGGTCTCTCTAGTGATCAAGAACAATCTAGATAAAAAACAAGGGATGTTGGATATTGGGGCCACAAATAGACCAACCACTATACCAACCAACCAAGAAAATACCGCGCACATCATCTAAATAGGTCTGAATTCTGAAATAATGCAATGTATTATTGTCATGTGTGATCCAATATGAATACAGAGAGTGATTACTGCTAAAGGTATTTTGGCGGTAAGAAAATACCGCAAAGCCCCAAATATCCACAAAATACCCAACAGATATTGCCATCCAAAATTAGCTCATTAATGTTTTTAATCCCTTTATTAATCCAAACTTTATGGAAAATAGGTCTGTTATTTAAGGTTATATACCAGCTGAGGGGGGAAAGAGCCTTAGCTGGTTTATTGATCAAGTAGAACAAAAATTCCTTCAGATACAAGCTAGTAAAGCAAATCGTTTTAGAGAAGCATCATTTGGGTCCATTAAAAATATATATTGTAACTTTGATATCAAACGGTGCAACAAGAGCCCTTTCAACTGTTAACCAGGTAGGTGGGTTTATATCATCACAAACAGAGAACCAAATTTTTGCCTTGTTTGAGAACAAATGCTCTGTGATAGCTCTTGAAGTTAGGGAAGTTAACACCTCGATCAACCCACTGATATTGTAATTTTCTGGAGGCAATAAATTTATTTTTATTAGGTCCACACAGAAAATCTATACCTATCCTGTCAATGGATTTAAAGAAGGAGGAAGGTAAAGCAATGTTAACCATTTGCAAATAGTACAAGATTATGGGTGTGAACATCATTTTAATGGCCTCTAATCTTCCATAGCAGGACAAGTATAGAGGAGACAATGTAGCTACGGATTTTGGCAGTTTACATTGTAATTTTTGTAGGTTGATTTTAATGATTTGGGATAATGAAGGCGCAATTGAGATACCAAGATAATCAATAGAGATAGAATTTCAGCGGAGACCAAAGGGGACAAAATCTTCTTTAACACAATAGGCATTCAGGGGGAGGATCGCTGATTTGTCCTTGATATGATATGATAGTTTATTTACATAATGCCTATACACAATGTGTTTCAAAGCGCTTCAAGGCAAGGGAGGCAACAAGGGAAAATACAATTAAATTCTTACAGGCCATGAACAGTAAGGATGTGAAATTAACTATCGTACTTGGCCTGATGACATTTCAGATAGTACAAGAGCAAAGATATATATAAGGAAGGGAGGGGGAGCGTGGGAAGGAAATGGAAACCGACAGGCGACTACCATACTAGGCCTGACAACATTTCTGGTAGAGCCAGAGAAAAACAAAAGGTGAGGGAGAGGTGTGCAGAAGGGATGGGAGGAACAAAACAAGTGACAATCGTACTAGGCCTGACAATATTTCAGATAGTGCTGGAGCGGGGGGAAACAAGTAAGGGGAGGAGATAGGAAAAGGGAGAAAGGGAGATGATTAGAGAACAGAGAGTAAGCAGTCAATAAGAGTGGAGAAGCAAGAGGGGAGATTGAATACAATTGCAGAGGTCAGTAATAACACATAATGTTCCAAGCCAGGATACAAGATGAAGATGGGAACAGCATGATTCAGGGCCACCATGAGCACAGGATGTAAAGAAAGTCCAGCATGAGAGTTGAGAAAAGGTGATGTACTGTGAATCAATGAAGTCCATAAAAGTCAAATGCAGCATGTATTTATTTATTTAAATTCATAAAGCGCATAGCGGCCCTGAGGCATCGTGGCACTGTTACAGTATATTCACTTAGATACAGCTTTAAACAGACACCTCATGCAGCTTTGAGGAGGTTAAACAATAATAATGCAGTAGGGATGTTCCATGGTTACAGGGTAACAACATTCAAGTACAGTCTAGTTGAATAACTTGGTTTTTAGCACCTTTCTGAACGCCATGGGAGAGTTTTCCTTTCTGAGTATGAGTGGTAGGGAGTTGCAGGATTTTGGGGCTAACCCATTCCAAGCTGGTACCGCCAGCGTTGGCTCTGTTGAAAGCAGGGACTGAGAGTTAGTGTGAGTATTGGTCTCTTTTTGGTCTGTGAGAGGGCACATCATATATTTGTTCCACTAGGTAGGAAAGTGCAGACTGTGAAAGGCATCTGTGTGTGAGATATGATCTCTCCTGGGGATACTTAGAGCCGCTCTGAGAGCATTATTTTGCGTGATTTGTAGTTTGTTAATGTTATTGGAAGATGAATTTAGGAGAAGGACGTTACAGTAATCCAACTTCGCGCCAATGGTGGCTCTTGCAATGTTGAGGCAGTTTTTTGGCGATAGATGAGGTTTTATTGCATTAATGATTTTTGTCGTGAGGACTGCTGATGATGAAATGGTGCAGACTTTTCTTTCCATTGACAACGGTGGAATCCAGGTATACACCCAAGGTTTTTACTGCAGCAGAGACTGTGATTAAGTATTCTCAATGCTAAAGAAACTGTATTTGTTGTCTAGTTTATTCAGGGACTCTTTGGAGCCAAACAATAGGATTTCAGTTTTCAGTTTTTTTCCCATTGAGACACAGGCCATTCACCGCCATCCATGCCTGGATGAGAGCATATGTCTTCTGGAGAGTGTCGAGATCTTGCTCATAGTCACCTGATAGCGGGAGCAGAATTTTAATATTGTCGGCATAGTTGGTAATTGCTATGCCAAACTCTTCTAAGTTATTAAACAGGGGTAGAGTGAAAAGATTATAGAGAGTAGGGATGTGCATGATCCTTGTGGGACTCCACGACCAATGGGGGATGGAGTGGCTGATGCCTGGTCAGAAAAGACCCTCATTGCTCGACCCTCCAAGAAGGACGTTATCCAGGTAGTGGCTTATTGGGAAAAATTAGCAGTATCCGAAAGGTGATTGCACAAGATCCTGTGGTCGACCAGGTCAAAGGCAGGTAAGAGATTGAGGAGTAGGAGAAGTGAGGACTTGCCCTTGTCCATGGTTTCAAGTAGCTGATTCTTAACGTCTAGCAGAGCTGACTCTGTGCAGTGACGAGGACGAAAGCCAGATTGCCTTTTACCGAGGATATTGTGTGCTTCCAGGTAGGACTGGATCTGCAGATACGCAGCCTTGTCCAGAATGTTCAACAAGGACGGAACGGTAGAGATTGGTCTGTAGTTGGTGGGAGAGTCTGGATCAAGGGTAGGTTTCTTTAGCAACGGCCAAACCCAGGCTTCCTTGAGGGAAGGTGGGACGATACCTGAAGCAAAAGAAGCATTAATAAAGGCAGTGACGAAAGGGGACAGTGCTACCGCACAGTCTTTAACTAAGCTGGCTGGGCAGATGTCACCCTTACAGAGCAATGGTTTGAGATGCTTCATAATCAGTAGGACTTCCGGTATAGTTACTTCCTTAAAGGCGAAGGGTTTTGGATTTTTTGTGCTATGTGAGCCACCTGAGGCTGGCCCAGTGGCAGAGGGTTTTGATTGGGTGGGGGGGAGCGCAACCTTAGGCAGGTTATTGAATTGAGTCTTGATTTTTTCATGCAGTGTTTTGATTTTGTCTTGCATGGCATGTTGGATGATTACTACACCATGTTTCATCTTTATCTGTTTGTTGTGTTGTGGTGGGGGGAACAAACAGTTCATTAAAGACAGCAAACAACTCTTTGAATTAGCTTTCTCAATGCCGAGGTTGTATGCAAATGCTTTGGCTGTAGAGATAGTCTTTTTGTATTGTTTGGCAATTGTCAGGTAGGTATCTCGTGAGGAAACAGAGGGACATGATTGCCATTCGGTTAGTGCTACCCGTTTTGCGACTCTTATGTCCAGAAGTTCTTGGGTGAACCATGAATTAGCATGTTTGATATGCTTGGCTCTTTTGTCCTCCAGTGGGGCCACAGCGCGTACTGCTTCTTTAAGAGTGGCATTGTAGAGCTCTACTAGTTCTGTAGGGTTTTTTGAGAGTGGATGTGCTAGAGCTGAAGCTTCAAGGAGGGGGAGAATTCTGGCTTTGGTGAGTCATTTGTTTGACCTGGCCATTGCAGCAGGCATGGGTTGGCTATGTTTACCTCTAATTTTAGAAGGTATAAGAAAGTGCAATAGATGATGATCGGTCCAAGGGCGTGGAGTGCTGGAACTGATGTCAGCAGCACAATTGTGATCAGCTATCCAGTCCAATATGCGACCTTTGACATGAGTCAGGTTGTTGACTAGTTGGATAAAGCCTAGCACAAGGAGAGCTTTGGCAAAGGTTTTGCCTTTCATGTCTTTAGGGTCTTTGAAGCCAAGATTTAAATCACCTAAGAGGATGGCTCTTGTATTGGTTTTTAGATTGTCACCCAGGAGGCATATGGAAATTGGCCACAAGACGGTGAAGGTGAAACCAGAATGCATCAGGACAGACTCCTTCAGAAGTAGGCTGGAGGGGGATGATGGGGAGCAAGGTTGAAGAATCATGCAAAACAGGCAACACCTATGTGCGTGAAGGGAGCGGGGCACAAGGGAACATCACAGGGGGACCAGAGGGTGTGGGGAGAGAGGGAGTAAACACATGTTGGTGCATGCTTACCTGCTGTCTGAACCTCCTGGTCCGAACAGGTCAAAACAGTAATTACACTTTTCTTCGTCAGCCCTTCACTTCGGACGCCCGGGCGAGAGACGCCCTTGATCTAAGAGTTAGGAACAGGAAGGAAGAGGCAGGGCTAAGAAGGTGGGCGGGGCTTAAGCCAGGTGACCTAGATGCACTTGTACCTGCTCCTCATCTGCAAAGGAAAAGAGGCTGGAGGGCTCCTTAAGTAGGGTAAAAGTGCGGCAACCACAAAGGTGCTAGGTGGGCGTGGCTTGCTAAGTGGGGAAAAAGAGCAGCAACTTGGAAGGTGCCAGGTGGGCGGGGCTTAGGCCAGGTGACCTAAATCCACTTGTACCTGCTCCCCATCTGCAAAGGAAAAGAGGCAGGAGGGCTCCTTAAGTAGGGTAAAAGTGCAGCCACCACAAAGGTGCTAGGTGGGCGGGGCTTGCTAAGTGGGGAAAAAGAGCGGCAACCTGGAAGTTCCAGGTGGTCGGGGTTTAGGCCAGGTGACCATAGATCCACTTGCACCTGCTCCCCATCTGCAAGGGAAAAGAGGCTGAAGGGCTCCTTAAGTAGGGTAAAAGTGCGGCAACCACAAAGGTGCTAGCTGGGCGGGGCTTGCTAAGTGGGGAAAAAGAGCAGCAACTTGGAAGGTGCCAGGTGGGCGGGGCTTAGGCCAGGTGACCTAAATCCACTTGTACCTGCTCCCCATCTGCAAAGGAAAAGAGGCTGGAGGGTTCCTTAAGTAGGGTAAAAGTGTGGCAACCACAAAGGTGCTAGGTGGGCGGGGCTTGCTAAGTGGGGAAAAAGAGCAGCAACTTGGAAGGTGCCAGGTGGGCGGGGCTTAGGCCAGATGACCTAAATCCACTTGCACCTGCTCCCCATGATATGATATGATATGATATGATATGGAATTTATAACGCGCCTATACACAAGTGTTTCAAGGCGCGACGAGGCAAGGGAAGGGAACAAAGGGAGGACGGACAACGATCCTACTAGACCAGGTGTCATTCAGATTGCACAAGTGCGTGGGAAGATGGCAGGGACAGTGCAGTACATGGCAAAGATGATAACAATAAGTAAGTAGCAGCCAGCTGTGGCAAGTGCATGGATAAGTGCAGGCAACAGGTGTCACGGACAGGGAGGGGGACTGTAGGGATACAGAAACAGTCCCCAAGTGCGGGTGTTGCCAGGAGGGCAGTGCAGGTGAGAGACGCTGGCATGGGAGGGACCTGGTCCCAAGATCAAAGAGTTTCCAGGTAGCCAGTGTAGTTCCATTTACAGCTAGGAGGTCACCAGAGGAGAGGAGGGGAAAAAGCAGAAGCAAAGAAAAAGGTTTTGAGGTGCTTCCAGAACTGGAGATGGTTCTCCTCAAGTTTGAAGGAGGCAGGGAGGCTTTTCCAGAGGGAGGTACCAGCCGAGGAAAGAGATCTACCAAAAACTCATTTCTTGGAGAAGCAACTGACCCTGAGAGAGTTGGAGGCGGATGAGCGAAGAGCTCGAGAGGGAAGATATTTAGGAAGAGAGAGTTGAAGGTAAAGAGTCCCCAGGCCCAGGAAGCGCTTGTGGACTATGCAAAGGGGTATGAACTTAATCCTCGCAGACACTGGGAGCCAGTGCAGAGATTTCAGCCCTGGACAGATACGATCCCTGGGCTTAAGGTCAAGGACAAGTCTCACAATCCTGTTCTGGATAAGTTGCAGAGGGCAGAGAGTAGAAGCAGGCAAATTTAGAAAGAGGCTGTTGCAATAGTCCAGCCTAGAGAGAACCAGAGCTCTGCAGACAGTGAGCCTCTGGGGGAAGGAGAGGAAAGGAAGAATACCTCTCGGGGGGTGCAGCTGGTAGTGTGACTTCTTAGAGACGTCAGAGTTGTTAGGAAAGAAGTAGAGTGTGGAGTTGTAGATGACCCCAATGTTTTTAGCCTTGCAGGTGGGAGCAGGAAGAGGGCCAAGAGAGTCCAGCCAGAGAGCTATAGGGAAGGAGGGAGTGGGTGTGCTGATGAGGAGAACCTCAGTCTTACTGGCAGTAAGGCAGAGGTCATTGGTGGGACACCACTCCTGGATAGCAGACCGACAGTCCGAGATGAGGGAGGGAGAGAAGGAGGAGGACGAGGGTAGCCTGAAAATGAGCTGGGTGTCATCTGATAGCACTGAAAGTTGGGGCAGAGAGCGGCGATGCGGTGGGCCAGGAGTGCCAGGTATTGGTTGAACAGCCAGGGAGAGAGGTTAGACGCCTGGGGGACACCACACGTAGAGAAAAAGATAGAGGAGAGGAAGGACCCAAGTTGGACCTGGGAGGGTCGGTCAGAGAAGGAAAGGAGGCAAAGGAAAAGAGGCTGTAGGGCTCCTTGAGTACGGAAAAAGAGCAGAAACCAGGAAGGCACCAGGTGGCCGGGGCTTGCTAAGTGGGGAAAAAGGGCAGCAATCTGGAAGGATCCAGGTGGGAAGGGCTTAGGCCAGGTGACATGGATCCACTTGCACCTGCTCCCCATTGTTTAATTTGTATCCTGAAAAGTGGGAAAATATATCAATCGTATCCAATTAGTGTGGAAGCGCTATATTCAAGTTGTTAAGAAAGATCAGTATATCGTCTGCATAAGCAGCCAATTTACATTCAGAGCTCCAGCATCTAATACCAGCAAATTGCAGCATTATCTCTTATTTGTCCATATTAATTCTAAAAATGGTTTACTGGTAAGCACTAATAGGATAGGTGATAGGGGACATCCTTTTCTGGTACCTCTGTGGAGGAAGAATCTAGTAGAAAATGGATTATTGATAAAAATAGAGGTTTTTGACTCTGAATAGAAGAGTTTAACTAATTTGATAAAAACCATTTCCAATACCATGCCATTTAAGAGCATGAAACAGGAAATCCCATTCAACACGGTCAAGAGCTTTTTCGGCGTCAAGATAAATCGCCATATAGTGTGTCTTAGCGTGGTTTTTCTTATGTATATGGTGTAAGAGATTCATGAAAGGTCTGGGGTTAGCCGAAATGATCCTACCTTTGATGAATCCCACTTGATCTGGCTTGATTAATTTATACATAAAGGATTCAATTCGATTGGCTAACATTTTTGCAAATATTTTACTATCTGAATTAATGAGTTAATTAATGAGAATGGCCTATAATTCTTGGGCAATTCATTATCTTTATTTTTTGCGGGGAAAATAATCAGAAGGGCTTCCGGAAAGGAACCTTGTGATTTATCAACCTTGGAAAATAATTTGTAGACTGATTCCAGCTTGGGTTAGAGGGTAGAAGAAAAATGTGCAGAAAAATCCATAGAAAACCCATCAGGTCCCGGGGCTTTGCCTTCTCTAAGATCCTTAACTGCTTTATTAATTTCATTAATATGAATGGGACCATCTAGGCTACTAAGATACATATTAATATGATGGTTGCACTTCAAATGATCGAAAAATTCATTGAAAAATGCAGATTAATGTGAGTGTGGTCAGAGGAGTATAATTTGTCATAGAATTTAGTAAAGACATCAAGGATGTTGGTATCAGATATTACTATTTTGCCTACATCAATTTTAATACCTGATATTCTGCATCTTTCCTTCTTGATTTTAAGAAATGCGGCCAGGGCTTTACCTGCTTTATTGGATGTATGAAAGATTTTGGATTTGAATTACAGAAACACACCACATGTGTGTTCGGTATAACTTTTGTTAATAGAGAAGTGGAGAGTTAGAATTTGTTTTAGCAAGGCATCCCTTGTCAAGGCGCTATACTTTCTTTCAAGAGCTTGTAATTCGTTATATAGGGCATCTAAGTCTTTCCTAGACTCCCTCTTTTTTTTTTAGCAACACATGTAATGATATGTCCCCTTAGGGCTGGTTTATAGGCATCCCAATTGTTAACAGTAGAGGTGCCCTCATCTTTATTGATCTGGAAAAAGAATTGGTGAAATTCGAGAAAGTATTTCTGGAAGTTGATATCCTGGAATTGTGAGTTGTTAAATATCCATCAACTTGTGCGTTTATTAGTGCATCCCAGTTCTATGTTAGTGATTACAGGGGAATGGTCTGATATTCGATGGTAGAGTCAATTATTGCACATGTTAAAGATTTGGTAACACAAACATAGTCAATGCGTGACAGCGTGTTATGTGGGAGAGAATGAAAAGTGAACTGTAAATCAGTTGGATGAGCAAACCTCCATGTGTCTGCAACAACTATTTCAGCCAAACAGTTTGCAAACTCAGTATGTGTTTGACTGGGTTTGAATTGACAAGAGGATTTCCTGTCAAGGAAGTGGTCAATAATATCATTAAAGTCTCCACATATTATCAAATTCGGGGGATCAGTCTGCAGGATCGTCTGTTTCATCTTGCACCAAAACTTGGGATTAGGGCTTGTGTGACCACATATGTTTAGAATTGAAATCTTTGAGCATTAATTGATAATTTAGCCAAAACCGATCTACCTTTGGTGTCTGCCTCTGTATGTAGGATCTGATAATTGGTACCTTTTTTGATCAACCTAGCAACTCCATTGAGTTTACCATCTGCCTGACTAGCAAGTACATCGCCTACCCAGAATCTCTTCAGTTTTATTTATTCCTGTAATGAAAGATGCGTTTCTTGCAAACAGGCAAAAGTTGGTTTGAATCTATTGATGTGTGCAAGAACTCTTTGCCTTTTAATTGGGCTCTTGAGACCCTTAACATTCCATGTTATACATTTAAGAGCCATCTATTAAAAGGAAAAAGATGGTAGTAATAATAGCAAAAAACAAGATATTTAAGGACTGTCTGTAGTGAAAAGGTGTTCCGCTTAACCAAAGGTTAAAATATTTCAACACAAAGGTAGTGATCCAAAAGTTGTTGTGAAAAAATAAAAGTGGGTATAAAAAGCAAAATAGAATGTACAAAAAGGATAAAATGGAAGAAAATGCACCATTTACCCAAAAGTGACACAGCCCACCCACGAGAAAGACAGAACACTTGATTGGGTAGCCAAACATAACTGCAACACAACCATCACTTCCATTAGTCATCAAGCTTGGACAGACCACGCTCTCATAACCTTCTCTATAGATGCTAAAATCCTCTTAACACAAAAAATTCTTCCAGCACCCCCTATGTTAACAAGGAATTAAAAAAAAACATAACAACAGACAAGTTACTATCTTTAGTTCTCCCCACCCTAAACTCATTGCCTGACACACTAGATCCCTCCACCCGAAGTGAGCAAATTTAACACAGTCATGGCCAATGCCCTGTACACTATTGCTCCATTAAAAATGCGAAACAGTAAACCTAGAGCACACTTAAATGCCTGGTTTACCCCCTATTTAAAATCACTAAGGAAAGAAAGACATAAGTGTGAATCTTCTTGGAGACTAACACCATCTGAGGCGAACAAAGCCACCCTCATTAAAACCGCTACAAAATACAAAAATACAAATATGAAATTCGGCGAGCAAAAAAAGCAAAGCTTTCCCCATTGTTAATTTGCAATGGTTCATCAGGAGAGCAAATCCTAGTCACCAATTTATCCAAATTAGTTTAACTGTTGGTCGAAATGTGTGCATTTTTTTGGGATAATTGTCAGCTCTCTGCTGTTGATTCTAAACACAATCTTCGTTTTTCTAATAGTTTTCCTCTTCAAATGAGCGTCTTTCCTGGTTCTGGTTCCATGCAGAGTGCCGCTGGATGCTTTCTCCTGATGAACCATTGCAAATTAACAATGGGGAAACACGTGTCGAGAGGGAATTAAAACAATTAGAGAGGGAATTAAAACAATTAAGTGTGAAAGCTGATATTATTCATTGAGAACCATTGCTTATTGAATATATAAGTTTGAAGTTAACACTTGGACCAAATAGAACTTTACATGTGATGGTAACAGATGGAATTCACAGAGAGGGAACTAAAACAATAAAGTGTGAAAACTGATATTATTCATTGAGAACCATTGCTTATTGAACTTTTAAGTGTGAAATTAACACTTGGACTAAATAGAACTTTACATGTGATGGTAACATGTGGAATTCACAATAATAAGTACTACAAAACAGAACTAATACATTGAAGATTCCATGTTGTTCTTGTTCTTTTTCAAAAATCATTAATTGGATCTACAATTTGAAGACTTACCGTAACGAATTTAACCCTAAAGGTTGGCGCATTGGAGTAAAACTTTTTATCTCAAATCAATCACTTTCAAATTGTTTCTGTGTAGCAGCCACACAAGGATTTGAGAATTACTCATGCAGACAACATTTGAATACATACAGAAAACAAAAACCTTATAGAAAGCAGTCGCCAGTGACAAGCTTTTTTTTTTGGTTGCAAACTTTTTTCAAACCTGAACATCGATTTAACTTTTCTAAAGTTTCCATACTTAAGGTGGAAAAAATATTATCACTTAAACCGTCAAACTGTCGAGGTGATAATTGCCTAGCACAAATAATAAAAGATGCTGCAAGAGATTTATCACCATTTATCTCTAATCTTATCAATGCTTCATTCGCCTCAGGAACTATACCTAGTAATCTCAAGGAATCGTGGGTCCTCCCACTCCTCAAGAAGCAGTCACTTGATACAGCCATACCTACAAACTACAGGTCCATCACTACGGTGCCATTCCTACTAAAGATTTTAGACAGAGTGGCATACGTACAGATTCAAACCATTTTGGAGCTACATCAACTATTAGGTACCCAGCAATCAGGTTTCAGACAACAGCACGGTACTGAAACAGCACTTATTGATCTTAGGGCCCAGGTCGACGAGCTCTGAGACCAAGGGAAGATTGCCCTGCTTCTCCTTCGGGATTTCTCAGCAGCATGACCTGGTGGATCACAAAGTGATTTGTAACCACTTAGAATCTGCAGCGCACTTTTCGCACCAAGAAATAGCTTGGATCAAATCATTTCTAAGTAAAAGAGCCATGGGGGTCTTCTCTACTTCAGCAGCTGCAGACCCTGCTCCCATCATGTGCGGTGTACCCCAGGGTTCATGCGTTTCCCCTACTATGTATAACATGTTTTCCAAGCCCCTGTTTGATAATCTGGTCCTTCTAGGTGTCACCTACACTAATTATGCAGATGACACCCAGATTCTTGTCCCACTTTCGGGGGATTACAAACAGGATTTGGCCTTGGTGAATAGGATATACCTCATCATCCAGGCATGGATGGCACTTCACTGTCTATGCCTGAATGATGACAAAACGGAACTCCTCATACTGGGCACTATACCAAACGTTAAGAAACTCAGCCAGGACTACACAGCCTTCATCATAGACGGCCACTCTATCAAAGTTGCCAAAGAGGTAAAAACACTAAGTTTCTACCTTGACTCTAGCCTCACCATGGCCAAACAGGTGAATGCTATGGCATTGTCCACAGCCTACACGTGTAAGTTGATCAGATCAGCAAAACTATACCTTTCTACAATCAGCTGCACCACTTTTGCAAGAGCACTTGTGCTGTCTAAATTGGATGATTGCAATGCTGCCTATTTGGGATCTAACAAATACATCACTTTGAAAATTCAAATACTGCAAAATAATGCCCTTAGAGCAGCATTAGGAATCTCCAAAAGAGAACATTTATCAACGATCAGAAGGCATTCCAGCTGGCTTTCCACTGCAGACAAAATCAAACTTAAAACAGCACCCCTAACATTTAAATGTCTCAACAACCTAGCAACGAAATACCTGACAGAGAGATTCAAAAGTCACAACTAGACCCACTAGAACAGCCTACACCAATTGCCTCTTAGTAACCTACTTCAGAATGTCGACAACCGGAGGGAATAGCTTCCCCGTCAAAGCGGCCCGACTGTGGAACTCCCTCCCGCCAACCTTAAGAACCGGCAAATCCTACCCACACTTTAGATCAAATATTATCAATTGGCTTAAAGGAAACAATCAGTAACCCTAGCATTACCCGCTAATAGACTGTATAACTTAACTGTACCCTGCTCGTCCAATGTGAATTCCCACCTGTAATGAATATGTACCAAGTGCCTTATATGTATTAACCTGTGTCTATGTAAATATGTAATCTTGTAACCTGTAAGCTTAAAGTGTTCATGTCCTCACGCCCTGATACCCTCGGGTCTGGCGTGCGCTATAAAGAAAGAAAGAAACAAACAAACAATATTAGCAGCAGGTGCACAGGATGCTTTTGTTGGGCGCATGTGCTCTCCCTACCGCTTCCATCAGTAGATGGGCCACTGTTGACACAACTGAAAAATACGTTTGAGGAAAGGGGTGAGTTAAAGCTCTCTTACCTCTAACAAACAGAATTAAAACGGTTGGGGAGAAAGAGAGGGTGAAATCGGGCACCCGAAGGACATAACTAGCCCCTGTAGCAATTAGGGTCTGGTCACCTCGTAGAAAATGTCCTGCACTAAAACATATTAGTACCCCGGCGAGAGACAATCAGAATGCAACAAGCATTCTGATTGGCTCTCGCCAGGTCCCTACCCGGGAATCTCTCCGTTGGGATTCCACGGCCTTTGTCCCCGGCGAGGGGCGTGGCAGCCCCTCAGCCAATGAGGAGGCTCGAAGCGGGGCCATCCCCGCTCCAAGCCTCCCCATGGCTGAGAGGCTGCCTTCGCCCCCCGCCGGGGACTCGGGTAAGTCTTTTATTTAATTTTTTTTATTTTTCCCTCCCACCCGCCCCCCCCCAACTTAACTTCTTGATCCTGCATCCCCGGCGGGGGACGAGGAAACCCTCCAGCCGTGTGGAGACTTGGAGCGGGGCCATCCCCGCTCTGCACCTCCACACGGCTATGGGCTTCCCTCGTCCCCCGCTGGGGACGCAGGTACTTTTTTTTTTTTCTCCCGTCCCTTTCCCGCCCTCCCAACCCCACTTACCTTTTTTTTATCCTTTTTCGGGAGCGGACGCGCTGGAAACACGTGTTCCCAGCGCGTCCGCTCCCGATGGCCGCCATGGAAAGGGAAAACAGACTCTGTTTTCCCTTTCCATGGCGGCGGCCATTTTCTTGGTCGTTTTTTTTTCTGTCCCAAAACGCTGCAGCGTTGAAACGCTTTTAGTACCCCGGTCATGCAAATTTTGCGGGCCAGGATACTAATAGCAATAGAACCCTCGCGGCGGGGTCATTACCGACTCAGGATAATGCCACCGGCGCTCGGGTCCTTACCTATGCGCCCCGGGGCATTACTTGAGTCGGTAATGCCGCCGGCGCTCGGGTTCTATTGCTTAAATATGTTCAGGTTTCCTTTATGGAAATCCATTAAAGAGGCCCGCCCATTGAAGGTTTTATCATCCACAAGTTTCCTACTGAGGATAATATTATAATTTGCCTGGATTTCTTTTGCTTCAGGTTACACTGACGTGCTGTCCCTTCAATGTCCTCTAAGTTAGTTACATTGCACTCTACAAGGCACCCTTTATGCAATATTATGTGGCTACAAAAGATTCTCGACATAGCCCTGAACGTGTTGTGGCTTTTGAATATTATTGTTTAAAGATGTTTTGCCACAATAAGACCAGCGGATATGGAAACCTGGGCTCCTTCATTTGCTGCTGCAAGCCGTAAACATGGCGCCAGCTCGGCTGCTGAGGTGGAACGCTTCATTAGTTATGCCTATTTTACGAACCCTTGGCCTGACCTTTTTCGGTATTGAACTCTCCTACCAGCTCAATGGCTTTCAAGAAATGCCATTGATGTCTGGTAATGTTGCCTAATTAAGTGTTGTGTTTCTAATGCTGCATAGACACGAGAGAAAATGGCTGCCGCCGCGTGCAGCTTGTATGGTGGAATTATGTTGGGGGCTCGTGCCACTACCGTTGGATGAAATGCATCTGACCACGTCCCCTCCCTTTCATCTCAAAAGTGATCTGGCATGCACGCGCTTTTATAGAAAGTCTGTTGTGTATCCACCTGCGGCACATACGCTTTAAATTAGGGACAGTGCTTGGCTTCAAGCAGAACTTCAGAACACACCAACAAAAAAAAAAATACAAGGGGTTTTTAAGAATGTAATGATATCACATTTCACTTCTTCATATTCCAGGCAGGGCCTCCTCTCATCGACTAATCAGTAGTTCAAAGTGGGGTGTGTGTGCCAAGCATGAACACACCTGAAACAGCTTAAAAATAAAACAGCTTACAGCAAAGCTCTCCTCTGTTAGAACACGCTTCGGCGCGAGGGAACTCTCGCACTGGTCACTTTGTGTAATCCCCTCCCACTTTGAAGCAGAGCGCCTAGCTTTGGGGATCCTTTTCATCGTTCACATAAATCAGTCGTGTACATCAAATGCCACTATGACGAATCGAGCGCCTCCGCTTGCCCCACAGCCACGTGCACTTAATTACGTTGAGCTCAAAGTCGAAACAAAGGCCCTCTGCCCCACTGTATTGTCCTACGGCTGACCAGGACATGGATCGAAATAACACATATCACAGTTTGCCAGTCCTCTTTTTCTTATCCAGTATCACGTTGCACGATGGAACGTTGTAGTCCTTCTGTTTCCATTACCTCCCAGGCCTCTGTCATGCCTATGTGCCTTTCCCATTTATGTTGTGTTGCTTGGTTTTATGCCACGCTCTATGGTTATTACGTTATCTCTGGGCACTATGGAACCATCTGGAAGACAAGCAGGTGGGTTAGGCTTTTGGGGAGTGAGGGAAAATGCAAGGTGGCTTTGCTCAGTTGTGTTACTCTGTTTTTATTCTGTGCCAAATCACCACCCTAGCGTTTTCAAAACACCTAGCCATGTCAGTGTAGTGGCAAATTGTACCGTGGCGGAGGAATCCAGACCTTAGTCTGCTGGGCGGTAAAAGGAATTACCAAGGGGGAGTGGAAAGCAAGAGCAGGTGTTACATGCACGGGGATGCAGATGGGAGAACGATGTTCACTGAAATGATGGCTTCATGTCTGCCTGGGTGCGTCATACACCACCACATTGAATGAGATGTAGGGTGTGGTAGGCACGTAGTGTTTTACCTAGACAGTTTTGGATGGTTTCAGTGTTGGTAAAATAATGTTGTGTGCACTGGGTGACGGGCTCCAGAGTGCACTGTCTTGGAATATGGGAGGCCCAATTGCCTGGGTTTGAGATATAATTGTTTCCCTGAGCCAAATCCAGAATGGTCATTCTAGCCTGCCCAGATTTTGCCAAGAGTGTCCAGGTCCACGGGTGGAGAGTGAGCAAGTTGAATACGTTTAGAAACATTTGTGTAAATGCATGCAGCCTTGGCGGGTCTGTTTCTAGGTGTTCTGTGTCAGGAGCATTGAGTTAGTTGTGTTCAGGGGCATCGTGTGCCCATAGTTCTAGGATGCAATGGCGGCGCGGTGGTATACAACATGAGACGACATGTGTTGCGTTTTGGTGTTTTTTGTCTGTTGGGAGCCTTAGTTACTCTGTGATTGGGGTGTGCAATTTACAGCCTCCGACTAGGCTCATGTGTCAGTGTGGTACCTCTTTGCTGACCTTTCAGTAGAGGGCCCCTTTCGATGAGGCGTCCTGTGGCCGCCTTCCATAGGCTGCTAGCTGTGTCAGTGGACGTTTACTCAGCAATACACCCAGAACCAAAGGAAACATTGCAAAGTTCTGGCTCCAAGGACAGGAAGGCTCACACAAGAAAAATACACCCCTACACACATATTTGCTTTTCCTATTCATGTCACTGAAGACAGGCATACCTTTACATCCACTAACACAACAGAGTGACGGACAATCGTTTGGTTGGCCACCAAGGAAAGAACCCTGCGGTTTCATCATGCAAGTAATGAAAGCGTGTCCATGATGGTTGAGGAAGTTTAACATATTCAACAACATTACAGGGGCATTTAAAAGAATTGTAGAAAATGCAGTGTAATTTCTCAGCTGACTTTTGACATTTGCTCCGCGAACACACGCAGTACGAGGGATCAAATGCCCGTGCCCGCCAGCGCTGGATAAACAGACGCCGCTGGCCTCCCGTGTGTTTGTTGGCAATGTATATTTTCTCCAGGCTGCCGCACCTAGGCCATGGAAGACCACCCGCCCCTGGCCATCTTCGCAACGTGAAGCACCACCCAGCCGAGACTGTGCTGACCCGGTGGTGGCTTTGGGTTGTGGTGGGCGTGGGGCCGCCATTTGAGATCAAGCAAAGTTTTTCAGTATAGGTGGTCGGGACAGTGCAGAGCAACGGAAGGTGAACTCCTTGCCCGGCATATACTGTCTCTTTGAAATTCATAATAACACCGAAACTGAAACACAAAATGGAGCCACGTGAAAATAACTAAGCACGTGCCTACGTTTGCTATGTACATACAAATGCAGACAATTATTTAAAAAGATGAATGCTAGCGCAATATATATTTTTTTATTTATTTGAGCATGTCTTGAGAAGACAGTGAATACAAATGTTTCACAGCAAACACATTATAATTTAAGAAAAGGATGTTTCCTGGCGTATCCGGTGGCCAATCCATTTAACCAATGGGTAACAAGGATTGCAAGGCCGACGTTCATCTAGGCCCGCGTACAATAGAAAGTTGCTGAGTCCGCAAAATGGAGATTATTTTCATAAGAATTCTGGCTGCATTGAATCACTTAAAAAAACAAACAAACAAACAAAAACATTGTTTTGGGTGTCACAGCTAGATCCGTGTGTCTCCTTCTATTTCGTTGTGAGGATGCAACTCTTTGAAACCACATGCTGCGAGAGGTGCTGTGCTCTCAGCATTAGCCCACAATCTATGGACACGCGGCGGGGGATGGTGGGAGTTGTCAGGCAAATGCACCCAGAGAACATACAGATGTCAAACACCAATGTGCTCCCTCCCACCGTCCCCCTACAAAATATGGTGATTGTCCCTGGACATTTCTACCGCCTACAGACATGCACATGCCTGGGCTCAAAGTATTAAAGAGTACCTTTTAGTTTCCTCCTGAGTGGTATTCAGACATTTTTGGGACGAGTCCAAATCTGCAGACACATAAAGTTATGTGATGTGCCTCTAAGACTCTCTGGGCCCTGTGCTCCATTTGCACTCTGTTACATGCGTGAGTAACCACAAAACGTTAACTTTGTGGACCTCACTGGATGGTTGTCTCTACTGTGAACCCTCAGGAGTCATTCATAGACGAGTACATCAAGCTTTTCTTTGTTCCTTTGTGACTGAAGTGAAAGCCCAGGAAGATATGATATTTTATTTTATTTATATTGCGCACATACACAAGTGTTTCAGGGCACGACGAGGCAAGGTCGGGGTACATGGGAGGAACAAAACAACGATCTTACTAGGCCCAGATACAGAACAACGTTTGAATGCGGTAACCTCCAGGGGTTGGCTCCTCACAATAGTTTAAATAATGCAACCATTCTTAGAGGGATCTGAGTATTCCCTTACTCCTGAATCCCCCATTTAACCGGAGAGTGTGCGGTTGTTCTTGATCAGATGATGGAAGTTGAGTTTAGTGACGGGTCCAAGTGGAAAGACAAGGCTGGATTAAAAAGGACAGCAGTTAAGCTCTAACAGACTGCATCTTGGAACGACTGATCTTACAAAGAGTACCTTCTAGTGCCTGACAACACCAGACTTCTCAACGGACAAGAGGGAGCAGAAGAACAGAGACTCCCTCTCCGTAATCCAGCAGTCAAAGCTGGATTGCAGGCCTTAAAGATCTTCTGCTCCCAGCAAGTAGCTTGTTCCTTGTCCCTTAGCAAGCACAACAAGAGGTGAGAGCAATGGATAACTAGCATAAATATACTTAACAAAAACCAATGGCTTGTCTGTGTGAAAAGCAACCAATAGGCAAAAAACTATTAAAGAATAGGAAAGGCTCCAAAAAATGCCCTCATCATACCTGATCTGTTACAACTGAAATCTGTCTGCCATTGGAATAGTGATTACTGCCTCCACACAAACTTCAACCCTCAACAGCCTCAGCGGTTCATCGCTGATTAAGCAGTTTCACCATAGGATCCTCCCTTCCTGCAGATCTTGAATGCAACTGAAACTGAACCATAGGTGACCAGCAACAGCCACCTTTGAACCCAGGCATTGCAAGTTTAAGAACCATTGATGACTAGTTTCCAGGAACCTCAGAACATCATCGTTCACAAGGTTCCTCCATATTCAAATTCCTCTGTAGAGGAATCCTGATAATTCAAAACAAGGTTTGTCTTTAACATTGGGTCTATAATTAAAATCCTGATTACTGCAACATCAGGACCAGAATCCCTGTTAGCCAGTGAAAGGGCAGTCAATTTCTCTTGTTGATTTCAAATAGAGATTATCGCCTGGTTGAGCGAAAGTAAGAGCCGTAGTTCCCTCCAGTTACTGCCAGTCCAACTTAGTACTCTGCTGGGTATGGTAGCAACCCTGAATGGCTAAACAATTAAAATTGAGCATCAGTTGCCAGAAGTATTATTTTATTAACATCAATGTGTGGATATCCTCTTATTTAACATTATAGGTTTTATGCTGTATCTTGACAACACCTTCTAAATAAAACCCTATATTGTAATGTAACGTAAAGTGGTGTTACATATAACTCTTCTGCAATGTTTGTTGGCCTCACTGCATGTGACTCTGTAGGAGGGAGGGAGGTGTATTAGTGGGCTAGCAGGACAGGCAGAGGCAAGACCTGTGGTGCAGATGGGTAGATGGGTGCAGGTCAGAAGTACCCGAGATCTGAGTGCAATTCTGCTTCAATTGGTTTTCGGGGGACATTTGTATGTTATCCGAAGGAGAGAGCCCAATGTCTGATAGAATACAACACTCTGGGTCTGGTTAGCTGCTGATAAGGGGAATAGGATAGCGCTTAAGAGTAGAGAAGCATCATAGCCTGTTAAGTGTTGATGTGCTAGGCATGTTGCTGCCATCTGTGTGGGATTTATGTGCGTGTTATATAAAGTGGTTGGAAGTATTAGATGAGAGTCAATTAGAGGAAAGAGGCAGAACAACATTGTGTCCTCCCTGCTCTGCCTCTACCACCCTCTTGCAGACAGGTTGTATTCCACTTTCTCATGTTGCCACTGCCAATTTCCCCTGTCGTTCTCCCCCCTCTGTCTCTTAAATACGTGTGTTATACCCCATATTCATTCCGTATCTTGGAACCTTGTGTCCTACCTGCTATCCCACCATTGCCATCTTGCAGATAGGTCCTATTTCACTTTCTCACATTGCCACTGTAAATTCCCTCACGTCATACCCCCTCTCTGCCTCCTGCCTCTCAAATATGTAAATGATATCCCATGTGCAACAAGGATCTTGGAATAGTTGAAAGAGGAAAGTGGGGAGTCTGGAGACTCCACTCGTTACCATAAGCTACGTGCAGGGGTTGTAGGAATCAAGACACTTTGTTTCAGAGAAAGGACTGCTTCAATTACGAATACCCAAGGCACTCTTTTCTCCTTCCTTAGCATGTTGGTGGACTTTCTGGGATCTGCCTCAAACCTCACTCTAACTTGCTTAGATGCTGTACTCGGTGGCCAGGTGGAACATTCGCCTGTTAGGGGAGCAAACAATGTTTGCCAGGCATTTGTCAGTTGATTGGGGAAGTGGCTGGGAGCCAGGGGCCAGAATGCCTGGATGCTTCACCACGACGTCTACCCCAGGGTCTCCCATAAGTAGAATTAATTTCAGACACCGCACATAGCCACAGGGAAAAATAGAATACCAACTTTCGTCCACCAGCCTACAATCAATGGGTGTTTAGGCAGCTTCATAACATTGGTTTCAGAACAATGCTGACACCTGCAGGGGGTTCTTCACAATGATATGCATAGAAGGGAAGGCTAACGTTAGAGTGTGTTTTCCTCAAAAAGCCCCACGGATACTATCTCTGGAGTGGCTGCAGGAAGGTGAAGAGAAGCATGCTGACAGTGCAAGAAAGGGTGTTTGTCTGAGGAGCTACGATGGGCAGTCCTATAGCACAGCAAACTCAAATTTGCATTATCTCTCACCCCATGCTAGGTAATTACCTCTGATTTATTATTATTTCTAGGATGAGTGTCGACATTGCTCAGTTTTGAAGCTAGTTCCAGAAGTCACAAAATAATATACGTTTTGGACATGTGAGCTCCATTAGGTTGCATGGTCATTTACTGCTGATTTGTAACATGCATGTCCTTCATGGTCTCTAACTTTCCAATTTGCAAGCCTGTTGCTGACCTATCCTGTCAGCAAATGTCCTGCCTTTCCAAGGCACACCAACCATCTCATTACCAAGGAACCCAAAGAACTGCATGAAGTCAAATCTATCCTGGCCGGCAGAATGAACTCACATCCTAAACCTGGACACCCAAAGAGAGGCAGAAATTCACCTGTATCCTTAATTGCAGTAAACATGCTAATCTCATTGCCTGTAGATCCACAAACATCCATTAATTCTCGGCAGTCAGACCAAAAAAGAAGCCATCCCAGGAGGGCTTTTGCCCCTGGAACAAATGAGAAATCTGAGACCTCTGTGACAAAGCAAGCCCCCACATCAATGTGTCCAGTCTACAATTGTCTAACACTATGGCTTACCTGCCATGATCAAAACCAACAGGACCTATCAAAAAGAGAGAGCCCTCAAACTAAACAGCTTAACGCATAACCAGAACTCACAGTAGAATTCCAACTCACAACAGTCACAAAACACTGCAACAACAAACATACCTGTTACAATAAGGACAAGCAAACAAGAATGGACAACAGAACAAGAAAGATAAATGAAACCTAACCCCTGACGAAACAACAGGAACTACCTACCAGAGTTCACAACACCTCAAAATGACCATCAGCACCTCTAAACGAACTAAAGATACAGACAAAGACAAGAAGAAAGACATCATACATCTCCCGCTATCTCTCCACCTACAATAATATTACAGTGGAAAACATACAACCCATAGAAAGTACCCTAGGAACACTAGAGCAGTCCCCACCAGACTATGAAACCACCCACCACAACCCTCAGAACCCGGCAACATGGAAAACAGTGTCGGAAATACTCCTATAAGAACCAGAGCTAAGCTACAATCCCCAACCATACACACCCCTTACATAACCAGAGATTTGAAAAAGACCACATAGACAACAGAACACCCACTACAACAAATCAGAACAGAGAAAGCCATGGCACAACTTAATGGAACTCCTCAATGAAGGTACAGAGGACTACACTGCACACCCATCAAAAACAGGTTTATCCAAGAGAGAGACAAAGAATTGACGGTCACCACCCCAAGCGAAACAAGAGAAATGACACTTAACAAATCACAAGCCAACTCGCACACACTATACTGCAGCCTACTCAACGTACAATATATGCCGAAGCACAAAACAGAAATGTACGACCTTTTAGGCACAAACAGGGCTATCTGACAACTACAAAGTAATCACCCACAAAGCCATACCTGACCACGATAAACTAAATACTCTAACAGAGAAAACAGAAGAGGAGGTGGAATCGCCCAAGCTCACAAAAACCACATCTGCTCAAACCCCTCTCCTCAACTGACATAGAAGACTGCAACTCACTCCTAGTCAATCTCAAGCTCAAGTACCAATCCAACCTACTGTTCCTTCTGATCCACAGACCGCCCACCTACAGCCAAAAATTCTTCCCCAAATATCACTGATGCCACAGTCAACCTCTTTACAGATCATGACAACATAATTGCTCTGGCGGATTTCATCATTTGGTTTAAAAGAGAACATTAAACCACTACAAACTCCCTCAGTGCCCTACTGGAAACCCTTCACATCAAACAAATTGTAAACAGCCCCACCCATAGAGTGGGACACACTTTAGATGCAATCTTCTGCAGGGATGGAATCATGACTGCCGCCCCACCAGTGCCAATCATATGGAGCAACCATCATATGATCATGGTCACCATCAAAATCTCGAGCTGCTTGATGCCCACAAACATAAAACACCAGAGACAAACAAAGGAAACTGGAAAAGACTTGACCTGGAAACCCCACGAGATTTATAGGAATCTACCAAACCTGATGCTTCCCAGCTAAATAGAATTACAAAGCACTCAATGGAGGAGGAACTCTACAACTGGATCACAGATCTGCTAGATCAATTAGCACCCCTAAAACTCTTCCAACTCACTGCAAAGAAAATCACAATGAGATGGTTTTCAGAAGAACTGATGGAACTAAATAAACAGACCGTAAACTGGAAAAACAATGGAGAAAACACTACAACAAATTGGAAAAACCAACTACCAATGACAAATATAAATATAAAAATGAGCAGTCCTGAAAACCCAAAAAGCATACTACACTGCAAGAATCCAATCAGCAACAAGCCCACAATAACATTTTCCAAATCAAGGAAATAACAAAAAAAACTTCTTGCAACAACTGCATCATATAATAATAATTTGGCATTTATATAGCGCTACGAACTCTCAGGTATCTGGGCGCTGCTTATTATTACCCACGGTGTGTGGTGCTCATTTATTGACCTCAGAAGGATGAAAGGTTGAGTTTGGCCCCGCCAGGATTCGAACCTGCGTAATCAGGCTTTGCACGAATGTCAAAGCAAGCGCTCTACTCGCTGTGCCACTTGACCGGCTATTATCAACATACCTATGTGACAATATCATGCCCCATCTCAGAGCAAAATTAAAAGCAATACAACAGACCATCAATGCAGGCCAAAGTACCACAAACACCCTCTCAGAAACCAGCACTCCATCAACCACCACAACACTTCCCATATGTGAGGAAAGTTCTGACAAACTAATAATAGACACCAACACCACCAGATCTCCCAGTGACCCATGACCACTGGGAATCTACAAAATAATTCTCAACTACAAAACACCAGTCTTATACCTCTGACTACTAATAAATCTATCCCTAAACACAGGAATAGTACCAAAACCATTCAAATCAGCATACATGAAACACATCCTAAAAGATATGAAAGGAAATACAGAAGACTCTACTAACGCCAGACCTATAGCAAATATACCATACCAAGCAAAAATCCCAGAAAAGCACGCCTACAAAGAACTACTCAAACATGTAGAAAACAGTGGAATATTTGATCAATCACAAGTTGGCTGAAGACCCATGAGAGGAACTGAATCAACACTCCCTCTCATTGGGATAACCAACAAGTAAACGTGGACAACAGCACCCAATCAGCACTCATACTATTGGACATATAAGCCGCCTCTGACACAATCAGACACATAACGCTAACAAAGGGACTGGAGGAATGCAGCCTTAAAAGCTATGCACTACAAAGGCTGAAATCTTTCCTCACCAACGGAACCAAAAGAACACTGTAAGGCAAGACCTCCGGACAACCAGACAATAAAAAACACTCAAGATCGGTGCACCTATTTTAAAGGAAAACAAGATTTATTTTGTATTACAAAAAGGAAAAAAGGTGACAGGTGTTCCCATAGAACTAAACTGCCACATAGCTCTCTCTAAGTTGAAAGTAAGTACTCAGTTTTATGGAAAGCAATCATCACTTGTGATGTAAACAATACACAGTGCTGATACCCCACCCTCATTGGCTACCACCTATATGCATACTACCAGTCGCCTATAGCCTATAGTCACTTGATTGATTGGCCACATCCAAATCTACCGCTGCCCTCTAACACGTGGTCCACTTACTCCATCACCTTGGTTCCTGTGACTGGATTGCTTAGGTACCTGGAAAGCTACCCACCCTATCGGCCTAGTCCCATCGTGTGCACCTGGTCATTAACATGCGCTCAGAGGATAACCCTAAGGTCAATTTGGCACCTGGGATAAATAGTGTACTTCTCTTGATAACAAACACACGGGTGCTCCCTAAATGCCTCCCAAACTCCAGACTAGATCTGTTGGCATCACCTCCTGCTCATTGTATCACAAATCATGGGATGGTTGACTGCTCACTCCTCCCTTATCAGGTGCCCACCCACAGTACTCATCCTTGCTCTCTCGAAGACCAGATAAATTGGCCTAATTCTGATGAATTTAGATACTCTACTTTCCAGCTGTCTGGCAGTTCAAACTATAATCCCGGCAGACACCAGTGCCCTAAATCTAAACTAATCATGTTGGCAGCTCAAGACCTCTGACCTGACTGCCATGGGGTTGTCCTTTATAATGGGAGCATCCCTTCCCTTGCTCTGCCATTCACATTCTATTCTGGATTTGCAGACCTTCAACTGGATACAGTTAAACAATGAAAACATTATCTTGCCGGTGTGAACAACATTATTCTCAGTTTCACTACTGGGACTTGGAAGGGGTGAGTGATTCAAACCTTTCATTATTCTGCATGACTACACCTGCAACAGGGAATACAGAATGCTAGGCATCACCTCCAATATGGCAGTACTTCAGTATTTCCCACACCGAGGCCCTGTGTATACATCATCATCATTGCACATTATATTTTGCTACTGCTACACAATATCACCCATGCCTTATACAAGGGCCTACCTACACTACTATGACTACTATAAAACAAATGCATTTGTTGTTCCCATTGTCTGTCCCCACCACCCTTCAACCGCACACCGTCACTTTCCCATTCGCTAATAGATTTTCCTGCGCCTGAATCATTTGGGCAGGTATGGGAGCAATATGTGCATCCCAACCACACACATTACACCATTTCCATCAAACACTAGAAATATCTCCTGCAGCGTACCACAAGGATCAGGCCTCCCCCGCTTCACTTCAACATCAACATGATCCCCCTAAAGAAACATATTCAAACCCATGGACTGACAGTCTACAACTATGCAGACGGCACACAACTCAACTTCAAGACAACTTCAGACCGAGATCCTGACAACACCCTCAACAAATACCTTACCAAAATAAACACATGTTTGAGAAACAGCAATCGCATGCTAAATCCAACCTAAACAGAAATAATGATCTCCCCTCTGGAAGACAATACAACACAGGCGTACCTGACCTGCCAGCCGAGCATGAGAACCCAAAAAGAGACATCGACAGTGTTAAAGAATCTGGGAATTCCCATGGACAACATCCTCTCTTTGGAACAACAAGTCAACGCAAAAGCAAAACATGTTACTACCTCTGCAATTAATAAGAGGCATCCTTCCTTACTGCAATTTCCCAAACAGAACACTTGCGATCTTCTTCTTGGTATTAGCAAGAATAGACTATGCAAATAGTCTCTATCTTGGAATGCCAGAACTCATAACAAAAAACTTCAACACATACAAAATACTGCAGCAAGACTACACCTGAGGCTTAATAGAGTAGACCACATCACACCGGCCCTGAGAAGTTGACACTGGCTGCCAGTAAAGAAACGCATTCACTTCAAAGCCCTCTGCATTGCCCATAAATCACTACACAGAGAAGGAGTCAAATTCCTCAAAGCTAAAATCATCCGTTACCACCCATCAAGAGACTGCAACAAACTCCAAATATACATTAAGAGAAAAAGAAATTCAGAGGAACTGCCTTCTCCTATCTTACAGCCAAACGATGGAATTCGATACCGAAGGAAATAAGAATGACGGGAGACGATCTAACATTCAGAAAACTGCTAAAAACATTGCTATTCAACTAACTGAGATAAACATAGACACACACGTCAACAAACCATCGTCCTTTACCAAACCAAAGAGGGACTATACAGAATGAACACCCTACAATAAAACTACTCAAAACCTAGAGATCACCAAAATCCAAATAACAAAGCTCCCCTTCTCTTTTCCACACCTCCACAATCGCTCACGTACTACACATGCCCAGAGGGCTAGTGAAACAACCCACCAACATGCTCAAACGAAACACCACTCTCTAATCATGCTACAAACCCAATATATGCAGACAACAACCATCTCAGACAATGGACGCCACCCTTCAGGACACACGTCCAGTGCAAAAAACAAAGCACACCGAAAAAGCTCACACACACAGATGCCAGTTTCTCCTGGTTCTGCATACATCAACAGATGAGCACAACCTCTATCCCAGCCCTCTCTCCCTCACTAACCAACCCAACCTACTATTCTAACAGAGCCACGTGAGCAGCTGGAGACTATGTAAATGCCAGTGGTACGTGTATTCATAACATAACATAGCAACATAACATAATATAGACTGAATTGCATTGCTGCAGCCAATCTGGCATTTTTGACTCGGCAGCAACTTTAAAGCAAACATTGATGTCGGTTAAAAAATGCACCCCCTGCATCCTCAAATCAAAGGCCTGCTGGTGAGCGGGCCTCCGATGCATTCACAAATTAAAGGCCCACTCAACCTGTTGGTGAGTGAAGCTTTGATTTGGGGAATGAATGAAGCAGAGGCCCGCTCAATGTGCTGGTGAGCAGGCCTCTCTGATTCATCATGAAATGAAAGCCCCAATCACCAACACAGGTGAGCACACTCACTGTGCTGGTGAGAGGGCCTTTGATTTGTGGAATGAATGGAGCAGGGACCTGCTCTACGTCTGCTGTGAACGGGCCTCTGCTCCATTCATTACCCAAATAGGAGGACTGAGTTACATTATTCACAACCATTAATACACACACCCATACACATTCACTCTCACATACAAACACGTACCCACAAAAAATACACTCTTTCATTCATGCATCTACACACACCTAACTTACCTTTCTGCCCTGTTCCAGAATCCACTCTGCCAGGTCCTGTGATGCTCTATGGCTCCCGTTTAGCATGAACAGGAATTAGGAAGCAGGGAATGTGTCCTAGTGCATGCACATGCTTGCAGGAGCCTGAGCGTCCCTTGGAGGACACCCTGACAGCTCTGAATGTGAGGGTTTGTGCAGGAGCGCCCCCTCACACATTCAGAGCTGCAGTTCCCCAGTCAACATTCCCAATGGGCCAAGTAAGTCTAAGGAAGCAAAACTCCCCTGGTCTTGCATAGCCCATTGGGCATGCACGCTGGGAAGGTAAGCCCACTGGGGCTCTGCCTTTTCTGCCGTGCACCCTGATGCATTGTGCTGATGCTGCAAACTCAATCATGCAGCATCTGCATTGGCGCTGCCTTGTGGGGCCTGATGTTTCTATGCTGGCCGGCCTGCCCCTTTGCAATATGGCTGCTTGCACCTTTGTTTGCGCCCTTTGCACCAGAGTGCCTTGCTTGCCTCGAGGTGCTGATTGGCCCTCGGATGCTTCATCTGCCAATCAGCAGCCAGCAGGTGGGACAGTCAGCCTTTCCACCTAAGGCCCACATTAAGGGCCCCTGTCTGACCCTGTCCGGTCCTGGCTGGTCCGTTGGTCAACCCTTTCTTTCTTCTATCTCCTCTCACCACCTCCCAGTATTTACTAAGCCCGGGTGCTGTCTATGACTTCTCCAGAAAAACTCACAAGAACATTTGGCACCCAGCGATTTGCACTTTTGTGAGTTGGCAACTTTGAGCTCTTTTTTTAAATGATATTACTTATTTGCCACTCTTCACTTTTATGTGTTATTATACCTGTGCATAAATCAAATCTAGATGCTTACTGGATGTGCCTATCTTGCTTCCCACTCCCACCCACTCCCCTACTTCTATTTTTCTATGAACCTACTTGCTCATCTTACCCCTTCACCCCCATTCACTCTTTCCCTCTTTCTTGTTAAGCTCTTGCATAATGTATCGACCATCAGGCACATGCATTAACTTATTGTCCTTTTTAACATTTTGTATTCCACATGTCTGATGTTTTAAACATAAACACATTGCAGTTGCCCATACTGAATGTACCAAAGACTATCAAGAATGCTCAATCCTTGGATTCCCTCCCTGTGTTGGAGCACTTTGAAACGCGTGTTGCTAAGTGTATAGGCACTATACAAATGACCAATAAATAAATAAATAAAGTCAAAGGAAAACCACTATCCCTTTGACTGTTCAATCCAGCCCAGAAAGAGCTCCTTCTCATTCACTATGGGTGTGTAGATGCCCCATTGCCCATTATGGATGAGCCGCCACTGGACAATACACCCCCTCTTTTGTTTTCTTTGGCTAAAATACAAGTGATTTGAAGCCAACAGGATGCTCCTAGTTAGAGGAGAAGTATAGCGAATGTAAGCATGACTAACTTGACATATTTTGAGACAACTAACAGAAACAACTCAAAACCTCACCCAGCAGAGTGGCACTATGAGTTCAGTTAGTAGCACTGATGCTAACACTGAAAAGAGGTCAATCACTTTAAATGATTAATTCATGATATACTCCCATGTAAGTAAATTCTGGTCTAATACTTCAAAAAATGCTAGCAAGTAAATATCAATCACACATGCTTTCTTTTTAAACTATTGCATTAATTTCTGATTTTCATATAGTGTGTACTCTACTTTTTGACAACTTCACAATGCTTCTAGAAGGAGAGGGTCAGAAGAAGTGGATTCGGGTGAGACATGTATTTGGGTGGGTGCTGAGCCTAGCACACATTGGGCCTCATTCCAACCTTGCCGGTATCCTGACGGTAAACCCGCCAGGATACCGGCAAAGGCTGTCACTGTTTCCTGCCCTCAGTCTGGCGGATGGCTACCGGATTACGAGTGCCGGAATGGTGGTGTAAAACCCCATTCATGGAGTCCAATAGGACTCCATGATGGGATTTGTCATCATTACCGGCACCAGCAACCCCGGTGACAGTAATGAGGGCTTTTTTGCCGATATGGCACCTGGTTTACCTCCATCTTTTTACATTTCTTGTAAAAAGACGATATTTTGAAGGGTTTGGGTGAATGCGTCTGATTGGATATTTCAGAAATGTCCTGACCATAAGGCAGTGTTAACAGTTTCTAAGCTGCAATCTTCATATACAATCACTGTGCATGACAGGTACACGGCATAGCCAGACCTTGAGCGGCATGTGAGCCCAGTTATAAGACGATTCATTTTTTTGAGAGAAAAGGTCTACCATTTTGGAAAATAAAACATTCTTTCATGCATAAATATCTGAAAGGTCCTCTGGCCAAATCTTAAAATCACCAAGGATGAAGGAGCACTTAAATATTGTCAACATGTATTGTTCCACATATTCAAAACCTGATGGGAAGAATACGTAAGCTTTCATGTGTTTGTGGCATATGATTACACTGGCAAAGGATGGGGTTGGGCCAGTAAACCATTTCAAGAACAAATATGCACAGCACTCGCAAGAAGGGTCATTGAACTTTGTGACAAGAAACAATGCCTGAGAAAAGTGGTACTTCTACTCCTCTGTGGCTAGCTGTTGGCGTTTCAAATAGTGATTGATACCTTTCTCTCAGCTCTGGCAGGAGAGGAATTGATATTTCATTGAGACACATTTCTCTGAGGGCCTATGCTGAGTTTGTCTAGGATGTCTCGGGCGTTTGAGGCATGTTTGGAAGCAGATCTGACATTGATGGGCAGAGCCCTAACAGTGGATGGATACAGCAGAGTACTGAACAAAGGGAGAGAGATGTTGTGCACCAAACGTTTGTTTTTAAAGGGATGTGGAGTGGGTTAAGTAAGTAGGTGGAGCTATGAGCAGAGGAGCATCCTTGCAAATGAGAGGATGGATTTGTTAATGTGTAGATCAGGCCCCATTGAGAAAAAAAGTCTAGTGGATAGACTGAGGATGCTGTGATAGGGTCTCAGAGTGGTTGCTTAGTTACTGGGGTGGAATGTGGGGAGAGAGAATTAATGGCACGATTGTATTTATTGCATGAAGCAATTTTGTTGTTGTAGCATTCTGTCGTTTAGAGACTGAATGCTATGATCAAAGACTGTTGAGTTGTTTCATTTGCTCAAACCATTATTTTACCATTGTTGTGCAAGTTAATGGTGAGGGCGGATGACCTTAACCAAATGTATTTGTATTTCGCCTGTGCCATCCCAGTGTACCTTCACAGTATGAGGGTCAAAAGGTCGGATGGAGTGAGTGCTCCCTAATAAATGAGCCATTGGTGAAGACAATGAGGTCTGTTTTGGTTGTATAACCTTTAACCCGGTAAAAGGGGTTTTCAAGGAACTCTTTGTGGTTGAATTCGAGGATATTATCTTTAAATTGTTATCTGACTTTTTCAGAAGTGATAGACTACTTTGAAGCTGCATCTTCTGTTTTGACTAGATGACTATCTGTTCTGGCCCCAGGTTATGGGGTCAAAGAGGGAAGAGGCACGTTAGTAAACAGGCACTTTCAGGAAGACATCAGTTGCAGAATTCAGTTCTAAGCTTCCTTTTCTTTCTACCATGAATGGACAGAGGCCATATGTTGAGGCATGAAGTATGACAGCATATTCACTTCCATACAAATGACAGGCACCCAGGGGTGTGGAATAACCAGATAGTTATGTTTGCTGTGTTTTGGCAATCAGAGTTTTGGGGTGCTATGCAACAATGGAGGATTCAAATTCCTGAAGGAAGTTTCCGATCTGATGATTTAGACAGAAGTTGCTTTGTAAGTATATCTGGTGAAGGGTTATTCTGATTTTTGATGTTTTTTTGTGACTCTTCATGTTCAGCTTTAATGGAGATTTGGGATACGTGGGGGCAATACTAGATTCTTAGGAGGATAATTGTGAATCAGGCCGTCAAGGTGTCAATGGATTATCACAGTACGCATAATGTGTTCCCATAGAAATTAATGCATATTTTATCAAGAAAAGGGTGCACATTTCTATTAACTGCAATATGATTGCTATTCATAAATATCTGACTTCACATTCCAGAGTGGTAACAAGAAGAAATTCAAGGGTTCATTGGATTCTTTGTTGCAATGCTGACACAGATGATAGGAAGAGCATTGGTATTCATCGCTAATCGACGGCCTTCGTTCTGAGAGCTGCTAGTTAATGAGTAGAAGTGGAGACCGGAACAATGATCCCTCAATCCCAATGTGCGATTGACCTGCTCCTCACTAGTAACTAACCTAGTCCAAACGTCCTTGTTGCAATCCTGGCAATTGTATTGCTGATCACCACCGACCTGGCACAGGTTTAACTTGAGCTTGAATCTCACCATGATGGTCTTTCTGGGCGTCCTGGCGAACCCTAAATGCAACACATTTTGACCTGTTTTCAGGGCAACCCTTGCCAATGCACCACCTCCACACCATGACGGTGACCAGTTCAAAGTTTGAGAAATTGTAGCACCTTCTAGCAGTATTTGTACCTTTTTCAAGAAAACAACTTTACTAGCCGATATGCCTACACTATTGTTCCTCCATACGTTTCTTCCACGTGTTTACCTATACCTTTTGTCACTGGAGAGTTGCATTTTTATTTCACTACACTACTCACTGCTGCCATGCTCCTCAAGGGTGCCTTCCTCCTTCTAACCACCCCCTCTCTATTATTACTTGGGGAATACACCTGCATTATTCCGCTAATGTTCCTTACTATTCCAGCTGACCCCTTCCTTATCTTCCTCACTGCTCCAAAACACTTTCCTGCTTGACAAGTTGTCTCCCATTACACTCATATCTACCGGTATGCAGTGTTTATATCGAAAATGTTATATTGAAAAACACATGTATTGAGTACTTTCCAACAAAAACCTGCATACCCAATGTATTTTTGGGTGGCGTAAAGGGTTCCATTTTTTGGGGAAATGTTTGGGGCGGGGTTTTAATGGTGTTAAATGGGTTTGTGGGGGACCCCCAAAGAAACAAGAAAAAAAACAAATGCATTCGATATACAGGTTTTCGTTATGAAATACTGGATATATCTGTGTTTCACTATAATATTTTCTATATAAATACATGTAACCATATCTACCATATCACTGTAGCATTGTTCTTCTTTTATCTAACATTGCCTGCCCCAACAATGAAATTACTCTGGATCTCTGGTGTGCCCTATCACAAAAAGGATTTCTTCCTGACTGATCATCATCACTTTGACTCCCACCAACCTCCTTTCTCTGTGATGGTGGCGCACACAAATGTCCCTTCTGTTGACCCCTCTCACTCTAAGTTCTCCATCCTGTGTTTCACATTCTCCATCTGCCTTATACTTCCCACCCTTTTCCCTCGACTGTCATTAAGTGCATATTTAGAAATGAATCTTGACCATGAAAGGTCCTCCCAATCAAGCTTTTGCTGCACATCTTACCAACTCATTGATCACACCGTTTTGGACTTGTTGTTTGAACATCACTGCCGTGCCCGATACTTCCCTCTACTTTTCTCTCAACCCTGTATCTATCCTCCTATGCAGCAGCTAGGAACACCAGTGCTTCTACATCTATGTAACAAGTGTAAAATGCATTATTCTGTCTCATAGGGTCCTACAGGAATTCCCTCCATGTGCTCTGCATATCCAAAAACTGTGCGCTAAACTTCTCTTCTGTTTTGACCTACCAAGCAAAATTGACATGACTCTCCAATCCTTGCACCTTCTTTTTGACCCCTCTCTTCATTGCCTCTCTTTTGACTAACTTCCTTGCTAACTAGTTCTCTACCAATATTTCCAAATTCATGACACCTTTGACTAACCTCTTCTTTCTCTAGACTTTCGTCTCCCACCTATCTCTAACCCCTCTCTCGCCTTTCTTTCTGACTTTCATCCCTCCAACTTTGCTGAACTGAAACCCATGCTCTGGTTCAACACCTGCTCCCGTTCTCATGTTAAGGAGCTTGGACTCTGACCTGTTCCTACATATTTTCAAATTTTAAGCAGCCAATCCCCCCCAAACTCTTCCCACACTGCTTCAAGTTTACTAAAGTCCTACTGTCATGCGAAAGCATACTGCCAGCCCCAACAACCCCAGAAACTATTATCCTGCCTCCCTTCAAAACCACAATCCACTGTCCGGAAATGTGTGGTTTGCAATTGCATCACCACCTCCCTGGAAATTAGAGGCTTCAGGGGTGGCCTTCAATCTGGGTTCATTAGCAGACATTCCCTGGAAAAAGAACTCTACATATAAAACTTCTTTGACTTGGCCCAGCTCAGTGCCCTTCCATCCACCCCCATTCTGCTTGACCTCTCTGATGCCTTCGCTACTGTAAATCATCCCTCTTTTTTCCATACACTGTGGCTTCCAGCACACTGCCCTTGACTGGATCACCTACTATTTGACTGACCATACATTCTCCATCTGCAGCAAGGGATCTAACCCTGTTAATACTGAGTACCTGATTTTCAGCAGAAGGGATCTAACCCTGTGAATATTTGTCCATTTTGGGATGTGACCCAGCTACCTATTTTTTGCAGCAGGTTTAATTGACCAGGACCGGGAGTGCGCGCCTCACCCACCTTCTTTTTTGTACTGAATGCTATGGGAGTCCCGGGCTCCAGAGGCAGCGCCACGGGGTGACTGTGCCCCACTTTGGAGAATCATAAAGATGGTTCTCTCCCCTCCCCCAAATTTGGGAAGGACTTGTGCTTTGGAGGGGTGTCGGTTGCTGGCAACCTGAACAGAAAAAAACTTTTTTCACTACAGCTACCAGAATCCTTTGAGTCTAATTAGACACACCTGCTTAACAGCCTCCCTGATGATTATTTGAGATAAGAAAGCGCTAGGAGGAGAACAACCACAGACCACAGAACTGCAGCTGAGGGATCTAACCCTGTTAATACTGACTACCTGATTTGCAGCAAGGGATCTAACCCTGTTAATACTGACTACCTGATTTGCAGCAAGGGATCTAACCCTGTTAATACTGAGTACCTGATTTTCAGCAGAAGTGATCTAACCCTGTGAATATTTGTCCATTTTGGGATGTGACCCAGCTACCTATTTTTTGCAACAGGTTTAATTGACCAGGACCGGGAATGCGCGCCTCACCCACCTTCTTTTTTGTACTGAATACTTCTGCAGGAGTCTGTCCTGATACATTTTGGTTTCACCATCACCATCTTGTGGCCAATGCTGGATTTGACTTTTATGGACTTCATTGATTCACGGTGCGTCACCCTTTCTCATGGTTTCCCTGAATCAGGCTGTTCCCATCTTCATTTTGTATCCAGGCTTGCAACATAACGTGTTACTACTGACTTCTGAATTTGTATTCGCTCTCCCCTCTTGCTTCTCCACTCTTTTTGACTGCTTACTCTCTGTTCTATCCTCTCACTTTCTCCCTTTTCCTATCTCCTCCTCTCCTCCCCTTACTTTCTTCTATGTGCTTACTCTATCAGAATTGTCCCTTGACCTAGTATGACAGCAACCTCATCTGTCTCATCCCCCCTCCCCTTTCTTGTCCTCCCACAGCACTATCTGAAATGTTGTCAAGCCTAGTACGATAGTCGCTTGTTTTGTTCCTCCCCTCCCTTTCTACACCCCTCTCTCTCACCTTTTGTTTTCTCCGGCTCTACAGGAAAGGTTGTCAGGCCTAGTACGGTAGTCGCCTGTCTGTTTCCATTTCCTTCCCACTCTCCCCCTCCCTTCCTTATCTATGTCTTAGCTCTTGCACTATCTGAAATGTTGTCAGGCCGAGTATGATAGTTAATTTCACATCCTTACTGGTCATGGCCTGTAAGAATGTCATTGTATTTTCCCTTGTCCCCTGCCTTGCCTTGAAGCACTTTGAAACACATTGTGTATAGGTGCTATATAAAAAAAACTATCATATCATATCATCATATCATAACAATTAAAACAGTATAGAGTTGTATGTTGTGAAAATATTGTTTTATTTTCTATTCCATGTGAATTTTAATAAACCAATGTAGTTCCTCACTGTGTCACTATTGTTGATAGGGGCATATAAACTGCTTTCTCTAAAACATTATTTTCCTCAATAAGATTTGTTATGACAAGCCGACAATTTGGGTTACCTCATGTCGCATATTTCATCTGTTTGTTCATTGATTTGGTTGTGTTACCTATTCCTAACTCTCTATTATCACTTTCCTCTCTTTGCTCTTGTAATGATTTACTTCTATGCATGGAATGTATTTATTTTTTAATAAATGGTTCAGTTTACTGCCAAATATCCATGATTTAGTATACTGATCATGACAATCCAACGCCACACACTTGGACAAGAAACAGGCTGATTATGATCTCAGTATCTGTCTCGCTAATGTTTTCATTTCATACAACCAGATGGCCCCTGGCTGTCTCCGACATTATTCTTTCCCACTTTACATTGGAATGGTGATACCAAGCATGGTGGTGCAGAGATATTCACCATTGATATTATCTGTGTCTCTCCAGATGGCCCCCTCCACCTCCGACTCTATTCCTGCCTGCATTGTACTGGATTGGAACTGAGGCGCACTGCGTTGCACTGTCTTTGACTTTTAGTAGACTTCCAGTTTCTCCTGATGCCCTTCCACCATCCCCATTGGCACCCTTGCCGACAGTGATCCCTGATGCATGCTGTGACATACCCGATGGCAAGCTACCACCACCGGCAATTAGTCCATCTTTTATGCGATGCAGGCACCCGTCTGCTTCATCGGCACCTACTATGTCCATTAACCTAAATCACTTCCTCTTTGGGCACAGCCACCGTCAATCACCTCAACGCAATTGTCACGCATGCCCAGCTCCTTCCAACCAACCTCCTGCAGCAAACCAATCTCTGCTAGCACCCTAACATGCCTGGGCGCATCCCGGCAACATAGACTCAGGTCTAGAAAGCTCATTACAAGTTCCGCCACTTGCCATCTACTTTTGGGAGCCTCCAGACTGGCTAGACCAGAAATGCAGACACACTCTCCCTCACCGACATCCCCATTCATGACACATCAGACTCCACTGCTCACTAATACTCTGACAAGCTCTTAGCCAACAGAACTCCTTAAATGTGTATTAATCAATGTTAGATCCTTAGGTGCTCATGCAGTTGAAATCCATGATCTCATCCTCGAAGTGCACTTATACATCCTAGCCACCACGGAATTGTGCCTCCACAATGCTTCTGGCACTCTGCTTTCCCTGGCCATCTCACCCAACTATTCTGTCTACAGATCAGACCACATAGACACGATTGGAGATGGAGTAGCCCTCATAGCTAAATCTTCCTTACAAATAAGGTACAGCCCTCTACCCACCACCCCAGGGTATGAACTATCACTCCTGAAGCTGACCACCGACCCCCCAAACCACATGAAACCTGCTCTTGATCTTTACGCAACCCACCAGACCCAGCCTCCCAGACCTTGACACCCTGCTCCTTATTACACCCTTTATGAAACCATCTACAGAATGCATCATTTTGAGAGGCTCCAATGATGCCACTGACCCCAAAGCGTCTGTGCTCTCAGCCACTTTTAGTCACATGAGCTTCACCCAACTTATAACAGCCCCTACTCATTCTAAAGGGTGCATCCTTGACTAGATCCTCACAGCCAATGCTACCATCAACATCTCTTCCATTGACCCTGTTGCTTGATCCAACCATTTCCTCAATCAGTTTAATCTTTCCCTGACTAAGCTCCACAAAACCCCACCCATCCCATTGAGCCATATACAAGTCCACAACATGCATAATCTGAGGCATGCAGATCTGAAGCCATCACTCCTCACCTCTCTCAGCACCAATGCCGATTTCAAACATACTCTGCACATGACCTGCCAACCAACTCCACGATTGCCTGCTCCAAAACCTTCATCTGTCTGCAAAACAAAAATTCCTTGCCAACCATGCCTCCTACGCAGGGAAAAATTATCTCTCGAACACTTATGAGAACAACACCTCTCTCCAAAGAACCACATGGTACTCGCCACACAAACCTGTACCTATAAGAAAGCGTTTTTCACCTGCAAATCAAATAGCTACAATGACAGAATCTCCAACGTAAACTCCAACAAAAGAGACTATTTGCTTTCCTGATAGAGCTTGAAACTTCTATTCACCCTATCGCTGGTACGTGCTCTGACAAAGACTGGTGTTCCAGGATACAAGATGCCCTCACTTACAAAATTGAGTCACTACTCACCAAGATCAGTGCCAAAAAGGCTCTGCTCGTGCCTGATTCTGATGGCTTCCCCAGTTGGGCCTCTACCCCTAACACCCCACCTTTTGCATTTTGCCAAGTCACACAAGAGCAGGTGGCTGCCACTAGTAGAGTGCTAAACCCATCTGAGTGCAAGGAGACTCTTGCCCAGCCCGCAGAGTGACTTAAGGGAAAGCATTACATTTAATAAAGTAACTGTGACAAGTGACATGGAAAGACACAATTCCCTAGCCCGCAAATAGGTCTTGAAGATTTCCTTGGCCCATGAGAACATTAGGATTCTGTGGTAAATGATTGAATATGTATTCCAGGTTCAGTGAATCAGCAGGATGTGAAAGCCCCAACAAATGTGTTTGATCCATTTTTCTGCAGCATTATAGCACCAATTCTAGAGGTGATGGTTTCAACAGAAATTATAATTTGATTGACCATTTGGAATGGCTAGAGGGATGTACATGCATCTTTTCAGTCTTTGTGGGGGTTTACCATGTGTCTCATGAATGAACACAAATGTTCTTGTGTAGTTGGGCATGTTGCTTTGTTTAATGACATTGTGTAAGCTTATCTTTGATTTGCAACTGGCCTCTGAGATCTTCTTTATTAAATATTCTGCCTGTTCATGAATAGGGATAAGCCATTGTCGGGTGTCCTCTGTAAGGCTTGTTCTTGGGAGAAATCATGGTCCCCCTGCTTTGCTGCATTAATGTAGTCTTAATAATAAACTATATTAGACATGTTTTGGAGCTGGTGTGTGTGGAGCTTAATCTGATAATAGGCAAGATTTTTGAAGAACTTTTCATTGATCAGTGGAAACAATAGTTCAGTGTTGATAGGGAGAGGATAGTTCTCAGAAGTTATTATGTTGTTCGGGTTACTAAGGTTGACACACAATCTTAGTTGTCACTTGTTTCCCATCTGCTATTCTCATAAGTAACACTGTGTTCAACTGGTGCTGTGATTGCATAATTCAGTTGATAATTCAACCTTCTAGGAGCACCCTGAGTTCTTGTCTGAACTTGAGTGTTACAGAACACAGCTTGACGCGTATGCTATCTTTGAGTAACTGGATTTAGAGCATGCAACTCTTCAACATATCTGACTTTTTGTCGACACTATTCAGTATGTCAGAAGGATGTATGTACATGCTGCTGGTTGCTGAGTAACTTTTACCTCCCAGGTTCAATTCTGTTTTGGTGTCACTGGTTCAACAGCTGCCAGAGTATTTTGGCTCTTAGTTTCTGTATGCCCATGATAAAGGCAACCTCCTTCCTGCTTGTTCCTCACTCTACATTGATTTGCCTGAGGACCCACAGTGGAAAACCTCTGAGTTACTGGAATTTAAGTCCCCATGTATGTCTTATATCCATGTAGCACTTCTTCACGTGACGTCAGCGGTGAAAAATCAATTTTTTTCATCCATGACCTTATTATAGATCAGTATCTTGATCTACGCTGTATCTGTCATGATGCCTGCCCCCGGAGCACCAGGCCAGGCCCAGCACCCCCGGAAGCAGGCATCATGCCCTCGGGTAAAAGCCCAGCAGCCCCTTATAGGGGCTCTTTGGACTCAGTCCTGGCGCCTTTGGTGCCAGGCTCATGTTGGACATCAGTCCTGGCGCCATAGGCACCAGGCTCATAAAGGGAGGTGTTTGGTGCACTTACCTGATGCAGACCATGCTGCACGCTTCAGGCCTCCCTGAGACCTGAAAGGGACTATTTTTTCATAGGGACTATTTTTCCACTCAGGCGTGGCCAGGGAAGGATACATACCTAGTTGGGGAAGGATACATACCTGGGACTTCTTTGGAGGCTATTTAAGCCACGCCCAGACAGCAGCTCATGCTTCGCGTTGTTCTGCATTCCAGCAGCTGAGCGCTCACCGTGTCTGCTCCTGCTCCTGCTCCTGGACTCCAGCCACGCCCGCCTCGAACCTGGAACTCCTGTTAGGAAAGAAGAGAAGAGAAAGGTGAAAACCACGAACTATTTCAAACTTCTTACCTGCATCCGGAATCTTCACTCCAGCATCCCTGAAGAAGGACTTCCATTTAAAAGCATCGCGTTGCTCGCTGCAGCGCGCTCTTCACTCACCTGTCCTCGAGACATCTCCCGGCTCCATCGCGGCTGTCAGCACATTTCGCCACATCTCTGCGCCTAGGGGAGAGAAGAAGAGACAAAAGGTGAGCAAAGGGAACACCGGAGGAAAGCCTAATTTACAGCCATAATACTTACCAGCTTTTCTTGGTGTCATCCCATATTTCGGGTCGGCGCGGCCCCGTTGGCAGGTACCGCATCCCGGCCCCTATGGGGAAAGGACAAAAGACATTATTGGGAAATGATAAAGACATTTAGAGGAATCGCCCTCACTTACTCACCTGAGTTTACCATCAGCAATTAACCCCTTCAACGCATTGTCTTCATTCTGCATCTGAAATAAAGGACAGATCACAAGTTAGGAAGACAACATAAAAGGGGGCTCACTCTTGAACTTTTGAATCTTCATACTTACGGCGTTTCGCTCAGAAAAGTTAAGAGGATTTTGCCAGCGCATATTCTGAAAACCAGTGAAGTAACTGGACTAACGTGCGCCCCTGCACCAGACGCAGGATGGAGAGTTCATCCTTCCAAACCATAAGAAGGATATTCCTACGGGCCAGTCAAGCACGATTTGGGGAACCAGTTCAATCAGTGTTCCGGGCTCTGCGCATCACGCTTGAAGAGGCCACAGCAATCCAGACTAGACCTGCGCCTCCGTGGGAAGACTCCCTACAAATTCCCACCCAGGCGCTATGGAAACTTCAGAGACTGACAAACTGGCCCAACTACTGGGGGAATTACGGGCCAAGGTGCACGCCGCTCGTCAAGAGACTAATGCCCTCAGGAGAGAAGTGATTGTAACAAGGGAAATAAATGATGACCTGGCTAGACAGCTTTTGCAAGGTCAAGCTGGACAAACTCCTTTACCCGGTTCCAGGGGGAACCCCACTCCTGTGGTTTCCAGTAACCCTGTACAGATTAATCTACCTGGAAACATGCCGCTGGCCCTACCCGAACGCTTTGCAGGGGACCCCAAACGATTTGCCGTATTCATGAATCAGTGTCGTTTGCACTTCCTATGCAGACCTGGGGCCTTCCCTAATGACCAGACTAAGGTAGCCTTTGTATTGTCATATCTCAGCGGCTGTGCTGCCGATTGGTCAGTTCCACTGGTTACACAAGATGACCCGATTCTCCGTGACTTTCAAGGATTTCAAGCAAGCATGGCAAGGTTATTTGCTCGACACTCTCAGGGGCAGGCTCTGGATGATGAACTTCTATCCCTGCGACAGGGCAATCAGGACCTCCTTTCCTACATTGCAACCTTTAATAGACTAATTGTGGAAACTGGGTGGCCAGAGGATAAGAGAATCACGTTATTTTATCGAGGTTTACGTGGAGAACTTAAAGATGTCCTGGCCCAAGTTGTGAATCCGCCCCAAGAATGCACAGAATATATAGACTTAATGATCCAATTGGATCACAGACTTCAAAACAGAAAAGCAGATCGGTCCAAGTTTGAAACCCGGCCGTTGGTCAAGACCCACGTGAATCCCAAGGGTGCCGATATCTCCGAGCCAATGCAAATTGGAGAGGTTAAAGGACCTTTAACCCAAAAGGAACGTGAAAGGAGGCGGCAGTTAAAATTATGTCTTTATTGTGGGAACTCTGTACACTTTCTACGAGATTGCCCGGCAAAACCGCCCAAGAAGGTGGTAGGAGCCGCTGATAAAAACCATGAAGACTCTGTTTCAGGAAACGACCCCGCCCGACAAGAGTAGGGGTCCGCTTGCCGAGCTTGAAAACTAACTCTCAGACCTTGCATTTCATTGTGCCAATGGTTCTCATAGATCCGGAACAGCCTAAGCGGTTGCAATCAATAAAAGCATACATCGATAGTGGGGCTATAGGAAACTATGTGGATCGTGAATTGGTCTCTAGGATTAACCTCCCTCTGCGTCCTAAAACCAGCAAAGATGTCATCACCACAGTCGATGGAACTGAAATTGCCTCTGGACCGGTAACACATTCCACTACTGAGGTGACTCTTATTGGTCTAGACGGCCATCGGGAGGCAGTTGTCTTTGACGTAATCAAGGATCCACAGTTTCAGGTTATTCTTGGAATTCCTTGGTTAGAGACAAATAACCCTCGAATTGATTGGCGAGCGAAGAGAATAACCTTCCCAGATTGTGCACAAATCTGCTACCCAGAAAATCTGAAAATTAGTCTAGCATCAGTAACCTCTGACTCCATGCAACTACCTCCAGAATACCAAGGCTTTCAGGACGTCTTCCAAAAGGAACAGGCCAACACGTTACCTCCCCACCGATCGTACGATTGCCAAATCGATCTGGTGCCCGGTGCACAACCCCCTTGTAGCAGGATTTACGCCCTTACAGAACCGGAAAATCTGCATTTGAGACAATATTTAGATCAATACCTAGCCAATGGTTTCATTCGCCCGTCAAAGTCTCCGGCATCCTCGGCTTTGTTCTTCGTGCCTAAAAAAGAAGGCGACCTTAGAACTTGTATCGATTACCGCGCATTGAACCAGATAACTGTTAAAAATTGTTACCCTCTGCCTCTGATCCCTGAACTCCTTGACCAGGTGAAGGACGCTTGCATATACACCAAGTTAGATCTCCGGGGGGCTTATCATCTGGTACGAGTAAAAGAAGGCGACGAATGGAAAACAGCCTTCCGTACAAAATATGGACTATTCGAATACCAGGTGATGCCTTTCGGGTTGTGCAACGCGCCTGCTGCCTTCCAATTCTTCATGAACGATGTCCTTCGGGAACTCATCAATGTCTGTGTTGTCGTGTATATTGATGACATTCTTGTGTACTCCTCTTCGGAATCTGATCACAGAAAGCATGTCAGGGCCGTTCTAGAGAAATTGCGCCTGCACAAACTGTTTGCAAAGCTGGAAAAATGAGTTTTCCATACCACCGAGGTCGAGTTTCTTGGATTCATCTTGACACCTAAAGGGGTCCGAATGGACTCACGGAAAGTGGATGCCATCCTCAAATGGCCATCACCTAGTTCGGTGAAAGGCGTCCAAAGCATGCTTGGTTTTGCCAATTTTTATCGCAGGTTTATCCCGGAATTTTCACGTGTGGTGCAACCCATCACTGCACTCTTGCGGAAAAATAAACGTTTTGAATGGACCAAGGAAGCCTAACAGGCCTTTCAGAAATTGAAAGCTAAATTTACATCTGCACCTATTTTGAAGCACCCACGTCCCGATCTCCCATATATAGTTGAAACCGATGCCTCCAGTTGAGCCATGGGAGCTGTCCTGTCTCAGAGAGACCCTGAAACTAACCAACTGCACCCCGTAGCATTTTGGTCCAGGAAGTTCTCGCTGCCGGAGATAAATTATGCAATCACCGATAAGGAATTATTAGCCATTAAGTCCGCCTTTAAGGCTTGGCGGCATTACCTTCTTGGCGCCCGGCATACCATCACCGTGATCACTGATCAACGAAATTTGCAATATTTAAAAACTGCCAAGGCTCAATCGTCTCGACAGCTCCGATGGGCTTTATTCTTTTCTGAGTTCGATTTTGTAATCACCTACCGCCCCGGCTGTAAGAATGGCAAGGCGGACGCTCTATCTCGAATTGGAATGGGAGAAATAGACACAAATTCAGAGCCTGTGCCGATAATTCCCGAACAAAGAATTTTGGGGATTTTGCAATCCCTTGAAGACATTCAAGCACAAATAAAACAATTCCTGGACTCTTCAGCCTTGCAGGATTGGATCAAAAGGGGGACATACTTTTCAGTAACCGATGGCTTACCTTACTTCCAAGGACGCTTATTTCTGCCAGAAAAGGAATTGCAAGAACTGGTTATTTCCCGTCACCATGATACCCTGATGGAAGGACAACCTGGCATTGCCAAAACAGAGGAAAAGATTAAACGACAATTCTGGTGGCCTTCCTGGCGAAAGGATATTAAATCTTTCGTGATGTCCTGTGGAGTTTCCGCCCAAAACAAAGGTGAGAAAAAAAAACCCGCCGGTTTTCTTCAGCCCTTAGACATTCCACCAGCACCTTGGCACACCTTGTCACTAGATTTTATCACGGACCTGCCCTCCTGTAATGGATACAATACTATTCTGGTCGTGGTGGATTTATTTTCCAAAATGGCCCATTTTATTCCATTGAAAGGATTACCTACAGCTTTTGTTCTTGCCAAGGAATTCTCGAAAATATCATCCGATTGCATGGATTCCCGTCCATATTAGTCTCAGATCGGGGAAGCCAGTTTATTTCTCATTTTTGGAAAAAGTGTTGTCAACTGGCACACATCGACGTAAGACTCTCAACCAGCCACCACCCACAGACCGATGGTCAGACGGAGAGAACGAACCAGACCCTTGAACAATATCTATGATGTATATTGCACCAATCGGAGGGTAATTGGGAGGACATTTTATGGGTGGCTGAATATGCATACAATAACTCGATACACTCTGGAACTGGTCAGAGCCCTTTTTATACCCTATATGGACATCACCCTCGTACTTCAGACTTGGACTCACCTCTGAGCCTTGAAATGCCCGCAGTGGACCATTTGCATTCTACGATTACTCAAGCCTTCAAGAATGCAACTGCACATTTGCAACATGCGAAAGGGAAATACAAAACGAATGCGGATCTGCATCGAAGAGAGGCGCCTCCATACCAAATAGGGGATCAAGTATGGTTGGCTACCAAACACCTATCACTCAAGGGGCCTCCAACTTTTAATCCAAGGTATTTAGGCCCTTACTCGATCAAAGCTATAATCAACCCAGTGGCAGTCAAGCTCGATCTACCAGCTAACATGCGGATTCACCCCGTTTTTCATGTGTCACTTTTGAAACCAGTGCACCCAGGAACCAGATTAACAAAGCCAACAGAACCGATTCAGATAGATGGGGAGCCTGAATTCGAGGTTAAGAACATTTTGGATTCTAAGATCTCAAAATCAAAACTTTTCTATCTAATTGATTGGAAAGGGTACGGGCCTCAGGAAAGGTCTTGGGAACCCAGTGACCACGTACATGCACCTCGGCTGGTAAAAAGGTTCCATCGGAATTTCCCAAACAAACCAAAACCTCCAGAAGGACGACCTTGGGAGGGGCCTTGGGGGGGGAGTGCTGTCATGATGCCTGCCCCCGGAGCACCAGGCCAGGCCCAGCACCCCCGGAAGCAGGCATCATGCCCTCGGGTAAAAGCCCAGCAGCCCCTTATAGGGGCTCTTTGGACTCATTCCTGGCGCCTTTGGCGCCAGGCTCATGTTGGACATCAGTCCTGGCGCCATAGGCACCAGGCTCATAAAGGGAGGTGTTTGGTGCACTTACCTGATGCAGACCATGCTGCACGCTTCAGGCCCCCCTGAGACCTGAAAGGGACTATTTTTTCATAGGGACTATTTTTTCACTCGGGCATGGCCAGGGAAGGATACATACCTAGTTGGGGAAGGATACATACCTGGGACTTCTTTGGAGGCTATTTAAGCCACGCCCAGACAGCAGCTCATGCTTCGCGTTGTTCTGCATTCCAGCAGCTGAACGCTCACCGTGTCTGCTCCTGCTCCTGGACTCCAGCCACGCCCGCCTCGAACCTTGAACTCCTGTTAGGAAAGAAGAGAAGAGAAAGGTGAAAACCACGAACTATTTCAAACTTCTTACCTGCATCCGGAATCTTCACTCCAGCATCCCTGAAGAAGGATTTCCATTTAAAACCATTGCGTTGCTCGCTGCAGCGCGCTCTTCACCGACCTGTCCTCGAGACATCTCCTGGCTCACTCGCGGCTGTCAGCACATGTCGCCACATCTCTGTGCCTAGGGGAGAGAAGAAGAGACAAAAGGTGAGCAAAGGGAACACCGGAGGAAAGCCTAATTTACAGCCATAATACTTACCAGCTTTTCTTGGTGTCATCCCATATTTCGGGTCGGCGCCGCTCCGTTGGCAGGTACCCCATCCCGGCCCCTATGGGGAAAGGACAAAAGACATTATTGGGAAATGATAAAGACATTTAGAGGAATCGCCCTCACTAACTCACCTGAGTTTACCAACGGCAATTAACCCCTTCAACGCATCGTCTTCATTCTGCATCTGAAATAAAGGACAGATCACAAGTTAGGAAGACAACATAAAAGGGGGCTCACTCTTGAACTTTTGAATCTTCATACTTACTGCGTTTCGCTCAGAAAAGTCAAGAGGATTTTGCCAGCGCATTTTCTGAAAACCAGTGAAGTAACTGGACTAACGTGCGCCCCTGCACCAGACGCAGGATGGAGAGTTCATCCTTCCAAACCATAAGAAGGATATTCCTACGGGCCAGTCAAGCAAGATTTGGGGAACCAGTTCAATCGGTGTTCCGGGCTCTGCGCATCACGCTTGAAGAGGCCACATCAATGCAGACTAGACCTGCGCCTCCCTGGGAACCAGGTGAGAGTTACAGTATCACTGAAACCTGGCTGTCAGACTCTTCTCTATGGTCACTCAACAACTTATGCCTCAGGGTTTTTTCCACTCATTATTTCACCAGAGAGGGGAAACTTTCGGGGCAAATTATTTTTCACAATTGGGTTTCAGTGGTAAAAAAGGCTACTTTATTAATTGATGATGCAGACTTTCTACGTGTGAAATGCTTGTTAAATCATAACTCTTCTTTGTACTTGGTGGTGATATATTGCCTTCCAAGTTATCCAGAAAAGTTCCTAGAGATCTTTGTTGACCTCATGTCCTGGATATTTCCTTCATGCCCAGAGCTAATGGTGATGGGAGATCTCAACATTCACCTGGACGAGGATTCCCCCCACGCTTCCTTTTTGATAGACTAGTCGCCTGTATTGGGTTTGCAGCTCATGATGTTCCCAATCCCTTCACACACTTTTGATTGTATCTTTGCCAGTCCTGCTCAGAGTAGGATGGAAGATCAACTAATCTTGGTTTGATCATGTGTTTATTCCCTTTAAGCTTAAGGCTGCTAAATGAATCACCACTAAGCCTCATCAACACATATCAATCACAATACGTAAACATCTCAAGGTTTCTGTTGAAAACTTCGGTCCAGTTTTCCAGAATGTTATGCTTGTCTCCTCAAATCAATTAGATTTGGTAACATCAGATGTTTCACACAATAAGGGCAGGGCCTGATTCATGGGAAAGTGTGCAAAAATCCTGCAATACCTGCGTGCAGAAAACGTCACTGCGCGAGTCTGAGCCCAGAAAATGTTCTGCACTGAAGAGATGGTCCCTGGAATGTCCCGCCTCACCCCCATGAACATGAAGGCCCGAAGAGTCAAAAATGCACTAAACCACTCATTATTTGGACATCCCCCAGGAGGGCCAGTGACATCTACATATGTGGAGAGGTACCCTCTTATGGACCCAAATGCCTCAATGGATGACATTGATGAGTGCTGAAAAACCAATCTGCTGATGTCATTAGTTACACCACGACCATGGAGGGCTGCGGGGCACCTCACGAAAACGAGCCCAGCGGGGAAGTGCACCCCTGTGTAAAGGCCGTCAGTAGCCAGCTTGGAAAGATCTTGCCCGCAGTTAGTGAGGAGTTCAGCATACCAGAATGGTGACATGGCAGCTTTGGGGGAGCTGGTAGCCAAACAGCATCAGTGAGCCACGGAGTGTAAGTATTGACTCAGCCACATGGCAGCTAAAAGAGGGGTTAGGTAACAGTGGGTGCATGGTGGTAACAAGTATCGTTGTGCATCATTGGGGTATTGCTGAGTATTGTTTAGTAGTTTAGTAGTGTCGAGTATAACGGAGCGGAGGTAGATGTCATTTCTGTGGTTAGGGAACATTCGGTCTTGAGGTAAAATGTTTCTGGTGAATAACCTAGACTATTGACTTAAGGGCACAGATGACAGAAGTTATGTGAACATTGGATTCCCTATGAATTTGGCATTTTTGCTCGGGTCATGGATGAGGGTATTCCTGTGTAAAGGTTCAGCAAAGGGAGGTAGCCTATATTGCGGAAGGTGTTCATTTGGTTAAGTCTCACAGAGATGTTTTATCTACAATGAGACACTGTATGTACGGATTGAGCACAAGAAATATTGGTATCCCCTGTTAGGAGGCAAGAAGACAGCTATGGGATCATGTTGGGGTTGTGTAAATGTTTGTTTAAGGGGACATTAGCATTGTAGTCAGGAGATATGTAGCACTCCCTTGTTTAGTGAGGAGAGTTTAAAATTGACGGAGCAGGTTATTCGTCGTTGGTGTGCAGAAGGCACTTATCAAGATTGGTGGTTGTGCCTGAGGAGGCAGAAAGTTGTAGAAGTGCAGTGCGCAGAGCATGCCTGACATGTTGTTTGGGAGCAAGAGGGGCTCGGGAAGAGTTGATGAGAACTGGTATTTGTGAGGGGTCAATGGATGCTGAGCCAGAATGAGACGTCGGGCGCAGCCCCTTCGGCCCCAGTCCTCCACCTCCTCCTGAGCACAAAAAAGAAGGGGCTGTAGCAGAAGTGCAGGGGTTATACCCTATATGGGCGCTAAAGGCTCGGAGTTGTACACAATCCAATCCAATATTTCAGCCTCTACCACATACCAAGGAGGAGGGGCAGAAAGGGGTAGGACAGACAAATGGTGGAATGGTGGAATAGGAGCACACAATCAGACACAGACGAGCACCAAAGAGGGACTAGGTGGCATAGCATCGAACAAATGGGTAGGAGGGCAGATACTTCTGAAATTGGATGGGAAGGCAACAGGAGAATCAGCAGGGGTGGGTAAAGAAATAGAGGGTCATAAGGGGTGCAGCGACGCATGAGATTGGGCAGAGATAATGGAAGAGGTAGAAAGAAAAGAGAAGGAAGAAGAGGATGGACACAAGAGTGTGTGAAGAGACAAGCAAAGGGAAGAAAAATATTGGGAGCAGCGAGAGATGAGGTGATTGAGGGAGCTCGAAGTGTTAGACACAAATGAAAAACAGCCAGAAACAGCCACCTTTCCATGCTCCCTAGGCACAAATACATGCACCCTCAAAACAGTGCACAGGGTCCCCCGCAAGCAGGCCTGCATCTCGGGAGCCCAGCGCGAGGTCCCTAGTAACTGTTACCGGCACCCTGACAACATGCATCCAATTATCATAACTCAGATAAAACTTGCGAAAATCTGCATGCAAAACCCTGTAAACCATTCCTTTACCCCTCAACACTGCGTACTAGCACCCCTAAATTAAATCGGAATCATGGCTGTGTGCAGGCACCCATAAATCCAACACCCGATTTTACCTCTATGCGGTGAATCCAATGCACAAATGTCTGTACGCCTGCCTTCAGGCGGTGGATAGTATGAGGGCTTCGCATGGCCATTTACCTGCTGGGAGGTAAGCGCGCTTGGATCCCTGAATATGTATCATTACGCGCAATAGTGGGCGTACGATGGACTGTCTGCGGGCCGTCCATCGTAATGCCCACTTTATTGCATGTTCTTCCGCATTTTCTGTGTTCCTACCCTTCCCTGCCCTCTGGGTAAGCCACGCCCACTTTCTGTATGGTGTCTCATGCAAGGCACTTGGCTGCTTTGAGGGGTGTGCCGGGCCACTGTGGAATCCACGCAAGTCCAAGGAAAATCCTGCGCATTCGATTCCATGAATCGACGAACGGCATTACTTATGCAGTTTGGCACGCAAATTCCCTATTTTCCATGCAAACATTTCCGTGAATCGGACCCTAAATCTGTTTGCGCCCACTAAACAGAGGACGTGTGAACAAATTTCACAATTCACTAAACCTTGGTACAATGACCAAGTGAGAGAAGCCAAAAAACGGTGTTGCCAATTCGAGAGGGCATGGAGAAAAGCACAAAAGCAAAGATCTCATGTGGTCTTACTCAGAACAACTTCATTGTTACAAATGCCTCATCAAACTGACCAAACAGGCTAACTTTTCCAATCGTATTCTAACTGGCTTCAACAGAAGTAAAAAAAAAAACGTTCAAAGTTCTTAGATAATTACGCACCCCCTGTTCCTTTGAATCACACAGTACTTCCATCTCAACAGCTCTGTGAGGATTTTTTCAATTATTTTAGGATAAAATTCAATCGATTCGTTCTTCTCTCTTGCTACTGTTGTTATCTACCTCTGTTCTGCATGAGGTCAGGAGTAAAGACAAACATTTTGCAAATGTTGATTCCTTCTCTGCCATATCTGCATCCCATTTACTTAAATTGATGGAATCTCGTCATCCCTCTGGTTCTCCCTTTGACGTTTGTCCAGCAAATATTCTCAAATAACTAAGAGCTTGCGTAATCTCTAATTTGTGCCTCATTATTAATCACTCATTGGTAGCAGGCACATTTCCTGATCCATTTAAGATAGCCGTGATCTCTCCCCTTCAAAAAAAGCCCTTGCTGGACCCTGCACAGCCATATGAAATACCGGCCAATTTCACTATTGGACACTGTAATAATATCACAACTTCAATCTTTCGCGGAAGAAGCTAGCCGGCTAGGCGATATTCAAGCTGGCTTACACCCGGGTTATAATACTGAATCAGTCTTGCTAGCTGCGCTAGATGACCTAAAATTCTCGGTAGATGCAGGAGGCACTAGTGTATTTATCTAATTAGTTCTATCTGTAGCCTTTGAAACAGTGGATCATACCAATAGTGTGCCTTCCCCCCTTTTCCTCAGCTATGAGGGACATCCCCTGTGGAGTTCCTCAGGAATTTTCTCTTAGACCTCTGCTTTGCAACCTTTATATGGCTCCTTTGGCAGAGCTAGTGTGTAGCTGTGATGATTTGCCATCTGGCAATGGTGTGAAAGCTCTGGCTTTTTTTTCATGAAATAATAAAATGATATGAGTAGTTCCATCCCCTTTCATAAACTCCATGCCATAAACAAAGTGTGTACTTGTGCCTTGCTGCATCGGTATCCTGATTTGGAGTGCCTGCTCTACCAGTGGCGCAGATCAGGTTCAGAGGCCACAGGTACCCCCTTGACAGCTACCTCTAATGACACCCAAGGTATTTAAAAGATGCTCCCCTGTTCCAAAAACGACATAACACTGAGGAGTTCCTGGTGGCACATACAACAGTAAATATAAGGCATGTCCAAGTTAAGGTATGGTGACCAGCCTCTTTCAGTCAACGTTATCCCAGCCACATTAAATTGATTTCACACATGTGTCAGCCCTGTGGGCCCAGTGCAGTTGTGGAAGGATTATGTATATTCCTTCCAGATAAGGCCCACTCCTTTTCCACTGACAGGATGAGGCTTATGGGATTGTTTCTCTTTGTTCCTTTATAAGGGCAGGTAACACTCTTTCCCCCAGGAAAGCCACTCCACTGTACGCAGGCAAGGGAACAGAAACCAAGAGGCCCACCCATTCACATAGAGCCAGGCTTCACACCAGGTGGCTGCATTTCTAAAGAGCCATTGATCCTATTGAGAAAGGGAGTGGGCAGAGCTATGCTAGCCAGAGAGGGGTCCCTACAGTTTTTAGAAGGTCCTGTCATCTTGATTCTCTCTTCCTCTCTTTCTCTATCTTGTCCCCTCCATTTACTCTGGAGATAATAACTTTTTGTGTGACATCATAAGAGCAAAGTCAGGGATTGGACCCCTAAAGCAGGCTAATGCTAGTCCAGTAGTCACCTGGAAACTTTTGCCTATAAACAAAGAGGTCTCCCACCACTTCTTTAAATCATCTTGGGAACCATCTTGAAGCATCTTTTGATCATCACTTGAGAAGATTTTGCTTGTCCCTGCTGAGAGAGCATTCCTCTCTAAATCCTCCAGTTGTGAAGTAAAGGCAGGTTTTCCAAGAAAGAGACCAGCTCTCTCCCCTAACCAACCGAAGGGACCATTGGAGGTGATCTGTTGCTGGAACTGGACCTGCCTCTCTGCCAGCCACAGGAGTATCCAAAACCTCATTGTGTTGGAGGACCCCTGCAGTTGTATGGCAGCCTCTGCCATGTATGTGTGCCAGAGAACAAGGACCCATATTGTCTCTGAGTTCCTAGTGGGACTCACAGAAACCTAAGAAATGAAATTGTGCTGGAGCAAGACTGCCTCTCTGCAAATTATTATTATTATTATTATTATTATTATTATTATTATTATTATTATTATTGACTGCTAACTACCTCCTTGGTCCATTTTTGGGCTCTAGAGACTGGTAAGGTCACTTTAAACCCTTTTTGCTCACAAGTACATGTCCTTTTCAAGAACATTGTTACTTTTGTTTGCCATTCACCCCTGATTCATTACCCAGAGTGCTGCTTCTACTTTGGTTGCTTATCAGCCGGTCAGATAGCACAGTGAGTTGAGCGCTCGTTGTGACATTTGTGCGTCGTCTGTTGATGCAGGTTTGAATCTTGGCAGCGCCAACTAAGCTTTTCATCCTTCTGAAATCGATAAATTGAGTACCACGCTGTGGGATAATACTAACAACTGTTATTGCAGTGCTCAGATACCTGTGAGTTTTTAGCACTATGTAAAAACTAATTATTATTCTGTGGTCTTTCCTTAGGGGTGGGTTTTTTTGTAATGTGTTTCTAGATAGTTATCAGTGTACATGGTGTGTTTAATTGAATTATATATATATATATATTTTTTTTTTTTTTGTATAGAACCTTGATTGGATATTGCTGTATTTTGGACTGTTATACTTCTCTGGGTTGCTACTGAACGACATTCACACCCCTTTTTAGAGTATACCATTCCTCTTGGCCCACTTGACAACAAAAGGCTAAGGAGTTATATCTCTTGACTGTGCCTGCTTTACCTTTATGATTGTGTTGGCTCTTGATTTGTAGAAGTGTGAGGGCTGAGTGGGCCTTTTAACCTCTACTCACCCATGTACTCCTGCAGGGCAGAAGTCAATTTGTCACAGTAGTTTTAATATGATTTGCTACATGTATGCCGATGATACTCAGCTAATTTTACACCCGGGTAATTCAAAAGCGAACCTGATTGCCCAATCCTGCCTCGAGCAAATGAAGAGATGGATGGCGACACAAACTTCCTTCAACTAAATGAACAAAAAAAATAATTACTTATTTGTAATCCAAATAAGATGAACGTATGCACTCAAGAATCTTTGGGAAAGTGTGACCCTGAATTGTCATTAGAGGGACAAATTAGCAAAATGTTGAGCAGCTGCATCTTCCAACTAAAACCTGTGAAGGGCATCTTGAGTTATTTTTCGTTTTCTCAGAGAGTGCAGCTTATGAATGCTTTTATTTCAAGTAGTCTCGATTACTGTAATGCTGTTTATCTGTAGCTCCCAAAAAAGATCTACATTTTTATGTACCCAAAATGTGGCTGTGAGGTTGATTTTTCACCTCAGGAAATATCTCTTCTCTTCGCTCCTTGAATTGGCTTATGTTGGTTAAAAGAGTGGAACTTAAAGCTTTGTGCCTAAGGCATAAAGCTTATTACAAAAAGGTGTTCACCCGTAACAAGGACCCATTTCACTCAGTATGTTCCTGGATTACATCTTCGCTCCACCGCCGCTAAACTCTTGCCATTCCTAAATTCAAGAGGCACAGATGGTTTGGCCGCACCATTCATGTCCAGGCTTTGACTCTGGAACTCTTTGCCCTTTAAAATTCGGGGTGAGTCTGAGAATTACATTTTCAAGAGACACTTGAAGACTAGGCTGTTCCCTAGAGATTGACATTTTACTGGCGGCCCGCAGCTGAGCTCTTTTTCCAGTGCCTTGATGCCTCGCCTGAGACGATCACTACCTTTACAAGATTTTGACCTACCTTTCTACCTAACTACTTTCTCAGGAGTTCATGGACCTAGTATACTTTTCAATAACCCCCACAGTGCTTCTAACAGCCCCATACTCAACCCCTCCACGGCTCCACCCCCATTTCATACCCCATAACTTTCCTCTACTCCACAACAGTAGTCCTCATTACGAGGTTGTCGGAATGGGTTTACCGGCACCGGTAATGGTGCTGGTGCCGGTAAATCCAGTCTGCCCTATTACGTTGTCTCCTCGCGGGACCCGCAAAGGGCGCCTGGTAAAACCAGGCGTTCTTACCGGGTCCTGCGAGGAGACCAGGGAGCTAACAATGGGCCCATAATTAAAGGGCCCGTTGTTAGCTCCTTCCCCATTCCCATTGAGACCTATGGGGGCTCGAATGGGAATGGGGATGGACCGGGTCCGGGTTCCTCGCACGAGGAATTACCGGGTCCTCCAAGTTTGGGATGGCCCGGTAAGTCCTCATTTGAGGAACCCAGGCCCAGTATGCGGCAAGGAGGCAACCATGCCGCTAATTGCAGCATGGTTACCTCCAACTTCGTAATGAGGACCAGTGTCTTTTACAACTGTACTCTCAAGACTGAAGGTATCATAGTGAAATAAGGCACTCTTAAATCATCACCATTATTTTCAGTCATTGTCCCCCACAGCATGCAGCTTTATGCACCATCCCCTGTCCAATCACACAGCATTCGCACCTCTGAAGAGACAGGGCGGGGACTATAGCCGCACACCTCCCTCCCATCACCGGTAGAGACATGTGCCTACAGCAATTCAAGATTCATTGCAGAAGACAAACAGAGATCACTGTTGGACTGGGCTTTTTGATGGCTAGAGAAATAAAACAACAAAAGCAATGCTGCGTCAGATATCTCAGTAAGACGTGACACTGACATGTTGCTAGCATGGCCCAGGTTCGAATCCACAGTTGAAACAAAAATGCTCTTCCCTGCCGGCCATGGGTAAAACAACGTAAGGGAGCGATGGTGGATTTCCCTGAAAAGTAGTGCAAAATTGTACCCTTTATTTCCTGCTCACTTCTTCCACCGCTGATGACTTGTCCTAGGCGCATTTTGTCATAAAAGCCAAGTACGTGTGGTTACATGTATGTAGTGTCTGTGTTCACAATTGAAACACCAAAGTTAGCTTAACTGGAAGCACACTATAATTATAATTGTTCTTTTATAAGGCACTTTATACCGGGGACTAGTTTGTACACTCGAGACCGGGATTCAAACCTGTGCATAAGCGGGAGCCCGGGATTCAAACCTGTGTTGCTATGAGTTGTCTTGTTTCCAAGCCAAACTCGTGGCCCCTGAGCTATCCTCCCGGAACTCGACAACATATGTTAGCTTTGCGAACCTTCCTGCCTGCCAATAAAGAAATGCAGCAATCAGATTGCCAGTCAGATTTTGTGCTAATATTTACGTCAAAAACCTGAAGCAAAAGGTGTGTGACATTACTTTTTTTTTCAGCTGAAGACATGGTTTAACCTCGATAGATTTTTATTAAAAAGGATATGACAGTGCGGGCCTCATTATGATGATGCGTGCTTTGTACTGGAACAACAACATGCTGCAATTACCGTTACAGCATTATTAATTCTAGGAAACTGCTCCATTATGAGGAATCTGCGGGTTAGCGGTAATGAATGTGGATTTACAGGACTACCACATTCAGTATTTCTGTACATATGCATGCATGATTTTTACACCCAGTAGTGGATTGGACAGCTACTGTACAATTAGAATGCACAAGGGGGACGAGGGGCCGGGGGTCAAAATGTAACCTTGGGGGAATTACATTGGAACGAGGATGAGAAAGGCAGCAACAGATAAGATACTTTTTAATCCCCTTTGGGTTCCCCCATTAAGAGCATGTTTTACTACATTAAACGGAGGTGCTTGTCTTTTCCTACACTACTGGAAACAAAGCATAGAAAACGTCAGGGGAGTTTTTACAATGCTAACCTCCATCTTCTGGGTGCAAGTAACAATTAGAGGCGTTTAACCTTACATTATGGTGGCATTTATAGATGGTTAAAACAGCCAATATGTTTTAGCCCCTCTCCAGTGATACAACAGGAACAACTATGCTTGCAAAGGGTGCCCCCACCAGGCGCGGAAATGACATTGCAAGAAATCACTCAGTTTCTGGATAGCTACCAGGTAAGTACGCACTGCATATAATGCATACACACAGGGGTCTGCAAATGAAATTAATGTGAATTAGAGAGGGTCGTCAATGCCCGACACCGCTCCACCTGCCACATCCAGGCGACCTGCTGAATTCCATTGGAAGTGTACGCCTACCTACACAAATCTTAGAACATATACACTCTGCATAAGTGGCAAATGAATAGAAAACCAAGCCACCGATTTTATTTGTTACAACATTTTTTAATACATACAGTTACACAGTGCTCTAAGTGGGATACAAACTCAAGGTGGGGCTCTGGAAAGGTGATGTGGCCAGATTGTGCTGGCCCCATTCGTCTTCAGCCGCCCCAGAAGTCACCCATGGCAGTGCCCGTGAGAAAGCACAAGTTGCTTGCTGCTTTCCATAAAACAAAACACATTTTGGATACACAAGAATGAACATTGGCACCTGATAATATATGGGCTTGTGAGGTGCAAGCCGCACCAATAATAAATGTGCTGCTGGAGAATTAGGGGCTGTGCGAGATAATCACACACCACGAGCTGCAGGGTACTATGTCATTTCATCCCGGGATGTTTTACAGTGGACATTTTAATGAAAAAAACTCATATAATGTGGTTTTTATATGGATTTGGGGGGTTCCCCCATGATCTCATCCCCTTTAATTATTTTGCTATTCTCCAACACCCACACCCCATATATATATATATTTGTCTACCCCACAAAAGGATTCCGATGAGTTTTTTTCATTAAAAAATCTGTGGTAAAAACCCACATGAAAAAACATCCTGCGATGAAAGGACGTCGCACCAGCTGAAGCCCTCTGTCTTCATGCTGCTAAGAGAATAAGCAAGAAGCTGGGCTCTGGGGTGCATTATTTTATAATAACAATCAGGCAACTGCAGGCACAGTGGCTGCTCAGCGTTATTTTCTCATAATGGCCCATTGGATCTGGGCTCCACCAATAATGATCAGGGCTCCAGCCACACTGATAATTTCATAAGCTTATCACCCATGCATATGCATGACAGTGATCCAAGCCTGCCACCCTTCCGAGCACTTAATGCACACTGGCCTTCCCGCTTATTTCATTTAAAACACCCGAACAGTAAAATGACTGCAAACTAAGGGCCACCAATAACCATGTTGACACATTCAGCTTTTGGGAGTCGGGTGCTGGCTGCCCAGGCACCCACTTCCCATCATGTCATATTCATTATCTGTCCCTACTCCGTCACCCAGGGAAACTCGCAGTTGCCAGGTGCTTATTCGCAGTGGGTTTGGGGAGCCCTGGCAGCACCCCATCACACAGGCAGTCCTTAGAGATGGCTGATGCTCTGCCCCACCCATCCTCGGCCCGCTTAAAGCCCTGCAGCTACATATGCGTATAGAGGATGCAATCTTACATATGGGACCGTACCACCAGTGGTTACAATGATTGATCCCTTGTTAACAGGTGAACATTTGTGCAGTCGTGCTTCATATGGCACCTGGCCCATCTATTCCTGTGCAGATGAAAGGTCAAAGATTGCACTTTTGCATTATCGTTCCTCATCCACGTATAAACACTCTTGATGTGTTCAAAGTCAGGCGCAAATTATTCTAAACTAATGTAGGCCTTGATAATGTGCTCGAGAGTGAGCGTTCTCTGCAGTGCATGCCCGCTTATTGTAGGAGTAACTAAGGACCAGTGAGAAATTACCAAAGGACTGAGTGTCTAGTGATTTCAGACCCCCACATGTCAATTACTGAGCTTCTGGTTGCACTTGGCAGGTTCCACAACCCACTAGTCATACCTGCCAACTCACATCCTTTTGGTGGGAGGTCACCCGCCCGGAAAGCATCTCTCTCACCCGGCAAGCTCCCTACCCTTCCATGTAAATGAATGGGCTTTCAACCAAAAAAAGCAAAATCAGGGTTTTCACCCGCCATGGGGTGACAAAACATATAGAGCTATGCCTATTTTTTGCTGCCAGGAAAAGTCAACGAAGAAATCCATGATAACCCCACGATCAGATGATCAGAGGCGTCGGGGGGCTGAGGGGGCTATAGCCCCCAGGTCTTTTGGTTGTTGCCCTTGATAGTAGCTCAGGGGCTACAACCAAAAGGCTAGCTAGCCCCCAGTCCCGCCCGTCCCGACATTAGTGTAGCCCCAGATCTTTTCCAGAACTAGCACCCATGCAGATAACTGAAAGAAAAAGTAAGGCGTCCACCAGCTATGGGTCGATGGGCGGGAAAAACCTTTTGGGAGAACGTTTGTTTGTGGGATTGTATCATAACTGAAACAGGTGTGCCCGTTATTTTTACTTCTGTCCGTTCTTTTCCCAAATTAGGCCAAGCACCCTAAGGAAGTTCTCATTCACACTGGCTCATGTTATCGGAGCCTTCGACTGCCCTCCCCGTGGAATCGTTTTTGAGGCAAAGGTTGTAGAAAAAAAAAAGAAAACTGAGGATGACACAAACGTTATGTCTCAGTAGGGTCACAGAAGCCTAACTCTACTGTTTAAATTAGATAGTCTGTGATGAATGCACGGATTATGTTTGTACTCATCGTTATTCAAAATGAATTTGCAATCTTAAACAGATCAAGATCTGGAAATAGTACAGGTCATTCGTGTATGTGTGTGTGGTTACATGGATTTTAGGGTTCACTCTGTCACTTCAGAGATTACAAGGGTGTGTGTGGAATGTTCTTGAATTTAGCATCCGTCAAGTATGAGACCTACTGAATTTTGTAATGAACTGAACAGCACCCGTTGCAATGCTGACTCCAACGTTTGTGATAGTGATTAATTTATGCTGGGTCAGTTTTATAGACAACTGTCTGTAATCCGAAATAAACAACGTTAAATTGAATCCAGTACACCCGCCAAAATGTCATAGATTAAAAAAAAAGTGGAATAAATAAATACATTCCCCACTTAAACTTGTGATGCCAATCGTATTTTGGTTCCGTATTTCAAAGCCACACAAAGATTCCGTTTTTAGGCCCTCGCGCATGAATTTACAATGTGTGAAATTTGGCATTAGAGTTAATTTGGTAAAACCAGGGTAATTAAACCATGGTTTCATTCTCACGTGGGTTCTGTGTAGATATGAAGCTAATTGGACCGTGTGAAGAGATTTACACCGCCTGGGCGAGAACAACAGCTGCGCGGGATCACGTGCCATACAATATTGATAATCCCATTTAATTGCCACCTTGTGTGGTACGCTGGTGGTGGGGAGCTGAGCGCATTTGTCTGCTGGGTAATGATGGCGAGGGATAGGCGGCTGAGCGGAACTCGGTGTGCTTCGCCCGCGCTCAGGCCTGCAGGGCGCCCACAATGGACTCTCCTGTCTCTCGGAATGTTGGGGTTTAGACCAACGCGAAAACCAATCCAAGGCGGCCTAATTAATTTTATTTAGCGAATTAGCCAATTGGGACTGCGGCCTCCAGTGAAGATGCCTCGCGGGTGAGGCCTTTCACGTTCCCAAGGTGAGATGTTTTGCTTTCGGCGCAGCCTTTCAAATGCGCGGCACTTCTTTCAGACACCGGATTAGTTGGCCAAATGGATTAGTCCCCTGGAAGCATTAGAACCAAGGGCCGGGAGAAAAGAAAACACGACGGCTAATTTCAGCAGCAAGCCACTAAAAGCTACTTAGTGCAAACATCCGTAAAAATGTCACAGGAGACCTCTCCTTAAAGAAACTCCGCGGACATCCAGGGACGGGGCGCAAAACCCACTTACACAGAAATATGCGGGTTGCGAACACTGATTGATCGGGGCGGCGGTGTATCTGTTCATTGTTTGCCCTTGGAGACCTCCAACACTGTTTCCCTCCAGTCTCACTCGACCTTGTCCCGACCCCCAACACTAAACACGACCGTAAATGGAGGAGGAGGAGGTGAAGGCAGGGTGGAGGGTGGGGGCCCCCTTCAGGACACGGCAAGGCTTCTCGTGCATAGTCTGTCAGAAGACCTCCACCAAGGGGAGCGAAATGATCCATGAAAACGGCCTGTGCCCCACCCCGCCCCCAAACCTAAGGCATGTTGTCAGGTATGCCGCATATACCAGAATGCAACGAGAAAAGAACGTCTGGGTTAGCAACTGTCGACTGCCAGGCGCGAGCAGCTTGCCCGTTGAGTTTATTTAAAAGTCTCCTTCAGTCAGCGTGTTGATTTGTTACACAGCTTCTGATGATAAATCCCGCAGCATGGCCAGAGCTACTTAGTCGGTACCAGTTTCTCACCATGCTCTGTGTAAATAAGCCCAGCGCTTCTCGTCTCTGTCTTTTTTTTGTGGGTGTTGTGTATCCATGCACACAGACTGCTCTGCAACAAGGGATGCACATTTTGCAAATAAACACAGTCAATACTGTTCTTCCAGTGCCACGTGCCTGTAGAAAACAGGCATGGACTGGTCTGCCATTCAAATGGTAATTAAAATGAGGAGAAGCATTGGACGAGCTTGAGGAAAGCCAATCCGCCCAGCTTGTTTGCATTGCCTGCTTTGTAGATCAAACATATCCAAATATATCAAATAAAAAGAATATTTCAGAAAGAGTCTCAAAACATACCTGTTTCCCCGCACATAACCCCGCCATCTTCCCTGCGTGTCTATCATAATCATTCGCTCCTATCCTGAAAACCATTTGTAACTTCTTTCACCTCCCACCTTTATAAGCTTTGAACCTTGCAAGGCTTCCTGAGACTTCCTGGGTAGGGCAAGCACTGAACAAATATTCAAATGAAATAACGTATATAGAGCATGGAAGAGTGTATTGGTGGAGAGTGTATGATGTATAGTTTTGATGGGTTTCTGTGTGTTGTTTGCTTTCATGGGTTCTAAGTGTGAATGTGTGCATGCACGTTTAGAGTGTTACTTGAAAGGGTGCACCAGAATGTTATTGCAGGAGTGAGACCATATGTGTGGGTAGTGCCAACACAAGGGCATATAGTATGCTTATACGTTAGGGCTATGCTCATGACGTGCAAGTCCACCTCAGGTCATACTGCATTAATGTCAGCCATGTCCTCAAATCCTACCATCCAGCCCAGCCGTTAATCAACCCCCCATGGGAACATAGAGAATGCAACAATGTAGCATCTGGTTCTGGAAACCAGTAGGACTTCGGCAAGTCACAGCCCTGCACATGCAAACCACCTTAGATTTCACACAGCATGTTGCGTTTGTTCGGCCAGTAGTGCCATTGACACCACAGCAGCAATATCTGTGGCCAATATAGGTAGAAGGAAATCCCACAAGGGGGGTTGCAGGGGAAACGCAAAGCGTTTCCCCCCGGGTGTTTTTAGGCGCTGCACATGCACATAGAGTGCCACAGGTAGTATATAGGAGGGGCATGGAAGGTTCGGGAGCAAGCAACAGTTGGGACGAGAGTTTGTCTTGGTAGCCTGCCCCCGAGCCTTCCCTGAGTGGGCCTTTATTTTTGGCGGGCATCAGCAGTGTGGTAGGGCTGGGGGCGTGAATAGCATATTAGTTATTGGCGGGTGGGTAGGCATACATAATTAGGAATTTTGAGCTGTTTTTGGGATACTATCTTAGTCGGAGAACTGTAGATAAATTACATCCCCCACTTACCGCGTAGCAGGAGCGGCATCTCGGTTTGTATTTAAGTCACGCACTCATAGGAGGGCCGTACCAGTAGATGGCGTTCCTGTTCTGCAGCGTGGCGCCAGCGGTCCCTGTGGGCTCTCCGGGTTGCGTCAGTGCGGTCAGGAAGGCGAGGAGAATTTGTTGGAGCATAGTTTGCCCAATTGTATGAGGAGATTGGGGGCTGTAGGGTTCGGAGTGTAGGATCCCCAGTAGCCTCCTTCTGTTAGTCGGCTAGGAAGAAGTGTGCGCTTTAGCGCGGTGCCGCCTTGAGGCACCCACCAGGGGGCAGTGTGGATCCCTTAAAGGGACACACACGTTGCTGGCCACTTCGTGGGGCTGGAAGCACGGTAGTGGTGCACAAGCATTTAGAACCTCTTTCACCCTATAAATTGGCATTTATCTGGGTCAGGGTGTGGGCACGTGGGCTGAGATATATATATATATAGGAAATTTCTTTAATCTCAAGGACTTTCGGTGGGGAGTTATACAGGCTGAATTTAGAAGCCTGGTCATTTGTTAGCGCTTAATTCAGGGACTTTAGGGTGGGGAGCTATAGAGATTGCAGTTAAGGTAGCTTGTTAAACAGTTTTTAGCTCAGGTACTAGGACAGGCCACGCAGCAGGAATAAATAATTACTTTAGTGGCTCAGGGGTCAGCTTAATGGCGGAGGACATTAAAGGGCTGCACCAGCTAGCTGAATTATTTCAGGCAATAGGATGGCAGGACAAGGATCTGGTAGGAAGGGCTTGGTGGATGCCCAGGCATTGAGAAAGGCTCACGATATTATTAGCAGGGACAACCAAAGGCCAGCTGGAAGGGGCAGTGGGGGAAGTTACAGGGGAAAAAGGGGTTGGAGAAGGGAGGTCTCAGCGCAGAGCGGCAGCGGATGAGGCCCTCGCAGCAGTGGTGGCTTGTAGCGCTTCAGCTGGAAAGGGGGGAGTATGGGACAAAGGGGACAGAAGGAGAAGGAGGGAGGTACCCGGGAGAGCGTCCAGGGGTGGGGGGAGGTAGGTGAAGGGTCAGGCAGTGGGTTGGGGGTCAAAGATCCGGTGGAGGCCCCTGGGGGAGTGGGGCCAGAAGCGGGCACAAAGCGCTAGGGGCATCCCAGACCAGAGAGGGGTGGCAGTGGGTAGGGGCAGAGGGGGAACATACCTGAAAAAGAGTGTAGGTGTGAGGAGGAGGGAGCGGTCCCCGTCGGTTAGTGAAGAAAGGGGAAGGTGCGGAATGACCTCCCTGCCTAGGAGGACTTCAGGCAGAGGGCATAGTATGGCCCCCGCGGTTCCCGAGGAGGTGGTGGGAGAGGGCTTGAGAACGGCTCCTCCGGAAGGATACTGGGAGCAGACTAGAGGGCGCAGCACGGTCCCTAGCACGGAGGACCAGAGGGTGGAGGAGAGAACCCCTCACCCAAGACGAAAGGAGCAGGCGAGGGTCTGCACAGCCCCGCCAATAAGACGTCAAAGGAGCATTGGGGCGGACACCCTGTGCTCCCCGAAGAGGAGCTGCCCGGCCCGAGTGCACGCTCGCAAAAACAATTGTATTTCATTGGGGATGATAATGATAATGATGTGTTATTTATATAGCGCCTTAATCCAAAGCGCTTGATGATGAATGGGAGAAGGAGAATGTTGAACAATGGGAGGAGGAAGAGCAAAATGGTTTTAGGAGGAGGGAAAGGGTGAGAAGGGGTTTAAGATGTGAGGGGGAAGGTCAGGTTGGTGGGGGCAGAAGTGCAAGAGGGTGGCGGAGAAATGGGCTTGGTGAGTCTGCTGATTTTTTTTGTCCCCACAGCAGGAGCCCGATGAGGAAAGAGATGAGGAGTGTCGGAGTTGAGGCCAGAATGCCGTGACTAAGTGACGGCGGGCCAGAAAGAGGTGAGTAGGAACGGGAGTGGTCAGCCGCGTGGCACAGGTCAGACACGAGTGGGAGGACAGGCAGAGAAAGAAATGGGGGTAAGGAGGATAGATGGGGAAACAAGGTTCCCGACCACAGGGACCTTGGAGAGGGGGAAGAGTGTATCCTCAGTGGAGGTACAAACTGACAAGGTGGAGGAGCCCGTGGCTCCAGAGGTATTGCAGGTTCCTAAAGAGAAGGTTGTGGAAGGTGCAGGGAAGGACAAAAATATGCCTTATATGGGCATTACTAAGCCACTGGGCTCGCATTTAATGGGAACAACAGAGGTAAAAATATGGGCAGGGGAGTTTTTGGACGTTTTTAAGCTCCTGCACAGGGAGGTGAGAGCGAAAGAAGGGTATAAGGAAGAGGAGAGACAGTTGGCTACAAGGCCAAAGGTACCGGTCACGATTGACAATTGGAAGTCAGCTTTCATTATATATGTCAGTGTTTACTGCAAGAAATTTCCTGAGAGGTGTGTAGCATTGTTAAAGTACATGGATGTAATAAGGAAGGCGTTTAAGAGTTTTGGGGGTTTTGCATGGGTGAGATACGATGAAGAGTTTAGGGCAAGGATGGCGGAGGATAGTAAGGCAGTGTGGGGAGAGATTGACATGGATCTCTGGCTGCCATGGATGGGGCCTACGCAGCCAGCACCAACGCTGCATACAGCGAGCAGTTTACCTGTGCTTTACTGGCACTTTCATGGTTGCGGCACCTCCGAAAGGAGGGCCTGGGGGGGAGGCAGGGTTCAGCCCTCAGCAGCATGTTGGGCTTTCAATAAAGAAGGTTGCACAAGGTCAGTGTGCAAATTTAAGCACAAGTGCAACAGATGTGCAGGACAGCATCTGGATATGCAATGCTTCTAATCTGGGGACAGAGGAATAGGGCGGGGTACAGGACAGGGAGTTGTGGGGAAAGGCCTATACTCCAGTTAAGGTTGCGGTTTTGGAGAAGCGGCTCAGTTTCTATCTGGACAGAGAAAGGGCCAAGATTTTGGGGGACGGATTTCGGGAGGGTTTTCGGTTGGGTTACCAAGGTCCAAGGTTGCGACGGTGGGCAGAATTTTTGAAGTTGGCACGGGAAAATGTTGAAGTGGTGAGGGCAAAACTGCACAAGGAGGTGGTAGTGGGGAGAGTGGTAGGGCCATTTACTGATTTTATGGGAGATTTGGCGGTGTCCACATTGGGGGTCGTGCCTAAGAAGGTTGCCTGTGAATTCAGACTAATACACCATTTATCATGGCCGGAGGGCATGTCAGTCAATGATTTAATTCCACCGGAAGATTGTGGGGTGTCCTATGCGAGTGTGGATCAGGCGGTGGGTTTGGTGAGGAAGGAAGGAACTGGGGCATTCATGGTAAAGTGCGACATCAAGGCATCGTTCAGGTTGTTACCGGTGCATCCAGAGGATTTCTGGCTGCTGGGGATGCAGTTTGAAGGACATGTCTATGTAGACAAAGCTTTGCCGATGGGTTGCGCAATTTCATGTGCTATGTTTGAGCGTTTTCGTTCCTTTCTACTGTGGGTTTTTACATAGAGTTTAGGAGCTGAAGGAGTGTTACACTATTTGGATGAATTTTTGTTTATCAGCGAGGTAGGCAAAGAACAAGAATGCCGGAGGATGCTAGGCACCTTTCAGACACTGATGCAGGAGTTGAGAGTGCCATTGGCGGAGGACAAAGCAGAAGGGCCGGCAGGGGTGTTGACATTTTTAGGGATTGAGCTGGATTCGGTGGCCATGACCTCACGCTTCCCGCACAGTAAGGTGAGCAGGCTGGTACATTTGCTGGAGAAGGCAATATAGCGCGCAAAATGACACTGGTGGACATGCAGAGGCTAGTGGGCATCTAAACTTTGCATGTAGGGTAGTGGCCCGGGGCGCACTTTCTGTAGAAACATGGCACGGTCTATGGCGGGAGCTAAGTGCCCGCACCACAGGGTGAGGTTGTCTGGGTGGTTGGGGAAGACTGCAGGATTTGGCTGCAATTTCTGGAAGGTCTCGGTTACAATGGAGTGTCCATGTGGCTACAGAGTGATCCAGTTTCATGCGAAGTGCAAATTCTTTCAGACACAGCAGGCTCATGAGATTTTGGAGTTCTCTGGCAGTGAAGGTGGTGTGCAGAAAGGTGGCCAGAGCAGTGGCAGAACGGAGGCAGAAGCATAGTCTCTTTGGAATTATTTCCTTTGTTGGTGGCAATGGAGTCGTGGGGGGTTGAATTGAGGAACAAGAAAGTAGATTTCAAAATTGATAACGAAGCAGTGGTTAACGTGGTTAACAGGCAGTCGACAAGGGACCACAGGGCGACTAAATTAATGAGAGAATTTGTGCTGCGTTGTATGGAATGGAATGTGGTGTTTAGAGCAACGTACGTGCCAGGGAAGGATAATGGCATCGCTGATGCATTATCTTGTTTTCAGTGGCACAGATTCTGTGGAATGGCACCAGGAGCACACTGGAGCAGGCATCAGATCCCGTAGGAGCTTTGGAGGATAGGAAAATGAGAGCACTGTTTTAGTGGTGGGTTCGCTAGCCCCGGCTTCTAGGACAGCATACAAAAGGGCATGGTCAGAATTTATAATGGGGGGAGCGCGCAGCTGGAAGGTCAGGAAGGACGCAGAGGAGAGAAGAAGGGATGATGTGATTAACTTTCTACTGCAGTGTATGCATAAAGGCTGGTCAAAGGCAATGATATCGGGGAAGTTGGCAGGCATTGCTTTCTTCGGTAAATGGTTCTGGGGTTTTCAGCCAAGCGGCAGGGAGATGGCAAGAAGAATGTTGGAAGGTTGGGCAAGACAGAACAAAAGAGAAAAGGCTAACAGGAGACAGATCTCAGCAGCTTTGTTGGTTAAGTTATGTAAGGTATCAAGGGGGATGTGCTGGTCAGCATGGGAGGGGGACATGTTTACAACAATTTTCACTTGGTTATTTTTTGGGGCATTTAGGGTGTCCAAGCTGGTGTGGGGGAGAAGATGGGAAGGGGGGTCTAAGGTGGGGGGATATTTATTTTTCAGAGTTAGGTGTGGATATTAAAGTAAGGAGATCAAAAATGGACCAGAAAGGAAATGGATGTTGGGTGCTTCTGGATAGGGGTAGTGAGGAGTTGTGCTCAGTGAGGACAGGCCTAGTGTGGAAGCAGACATGCAGGGGAAGGGAGGGGTTGGTCTTTCAGGACGAGGATGGGTCGGCAGTGTCAGCAGCACAGGTTTAGGGAGTATTGAGGAGGGCTTTGGTGGCAGTGGGAGAAAGAGCAGAGGTTTTTGGAACTCATTCTTTCAGGATGGGGGCAGCATCGGAGGGTAGCAGGTTGGGGCTATCAGAGAATAAGGTTAAACATTTGGGACACTGGAGGTCAGAGAAGTACAAGGGGTACATCATAGAGTTTGTGGAGGAGGAAGGTTAGAAATGTTGTAAGCGCAGGGGGCAGGCAAGGGGGGTTTTGGAAGTGTCGGAGAGAAACTCACATCAATCTTTCTTTTGCAGATGTGGCACGGAGGAGTGGTGAGTTGCCGCAGATATGGATTTGTGGGCATTCAATCATAAAGTGGGCAGGGAAAGTGGCAGAAAAATGTATTTTTGGGACACAACTGGGTTGCAGTTACAACATTGCGCTAGTGAAATGGTCAGGGATAGGGGGGCTTAGGTGGGACCAATTGCTGCCCATGTGAGCGGGATTGAGCGAGCGTCATGGGATTCCAGAGGGAATAATAATACCTGCGGGGAAGAATGACTTAGTAAGGGACACAGGAGTATCATTTGTTGAGGAAAATGAAAAGGGACCTTAGCTGGTTAATGGAGATATGGCCCAAGGTAAGGTTGGTTTGGACAAAGTTATTGCCGAGGAGGGTCTGGAGGGGGGCTGTGAATGAAGGGGCATTGGAAAGGACACGGAAGAAGATTAACAGGGAGATGGGGAAGCTTTGTAGTGCGGCGGGGGTGCAAGTGCTGGATAATAGGGAAATAGTTTTAAAGGATTTTTTGGTTTTCTGGGAGGGCGGGTGCATCTATCAGTGTTTGGAAACAGCTACTACTTAGGGGAAACTATGTTGGCAGTGGAAAATATAAGTAAAAACTTGAAGTAGGAGAAAACCTAGGTTAGGTGGGGGGAAGAAAGAACACCTCAGGGGAGGGTTTTCTGGTGCCGGGGACATGGCCCTTTGGAGGAGGGGTCGGGGAAGCACAATGGGGTGCTAGGGCGTTAAAGGAAGGGTTTGGTGCTGTTTTCACGAAGGGACTACCCCGTGTGTACAAAGAGGGGGAACTGGTATTGAAGAAGGAGGGGCGTGGCCTTGGAGAGAAGATGGGAGAAAGCGGGAATGAAGATTGAGAGGATTTTAAGGAGATGGAAGGGAGGAATTGGAAATGATTTAATTATTTAATTGTAGGGGAATTAAATTGTTGATTTATTTAATTGTTTGGCGAATTGTTAAAAACATTTATGGTAGTCTGTAAGGCCGGGGGCCAGGTTAGTGTTTCTTTGTGAGCTTTGGCCTGTCACATTAAAGCAACCTTTTCCACTTTAAAGTGAGTCTGGGTATTTTTGTTCCGTAAGCCCAAAGGGGACCCGGGGGGTAACGCAAAGCGTTTCCCCCAGGGTGTTTTTGGGCGCTGCCCTGCACATAGAGCTCTGCAGGTAGTATATAGGAAGGGTAGGGAAGGTTCAGAAGCAACTGACAGTTGGGACGCAAGTTTGTCCCCACCCTCCCTCCCCTTGTTTCTGGGCATTATTGGGGGGGGGGTAATTCCCTAATTAGAATTTTGTTTTTTCTCCCCATTTTTAGCACAATGTTTTGTGAAGGGTTAGAATGGTACAGAGGGATTGGTAGTTTTGTGTGACAGGCTCGGGCATTAGACGGGGCAATATATTGTAAGGTTCATTGTTGCTGATGTGGCAGATCAGCCTGGCTGCAGGTCATAGGAAGGAGGAGATTGGAGAAGAGGGGAGTTTACAAGGGTAAGAAGTGGTTGGACGCCAGGGACATGGCCCTTTGGAGGAGGGGTGGGGAAAGCTCAATGTGGTGCTAGCGCGGCAAAGGAAGGGGGTGGTGCTGTTTGCACGAATGGGCTACCCCGGGGGTACAAAGAGGGGGAACAGGTATGGAAGAAGGAGGGGTGTGGCCTTGGGGAGAAGATGGGAGAAAGCGGGAATGAAGGATGAGAGGATTTTAAGGAGACGGAAGGGAGCAAGGGATAGGAAGGGAGGAATTTGAAATGATTTAATTATTTAATTGTGGGGGAATTAAATTGTTTATTTAATTGTTTGGCGAATTGTTAAAAACGTTTATGGTAGTCTGTAAGGCCAGGGGCCAGGTTAGCGTTTCTTTGTGAGCTTTGGCCTGTCACATTAAAGCAACCTTTTCCACTTTGAAGCGAGTCTGGGTATTTTTGTGCAGTAAGCCCAAAGGGACCACCATAGCCAAGGTCAGGCCCAGCACAAAATAGGACACAACACAAAATCCACAGACGCACCACTGAAACACAAAATGATGCGTCTTTGCATCACTTCTATTCAGATCATGTTGCTTACATCCTGAGATCATTGTCCAGGGAGCCAGTAATTGTAGGGGTCTGTCGCATGACTAACCCTGAGAACGTCGCTGCGTGATCCATACGTGCATAAATGAATCTATGCACTCCACGCATTCATGGATCCAAATGCCCATATCGAGCTGACCTGCAATTCAAAACGAGCTGAGCGAGGAATGTCCACAACAGGCCTCCATGCAAGCTATAAACTAAGCTATATCCCAACCTAAGTGCAAACCTCAGAGTCCACCCCTGATCCACCATTCAGCACCCTCGTGAAAACACATGTACTCCCTTGTATGTCAATGCAGAACCTTCTGCAAAACGCGAGAGCTTCCCGAATGCTCACGGCCTTCCTTGTAAGTTGAGGCAGCAGCCCTGCAAAAACGCACGGCCTTCGACTAAAGTAAATGCAGAACCTCCTGTGAAAACGCAGGAGCTTCCTTGCAAGTCGAGGCTGCACCCCTGCGAATCCATGGGGCCTTCCTCGTAAATCGAGTCAGCACCCCTGCAAAAAAACGCAAAGCCTTGCACGTAAATTAATGTGGAACCCCCTGAGAAAACGCAAGAACCTCCTCGCAAGATGAGGCTGCTCTCCAGCAAAGGCGCGTGGCCTTCCTTGTAACTTAAGGCAGCAGCCCCGCAAAAATGTGTGACCTTTGACTAAAGTAAATGCGGAACCCCCTGAAAAAGCAAGAGCATTCTGGCAAGTCGAGTCTGCACGCCTGTGAATGTTCGCAGGCTTCCACGAAAGTCAATGCGGAACCCCCTACGAAAATTCAAGAACTTCCTCACAAGTCGAGGCTGCTCCCCTGCAAATGCACTTGGCCTTCCTCATAGGTTGAGGCAGCACCCCTGCGAAAGCGTGCTGCCTTCCACGTAAGTCAATGAGGCACCCCCTGCGAAAATGCGAGATCTTCCTGTTAGTCTAGGCTGCACACCCTAAGAAAATGTTCAGCCTCCCTCGTAAATCAAGACGGCACCCTGTGAAACTGAAAGTCCATTCCCCAACACCCGAGGCACCCAATCTGCCAGCATATAGCCCTACTGCACATCAACCCCTAAAGTCCAGAAACCCCCACCAGCCCTCTTCACCTCTGACACCACCCAGGCAGCCCCTTCGAGTCCACACACCAGCCCCCCTCATCTCCAACACCACCCTAGGCAGCCCCATCAAGTATAGACACCACCCAACAGCCCACCTCACCTCCGACACTACCCCAGCCAGCCCACTGACAGTACACACCCCTCCCCAAACTGCCTTGACCTCCGACACTACCTCCGGGCACCCCCTTCAAGTCCAGACACCACCTGCAGCCCCCCTCATCTCAGACACTACCCCAGCCAGTACACTCGCCTTCCCACACTGCCCTCACCTATGACACTACCCCCAGGCAGCCCCTTCAAGTCCAGACACCACCCACTAGCCACCCCTTACCTTCAACACCACCCTAGGCAACCTTTTCCAGTCCAGACACCACCCACCAGCCCCCCTCACCTCCGACACAGCACCAGGCAGCCCATTCAAGTCCAGGCACCACCCACTAGCCCCCCTGTCTCTGAAACTCCCCAGCAGCCCCTTCAAGTCCAGACACCACCCACCAGTTCCCCCCACCTCCGACACTACCTCAGCCAGCCCCCCGACAGTTCACTCCCCTCCCCACACTGCCCTCACCTCTGACACTACTACCAGGCAGCCCCCTCAACTTGAGATACCACCCACCAGCCCACTCCCTGACAGTACACCTCGTTCCCCACACTGCCCTCACCACTGTCACTACCCCAGGCAACCCCTGCAAGTCCAGACAGCACCAACCAGCACCCCTCACCTCCAACACCACGCCAGGCAGCCCCTTCAAGTCCAGACACCGCCCGCCAGCCCCCTGATAGTAGACTCCCCTCCCCACACTGCCCTCACCGTCGAAACTACCCTGAGGCAGCCCCCTCAAGTCCAGACACCACCCATCAGCCCGCCTCACCTCCAACACTACTCCAGCCAGTCCACTGACAGTACACTCCCTCCCCACATTACACTCACCTCCGACACTACCCCTACCCAGCCCCTCAAGTCCAGACACTACCCACCAGCCCCCTCACCTCCAACACTACCCCAGCCAGCCCCCTGACAGTACCCTCCCCTCCACACACTGCCCTCACCTCTGACACTACCCCTAGGCAGCCCCCTCTAGTCCAGACACCATCCACTTGCACCCCTCACATCCAAAATTACCCCAGCCAGCCCCCTGTCAGTACACTCCCCTCCCCACACTGCCCTCACCTCTGACACTACCCCAGGCAACCCCTCAAGTCCAGACACCCCCACCAGCCCCCTCACCTCTGACACTACCACAGACAGCCCCTTCGAGTCCAGACACCACCCACCAAACCCCCTCACCTCTAACACCACCTCAAGGAGCCCCTTCAAGTCTAGACACCACATATCAGCCCCCTCAACTCAGACACCACCCAAGGCAGCCCCTTCAAGTCCACACACCACCCACCAGCCCCATCACGTCCAACACCACCCCAGGCAGCCCCATCAAATGCAGACACCACCCAACAGCCCCCCTCACAAATGACACTACCCCAGCCAGCCCCCTGACAGTACACTCCCCTCCCCACACTGCCCTCACCTATGACACTACCCCCAGGCAGCCCCCTCAAGTCCAGACACCACCCACTAGCCACCCCTTACCTCCAAAACCACCCTAGGCAACCCTTTCAATTCCAGACACCAACCAGCAGCCCACCACACCTCTGACACCACCCCAGGCAGCCCTTTCAAGTCCAGACACCACCCACTAGCCACCCATTACCTCCAAAACCACCCTAGGCAACCCTTTCAATTCCAGACACCAACCAGCAGCCCACCACACTTCTGGCACCACCCCAGGCAGCCACTTCAAGTCCAGACACCACCCACCAGCCCCCCTCATCTCCAACCCTACCCCAGCCAGTGCCCTGACAGTACACTCCCCTCCACACACTGCCCTCACCTCCAATACCACGCCAGGCAGCCCCTTGAAGTCCAGACACCGCCCACCAGCCCCTTTCACTTTTGACACTACCCCAGCCAGCCCCCTGATAGTATACTCCCCTCCCCACACTGCCCTCACCGTGGACACTACCCTGAGGCAGCCCCCTCAAGTCCAAACACCACCCATCAGCCCTCCTCACCTCCAATACTACTCCAGACAGTCCACTGACAGTACACTCCCTCCGCACATTACACTCACCTCCGACACTACCCCTACCAAGCCCTCAAGTCCAGACACTACACACCAGCCCCCTCACCACCAACACTACCCCAGCCAGCCCCCTGACAGTACCCTCCCCTCCACACACTGTCCTCACCTCTGACACCACCCAAGGCAGCCCCTTCAAGTCCACACATCACCCACCAGACCCATCACCTTCAACACCACCCCAGGCAGGCCCATCAAATGCAGACACCACCCAACAGCCCCCCTCGCATATGACTATACTCCAGCCAGCCCCTTGACAGTACACTCCCCTCCCCACACTGCCCTCACCTATGACACTACCCCCAGGCAGCCCCCTCAAGTCCAGACACCACCCACTATCCACCCCTTACCTCCAAAACCACCCTACACAACCCTTTCAATTCCAGACACCAACCAGCAGCCCACCACACCTCCGACACCACCCCAAGCAGCCCTTTCAAGTCCAGACATCACCCACTAGCCCCCTACCTCAAAAACCCCCCGGCATCCCCTTCAAGTCCAGGCACCCCCCACCAGCCCTCCTCATCTCCGACACCACCCCAGGCAGCCCCTTCAAGTCCAGACACCACCCACCAGCCCCCCTCACCTCCAACACTACCCCAGCCAGTGCCCTGACAGTACACTCCCCTCCCCACACTGCCCTCACCTCTGACACTATCTCCAGGCAGCCCCCTCAAGTCGCGATACCACCCACCAGCCCACCCCCTGATAGTACAACCCCCTCCTCACACTGCCCTCACCACTGACACTACCCCAGGCAGCCCCTTCAAGTCCAGATAACACCAACCAGCTCCCCTCACCTCCAACACCACGCCAGGCAGCCCCTTCAAGTCCAGACACCACCCACCAGCCCCTCTCACCTCTGACACTATCCCAGCCAGCCCCCTGACAGTACACTCCCCTCCCCACACTGCCTTCACCTCCTGCAACTCTCTCAGGCAGACATTTATCTGAGATACCCATGTACATTTTTTGTGGGATTTTGATGCAAACAAAGTGGTTACAAACGTGTATATCTTGTGTTGCTCACACCCCTTTCACTATGTGTGTACTATGTACAATGTCCTTTCCTTTACAAAAAAAAGGTTTTAAAAAGGTTTTCCTACAACAATGAAATTGTTTTGTGTTTGTGGCAATTTGTGCCATTTAGTCGTATACAACATGTAATAAATTTAGCTTTTTTGATTAGCTTTTCTGTGTTGGGTTCATGATGTTTTGGATACATAATATCAAACTATATTTGTTTAGTTTGTAATTCTCCTTCACTCGAATCGCTTGGGCAATGGAAAGAGGGGTAATCAGACTCACTTCAGACGTTAGCCCCCTGACAGTACACTCCCCTCCCCACACTGCCCTCACCTCCTGCACTACCTCAGGCAGCGCCCCACAAGTCCAGACATAACCCATCATCCCCCCTCACCTCCAACACTACTCCAGCCAGTCCACTGACAGTACCTTCCCCTCCCCACATTGCCCTCACCTCTGACACTACCCCTAGGCAGCCCCCTCAAGTCCAGACACCACCCACCAACACCCCTCACCTCCGACACTACCACAGCAAGCCCCCTAACAGTAAACTTCCCTTCCACACTACCCTCACCTATGACACTATCCCCAAGCATCCCCTTGAAGTCCAGACACCGCCCACTAGCCACTGCTTACCTCCAACACCACCCTAGGCAGCCCTTTCAAGTCCAGACACCACCCACCAGCCCCCCTCACCTCCGACACAGCACGAGGCAGCCCATTCAAGTCCAGACACCACCCACTAGCCCCCTGCCTCTGAAACACCCTAGCAGCCCCTTCAAGTCCAGACACCTCCCACCAGCCCCCCTCACCTCCTACACCACCCCAGGCAGCCCCTTCAAGTCCAGACACCACCCACCAGCTCCCCTCACCTCCTACACTACCCCAGCCAGCCCCTGATAGTTCCCTCCCCTCCCCACACTGCCCTCACCTCTGACACTACCTCCAGGCAGCCCATTCAGGTCTAGACACCACCCATCACCCCCCTCACCTCTGACACCACCCCAGGTAGCCCCTTCAAGTCCAGACACCACCCACCAGCTCCCCTCACCTCACCTCCTACACTACCCCAGCCAGCCCCTGATAGTTCCCTCCCCTCCCCACACTGCCCTCACCTCTGACACTACCCTCAGGCAGCATCCCCAAGTCCAGACATAACCCATCAGCCCCCCTCACCTCCAACACTACTCCAGCCAGTCCACTGACAGTACCCTCCACCCCCCACATTGCCCTCATCTCCGACACTACCCCTATGCAGCGCCCTCAAGTCCAGACACCACCCACCAGCACCCCTCACCTCCGACACTACCACAGCAAGCCCCCTGACAGTACACTCCCCTCCCCACACTGTCCTCACCTCTGACACTACTTCAGCCACTCCCCTGATAGTCTCGCACACAACAAGTGCAACACATGGCTGCTACTCACCTGAACCTCTGTGGTTTGCCTCCACCTTTTACCAGAGCCCCAACATGTCCACTGCCAACATGATCAATGGGAAACAGGAAGCACCAAACATAATTCCTGGACCGGAGCATCCGCTGTCACTCCCTGGCAGACCTGAATCTGCAGCACCCCAACCAGACAGCACTTTATTGCACCAACAACACTGTTGCCACCCCATCCACAAGTGACAAATGAATGCAACGCAAAGTGGCATGTGCATGTTGGCCATGGGTCACTGCAAAGGCACCAAAGTATAGCAAATGAATGTGACTTCAGGACAGAAGTAAACCCACTGAAACATTGGCCAGATCAACAAATAATGACCAAGCACGTTACTGTCTGAGCATAGGTGAGCCAGGTGGAAGGGGTGGAAAATTACCTGTCGGGGTCTACAATATGACCGGCCTGTGCATGGGTGATGGGAGGGCAGTCAGAGAGTGCATGACTCACTGAGACAGGAAATGTGTGCTGCCACACATAATGATCCTGTACTCATGTCATGGGAGTGACACAGCAATGATTGTGACAAATAAACCTCTGGCGGAACCAGTGGTCCAGGGATGAATATCAGTCTCTAAACCATCAATCTGCTCCACACTTCTAGTACATCAGAAGGGACCCGAACATATTGGAACACAAGTCAATTATAAACCTCCTTGTTCAATTTTGGTAATGTGCAAGGAACAGCAGGCTTATCTTTGCAAGGTCATGGATCGTTGGTTAGTTGCAACACAGCGAAAATACAATTATTACACAAAGATAAAAGGGACTGTCCAGTCAAGGTTGTATTAAAAATATCTTCTTTATTATCATTACAACAGACAGTTCTAGCACACTACAAAATACAACACACAATGTAAAGGAACACAGAGGACAGACAGTTTCACGAAGGAAAGGGGTGCACTCTGGATACTAACAGGAGGGTAGTCGGTAAAGCAATCAGTCATAACTGTTCAAGGTTATTTGGTTTTGGCACCAAGGGAGCAGGGGTCGTAAATGTCACAGCCTTTGGTGATGCACCAGGGGACAGAACTACAATGTACCTGGTTCTTGAGAGGTTCTTGATGCTCGGCAGCTTTGAGTCGGTTACAGGACGCTTTGCAGCTCCTGCGACAGAGTTTGAGATGGGAGACAGCTTCGGTTATCAGGCAGCAGGCAATTCGGCAACCAGGGCTGTATGGACGGCTGCAGGCTGGACTACACGGCAGCTCAGCATCAAGAATCATGTCAAAAACTCCTATGGGCCTACAGAAAGCAATGGACGCAGTCATAACATAGAAAAAGGCTAATCATCTAAGCATTAATCAAGAAAAAACAAAAGTCATGATCTTCAATGTCTCCCAAAAGATACAAAAACAATCACACAAGTGGAATCTCATGGGGGAGAGTCTCCAACTAGTGAATCACTACACATACCTAGGAGCTCAAATACTGGCAACTAATCAAACTGCCGCGTATAAACAACAGCAACAAGACAGGGTAACATTTATCCAACAAACCAAGATCATCTTGAGAAAATATGGGAAGTTTACCTTAGTCCCTGCCTTAACATTCTACAACCAAAAAGTAACACCTAAATTGTTGTACTCTTCAGAAACTAAACCTATTATAAAGGAAGACTTTTGCTGGAGCAGTGCTACAACCGTGCATTCATGCAATGACGCTCCTCGATCACAATATCAGCCAACAACCATTTCGAGTGGAATCATTTCGGCAGCACATATTTAAGTGTTTCTCTGTCAAACGCGGCAGAAGTTTACCAGTTGAGGCTGAACGGCCAGTCGAAGTCTGCCTCAAGCTATGAGGACACCAAATAATACGCTCTGTGGCCCTGATCATTCACGTGAAGAACAGCTGTTCTTCAAACTGGTCAGAGTGTAATCACGTCGCCGCATGAAAAAGGTCCTTACCAACTCACAAACAGGAACATGCAAATGCAGCGATTTGGGGTCTTGCTACTGCCCTGATGAAGGCGGAGTACTTTCCTCAGTTGTGAAGAGTATCTTTCAACTGATTTCTTTCCACCAAAACGTATTGCCGCTCAGAGGGGTTGGAGGTCCTTTACGGAACAATTCACTCAGTTTGGACCTCAGTCTTTATGTGGCACTGTCCACCGATTGGCAAGGATACTTCGTTCTGAAGCTCCTTCTTTCTCCATTTTTGTTTTTTCCCCCCATGCGTGGCAGACCCAATCCCAATACACAATAATTTTGATTTTGGGATTTCACTTCAATTGAATAAACTCAAAACAATATTTTTTTCTCACTTAACTTTTGAATTTTCAGCAAGAATACGGTCACAAACATTGTAATTGATTTTCAGATCATCTTTATTTCCTGTTGTGGCCCAAATAGAGCACTAATGTGACAAACAACAACTGTTTTGTTAATGTTTAGATTTGCTTTATGTTTTTCTTTCATGGATTGTTCTTTATCCATGTTTTGAAGGACTTCATACTCAATTTTTGAATGTGTAAATTGTTTATTGACTATATGTGTTCCCACATGTTGGGTTTTACCATATGCACAACTTTTTGACATAAAAGTTTGTTTCAATTTCAACAATCTTTTATGGTTTCTCTGGAGGAATGTTTAGATATATACTATTGTATGTAGCATTCATAACCCATGTGGTTATATAGGCTTGGAACGGGTGAATGGTTCTAATTCATTTATACCTCACATGGGCCATCCCTTGATGTACCCGTACCCTTTTCCGTTGTGAATATTAGTTACTTTGGCCCCCCATTGGTACGTCACCCCTGGGGCAGACCACTGCCGCGAAACAGTGGCACTCTTCTTTGTAATACAAGGACTTTTAGAATAGCCTGGAAGCATTATATTGGAGGGAAGTACTTTGTCTACCCAGATCAACCCCATTACCCATCATTAGATATGAGTTGGGACTGATATCTCTCAACATGAGATATATATGGCTAGTAATAGCATTATTTATAAAATGCCTACTAGCATGGAATTCATCAACGGTTTTGGGGATTTTGGCCGCATATATTTTTGCATCCAAAGACTATTTCATATCTAAATGGCGAAACTTAGTCATCAACACCTTAGCCATAATAGATGCCTCATTGGCAATTTTGCGCCAGAATCCCATGCAGATAAAGACAAGGATTTTTGCAATGGATTGGGACAAAACAAGAGTTAGGTGCTCCAACTACCGTGATTATGATCGCTCAATGATCACAGTAAAAAGACATTCCTATCCGGAACAATATGTGATCAGATCACAATCCATAAAACATCGAAACGACTTTCTTCAATTTCGTTTGAATTTATGGCCAACAAGACAGGTGATGTCTTGGATAAAGCTTATTAATGCTGAACAAAAATACTGCAGATATTGCAAACAGCAAGATAAAATAGAAACATGGAGACACTTACTTACTGAATGTGAGTCGCTCTTCAACCATCAAGTAAAATATTTCAAACAATTTACAGAACCATTTGGTGTCTCCACATCTGACATATTGTGGCAAACTATTTACTCTGGTGTTTCCACTGTGGTTTCAATAAGAACAATTACATTTTTGAATGAGTTAAAATTACATGAACTTGAATCTGTAGCATACTTATAAACTTTAAGCAGTCAATAAGTAGTAAAGAAATGCGATGTGTCAAATGGAAAATTGTAATTGGTAAGGGAGGTGTTAAATTGTAAATTGTAAAATCAACATGTATACATTTGTATTTAATTTGTAATGTGTTTTCTATATTGAAAAGTTGATTAATATCAGATTTAACAATAAAAATAAAAAAATGAAAAAAAAATGCTGGAGATACCCTCCGCTTTACCTATCACAAACCTAGTACAGGCGTGTTCCAATTTTCAAAATACTAAGGTTTAATTAAAATTCAAAATGTAATAAAAACATAAAACTTCAATTATAATGTTTCAGATTCACCGTAAAGGACATTTTATCAAAATCAACCTATGATTACACCTTCATTTAAACACATAGTTACCAACATCTTGTTTGTATTTGTATAACATTGAGATTTCTTTGTATAAAAGTCAACAATATAACCAATAATGGTTCTCGTCCGAGTCCCAACATTCAATTTGAGGCCTACGCGTTTCGGATTAAAAATCATTTATCAGGGTCTGTTCCAATCTGATGTATCATTGTAACCCTTTCAAATTTCATCTGTGCTTCTGAAAATAAATACAGTAATCACTATTTTAATTATAGTCAAATTACTCAAAACTCAAGAGTCTTTAAAGAATATTGTTGATTCACTAAGCTTGAAGCTTTCTTGCTTCTAATATACAATAACAAATGCTTCAGCGAACTTTAGATTCAGAATCCTTCACTTTTGTGTCTGTTGCAGCCTACATGAAACATTAATTAACCCCACTCACAAACTTGGTGTCTCCTTCTAAGTAAGGGTTAAAAAGTATCTGTACCTGGACTTGCCTGTCGTGTCATGAAGTCCAATAAAGTCCAATAATGGCGTAAATTAGTCTGCCCACAATCTAGATGGAAGGCATTGCGAAGCCTCCAGATACTGGAGAAACCTAAAGAGTGTAGATGATTTTGTTTTAAACATCTGCGACATCTGTCACATTATTAATGCAGATGGTAAATTCGACCCTTGTGGGTGTATGCTAGACTTGATGAGTTAAGGTAGCCCTATGTATCCGAATTATAATACCACATACGTAGTAATAGTGTCAAAATATTGAGTTCATACGTAAATGCGTGTTTTTCTTAGATAGAATAATCGTACATGCTACATTGTTTAATATAATAACAAACAGCATACTGAAAGCGCTCATGTTCACTTACCGTCTGTCAATGAAACATGTGGGCTCTTCGGCATGCAGGACTGTAATGGAGAAACCATCCCGTCCTGCAGCGCACAAAGATATACAAGCAGTTACCATGGACGCTGCGCACATGCGCACGTGTGTCCATGTCACTGTCAATCGGCCATACTCTGGCTTCCAACATATAGGTAAAATGGGCGAGATGGTTGAGGTGGGGGTACTTGGCTCCTTCTTTATATCGCCAAAACAGGGGGCAGAACAAGAAGAATGAAGAACAACATGCAAAATTGAGGGCGCATTGAGGGACGGCGCACAAACAAGCAATCGCACGCCCATAGCTGCGCAAATATAACCATATTCATGGATTTCTACTCCGAAAGTCGGGTCGCAAAAAAATGCAAATCCCGGAACTCATACACTACACGATAGCAGGCGTAAAGTCACCACACATAGCAACAAATGCCTATAAAGCATGCAATACACACCAAATGAACGTCAACAGCCACAATGAAACCAGCTTTACTCTGAGCTATTGTGCACAGATACCGGAAGAGGAGGAGGATGACCAATGTCTGGATCTTCACAACACACATTATGCTTTTTGTGATGCCGGATGATCAGGTCTATGACAGGTACAGGTTTCCCCCCCATATCATCCTTCACCTTGTCAGGGAGTGGGAAGATGGCCTAACCCAGCTCAAAAAAGTGTTGACTGCACTCCATTTCCTTGCCACTGTGTCATTCCAGCAAACCGCTGCAGTAGCAGGCGGGATATCTCAGGCCACACAATCACGCTGTCTAAACCAGGTGCTGTCCTGCATAACAGTATGTGCATGTGTGCACAGGCACATATATTTGCACCGAACAGCAGCGGAAAGGCAGACAGTCATGCAGGATTTCTATGCAATGGCACGATTCCCCATGTATTCAGTGCCATAGACTGCAAACATGCTACGCTACGGCCACCCCGACTGACAAAGCACATCTACAGGAACAGAAAGCACTGGCACTCCATTAATGTGCAGGTAGTGTGTGATGCCAAGGGAATCATCATGGAATGGTATGCTAATTTCCCCGGCAGCACACATGACAGCTACATCTTCCGTAAGTCACCACTGCACCGGCCTCTGGTATCTGGGAAAAATGGCAATGGATGGCTCGTTGGTGAGTATTAACTCTCATGCACATGCATGCACATAACACACTGAACAATAGACCCTGCCAATAAATGACAATAACAACCATGTTGACATTTACCGGACAATGCCTACCGGCTGACTCCCTTCATGATGATACCTATCAGGAACCCCACAACACCAGCTGAGTTGAGGCACAATATTGCACATGTAGCCACTCAGGGCATAGTGGAGCGCACATTCTGAGTGCTAAAGTGACAGTTCCACTCCCTTGAACACTCTGGTGGGGTGTTGTTGTATGCACCACCAGTAGTTTGTAGAATAATTGTGGCTGCATGTGTCCTGCACCATGTTGCCACATGGTGCAGTGTACCAGTGGACAAGCAGGTGGGAAACCACCTGCATCCACAGGCACCACCCTTGCACGTGGCTGGCCAAAGGGCACATGGAGAAGCTGCATGCACACAGCTGGTGCAATTGTACTTCACATAAATACCAGCCACTGTGGAGTACAAACAGTGAAGCCACCTCCCAGGTGCCATTCAATGATGAATTGTGGCCTATCCTCTGTGCCCACAAGAACACCCTCAGCATGTGCCACTCGGAGTGCAAAATTGTGTGCTTCCTTTAGACATAAAACAACATGGCCTTAGCAGAGGCCCCATAAAAGACTTGTGAGTGGCAGTATACTACTAGCACTTAGTGAAGTATACAGGGAGATCTATTTTGAGGATCAACAACTGTACAAATGGTAAACATTCATGCACAGGTACAGATACAATGCTACAGAAAAATACATGAACTAAGCAACAATCACATCTTAGTACCTAGCCATTCATGTACATCAAAACCAACAATTCCACCAATTCCGAAAAGCAAACCAAAATCTGATTAAATAACTGTGGGACCATGTGCACTACATGCACACACATATCCATGTTGCTGTGAGTGTGAAAGCAGTGGTGCAAGATTAAACATTTGATATACAAACTTGGAATAGGTATCCATTGCACCCCATATCTCAAGAACAAGAGCCAATTTGTAATAGAGCAAAGGTGTTTGACACACCCCAAGGGCCACATTCACAGGACCGTCAAATAATGGTGCAATCACACATGAAAACATCCTGTGACTCATGCTCCTAATCTGCATGGTGTGCACAACTGAACCACACAGTCATATCAACATGACACCACAGTGTCCATGTAGTACCCCAAAAAGAACACAGCACAATTAACAAAGTCCCAGAGTGCCTTCACATGTACAACCAAACACATGAGACCACAAGCAGGATGCCATACTACAAATGTGATGCTAACAAACTCCTGTTAGGACAGCCCTAGAACCACAATGTGTGTCATATAACAGTAAACTGTTTCATTGGCCAAGCCATTCCCTGGCAACCACTATGCCCACAACAAAAAGTCACATCAAAGCAGTCATGTTGAAACCGGAAAAATTTGCACTGCAAGAAAAATGCACATTTTACCTTATCCCATGGGAGCCTGTATCATCGCGACCGTGCAGTACACCAACCCCTCCCCCCCTCTGCCAGCCTGGAAACCACCAAACCCTCATTCTGTTTCCTGTGAACGCATAGAGCTGCTAGTTCCTTCACAATTCCTGCATACATCATTCCATGCCAAAATCATCTGTAGAGAAAAACAATTCAATGTGAGTGCCGGCAACATATCCATGCACCCTAACATACACCAACATGTGCCCCCCGAGTGTCATGCTACAAATGCATACAATAACTCACGAGCCACCCATCACCATGTTTCCTGGCACACATTCTGTCACCTCTGCCCACCTCATGCCAATACAACATGAACAACCCACACAGTTACACCTTAGTCACCCACAACCCCTACACTGCCCGTCACCACTGAGTGACATGCTGAAGGTACCTTACCAACACATGCATCTCGCCACAGTCAGCATGACACTGAGACAACCCCCAAAAAGAGAACATTGAGAGGATGGAAACCGAGGTGCACCTTTGTAGAATTATCAATGCCATGATATGCCACCCCCTCATCAATGTGGCAGTGTGACAATGTAGTGAACACGCATTGGAGTCCATGATTCTAAACCCAAGAAAAAATTAACCAAAATCTCACCAATTGCACAAAAAACAGGATCTTGCAGAAGGCAGCACTTCTCAGCGGCAACTGTCAGACTGGAAGGCTAGTCAGCGAGGCCACTGGCATGAAACACATAGCCCTGAAATCTTTGTTTGCTAATTTGCACAATGTGCGCTGTTCACATTCCTAAAAGCTTCATCATTTCACCGGAAAATTGTGCACAGCCCGTGTTCTGCATTGTGTGCTGTTTTTGATGTAATACAGCATTCTCTGGGGCACTTTTGCCATGATTTCAAGGCTTTCCACAGCAACTGGCCTATTGTGGATGTGCTGCAAGATGGCCGCACTTTTTTACAACTTGGGTTCTCACTTGGCCTTCCCTCACTCCCTCCTCCCATTGGTTGCCATTGGTCTAGAAAGGCCAATCATGGCAACTGGGAGGCGGGAGCCGGCCAATCCACAAAGGCCCATGACTAAGGCCCCTGTCTGCTCCCTGTCCGCTTCCAGAACGTGTCTCGGCATGTATTATCCGTGGGTAAAACTGTTATCCCTGATGCCCCTCTAGTTATATCAATGTGCCTATGTGAGTGTGCTCCATACCCCCTATCTTACTTGTGCTTACTCACCAATCTGCATCCTGGTGATGTAGCCACCCTGCAACATGTGGTATGGCTCACCTAAATGTACTAACCTGATTGACTTTGCATCCTGGTGTTGCAGCCACCCTGCTACATGGGTTATGGCTCCCCTAAATCCTGGTGTTGTAGCCTCCCTGCAACATGGGGTATTGCTCCCCCAAATGTACTTACCTGATTGACTTTGCATCCTGGTGTTGCAGCCACCCTGAAACATGGGGTATGGCTCCCCTAAATGTACTTACCTGATTGACTTTGCATCCTGGTGTTGCAGCCACCCTGCAACATGGGGTATGGCTCCCCGAAATGTACTTACCTGATTGACTTTGCATCCTGGTGTTTCAGCCACCCTGCAACATCAGGTAAGGCTCCCCTAAATGTACATACCTGATTGACATTGCATCCTGGGGTTGCAGCCTCCCTGCAACACAGGGTATGGCTCCCCTAAATGTACTTACCTGATTGACTTTGCATCCTTGTGTTGCAGTCACCCTGCAACACGGGGTATGGTTCCCCTAAATGTACTTACCTGATTGACTTTGTACCCTGGTGTTGCAGCCGCCCTGTAACATGGGGTATGGGTCCCCTAAATGTACTCACCTGATTGACTTTGCATCCTGGTGTTGTAGCTGCCCTGCAACATGGGGTATGGCTCGCCTGAATGGACTTACCTGATTGACTTTGCATCCAGGTGTTATAGCCGCCCTGCAACATGGGGTATGGCTCCCCTGAATGTACCCAATACATGTAACTACTACTAGTTCCTTGTAATATAAGCACTCTAACCAATCTCTTAAGCTTAATTGCCTAGATACCTCAGAGTTTGGTGTGATATATAAATAACATAAATAAAAATAATAAAATAAATACAATAAATAAAAGAGATAAATAAACAGAAATGAGAAAGCAATGATAAACAGAGGCCAAGGACAAACACACACACAAGGGAGCATGCAAAAGGAAAGTGCAAGAGAAGTCAGATTTCACTGGTAATGGATTGAATTGGGTGAATTGTGCATTGAAATGAAGTCAGCATTGAAATGCACCCAGCAGCTGTCAACATGCCTCATAATAAGTGACGGTGCACCCTGTATGGTACATGGTCACGATGGCAACCTACAGAGAATGGACAGTCATGTGTGACTGGTGTCTGGGCAGTACATTGCATCCCAAAAATGTTTAGCAATGCTGGTATGTGTGTGGATTTGTCTTGGGACAGCAACCCAAAAGGGGAAGAAGCACCAAGATTGGACAGTCTGCATGGTTAAGAATTACTATTAAATGTTCTTCCCATGGGAAGCCGTGTGACAGCAGAGACACATGTGTAAAGTGCAAAGAAACACTCACCAGCCCACCTTAAAGACATATCACAGCACACAAACTGCCGCAGCAGCCACCCTCATGACACCTCACCAACTAAGACCCTAAAGTGACACCCACCCCCAACTAGGATCCCGCAACCAGTGACACCATGATAATCTTGAAAAAACAGCATGCATACACAAATCAGCCTAACAACACCATGTGTCACATGTATCCAAGAAGCTGGACCCCTTACCCCCAAACAAGTAAAATAAAAACAACCCCACACAATGCCAGAATCCCTGTCACAAAACACAAGTCACACCCTGAGTGCACTTCAATTACCTGCACATGTAATACACCTGGCTTGCATCCACTACATCCCACCTGCAAATACATTTGCAAATGGCATAGACATGCATTGCAGCAACTTCAAGATACTGGCCATCCCGACAACTCATGTAGGGAACACAAATGTAGGCATGCACAATCCAGTGTACAAGGATCACTGAGTGCAAGAAGGTGACAGGACACAAAGTGATGATTGATGAGCAGTGGAGTGGAGCAGGAGAGAGTGAGAGAGACAGACAGGAAAAAACATTGCAAGGAGGAGTCTGTTGCGAGCGGAGATAAGGACGGACCTGACTGACATCACAGTGTGTGAGGGCATAGACAATCCACCCTAGGGAAGAAGATGGAGACATGAATACCTCTTCAAGCAGCATCTTGGTCGGAGAGCAAGGAAGGAACATAGATGGACAAGAACCACATGTAGTGGTGCATGAAGGACAAAAGTGGGTGACGGCGAAGGGCAGACTGGCAAAGAATGGGCACATGTGAAAGGTCAATTACGAGCTCTACATCAGAATAAAAGCACTGGCAACACACACCCATTGCAGAGAAATCACCCAAAGACACCAATACGCTACACCCCTGCAAAGAAGGCACTGCAACCATTTACTCAGACCCTACACCAACCAACATACACCCCTGTACTACAACACTGCAAATATACCTACAGCTGTTCCCTCACCCCCCAACACACCACACACCCTGATTGAGACTTTCACAGGAGGTGTGGATGGATTCCAGGGTGCACTTGCAACTCACTCAGGGAGAACAGATGAAGACAAGCTGTGGGGAGTGGACAATCATACAAATGCGCGGGTCCACAATGTGGGCATGCAGTGTTCACTCACTGACAGTGGCAGATGACATGAAGAAGGAATCAAAACAAAAGAACATGTAACACACCCTGGTGCAGATAACCAACACATTCAAACAAAGAAAAGTGATGTCATTGTGTGACACTGAACCAGTCAATCACGGGAACACGTGTGCATATTGGTCTAACATGACATGCATCAAGTGTGACAAACATGTCCTGTGGAGTCAATGCACACAAGGGGCCAGAATGATAGTCTATGTTATCAAACGCTGCAGCGGAGGATGATGATACAGGAGAATCAATGTGTTTGGCACATGGTGAACAGTGGCATGTCTGGGCAGGTCATGGAAGTGTAGAAGGGAGTGGATTGTGAAGTGACACAATCAAAGAGAAGTGTGCACAGGGAGTACCCCTGCAGGGCATGTTAGGAAACATGTGGACAGGGGGAATAGAAGCGTGACAGTAAGGACATATCATCATGGTTGGTCAAGCAGATGCACAGTGAATGGATGTCATCAATCAGAACATACATACACACATAATGAAACATTGCCTATTGTGTGTATAGTGCCGTCCATTCACTTCCAATTCAATCATCTAAGTGCATCCACACAAACAATGCACATGGATAGATGTGTAACTGCACATACACAGACATGCATCTGCCCAGACATTCCCCAAGACACAAGGTTAAGCCACCAGTATGTCAAGATGTGTACTGCATTCCAATACCATGGTGACCAATAACACTGACACAACATGCGAGACATAGCACATGTTAACCTGCTGACTGAGCTGGCATGATGTGATTCCCTCATTACCTCCACCAGGAACTGTGCCTCCAAATATGTCAGAGGTGTGCCAGTGACTGGCAGAGAGCATGTTGACTAGGGAAGCAAAAGTGTGCAGGGTTGAACTCCCATGGAGTGCAGTCATTGCATGAGCTGCAGCACTGCAAAAAAATGGGACAATGTATTACAACAGCTGAATTTCACAATCATGCATAAAGCACACATGTGTTAGATTCACTTAACCCAATGTTACATGCACACACCCTCCTGTTTCCCATGATGTCACCATGGCAGTTGCCATCACTGTGCATGGCTGCCTGTCCACAACTGCATCCATCATGCCCCTGAGAGTACAACTGCACATGTCAAGGGACCCAAACATGAATAAAATCCACCTTGGAAAGGGACAAAAATAAAATCCCACATCCAGGCCTAGTGAATAGAATAAACAACCAAAAAGTGTTCATGAAGAATCAAGGGCAACCCAAAATAAACTCTGGCGATAGAGAACAAAAAAAAATAACGATCCATCACGGGGAGGTGGGAGGATTCCACCCTGAAAAAGGTAGGGGTAGGGTACATGTCAATTTCCACAAAAAACCTCCTTGGGTTTATGGACCTCATGGCAACGGTGGACAAGGAGGCTGGCATGTGCTGGTGACCCCATCCTACGGTTGATCTGCAGGAGGACATGGTATTGGAGCCACACCATGCAGTGCCAAGGCCTGGTCTTCATTGGCCACAGCCAGCTGAGACAGCACAGTGAGGTTGGTGCGATCTCCATGCATTTCCTCACAGATGGCTGCAGAGTTTGTATGCACGCTCACACCTGAAGGCATTCAACTCCTCATTGATCAGTGTCCTAGTGTTCTTCATGGATAGCAGTCCTCATGATGAACATTTCACACTTTAGGGCTTCACTATGTGCCTGAAGATCAGCCCGTCGGCCCTTAATGTTCGCCTCCATATGCAGTCTGTGGGAGAAGCATGAGTACCGCATGACCTGCAGCTGTTGCTCTACCCGGGCCACTGGTGGGGTCATGGACTTGGCCATCTTATCCAACGCAATCCCATGTCGGAGTGCGGCATGGGAATGCCGCACTCCGACGATGATCAAATCGTCCGCATACATTAAGAAAGGTATGCTTTTATTTGCTAATTTTGGTGGATCCGTGCAAATGTTGTTAAAGGTCTCTCCCACATCAGATATGAAAAAATTGAACAAAGCTGACGCTGGCCCTCTAAATGTTTTGACTGCATGTGATAGTTTACCATCGTTTGTTAATCTGATCTGTACGCCGTTGTCTGTATGCAGATCTTCAATTAAATGTATAATATATTTAGGGCAACCTTGGCATGTGAGTTTTTTTATTAGCAATTCACGAGAGACAGAATCAACCACAGCCCGTAGGTCTATATATATGATGTATAACGGCTGTTTAATTGTTTTATGATACTCAATAACTGATGTTAAAGTAAGTAGGTTGACACAAGTTCCCATTCCAGCTACAAATCCAGTTTGTAGTGGATCTCTGGCTCCTGATTGAAATGTCCATTGTTTGAAGTCCCTGAGAATAAATCTCGAGAAAAGTTTGACTGAGGCATCCAGCAAAGAGATCGGTCTTTAATTTTTGGGTAACTTTCTGATAATAATAATCGCCGATTTCCACGTTACCGGTATTTTGTTTGTTTTTATAACCTAACTGAAGATGAGATATAAGATCTTTGCCCATTGGGCTGGATTTTGTCTGAATGTAAAATTGCTTATGCCATCGGGACCCGGAGCCCGTGAGTTTGAAAATGTATTTATGTAGTACAAAACATCTGCTACTTCAATGTTCAGTCCTTCATAGTTAGAGTATTCAGTTCGGATTTTACTGGCCTCAGACTTTCCCTTCTTGTAAATGTTGCTGAAGTATGTTGTCCAGTCTAATTCACTCACCCCGTTAATTTGAATGGTTTTTTGAGTAGTATTGGTACTGGCATTAATCAATGCCCATGTTTGTCCCATGTCTTTATTGAGACTACTTCTCAACATGGACTCTCCATCTTTTTGAAACATGTTGATTCAATAAGCTCTAAGCCAGTTTTTATATTGGCAGTTGAGTGTTTTTATTCTCTTAAATCTATCTGAGCAGTTTGAGCTCAAAATAAGTCTTTTGTTTTTTCTTAAAGCTGTTTTTTTTGCTTGAACAAGAGCATCAAATTCATGTCTCGGTTTGAAGTATTCTAACTTTTGGTCCTTATACATTACAGTGTAGAGGTGAAGAAATGATGTGTAGTTAGTGGAGGACATTTGACTGTCTTGCATGTTTAGCTCAATTTTTTTTCAAATTCAAGTTCTGCCCATTCCATTTTAATCTTGTTCTAGCATTGTTTGCTGTTAATTGATGTTCACAAGTTCCACTATTTCTCTGAGTGGTCGAACCCGCCAGAATCGATTTTAGATTTAAAACTTTGTGGTCACTATGTATCTGCAGAAGAACGGTGAAGCTTATAGCTCTATTAAATGTCTCGAGGTTTAGGTATACATAATCAATTATTGAGGATGCTGTTCCTCTTCCCCATGTTATGTTGGGAGTAATGTCCCCCGGTATTGAGCCATTGCACATGACTAGTCTATGATCTTTTACTAGTCTCTTCCATCTTAAACAGATTAAATTAAATTTTTGGTTATGAGTTGGTATAATTTGTAAATTTATGTCACCTGCCATTATCACCGTCGTGTTCTCCGGAGACTCCATTATGGTGTTCAGTATAGACGTTTAGAATGGCCATTGTGCCTTCCAGATATTCCAACCTAACAAGCTGCAAATACGGGTTTGGAGTTAGCCATGGGGAAAGGCGCCAACTCCTATGATTCTTAGTGATTACCATTAGGCCAGATGAAGGTCTTCCGCATCTCCCAGACTTTGCTGGATTAAGCAAAACAGTGTGGTCCTCCCAGGTTGGGCTAGTAATTAACCATGTTTCTTGTAACATTATGATGTCATGTGGGGCAAGAACTTCGGCACTGGGGCCCAATAAATGAATATGACCACAGGTGTTCCAGCTGATTAGGGAGATGTAACTTTGTTCTCTGCTTGGAGACTATCTCCAGCATTGAAAATTCAACTTTGAAATTTTTACTTTGTATGTATGGTTTTTTACTTACCATGGAAATTGGGTGATTAGGTGAACCCCACAGGAATGCATAGGGGTTGCCTGTTGGAAACAACAGGTTGTATGGGTGTTTTGTTCTAGATAATCTCCAAAGGCCAGGAGATAGTACCCCACTCCACCTGAAATAAGTGAATACACAACCTATAAATACATGAACAAACCTTTACATCTGATATTCCCACCAGTTTGTCGAAGAACACGAGTGCCCCTCAAATGTTTTGTTATGTTACATTTACTTCTGGGAGTCAGAGGGTGGGACACGTGCAGTACCAGTGAAAGTACTGATACCAAGGAGAATCCTGGAGGCAAGGTTCTCATTGAGAAAGCCATACCCACATATGAGACGGTATGGTCGCCATTTGATTGAAATCCCAGAAGAAGCAGGACCAATGAATAAAAGAGCAGATTGGTACCATCACATTAAGCCAGACTGATGTACATGGAAGAGATGCAGAGATAAGAGAAGTGAATATAGTCTATAAGGCATCAAGACAGTATCAAGATATGTGACATCTCAGGCTCGAGATGAGGAAACTTATTCTACAGAAACAATGAAGATATCAAGTCATTTTACACGTGTACAGATGCAAAGAAACACAAGCTGACAAAGTATTCTTGAGGCTGGCTATGTAGTGAATAGATTGCGGCATGTGCCAATGTATACATATGTAGGAATGAAGTAGAGAATGGATGTTTCCACAACGTGTTATAGCAGAGCTGGACCAAAGAAGGATGGCCTTTTTTCCAGTGTGTCGCAGTTAAAAAACAACAAAATTGGAGAAGTGAATCACAGAAAGCCGAGGCTGGATGAGCCCCAAGAAGCCAAGGTCTTATCAGACTGGTTACAAAAATAATGAGGTGATGGCACCAACCTGATGTCACCCTGCGCCCAAGTTGTATGTAATGTATGTTCAAATGTAAGGTGTCACAGAGTCTGAAGGGACAAAGGTCAAGACCCCACCTCACAATACTAGCATATATGACACGCCCTCCTTCATTGATTCTGCGCCACACTCGAGAAAATTCAATTTAGAAGATTGATTTGTTATTATAAATCACACTTTGCCCATAGGTGACACATGTTTTGGCAAAAAACTCATTGGCCCTCATTACGACCCTGGCGGAATTCGGAAAACGATGGCGGAAATGCAATACCGCCATCGAATAGCGCTCGGTGCGACTATGACCCGTCACCGCAAAGTACGATGCCATTAGCGACACCGTAGTGAACGCCAACGCTAACTGCACCAAGCACGCGCGCGCGCGCCATGCCAAACCGTAAACACCACCATGGCGCAACGGTACGCCAATTCCGACCCCAGCGGACATGTACCTAACGCCATCAAGCATGGCGGAATGCACCATTCCGCCATGGTGAGAAGTACGGCATCGCGAATCAACCGTAAACGGCCCCACTGACTGCCCGTACACCGCTCCCTGCCCACAAAGTACAACTCCCCGTAGGTGCAACGAAGCCACAATGCAACCAGTGAAATGCACAAGTCACCCATGCATGCCAACGAACAAATGGACCTCAAGAGGGGCCAATGGGAGCTGCAGGGCACAGATGGCACGAATACAGAAGCCATCCCAATGGACATGACCACAGTCCCCCACCAAGAAACGCACGCAAACACAGGCACCTGTGACCAGCAATATTCAGAAAATCACAACATTCCACCAGTCCACCTGGCTGACCGGCATCTGTCACACAAAACCCAATCCCCCGCCCCTGAGCATGACAACATTCAAACTGTCATATTGGCAGCCCCCATCCCTGACCTCACGGGCTTCGTAGGCAAATGCGCCCAGTACAGGACCACGCAACAAAACTCCGAAGCTGGAACCCAATGCAGATCCCCTCACAATACATCGCTCCCCAAATAGGAATATGCCACATCACTTGCAAAGAAGAACGCTACACGGCCCATATCAGAATAGAATTTTAATGCACATCAATATCACCAAGCCCATACAGCCATCAGGCCATGAACTCCAAAACACATTTCACCATTGTGGGCTGCATCCGCAAGAAATGACCAGCCACTACTCGTGTGACGCCCTGTTCCCTCATGGTACACAGAGCCACATACACGTACGAAAAGGCAACATGGAAGCGCACAGAACCGCAGGGCCGTCCCAATGGGGAGGCACTAGTCCAGCTGAAAGGCCGAAATGTTGCTCCGAGCCACCAGTACTGCGTAAGGGCATGTGGCCCATTGGCGATCGTCCCATAAGATCGTAATGCTGCTCCACTGATTAACACGAAGCAGCAGGTGTCGGGAGTAAAATCCATCTGCAGGAGTGGCATACAGATGGCAGTGGCAAAAGGGGAGGAGATACCTGTCAACCAAAAGAAAAGAAACAGAATAGAATGGCCATCAGAACTACATTCGAACAACTCACTTCAATGATCACACTAGATCCACAGCCATATGCATGCAAGCCCACTCCAAAGGATCATCACCACCCCAAAACCACTTGCGAATCATAACTACCTATATCGAGGTGAAAACACCATCACAAACGAGTGTACCTGTGCATGCGCCTGTGAAAACAGAATCCTTCAGATGGGATTGGTAACGTGCATGGACACAAGTGTCTGAAGGCGCGTCGAGACAGGGAGGGCTCAACAAGGCCAGATAGACGATGGTCCCACTATGGCAGCCCTGCATCACATAGCGCAGGGGGGGGCGGACAGATCCCAAGAAGCCCTGTACATGGCAAACACTGTATCAAATCACCTGCCCATGCATCCATTCATCATTCCCTCATCCCGTAATGAAAACGCCTGAATATTTACTCACATAACATTAGAAATATCCATTGAGTCTGTGCGTTATGCAGCCTGCAAAATCCACAGTGCCCCAGCACGTAATTCCAGTCTAGTGAAGTAACATGTATTTGGGAACGTCCTGCCTTATCGTCCACTACGCAATTGCGCATCCCATACTATTCATATCAATCATAGCATTCTCGCCATGGCCCCTGTCCCAAGGACATTGAACAATAGAACGTTATATTTGCAGTCAGACCTGTGGGCATCTCCTCGCCGCTAGCTGAAAACCGAAAGCGCCGCCCTTCGAATTCCTCATTTGCAACATCACGTCGAAGAGGCATCTGTGGCCGTTTGAAAACACTAATTAATCCATCGAGTGCGGCTGTGTGTGAAAATGGCAACTGCCTTCACCCACGAATGGGACGCCCCGCCCGTCGTTGCAACTCGGTACAGTGATGAATGAGGGCCCACCGTTACTCGAGTACTACGTTCCACTGACCCTTCACAACTCTGTTCGCGACTGCACAGATAGTATGTGAAACAATGGGACCACAACAGAATGAACATATCAACCAATGTTACACGGCCATCGGGTACAAATACAAGATTGCAATAGCAAGATGCCATTCCACGAATTGCAGCGTTGTGCGCGGGACGTGCTCGGCCAAAGGGGAGAGCAGTTTGCACAGGTGGAATGAATCACCACAGGTGGAGGCCATTCAGCCTGGAAACACATAAATTGCACAGCCAGTCTCCTCCCACAACCACACCGAAATGCTACCGGCAGGACTCGCGATGTTGGCCCTGGGGGACCTGATAGCACTGCAAGTACTCCAACTCCAAGAAGAAGACGAACACCAACTACAACCGGCCGCACGGAGGAGACGCAGGAGGAGGAGGAGGCCAAGGCAGGGCCAGCAAGGGCCGCCAGCACAGCCACTACCACCACGCAGGCAGCCCGCAATCCCACGCCTCCGAGCACATCCGTTCAACCTCACTGATGAGCAGATCCACACCCTCTACCGTCTGGACCGGGACACCATAACCGCCATTGTGGACATGACACAGGCTGACCTTGTCAGCATGATAGATAGCCCAACCGCCATCCCACCCCTACTGAAGGTGGTGTCTGTACTCCACTTCCTGGCCACAGGCACCTACCAGCACACAGTCGGACAGTTGCATGGCATTTCTCAGCCACTGTTCTCACGGACACTATTGCAAGTGCTCGATGCCCTCCTGCAGCACGCAGACGACTACATCTCTCTACCACGCTCGGAGCAGGAAATTACCAACACAAAAGTGGGATTCCATGCACTTGGCGGCATACCGGGTTGCATTGGTGCCATCGACTGCACCCATGTGGAATTGGTCGTCCCACATGCCATGGAGGCCCAGTACCGCAACCGAAAACAATTTCATTCCCTGAATGTACAAATGGTGTGTGACTCCAACAGGATCATTACACATTGTTGTGCCCGATTCCCTGGATCAACCCATGATTCTATGGTCTTGAGGAACTCTACAATACCACGCTACATGGAGCGACACGCAGGGAACAGATCCTGGCTACTCGGTGAGTCTCATTACATGCATGATAATGTGGGGTATGTGATTCGGCAATGACCTGGCAGGAAGGGGGGGGGTGTGCGTACGTAGCAATGGCATTCCACATCATACGTTTCTCGTCCACATACAGGTGATGCTGGATATCCACTGAAGAGATGGCTCCTCACACCAGTCCGGAACCCACGGGACCAGCATGAGGAGGACTACAACCATGCCCACTCACGTACCCGTGTAGTCATTGAACAGGCATTCGGCCTACTGAAGGGTCGTTTCCGCTGCCTCAGCAGGTCTGGCGGGGTACTCCTGTACCGCCATGAGAAGGTTGCAAAGATGGTGATGGCATGTGTCATGCTCCACAACATGTGCGTACGTAGAAATGTGCCCATGCCCCCTGACGCAGAACTGCAAGCACCTGAAGATGGTCATGATGAGGGTGGGGATGTGGCAGCACCTCAGGGAGTCTGCGAGGCACCGGAGGCCCGTGACATTCGTCAGCATCTCATAGATGCATGCTTCTAGCACTCACGCCTGGTGGCTGATACATGGACACGGGACTCGTGGCACTGTGTGTGTCTGGGACATGCACAATATGGACTGTACGCCTATGATGGCCTAGTACACAAAGATCAATGTCCACACATCTCATTGGTTGATCGTGCACTTTTTATGGCATATGTGATATCATGTTGTACACCCTATCGACCCGCCACCCAAGTGAGCCCAACACACCCCCTCCACCCTCCCACCTCCCCCCCGAACACCAGTGTCCAAAGATGCTCATCGTCCGTGGGCAGTCGCTATTGCAAGCCCCCTCTGCGGGTATCAGGGGCACCCCTGCCTGTGGAGCGCAGGTTCCTCCCAGATCTACGTTGGGGGCTGCCCTGGACGGAACTTGCAACGGATGATGTCTCTGCCTGCTCACGTCCATGCATGTCCCTAAGGGTTTGCGAGAGCTCAGTGAGCACACGGCGCACTGCGGCAAGTTCACCACATACGTCTTTGGACGTCGCATGCAGTTCCCCCCTCAGGCTCTCGGTGCTTCTCTCCATTTGGACTCTCAGGCTCTCGGTGCTACTCTCCATTTGTGCCCTTAGTGTCTCTGTGCCTCTCTCCATTTGTGCCCTAAGTGTCTCAGTTGATGTTTCTATGTCTGCCTTAGTGCCCCCACATTCATCGGCATGGTCCTTGAGGAGCGTGGCCAGTTGCTGCTGTTGCACGATTAACTGGTCGAGGGACTGTTGCCTCTGCTGGGCCATGGCCATTTGCGGGGGTGTCACAGAGGGGCTGTTGTCCTCATGTTGCCCTGCCACAGGGCTTGTGGGGGATGGCCAGTCGTCGTCTTGTGGGTGCCCCTGCGTGGTATCCTCATGTAGTACGGGATGGAACAGACAGGGGGATTGGGACAGGTCATGGATGGATCTGACTTCGACATCCCCGTCTTCTGTGTCGGAGCATGCTGCCATCAATGGGGTGTCACCTATGGTGCTGCTGCCACCGGAGGCAGTGCCTTCTGTGGCATCCGTTGGGGGGACCTGTGGTGGTGGTGTTGTGGGCATGCTGGCTGCTGGGGTGCCTGTTGATGTTCCCTCCTGTGTGCTGCCACCTGATTTGTGCTGCTGCCGTGTCTTGATGCGTGCAGCTGAGGTGGAGGGTCTTTGGCCGTCGGTCTTGGCCCTCTTTGCAGGTGTGCTGGTAGGGGTGTCCTGCAGCTCGTCGTTTGGATCGGACCCTGTGGTGGAGTAAAGGAGGGCGAGGGTTATTGGTGGGTCTGTGGGAATTGGAATGGCATTGTATCACATGCATTGGGGTGGTACCTGAGGGTGATTTGGGTCGGGGCCTTGGAGGTGCTTCCATTTGTGTGTGGAGTGAGGGTGCAGTTGTTTGGCAGCCTGCAGTTAGGGTGTGCCTGCTGCACGTGTAGTGCGTGTTTTAGGGGTTTTTAATTATTTATGTATTTATTGTGGGTTTTAACGTGCGCTATCAGGCCAATGTGTGTGGACGTTCTCCTGGACATGTGTTTCTGTTGCACTATGGGGACACATGGTGCTTCACATGGATGGACTTTGTGGATTTAGCATTGTTTCATTAGGCCCACCTACCTGATTCTTCGGATGTCTGCACTCCTTTCTCCATCCCTCCGACTCCCTCTATGCTCTCCATTCCGATGGTGGAGGCACAGATTTCTTCCCAGGGGGTCAGCTTGATTGGTGATTCCGACCCTCCCCCGGTGGCTGTGGCAATGTTGCGGTTGGCAGAGAGTATGCTGCGGACGCGTATCCGCAGGTCGTCCCATCGCTTACGGCATTGCTGTGGGGTGCGGGGTGCGGTCCCCACCGCACTTACCCGCTGTGCCACCAGAGCCCATATGGCCTTCTTGTTTGCGAGTGCCGGCATTCTCCTGGAGGGTCTCTGTTAGCACGGTGAGTTCCTCACGGGAGAAGTGGACCTGCCGCTTGCGGTCGCACGCTTTCTTCGCTACTTTTCCCATTTTTCTTGGTTTCGCTAGGGTGGATGACGGGTTGGGTTGTGTCTCAGGGTGGTGATTTTAGTGGTTGTGTGGTTTTAGTGGTTTTATAGGTGTACGGCGGGTTGTTTCCCGTTCCGGGCCCGTGTTTTAACTTCCGTTTCCGTATATTTCCGGTCACCGTACTTTACGGTAGGCGCACACTGCGGTGTCCGCTGTGATGGGTGGCGGTATTGCACCTAGGGCGCCGTACGGCGGCGGTGTGGGCCGTTTTGGGGTCATTTCCGCCATCGCGGACTTTGCACTTCCGCCATGCCGTGGTGCTCGTGCCCGATGGGTCGGAATGGGCCGCACTTTGCTCCTTCTTGCAATGGCGGAAACGCTATTTACGCTGTGGCGGTCCGGTCAGTCACTTTCCGCCAGGGTCGTAATGAGGGCCATTGCCTTTTTCAAACCAGGGCTTTATCCACTGTCTCAAGGAGCTCTGACTGTTCTACAGTTATTAGTGGTCAGCGTAGTAACTGGGTTAAATCCCACTGTGTATGCCGAACTGGACAGCATGTAAGCTGGGGGGCATGATCAGACATTAGTTACAATCGTGTGAAAGAATGAAACTCCGGGTCAGAAGGCATGGACGAAAACAAGGAAGATTTCAGAGGTCTACTAAGAAATAGTATTTTAAATGCACTAGAGCTTAAATTTGTTGTCTTCAGTCATGTGGATGGATGAAGTTGGACAAACATGATGAACCACACCTACGCAGAGAGGCAGAGCATGCCTCTACTCCCCTTTATTCTCCGGGCAAGGAACATTTCCAAGGCCAAGTTCAAAGCCTTAATTGACATGTAGACCACTGAGGTGATGATAGATGATCTGCTAATTGGTGGGAAGCTATGGTTATGACCAGCTCACCAGCACCTGGAAGTTCAGCCTGCGTGCTGCTAACGTGGGTGGAAAGGTACTGACGGATGTAAGAGTGCCAACCAATTGTAGGGGACTGCATGATTAAGAGCTCTATAGGTTGTGTAACCAAATAGGATGTTGTATGTTTAGTGACATTCATAGTGACCTGTTTGAGGGGAGGGCTTAGTTGCCCCACCTGATGTTAAGGAGCCTATCACTTTCTTAGACTAGTATGGAACGTATACTTAGATGTTCCCTCGAAGCCTATCACATTTTCCACTAGGTTTTTGTAGTTTGCCTTGTAGATTGACGTTAGTAAGTGCGTAGGTTAACGTCATCAATGACGAGTATTTACTATAAGTATGATATGAGAAAACATGCTATGTGACGTCTGTTGATGTCCGTTGTACTCCCTGCTTTATATCATTGATTTTAAAACAGTTAACTTGTGCGAACTTCCTTAGTCGTTTTGATTATTGATGTTTGAGTAACTTCTGCATTCCCATTCATCTCAAAGTATTGCTACCTCGTCTTAAAGGGCTGGGTCAGCTGTGCAGGTTCACGTGGTAGTGGATACGATGGTTTGAGAGCCATCGACCTAAGTAAGCTTTGGGTTCCCAGCAATATCGCATGTCCTTTGCCACCCGGCTCAAAGGACGTGAAGCTCCCTGTAGATAGCAGAAATAGTTTTTAAAATTAAGCCTTGCAAGCGTAGGTGTGACGGGTCCTCAGTTTACATGAAATCCCCTCCCGACTTCTACAGGAAGCCAAACGGATGGAAGGTTGAAGCAGCTGATAAGGAGGAGGTGATCCCGAGAGTCGGAAGTCGAAAAAATCGAATGGTGAGTAAAACTGAGTGAGGTGGCAAAATTGGGAATGGGCAGTGAGTGGAGAAAGTGATAAGGGGAAACAAGTAACGGAGGGAGGTTGGGTAAAGACAACTCGAGACGATGAGAATCGAGTTATTAAGTAATTGACTTGAGGAGAGGAACCAAGCAATTAAACTGTGAGATGAGGATCGGCACAGTAGAGTAAGCCCAGTGTCCTGCGTCACAGCATGTAACAGAAGGAGTCATATCTAGAGTCCCATTAGCGGATGATGTAGGCCACGACCTTGTTTAAAGACTTGTCTAAAGAGAACAACTCACATCCCAATCAGGGTATTTTTTAGGGGGCAGGTTAAGTCTCGAGGATCGCAGACTGAGACATATGCGGCCTGTAGAGTATGTCAGTTTGTTTGTTTGTTGTATGTGTTGTATAGAAATATATGTGGTGAAGAAATATTAGATGAATTAAGAGACATAAAAAGGAAAACACAAGTGAATTATTTATTTGTTGAAATTAACTTGATGGTCTTTAGTACATTAGTAGATTGGAGTAAAACATGATATAAAGGGTTTGGAGCTGCGACGATTGGTGCATGCTCATGTTATATTATTTTTCTGAAAAATGTATTTTTGAAAAAGTGCAAAGTGTAAAGGTTAGTATTTACAATCAAGTGTGACGAGTCAAAATGGAGGATATTACTCCACTTACACATCTATGCAAGCAATTGCCGAAACACGCACCTAAGCTTAACAATACAGTGCGGAATGGGTTAAAGGCACGGCAGACAAGAAGTTCATGCCATGGCCACAAGGGGGATCACTTTCAAAGGCAGTTTTCAACACATGACAACATATTTGCATGCAGCATACACGTGTAAGGAGTTAGATGAAAGGCTAGTGAGCTTAGAAATCTGGAAAATGTACCAGGAGGAAAGAGAAGAGCCGCCTCCTGAAGACTGGATACTTAACATATGCAAAGAGAGGTAAAAGGAGATAGTATAAAAGATGATGGAGTGTACCCATTAAGAGAACATAAAGCAGCGGCAGGGTACAGAAATCCGGCATATGAGTCGCTTGCGCATAGCAGAGACGAGGGTACCGAGATGATTCCTGAAAGAGAGCTGATCTCTAAAGTCTCAAGGGACAAAGAGAGAAAGGACAAGGAGAGAAGTGACCGACCAAGTACATCCTTAGATATAGGAAGAGAAACAAAGAGATGGAAGGGAGAATAGGATAAGGCTGATGAGGTAGTGCTCATACAGAACAAATGGATGAGTGGTCAGATTTTGCTCAAACTTGATGGTCAGAGCATTAAGGAAGTAAGGCAAAGGGAAGATCGAGACAAACAAGACAGAAAAGATAGGGACAGTGAGGAACGAGTGAAAGAAGATGGGGCAAAAAGGAAGGATAGACAAAGACGAGAACAGTTGCAAGAAAGGCAGATGAACAGAGGAAATATGACAACAGACAGAGGGCAATCGAAGAACTAGAAAGGCTAGAAAGAAAGAGACAGGAACAGGAAGAACACAAATTAAGGGATACACGGATACAAAGACATAGAGATGAAGAAATATGGAAGGCAAATGAGAGAAGAAATATGAAAAGAACGGAGGAAGAAAGAGTGAGAGAAGAAGCACGGAAATGAAGAGAGATTGATGATGAAATAGAACAAAAGAGAAGGCAGAGAGCACGCAATATTGAGCATGTAGAAAAAAATTATCAATTGATCCTAATCCAGTAGTAGCATGTAGGACATAGAAGAATTATTTCCGACACATGAACCCATGCCAGGTCCATCTAGAGCAAATCTAGAGGATGAGTTTGACTCTAGGAGCATCAGAGATAAAGTCTATCATGATATGAGGACTAAGAAGGAACTGAAAGGAAAGGGTAAAAAAGATCGACTTGAAAGTATGCAGTTGTACGACAGAGATGGAGGCTGGTGTAGTTTTGAGCCTAAAGAGTGTCTTTAGACAGACTAACTCTGAATAGAAACTAAGAGGAGGGAAGTCATACAAGTTGGGGGCAGGATATATCAGATGAAGACAGAGAAACCTTACGTGGGGAGGAGGGAGGTAACGCATGTGGTCTTGAGGGATGTACTCCGATGGACAAGGAAGTAAGATGGTCAGATCTATATCTACCCAAATCGAGGGCGTCAGAATCTCTGACGCGACTATATCAACCTAGAGGGAGATTCCCATCGTGAGAAGTGGGACTCACCACCTTATTTGAACAGATTAAGATCGCTGCCAGAAACGAAGCGGTGTTGAACCTTTGTCCCTTCTATGGACAGCCAGATGATGGGGATGAGTGTGAATTTGGGATATCGCAGTTTCCTTTGTTAAAGAAAGGAGGAGCCAGACCACAGTCTATACCATGGCCACAGATGGATAATGACAAATTCAAGTGTAAATTCCAGAGTTTTACTTCTGCCACTGGGAAATGGATACATGAGTTAGAAAAAATGACGTGAGGAAACACGTTAGCTATAGGAGACATTAAAGGTCTTTTAGCCGCTATTCTTGGCAAGAGAGCAGACAATGTTTGGTCAAGAGCAGGATACTCAAGTGTCACTATGCAGAACATGGCTCACGATGGAGCACCATTTAATAACTGTAGAGCGGCAGTCTGGAAAGTGTTCAGAGTGCTGTGTCCGGACACGTCAGATATGGGAGCTATAATGACGAAAAAGATGCCGGAAAGGGATGATCCTCTTCTTTACATTCAACATTTTTAAGAACAATGGTCTTTGGAAACTCGCGAGCCTTGGGGGAAATCTATACCTGTATTTTATCATATACTATGCTAAGGGCTGCCAGAGCCAGTATAAAAGCAGCGCAAGAAGTTACTGGGCATGGAAGCGAAGCCACGGTCAGAAATTCAGCTGACCATTATGCATTACTGCAGACTGTTGTAGGAGAGGAATGGAAAGAAAGATGACCCTAGGAAAGGCGAAGAAGCAAAATTAGTGCATAATTTAAAAAAAAAATACGCCATAGAAGGGGAGAAGTTCACTAAAGGAGAAGGGTCGAGTTCACAGCAAATAGCAGGTATGCCACAGGTGAATAACCAAAGGCAGTACAACCAAAGTAATAATGGATTCGTACCACAAGGTAGGGTAGGTTTCCGAGGCAGAGGCTTCCAGAATAATCAAGGAGGCTTTCAGAATACTCAGGGACATTTCCAGAATAACGAGGGTGGGTTTCAAAACACGCAGAATGATAGTCACAGCATGCAGGAAGGGCAAATTAGGAGACCTCCTGTTGTTGGACATGTGGTATGTCAGGACACCTTGCACGCATGTGTAGAAGTCAAGAGTCCTTGCAAAATGTACAATTCTCAAGAGGGTGGACTACCTACCCACCTACATATACTCAACAGAATGGAGAGGGGTTCGACCAAAATCAGACAGTGCAGCAAACACAAGCGCCGAGAATGCAACCAGGTTTGCAAACACAGCAGACAATAATGAATCCGCCGCAAGGGAAGTTACAGTACTCACCCATGCATATACAACAGGGTACAAGTACAGGACAGTTAATGACTCCTAGGATATGGGGTGTCACTGTGGAAGAAGGAAATCCTTTCACTGGTACAGGAATACGCATATACCCAAAATAGGACAGCTCACTGGGAGAATTTATGTGTTCCATACTATCAGTGACACCCAATCCTCAAGAGGAACTGAGGGTTGATGTCAATATAGTAGGCAAATCTTTTTCTTTTTTAGTAGACACGTGGGCAACAAGCTCATGTATATGAGAAGGGAAATTTACGTTATCGGGGAATGCCATGAATGCTCAAGGTTTCAGAGGAGCTACAAGTAGAGTTCCTTTTGCCAAAAAATTGCCAGTCTTTTTAGGAGAATGTAACATGTCTGTACCATTATTATATTGAAGACAGACGCCTGTTAATATATTAGGTCGAGATTTAATGACAAAATTGAACATGAAGATTTCATTTACTGATGAAGGCACAGTATGTTCAATGCCAGGAATACATTATTTAAATGTGAGATCATTTATTATGGCATTCACAGGACAAATGGCCATACGAGGAGCACCATTAGAACCAGAGATTTTTCATTATGGGGTACGCATTTTGCTAACATGGTTACCAGGTTTAGTGGGTAAAACTGTGAGAATACCTGATGAGTTTTTATTCAGGCCAAGGATACTTATGGATGAAGAGGGAGGACAAGTCTTTACCTTACAATTCCAAGCAGCCATAGTGCAGGGAGAAATGGCTTTGCTTGATGGAACTGATTATGAAGGAAGATGATGGTGCACAGTGATTGATATTGGGGAAGGTTATAGATTGAATGACGTCACTGACGAGGATATGTTTAGAGACCATCTGTCAGATGACGAAGTAGTATTTGAAATGAGTATTACTTATTGGGTGAGAGCAATCAAATGTGAGGATCCTCAGAAAATGATGTTAGCATTGAAACATCCAGAGTTTTTCAATGAAGATATGGCAAAGGTGCCAGCCTCATTATGGACAACAGGCCCCTATGACATAGGCCTATTGAAGGGGGCTGGAGAAGTTAAGATTAAATTGAAACCAGGAGCAATGTTACCTCGAGCACAACAGTATCCCATGTCTCTAGAGGCAGATGAAGGTATTTTAAGATGATATCTGCCATGTATTTTAGTGACGTCAGAGTCAATCTGTAATACGTCACTGTATCCTGTGATGTGTGTGGCGTCTAGTGCAAGACCTTTGCCCGATTAACCAGATTGTAGAGGTTGAGTTCCCTCTAGTTCCTAATCCTGCAACAATCTTATTTAGAATCCCTGTTGAGGCATGATATTTCACGTGATTGAGTTGAAAAATGCATTTTCTCAATCCCATTGCATAAGGATTCTCAATATCTGACGTCATTTACGTTTTGTCAGACTAAGTTAAAAACCACAAGATTGCCTCAGGGGTGCTGTGAGTCTCCATCGATTTTCAATAGAGTCCTGCAGATGGACTTAAGCAATATTGATATGCAAAGTGTTGTGTAGCATATGTAGATGACATATTGGTCTGTAGCGTCTCAGAGGAAGAGTGCTGATGTGATTCAGTTCAGCTGATGATTATTCTTGCAGACAAAGGATATCAAGTGGATAAGGAGAAATGGTAGTATTGCGAAGCAGAAGTGCATTACATAGGTCAGTTAATTTCACATGGAGGAAAGAAAGTTACTCCTGAGAGAGCTGGGGCTATTTTGAAAACAGCAAAGCCAAACACGATAAAGCACTTGCGAAGATTTTTCAGACTATGCAATTATGTGAGAGCATCTGTCTTTGATTATAGTTGATATATAAGGCCCTTGTTGCAGGCTCTGAAAAAAGCACATGCAACCCAGGATAAATATTTTGGACTAAGGAAATGGAAGAATGGTTTGATGAGTTGAAAAAGGAAATTTGCACACTCCCGTTTTAGGGCTTACCAATCATGCTGAGGAATGATTTTTATTTTCACATATGAATGGCACAGTTATGGCATCAGTACTCACACAGAGAACCACGTTGCGGTACAAGCCTCTAGCATATTATAGTGGGATTCTGGACCCAGTAATGAGGGGTCACTTTCCCAGTGAACGGTCTTTGGCAGCCGCCACATTCGCCATTGAGAAGGCTGCTAGCATAGTAATCGGATGTTCAATGGTGTTATTTGTTGAACATGCTTTGTTTGCCATTTTGGAAAAACCAAAAGCTACATTGACTTCTCAAAGGGCTTCTGACTATGAGGTTGTTATATCAAATCCAGTGATTAAAATAGTCAGATGCAGAATAGTGAACCCTGCCATGTTTATAGCAGAACCATTGCCAGAAGATGGGCATGCACATGATTGCTCAAACTATGAGGAATTTTCTGATGAGATCCCAAGGGTAAAGGAAAAGGCTTTGGCAGTTGGAGTGATTCTCTTAATTGATGGTTCTTCTGGAATTGATCAAGATAATGGACAGAGATATACAAGTGCCGCTGTGGTAAAGCACAAATCAAATGGCGAGTTTGAAGTATTGATAAGTGTACGACTACCTTCTCACTTTCCGGCACAGGCGCTGAATTAGTGATGCTGATTGTTGCGCTTGAGAAACATGCAGACCAGTAAGTAACCATGTACAGTGACACCGCCTATGTGACATCAATGGTACATGCAGGGTTAGCACGTTGGAAAAGGATGAGCTACCTCAGAGTGGACAGCACTCCAGTGCAGCATGCCACCTTATTGGACAGACTCATTAAAGCACTACAACTCTCAGTAGCCATTGCAGTCGTTAAAGGAATAGTGCACTAAAAAATGTTATTGTCCCAAGCGTTCGGGCAAGTGGTTTAAAGCAATCTGTGATCGATTGTAGAAACATTTCCTATGCACCTTACCTTAGTTTTCCTCACTTTTACACATGCGAAATCAAGCATTGGGGCATGGCCATCTTGTGCTAATCTTATCCGTTGCCGCTTCGCTCTAAGTTGAACTGCCCTTGCGGTACTAAACCATATCCCCCACCCCTGAAGCTGACATCACTAGATGTGTACGACCCATTTCACAATGCGAATGCACGTCTCGTGCCAACGTTCTCTGTGCACCAGCTAATGTCTCCATGGAAATGGCAGGACGCCTCTTTTCTCATTAAGTATAAACAGACCTCTTCTCATCAGACAACATCAGAGTTGCTTTTTCAATCATTTCACTGTCTTTTATTGTATATCCTGTGACTCATTTCTGCTCTGTTCAGCTATCTTTGTTGCTCGCAGTCTGTGCCAACAGATACTAGTATGAGCATCGATTTTAATGTTGTCGTATAATGCCAAAAATACACCCCTACCAGTACGAGCTAGAGTATTCCGAGGCGGAATTAGTTGAAGGAGAAAGATGCAGAAACAATGGGGCATCGAATGACAGTTGGGAGGACGAATCACTGGATCATGAGCCTGAGCCTAGTTGCATGGAAGACATTTCCAACTGGTGTACCTGCAATCGGTGTGAGGTCATGCCAAGCGAGGAGGAGAACTGCTGCTGCAGAGAAAACACTGGATGCTTGGCCTACATATTGGAACAATACACACCACTGCTATGTATTACCGAGCTGCATGACTTCAGGGCAGCCTGCCTCACAATGTCCGTGTTGAGGATTAGGATGGCGTTAAGCACGAACTTCACGCAACATTTTGCCCTCGCAATCCAAGTAGCAAGTAAGTGTACTCTAGATGTGATGTCACTTAGACCACTAACATTTCATGTTTGTCTATTATTTTTTTGTAACTTTGATCTATCACTGCCAAATGAATGTAGTCTGGCAACTCAATGCATCTCTCGCGATTTGAGAAGATCATAGTGGTCATTTTATGTGTCTTTCACGTACAACCAAGAAACAATATTTCTCTGTGCCCCAAACGTTATGGATTGCATGGATGTTCACTTTTGTAATGTGTCTACACTTTAAAGCCCAAGTTGATTGATCCATGAAGTAACATTTGTACTGGCAACTATGCCATAGGATACAGATTGCATTTTCAACTAAGGTTTGACACTTATCAGGTTCATTTAAATACAGTTTGTATGTTTCTCTTCCACAGATGGTACAGACTGGTGGCCTATCGTTCGTTTACATGGTGGCTTCATGTGAGGCTTGGATACCGCGTTGGACGAGTAATTCCCGCCTGTGTTGTTGGAGCCATTCAAGTCAAATTCCCCAGTGACAGTGGTCAGTACAAGGGACTTTCCCACACTCTGCTGCAACCCGAAGTATACAATTTGTAGTACATTTGTGCCATCAACATCAGCAACAAAATAAAATACAAATCATCTTTTATGAATAGTAGTTTCAATTTTTCAGTGAATCAAATACACACTAACTTGTCCAGGCAGGGCTGGCAGGGTGGGAACAGCCAAGGTGCCAAACACCATGTACACTTCAAAGGTATCTTCCGCGCAGGGGCAATTGTTCACATTGCCTAGCCAGACCCAGTGTCTTCAGGCTCCTCTGAAGCAGACCATACCCTTGCAATCCACATAAGTATGTCTCCAGTCAGTAGTGTTCCGGCCGTTTTCTGCATGCCTCATTCCCATCCATCCCCCCTCCAGTATCAATGGCAGTTCACACCTGTGGCTGTGCCCTCCCAAGGGTGCTGGCAGGGTGGGAACAGCCGAGGTGTCAAACACCATGTACACTTCAAAAGTATAATCCACGCAGGGGCCATTGTTCACATGGCCTAGCCAGACACAGTGTCTCCAGGCTCCCCTGAATCAGACCGCAACAGAAACATTTCACGCATTCACATACACACCCACTTTCCTAATTCTTTATAAAACCCTTGATATTTATCCTGAGAACATCTGTGAGCACTGGAAGACAACTCGTGATTGTGCTAACTGTGAACATCTGAGAGCACTGGAAGTCAACTCTTGATCATGTTACCTGTTCTCCTGCTACTAACTGCCCTGCTTGCTGAATCTAATTGTTTGTTAGTCAAGGTAAGGGCAGGTCACCTATTAACTTCACTATAATCATCTCTTTCTGATCTTAAAATGTTTATATATTTCGTACGAATGTACCCAGTAGTGTAATGTTCATTAATCTCAATTACTTTACCATTGTCTACTGTTTAAAGTGTTCTGATCTCGATATATAGCAAATTTCATCAGTGTCAATTGTAATAGAAACGCAGCTTTCTCGGACCATGTCTATAAGCATGTTTCCTTTTGATGCATTAAAGTAGATTCAATGGACAAGTAACACGTTACGATTTGCGTCGCATCAATCAATTCTGTATGAAAGTTATCCCAGTGTATATTCGATAACGCTACACAGGTTTTGCTTCTTTGACCAAAACAAACATTGCATAGAAAACGTTTATATAATTCCATCAATCTCATGCATTCAGTAGAATTTATTTGTAATTATTTATACTTTTTTATACAGATTTTTCAAAAATGCCTGCTTGGCGGTTTTCGGTTGCCGTCCTAGGAGCCCTGTCAAAAGTAGGGGCACAATCATGCATACATTCCTGAGAAATATTGATTTAATAAGAGAATGGGTTCGCATTGTGGTTTTCCGGTGGATGAGCTTGAAAGTAGAGCTCAGGCTGTCTTGGGAGACTCGAGGGCCAATCGATTCTGCATCTGCAGCCGTAACTTTACAGACGATATGTACGACCAATCGCAGTGCAAAAAAAAGCATCGACTCAGAACGTCTTGTAAGTTGCTTCCAAATGCAATTCCAACTCTGTTCATGCACACGGTGCCTCAGGTGAGTCCCGGATGATGAATTAGCTGTAGGCGGTGGGGTACTGAACAGGTAACTACATGAACGGATTGGTGCTTTTGGTGTAAATGTATTTTACAAAGTTTGCATATTTTCCAGATTGTATTACTTTTTTAATATACCACATTTTACTACACATCTGTCCCTGGTTTATGGAGTAGCATAAACGTAATCATGACCATAGAAAACAATGCCATAGTGCCCTTCAAAAGAAGCATAATCTTTTCAGAATTGGTTGCTTGACATGTCAATTTTTTCAGAAGAGCATAATGACGGAAGCACAGACCTTCGCAAGTGACGAAACCACTGACACGTCCAGTATACCAATGGTGAGCACTACCGACTTGCAGAAGTTCAGATTATCAACAGTTGGATCTTGCCACATACCTAATGCAAATCTAATTTTCCCTTTTACCACTTCGTGACAATGCACTGAAAATGAAGGAGCAAGATTCTGCATCAATTTTTTTTCCGGAGTCACCAACAACTTCAAGCGCCTATCAGGTAATTTTATTTCACTTTTCAGTTACGAGAATGTATTATGCTTGGAATTTAAAATAATATGAAATTGTTTATGTTTCCTGTCGGTTGTTTACACTATGTGTCATTTATGGGTTTCTCTTTATATGTACCATTGTCTGCATGCCATTATCTCTGTCCCATTTAGCTGTTTTCCTCTATACTAAAATGAGTACTGTGTTACAGGGGGATGCTGGTACTTCCACTACAATTACATCATCCTTTGGAGCTGGTCCAGAGTATGATGTATGCATACTGACAGTTCCCTTGAATGAAAGAAAGTAAATGCTACATAGGATACTATTAGACAGTGACATTCATATAAAAGTGCAGTGTTTCAAACTTTTATCATTTCAGTTCTAACGTTACACATCCTCCCTAATGCAGAATACATTGCAAAATGTTTGAGGGCAACATTACAATCAGTATGTTTTGCAAAGTGATCTCTGATTGAGTACACTTGCCATCAATCAGGTGAAATTCGAAATGTATATTTTGACTAAATGACGTACACTGTTTACGAGGCTATGTATGTAAGTGATGTGTGCGATGAAAGATTTTAATTTTGAAAACGTTTGACTTTTGTTTTTTAATGAATATTCTATTCAAGGAATGTTTACACGGTGTGGAATTAGAAGAGGAGGCACATGGATCAGAGGTGGTGGACCAGCTTGCTGGTGCGGTCGTTACAGAGAAGACCACAGTTTCACAGAAAATCAAGAAAACAAGGGTAACTAACAAACAATTTCATTTTCTAGAAGTATTTTGGGCTGATGTTTTCTTCATAACATTTTTTTTATTTAAAGTGCTATCTACTGTATGTGTGATTTACATTGAACATGTTTTTACAACCCATATCCTAGAGGCCCAGAAGGAAAAGAAGTATAAAGACCCAGACAACAAATGAAACCAAAGATGCTGCTTGCCAAACAGATTTCCCCATGGAGCAACTACTATTTGAGGCGCAGCATGGTCCAGTCAATAAGCAGACTGGAGATGCTTATATCCAATGGCCAGAAACTGAATTGAATGTGACCGGCGAAGCCATCAAAGTGTTGTTGGACCATTGCCACAATGTGAGAACTCGACAAGATGAAGATTAAACTGAATATAATTAAGATGCTTTCAAATTCCTCGCTGACCACTTAACACAATTGACACCCACAAAAAAAGGTCCACCCAATAAACAATCGACGTTGATGCTTTCTCCAATGCGTGTGCAAATAACACAAGCTTAACTAACAGAGACTGAAGTTTCAACGCAATTGACCGAGGAACTTGTCAAAGATCTCGACTACAGTTTGTAGTCGAGATCTTTGGCAAGTTCCCCCCCCATTCATGCAGGACGATTGGCTAATTCAGGAGCACAAATACATTGACCCTCATTACAACACCGGCGCTAAACCATGGCGCTATTAGCACCATGGTTGCTGCCGGTATTGTAACAAGTCCGCCATGGTGAAATGAGGAAGTACCACCCCATTCCAAGGTTGGCAGGGCGGTACTTCCCCATTTCACCATGGCCCTTCCCCATTCCCATTTTTGCCCCATAGGGCATAATGGGAATGGGGAGGGCGGTAATTACGATACCGTAATTAGCACCAAGGTCCCTTTGCGGGTCCATTCCTTAACGGCTGGTAAAACCAAAGGGACCTCCTAATCAGGCGCTAAGGGATTACCGGTACCGGTACCCTTACCGGTACCGGAAATCCCTTAGCGCCAGGGTCGTAATGAGGCCCACTGTATTCGACAGCTGCCTGGTAGAGATTATACTGATGGAGAAATGTGTCCATCCAGTGAGGGGGAAAATATGCAGGGGGCAATTGGTGAATGTGACTCGTGTATTACAAGGCACTCATCTAAATCCAAGCCACCTGTGCCCACCTCCATGATACATTTTTATTGTCCGCTCAACCGATGCTGGGAAAAGTGCCAGCTGGAAATCTACCGCTTTACTTTTCAGTGGCTCAACTGTTAGTAAGTTGTCCAGTTTCTGTCAATTTGTGGGACTTCATTTCCTTGCTAAAACGCAGTACTACAAATATCAAAGAGAATTCTTATTCCCCTCTATTAGTCAAGACTGGGAAATTGAACAAATGTCAATTTGAAGGACGTTCTCTGGCAAAGGGTTCAGGGTAGCTGGCGACAGACAGTGTGACAGCCACAGAGGTTTAGCAAAGTACTGCACATACCACTTTCAGGACATGGAAACTAAAAAATGGTGAGTTCGGAGATCGTGCAGGTGTCCCAATGTAAATCCTCAGTGGCCATGGAGAAACATGGTTTCATAAAATCCCTCGAACATCTTCAAACGAGGGGAATGCAAATAGACCTCATAGCCACTGACAGACATGTTTCAATAGCCAAGGCCATGCAAGAGCAGTTTCCAAACATTCACCATCAATTTTATGTATGGCATGTTGCCAAATCAGTCAATAAAAAAATCACAGCTGCTGGAAAAAAAAAGAGTTCTGAAAATATTTTACAGTGGTCTCAGTCTTTCAGCAACCATTTTTGGTGGAGCTCCAAAACTTGTGATGGGTCTGTGAAAATTCTACTTGTAAAATGGCACACATTGATGCACCACTGTTCCAACGTTCATTCGTGGACAGAAAACCAACATTTTCACCAATGTGCACATGGACCTTTATCGGAGGAGCAGGAACGCAAGAAGAAGTGGTTGGTTCCATCTTCACCTCCACACAAAGCTCTTGAGAAGATTGTGTTTGATAAAACTCTTTCAAGAGACCTCAAGGGACTCACAGAATTCTGTCACACTGGAGATTTGGAGGTGTTCCACAACATGTGCCTAAAGTACAGGCCCAAGAGGTTGCATTTCGACATAGAGGGTATGCGATCTAGGACATTACTAGCCGTATTAGCGCATAACGAGATTTTATGCAGGGAACAATCGAGAACTGCAGGAAACTTTGGAATGCTTCGTTACACTATGGCCTTGCCAAGCCGATATACCAGGAAATGCAATTTGATTTTGTGAAAGATCTCACTTTGACTGCGTTGGCTATGCATACTCATGGAATCGATCCTGATTTTGTTCCTAGGACACATACATTACCACAAAACATTGTAAAGGAGCCCTGTCACCAAAAGCGGACCTTGTTGAACAGTTGACTTCCCGGTAAAAATGATTAGCAGCGATGTGTATGTTCCACAATGTTTGTACATTGTACATGAATAATGGAATGCAAATAAACTTGATTTTCAAAGCTATTAAAAGTATTAAGAAGTATTTAATTATGCACATTTAATCCGGTTTATGAATCATTAATTTATATCTCAAACGATAACATACACGTCTGTGGTTGCTTGGTGTCTGTAAAGCACAAAATAGGTGGCCATAGCGTCCAAATTGTCTTTTCAAATGTATCCTCTTTGTCAACTTGTTTTTGAAAGACGTGCCTGTTATAGGATGCCATACAGTGTAACTCTGTGTTTTCCCCCTTCTCGCTTTCGGCCAGCCTTTGTGGGTCCTTCACTTATCAGGGTGCGGGAGGGTCAGATGGATATCAGCATGAAAGAAACTGCGTGGTCTGCAGTTGCATTAGCATGCACAGCTCCAAATAGACAGAATAAATACGCCTCCCACTAGGGAATGAGACCAGGAGAGTAATTGCAAGGGAGCCAAATTTTATATAAGCAAATAAATGGAGCAAAGAACTCTGCTGCCTGAGCGCGCTCTGCCAAACATTACAAGAACAGTACATTATAAGTTCTTGAAACATCACTACTGACGTTTCCCTATAGGTGCACAGTGTTACATCAGTATTGGAGGAAGACATGGATACAGTATATAGATATAGGGACTGACTTCACAGGATTGGCTGGTGTCTTGGAGATCCGGCGGCCCGCACGTGGGTCAGCTGGGCTCTTCTCGGTGGGGTGAAGGTCGGGCAAAGTTTCACGGAGATGAAGTACAGCTATCTGACTAAGCGAAATAACAAACTTGGCATGACTTGGAACTAATGACTGTAAGCAAAACACAGCATGAAAGGGGGCTGTTGGTGTGAAATAGGTGCATTCTGACCTATATTTTTATGGAGGCATGTGTTACGGGTCGTTCCTTCAGATGCCTTATCAGTAGGGAAGATCTTTGATTTGCAGCCTTTGGTGTCTTATGATTTCAAACACAGTGGGGATAGGTGTTACTGTTACCAAAATATATGACCACTCTATATTAGGAATATGGTAGGTGAATTGGAGGTGGTGCGGGGATAGGGTCTGGTGACCAGATGCGTTCAAAGGGAATAGGGGGCATGGGTTCAGGGGACCGCGGCCTGGTAGGGAGGTGGTGGAGAGGGCATGAGTCGGTCAGCAGAGATGGATGGGGCACTAAGGTTGGAGCAAGCCTTGGTCTCACATTCTTGGATGAGCACATTTTGTCAGTGCTCGATACTCGCTACTTGCAAAAATGAATAGCTGCATTTTCATGAGAACAGGAGACGCGCTGAGCTGACAGAGGATAGAGGTGGTCGAGACTTGCTGTGCGTGGCACTGGGAGAGTGAGAGTGAACATTTTGCCAGAGGGGCACAGGGCCTAGAAAAAGATGACGTTTGGAAGGACAAAAAATGGCGTTCAAAGTATACACATTAGCACAGTGTTAATACACTTATATGAAACATGGGCGATGAAAATAGGTGCAGGAGGGTGGATATGTCTTCCCCCTTAGTTTACACGTCATTTACCTGGTACGAGAATGGTACAGGAGTGCGGGATATACCGTCTCTCCTCCTACATTTGTTAGTGCACAGGAAGTTCAGTGGAGATGGAAGGGCATTTGGATTCATGACTTGTCAGTGTATCACGTTATCCGCAGAGCACATTCCTCCGCGAAAACAGGGTGCATGCAGAAGCGACATGGGGAGGACCCTAACTGGAACTGTTGTCATAAAATAACTAAATAACTATCAATATAGAAGAGTAAAAAGGTATTTACGATAGCGCGGCATTGGTGGATGTCACCAAACAATTTCTTTGTTTTTCAAACATATTTCAAATGGCACATTGGTCAGCCGGGCTAATTGCTCCCATGGAGTTAAGGTCACTGAGTTAGATGTGCTTGTGGGGAGTTAACACTGACGCGTCTTGTACTGTATGTTTTTGATTTTTGGCTTTCCTTCACCAAAACGAAACTTAGCATAGGCGCTCCAAAGAAGGTTCAATTGTTGTTTGTCCTTAGAAGAAAGGGAGGATCTGCTATGGATTGAAAGATAGGAGGTGTGTAATTCCCGCAAAAATGACAAGGTTCAACATTTTAAAACTGGACAAAGGAACATGTAATTTCATTTTATAAAAACTGTTGATCTGAACGGACAATCAGCATTACTGATTACACAAGAGAATGGAAATGCCAAATGTAATGTACGTTTTACTGAAGGCGAGTTTATAGACAAACGAGTCAAGGTTTTATTTTCTGACTGGTATTGCTTGCTTACATTGTAATGGGTTGTTGATTGGGGCATATTGTGACGACACGCAAACACAACCTGTATGTATTTGTCTTTGCCCCAGGCACATGGGCAGTACAGCACCGAAATGCTCTGGCAATTCCCTTCTGATCTAGAGTACCTACAGCAACCCCATACATGTGTTTCAGCCTTGTTGTGCCTCATCAGTGAGGTGGAGCTGTGCCTCTCTGAGCACAGTGAGCATGGAGTCCACGTCTGGGTTCCCCCAGGTTCCACCAAAACCCCAAATTCGTTGCTAATATTCTGTTATAATGCTGGCTATGTGTTGTTCGAATTCTTCTGTCAGCTTCCACATCCCATTGCGAGCTAAACATACTCCACAGCACTAACCTCTCAAGCACATCATAGACTCCAACATTCCACTATGTTTTCTCTGTGTTTCCAATGTTTGTGGTTTGTGTTCATTATTAGGTTGCCCCCGGTGCAGAATTAAAGGGTAAATGGATACATTTGAAGAAAGAATGGCTACTGAAATATAGTTTTGTTATGTTTTATACACAGCTATATACTTCCTTTCTGCGAATGTCATCATTTCCAGATACAGAGTGATGGTTTCTTCAACAGGCAATGGCAGATACACCTAAACGGATGGATTATGATTACGCTGATGTGGGACCATGGCACCGGGACCGATATGCCCTTTGGCTGTACCAGCAACAAGGAGCAACCTGTCATCTTTTAAAGTGGTCTAGCAAGAAGCTGATGCCGAAACCTTGCAATTCAAGGTGCGTTGAATGCGCTTCTTATACCGAAAGAAACACTATGTGCCTCATGACAAAGATTTGATGCTCAAACAGAACGAAATGTTGATAATTGAAATTGGCAGATGTTCTCAGAGCATTTATTGTGAAATAAAAGCACATTATAAATTGGAGAGTATTGGTGTTTCCTTTAAAAATAGTGTTTTCTATTCGGATTTGGTACATGCTGTGCTGTGATAGGATGTGTGTGTTGATATTCCGGTTCTGCGTCAACTGACGTTTATATGTAGGTTATCACTGGGCGTGTTTGGCTACGCTGCTCACTAACGTCATGAAAATAGGTGGAGAAAATCGCTAGGAATACTGATGCCAGCTTCAGGGGCGGGGGATATGATTTAGTGCCGCGAGGGCAGTTCAACTTGGGGCGATGCAGCAACGGATAAGATTGACATAAGATGGCCGCGCCGCAATGCTTGATTTTGCATGTGTAAAAGTGAGGAAAACTAAGGTAAGGTGCATAGGAAATGTTTTTACGATTGTTCACAGATTGCTTTAAACCACATGCCCGAACGCTCGGGACAATAACATTTTTGAGCGCACTATTCCTTTAAGGGTGATTGAAATTTAATAGAACAAAGTAATAAAGGCTGTAGTTGAATTGATAGAAAAATACATATTATTGCATAAAAAGGCCAGCATATATGCCACAACAGTAATTCCAAACTTTTATTAAAGGTGACAATAACCCCCTTTAAACCATGCTTATAGATTTTTGTTTGATAAACATAACTAAAGTTATTAATAAAAATGTGATTTGGGCCTTCGCTTGATTCTGAGAGAGGTGAAAGTTGGTGTGAGGGTGAAGGAAATAATTTACATGGGAACAATAAAGTGGCATATTTTTCACTGATACAGCTCCTGAGTAAATGAAGAACAGCCGTATCTCTGCAAAGTAAGGGCATGCCGACTTCAGATTATCATATTCTTACTTGCCTTCAAATGTAGTTTCTTTAAAATATATTCATACATGTAAAGATTTGAAAAATTAGGGTACTTGTCATTTTGATAGATAGATTTTTAGAGTTTAGAACATGCCGAGCCTACTGTCAATTTGGGATGACAAAGCTTTCTACTCCGATAGCTGTCCTAACTCACACACCTCAGCTTCTTGTTCTATTAGCACACAGGTGGGAGGTGGGTAGACAAAACCAACCAATCCCTTTTGCAGGAATTATGACCAGGTGTGATGTCATTTGCCCTATAAGTAGACCAGTTTGCATTAGAACTGGGCTTTTTCACTCGTGGAGGCCCCAAATATTGCATTGGAGACAGGGACCAGGAGACATAGAAGCTGACTGGGACCCCTTGGAGGATTTAGAGGAGACTATCTTTATCCTTTACTCCCAGCCTTGCCGTCCCAGAGGCACCCTGCTGTTCCCTGATGCCCAATCCAAGGCCTCTCCTGTAAGTAAAACTATCCCAAAGCCATAGATTGTGTGGGCCCTGCATTTTGAAGTATTGTTTAAGTTATTTCCCCCTAGCAAAATATCCTGTTTGTATGTGTAGATCCTTAGCATATTTAATTCAAGTAAATCAATTAATTCCCCAATAGAAATCACAGGATGTTTATTGTTGGCATTCAAAACCAACAAGCTCTTCCCAGTATGTTTTGAGCTGGTATAGACATAAAGATTTGCCAAAAGAGTTAATCTCAAAACCCTGTTTCCATGTAAGTGTGCAGGGTGCAAAATGAAATTCCCCATTGATCCCCTTCATTTTAAATCAGAAGTGTGAAGCCTGTTAGTACCGTTGCATGTGCAGGGTGCAAAACAAAATTGCCTCTTTGTTCCCATTGTGCTCTGACCAAAACCACAAAGCCCTGCCTGTTCTGTGTAAGTGTAGCAAAACAAATGTTCCCATTGTTTTTTCTGTCCCTCAATTTGCATGTGTGGTAACAAGTAGAACAAATGAGTTTTCCCCTTGAATCCCTTTTCCAAAGAGTGCAAAACAAATGTTCCCACTCTCTGCCACTGGCCTTTAATTCAGAGGGGTCAAGTCTAATTGATGTTTGGTGGGTAGGGGTTGCTGGGAGAAAAGTATTATAACCAAATCAGCAATCACTGTGTGTTTTGAATTGTTCTTTTTCTCTATTGGTTGGTGCCTTTACGTATGTCATTTGTGTTCTTGTGTTGCCACAGCACTGGTGGCTGATGTTATTCTGGGTGTAAAATATGGTTTAAATACATTAATAAATCTATATTCTTACTACACACCGGCCTAGTTCCTAGTCCATTGTGGCACCGGGTATTTGTTGGAGTTGGGTGCGAGACAGTCCTTACCAAAAAGAACCTGAATCATAATCATAGTGATTTGTTGTGCGCCACATTCATTGGGTGAAAAGGAACTCCCTGAATTGAGTGTGGCCGCGTAATAAACTGCAACAAAACAATAAGAATGTTGCTGGATGCTGGGTGCCAGAAGAGTCACACTGTAACATGCACGCAACAAAGAACACATTAAAGTCTTGAATTAAAGTGACAGCAATCAGCAAATGAATCCTGCAATGTGCTTGCAGCAAAGCACACATTTAATATCATGCCTTAAAGAATTATGTTGCTGTGTAGTAAGAAATGATGGCATCACCTTGGGGGGGCCTGACGCTCAAGCCCATTTCAGCTGGAAAGGTTGAAAGGCACTGGCACCTTCCCTAATCATCGGGTGGTTTGGCACTTCTCCCTTTGGCAGCTTTTTATTCGCAGTCCAGTCTTGTGGCCCATTCTCTCCTAATAATAATAATAATTTTATTTTGATATAATCCAAGATTTGGACTTTTCACAACATATAGATCACATAAAACATATAAAACATATACAACTCATCAAATAATTCATCAGTTAATTGAATTCATAATGATTCATGCAATACAATTAATTGCAGATATAAAATAATGATGGCACAAGAAGAAGAAGAAAGGGAGGAAACAAGAAGAACAAGAAGAGATAAGATAAGAAAAAGGGAGATGAAGGAAGAGAGAAAGGGGAGGCATATGCCCTCAGGTACCGTTATCACAGTTTCATCAACCAGGCAACAACGTTTTAACATTCTGCCAAACTCTAAATAGGGCAAGCTGCAGAGAGATGGTGTGCGAGTTTAAACAGTAGTCCCAAAAGGTATCTGTTTTGAAAGTCTCATAGGAATAGACCTGCTTGCCCAACATAAACATGTAGAGGGGTCCCAATTCGGCACATTGAGTGAGGACATGGTGGGTTGACTCCATCAGACCAGATTTGCCACATATTCAGCAAAAACGGAGTTTGTGCCGGTACCTTCAAATGAGGGCCCACCACAGTCATTACTGGGAGTTGATTTATACGCAGCTTCAACATAAACTGCCTAACTTCTGGAGCCGGGCAGAGCTGTAGGTGGGGCCGAATTTTCCGATAACGGTGTACAACATGTGTCACTGCCTCATATCCCTTTAGCTTTGTCTGATGGTTATAATTCTCAAACCAGTCCCACCTGTTAAGTTTATGTTCAAAAGATGCAGGTGAACATACCGATGTTCTCTCTTTTTGGCTATTGGCCAGTCATTCATCGTGAAAAGAGTTTAATTCAAGGTCTTGTAATTATAACCTTAGGAACCTTCTCTGAGTCATAGCTGTCCCCAGCCAATGCGAGTAACTTCCAGGTTAGTCCTGTGCAGGATTTTAGGTAAAGAGAGCCACTGGCACGAAGCGCCATACCCCTCAATGATGTTAGGCCTAATTCAAGGTGAAGATATTCCATGGGGCAGGAAGAACTTAACCCCAACACAGTTCACCAAAAATGGCCCTCCAATATGTACAGCCAGGTCAGGTCCAGAATGGCTAAGGCTTCAAGGCCTTAGAGAATGGCTGGGACAAAGCATTGTCGGTAAAGCTTAACAATCGCAGTCATACTGTAGCCTGCAGACCCCTTAGAAAACCTGCAAGACTGCAAGGTGTGTATTTTAGTTTGTCTCTTTTTGTTGGCAATAAACAAATCGTAACTTGACCGGGCGTCAAACTCCAGGCCCAAATAGGGGTAAGGTTGGGTGAACTCTATAATGCCCAGGGAAGTGTGTAGTGATCTGGTGTTCCTGTTGCCTTTGCGGTGTGCTTGGAATGCTGCGTGAGCAACATGGAATGCAGCCTGTGAAAATGTTGATGTATGGTTGAGAGTTCTGAGTGAGTCAGTTGGAGAGATGTAGCTTACCTGAGAGGATGCCGGTGCATGTGGCCTTAAGCTCAGATGTACTTGACATGATAAACTTAATATGATGTACTGGAACTTTAATAAAGAAGCAACTAGAACATCACCAGATGTCAGAGTCATCTATGGAGAACCCAAGCTTTACAGTGGTGACGAGGATGCTTGCTGTACTGTGGGGACAGCACAAAGGAAGGGACATGCACCGCCCCCCCAACCAAAAAAGATCCTCTCAAGTAGGGGCAGCGTTTTTTGCGTACAAGAGCTGGATCCTGAGGTGCACAATGTAGAAGGCGGCAAAAGGGTTTCGGGCTAGGGGGCCTGCCAGTTGGTGAACAGGCTAAGGACAATGTTGGAGGGGCATATAGCCCATTGCTGTGACTTGGAGGGGCTGGGAGCATGGTATTTGAGAATTTGAAGGGCTTGCAGCCCAGGCACAGCATCAAAAGGGGCTTGGCGTCCATTACAGCTACTGGAGGGACTTCGAGTCCGTATGCTGTGAAGTGGAGGGGCCCATTAACAGAGCGCTTGGAGGGGTTTAGTGTCCATTTTCAGAAGCCTGGAGTGGGCCATTTGCAGGTTCTACAGCACTAGGGAGGAACTAAGCCACGACAAAATTGATGTTGTTGAGGAGTAAGGCACGTTGTGGTCTTAAAGAGGCTTACCGTGTTTGGGTGCTGCTGATCTGAGACGAGTGGTGGTGACCTGTGAGGGCGTGGGGAGTCCTGTGACTAGCAAGTGTTGCAGGGTCTTGGCGCTGAGTGGCACTGATCCGGAGCCACTGGCACATGCGTGAGTGAGGCAAGAGACGAAGGCTATGGTGCTTGGTGGCGACCGTTGGAGCAGGGAGCTCTGCCCTGATCGGTAGTTCGCCTGCAGTGATGACGTCACACAGGAGACTTGGGTAGTCGGGGATGAAGTAGAATGTTTGGCTGGAGTGAAGGAGCTTCAGAGCGTCTGAGATAATGGTTGTTGCAGGAGCTCAATAAGCTCAGTACTGTTAAAGAAATTGACTCTGCTACGTGCTGTCGTGCACAGCATTCTGTTCTTCCTGGTTTGGGTGCGTTGGACTAAGGCGGATGACCAGAGCCGATTGGTTGGGCCCAAGTCAGGAGCAACTAGTGATTTGATTGGGTAGTTCCTGGAGGAGGGTCATTTAAAATGTTTGTTAACAATGGGGAAAGGAGGTGAAGAGAGTCAGTGAGAGTTCAAATTGCCGCGCAGAAAGGAAAGAAGAGAAGCGTAGCCACGTCTGTTTTGTGGGGCATATGCCACCTGCATCAATGGAGGCAGGGTGCCTGCTCTTCCAGCGTTGGATGAGGTGACAGCGAGGGTTGCTACGCGATCGGTCAATGATGTTTGAAGACTGGTCCAGTTGCCAGCTCGAAGATGAGCCGTGTTCCCTAAGGTACTTTTCGAGATTTGGGCGCTGGCTGGAGGAGCAGGGAATGAAAGCAAATGGGGATGTGTTCCACAGAGGTACTTTTGATGCTAATGGGAGCTGGCAGCAGAAACAGAATACAAAGTTGTTTGGTTTAGAATCTTCTGGCTTTAGGATTGAGTTGTTTTGGTTTTAGGAAAAGAGTGATGTGAGGCCTGTTCTGTTTTGCAAAATTTTAATGGGAGTGACTGGTTTTGGTGCATTTGAATGTGAAGGTATGATGCCGTGGCCTCTGTTAGATAAAAAAAAAATGTGTTAGTTTATTAGTGTTATGTTTAAGAGTTAAAGGTTGTCTCTTGATTTTTCCTCCCACAGATCGACTTTTTGAGAGCTATAAGCAATGTGGGGTTATGATGAATCTATTCTAAACGTGTGTTGAAATTTGCTATGCCATGTTAATGTTTTGCTTTGCAGGTGGGACGTTTGTTTTAATTTGAGAACTGGGAAGTTTAGTTAGAGTTTTAATAGAAATTATAAGAATTCAACTGTAATCACATGTCATTGCAGTGTGTGGACGTGGTGTGTGGTTGTTTATGCTTGTGTATGTGCTACAAGTGTTTGGTGATGTGGTGTGTGATATGATGATGCTTCCTCATAGCAGTGGTGTTAGTAGTATGATGGTTCAGGGAACTCTTGGAACTATTGGGGGTGGCTACACTGCACCGTAGGTGTTCATGTTGTTGGGTGTGGACACTCGGGTGTTAGGAATGCCCAGCCTGGTTCTTGGGGACGTGTGTGGTGCACAGCTTGGAGTTGCGTGTTTATTGGGGTGGCTGTGAGGGGAGTATTTGCTAGTTTTGGTTGGTGTGGCGGTGCAAGCTTGTGCAGATTTGGTCAGAGGTTGAGGTGCCTGAGGTCGTGAGGATTTGTAGTGGTGCATTTTCAGTGTTTGGTGTTTTTCCTCCACTTGGTAGAAAATGGGAAGGGCATTGTTGGTGTGAGTTTGGTACCACTATTGTGTGAACAGGTTTCAAGGTGTGTAGATGTGGTGTGTTGGAGTTTTAGTTGTGTTGCATGCGCATGGAATGTGTGTGTGTGGTGTGTGTGTTTGGTAGTGAGAGGTGTCTAGTTTTGGTAGGTGTCTTTTATTCTTTATTAAAGAGGGAAGATATGTAGTGATCTGGTTTTCCTGTTACCTTTGCAGTGTGCTTGGAATGTTGGGTGAGTGACATGGAATGCAGCCTGTGAGAATGTTGATGTATGGTTGAGAGTTCTGAGTGAGTCAGTTGGAGAGATGTAGCTTACCTGAGAGGATGCCGGTGCATGTTGCCTTAAGCTCAGATGTACGTGACATGATAAACTTAATATGATATACTGGAACTTTAATAAAGAAGCAACTAGAAAATCACTAGATGTCAGAATCATCTATGGAGAACCCGAGCTTTACAAAGTGTCGATTCCAGTCTTACTGGTCTTATTTCCACTAATCAGTATGATGTTAGTTTTTCCAAAGTTAATGGTCAGGCCTAACTGGGATGCATAGTAGTCCAGTTCGTTAAGCATACTATTTATCCCAGAAAGGGTCCTGTCGAACAGTATCAAATCATCCACATAGAGCATGCCCACAATGGGAGATATACCTATCCCAGGAGGGCAATTAGATTTAGTAGCCATGCGGGGGAGCAGATCAGCAATATACAGGTCATAAAGCATAGGGGCTGCCACACACCCCTGCTTCACCTCCAGAGTTATATGTATAGAATCAGACACATCTCCCTCGTTGTTCTATCTAACCCTGCCAAGTTGGAACTATGTAACAATTTCAAAATATGCAAGAGCCAGCAAGGGCAGTACATAGCTCTAAGTTTAGCACACAACGTCTCACTATTCACCTGGTCAAACACGCTACGGAAATCAATGAAAGCGATATATAGAGTGCCATCCTTGCTATTACGTGTGATGATAATCAACTGATCCAGTACTCTAAGATTGTGGGTGGTGCTAGATCCAGGTCTAAAACCAATTTGGGCAAAATTAAGCACCTGGTTAGTCCTGGCCCAGACTTCCAGCTCCAAAAGTACAAGTGACATAAAGATCTTGCCTGTAATGTCCAACATGGACAGCAGCCGTTAGTTGGTCACATTACCCCGGTCACCCCTTTTGTGCATGGGTATAAGCGCTGACTGCTGCCATGTTGTTGGTACAGAACAAGACCTACAGAAACGAGAACAGAGGGTTAATAACACCTGAGCCCAGTTGTTAGGCTCCTTTTTGAGAACTGTGTTGGCCAGGTCATTTGGGCCAGGAGCATTCGTGGACTTAAGCTTCAGAATAGCATGTTTGCCAATTCTGTGGCTCAGAGGAAGGGACCATGGCTCTCGTGGGAAATCAGTCACAGGCAAGCATTGAGCTTCACTAAAAAATGTACACGTTATATGCTTGACCAATTGATCCGCTGATATGGGGTAAGGATTCTCAGCATCTTGTCTCCTCTAGCTTGGGAAAGTATACGCCAGATTTTTCGGGGATCCCTACTACAAAGTGCCCCTAAAAACCTCTGCCAAGCCGCTCTCCATTGAGACTGCCGATAGTGTAGCAGCCAAACGTGGAATTTCAGCTTTGCAGGTTTTCTATTAGCCAAAGTCTTCATCTACAACTAGCCTATGCGCTCTAATGGCTCGCCTCATGGCTCGCTTTTGGTCTCAGATGTTAATGTCAAAGGTGTTAACCACTCCCACTTTCCACCTTATACTCATGGGAGGTCTCCCCTTAAAGACTGAGTACGAAGTTGTAGCCAGTCCTCAATTTCCTCCGCGTTTTTAACCTGCGATGCCTGGGCTGCACTAAAATCCGCAGGAAAAGTACAAGAGACCATTCTTTATATGTTTCTCGGTCGAACAGGTCTTATTCCCCGAATGGGTAGGAATCACCTCATCACCTCTCCACAGGCTCCAGGGCCATTGCCGCCCCACCCCCGCTCAGCGTCAAGGTGAGGGTGGTATGATTACTACAGGCATTAGGGGAAATTTGCAGTTGCAGGTCTTGCTTCAGCAAACATTCTGATGCTTCTATATAATCCAGCATCGCACTCCCCCCCCGCTGCCCATGTCATCTGCCCCAGTAAATCACCTGTGCTGCGCCCATTTAATATTGAGCAATTCCATTCTTTCAAACAGTCCAGCCACATCTTCCCTTTTCAATGGATTTGCCCTTACGCATATCACATTGATCAAAAACATTGCCATATGTCCCACACCCCACAGATAATTACAGGGATACCCTCCACCCCTGCGAATTGTGTGGACAATATGGACTTCAGTAAATAGAGAGCCAGGGGGGTCATAGATATTAATTAACAATATTTCCTTATGGTCACCCCAGTCACCCAAAGGGGTGAATTCTATGGCTAATGTATTGCTTCCAGGGTCACCCTGATAGACTATTTTAGGGTTAAAGCAAGACCTAACGCCTATATGTAGGCCCCGACCAGGGCAGCCTCGCTCGCCCTTGGTGGCCATAGTCTGAAATACAACTTAGGCGTCAATTTTAATATCAAATGAAACCCCTGTCTATATGAGGGGGTAAAATGTCACTTGCTGTTATCACTTCGTCTGATCCTCCCTCATTCAACCAAAGGTTGAACCCCCTTGTGTTCCAACTCAAAATGGACATAGTTCACTCTGAGGGCTTCCATTATGGTATCACTCGTTTCAGCCATTCCCATCCTTCGTCATCACTAAATGTTTACTTTCGATGGTAAGTGGTAGATGGCTGTATTGGGGGGCTTGGCCTGGTGGCACGTTACACTTATTACATCCATCCTGGCGAATCTTCATAGACAGAGGAACGTCCTTGCTATAACCTAATTCATGTATTGAGGCCCAATGTGTTGCTATGTGCCATTTCACATGAATTATTATTTCAGCATTGTTCCAGCATCTCAATCATGGTGCACATCGTGTGTGGTGCGAAGGGAGTTTATCCAACACACCCTAATTCCAGGGCAGCATTGGAAGAGATGACAAACGTCTTTTTGCCACATTTTAGGAAAACGAATGACGTATAAAACGTGAAGGGCGACCAGAAAAGCAATTCCTCCGTAACCCCCTTGTAAAAACGTACATTTTTGGGTACGTAGCAAACCCGCCGTTGCATCAATTCTGTGTCCGCAGAACCGGCAATAAAAAAAATTAATTATACACGCCGTCTCCACTTCCCGCGACCTATTTTAGTTTCGGGCCCAGGCCATCCCAGCCGAGCTGCCAACCTGTCTGCAGATTTGGTACCGCAAATTCCCAGCCCCTAATAAATTGTGAACCGGTGTTGTATGACTGTAGAGCCCCATGACACCACTGAGAAAATGAACAGCTGCGCTAGTATTACTGTTTAAAACCCAACAACGCAGTAGGACATTTCCTCAGCAATTAACCCCGGAACACACGTCACAGTATCTGCACTCGGAGATTTGAGCTGGACGCGGCTGGACTGGGAAGATGGATAGCCGCTGCCTTGCGGGGTCAACGTCAACTGCGCGCGCTGGAAGTGCAATGTGAGGAAGAAGAGAAGTGTGAACACGAAAACACAGAAGCGAGGTCTGTCTAAGTGGATTACATGGTCTGTGGCCTAGGCGGGAACTTGTGTGTTTATTCTATCTAAATTACACCGACAGTAATTAAAGGAACGGCCTGCTTCATGATGACCTTTAAGAAATGCTTACAGAGGTTTGTTTCCCTGCAGTCGAAATCTTGAGCCTGCATTTATTTTGTTAACAACACTGCCTTTTCCATCTTAGTATATACGGCCGAGGGATTCTTTTGTTTCCAAGGTTAGTCATTGATGCATGATCCGTTTTACGGCCACACATCTCACTATTATTGCATCTCTGTGGTTGCTAGAGTAATTAATCAAAAGGGCTTTGATTTGTCATTGATATGGCCCTTTCGCCAAAGCGATGCCCATAGAACTCATGTTCATACAATTATCACCCAACCAAGTTGGCACTCAGCCCCCAAGACGAGTTGGCCTTGCAGAGTGTCAGCGGCTGATCACAGAAGCAAGTGCTCAACCCGCTCAGCTATCTCACTGGCTGTTTGTACAGTAAATCCATCATACCTTTAACAATTACAGAAAAGATGGAGTTTACATAAAATGAGTACATTTCATTTTAAGCTCCATCACATCGCGAGTGAGTGGATCTCGTGGGCTGAAACTCTTGCCACGGTGTGAGTAGAGGGGCAATTTACAGAAGAGAGAAAACAACTGAAAATAATCTCTAAAATGAAAATGTCTCCATTGTGTATGTATTTGTTTTCCTTTTGTCCGGGTACTGGCATCAGATGCCTTATGCACTTCTACCATTGGTCAGGTATGTGACCAAGGAATTGCCATAACATGCACTAGGACCAATGTCACATCCCGAGCACTGGTATATGTACATGCACTTACAGTATAGGCTAGTTATTGCCACCAAATTACCAGGTACACAATAGTGATACGCAAGATACTGAAATGTGTTATTTATAAATTTGGGACAGGTTGAAGGGGCACCGCTGGAATCTAACAGTCTACAAGCCAAACATGGGGAAAATGTAGCTGATAATAAACTTAAAAAAAATGTTTTTTTAAACATTAGTTTTCATTTGCATTTAGTCAAAAACAGTAATTTATCATAAAACATATCAATATTTAACATCACTCCCTACCCCATCGCAACATCAGTGGGTTCAGTAACAACAGTGTTCCTTACAGTACACAGAGTATTGTAGAATTGAAATGCTGAGTCTTGTCTTGAGATACGAATTTTACAACATGAAGTATGGAAAAATGGATCGGCTCACTTTACCAGAGCTTCACGGGAGGGAGTTCTCACCCCCATATCATTCTTAATGGTAAAGCACAATTGTTTTCCATTCTGTCTAACAATGGACCCTATTTCTCATAAAAGGTGGTCTCGGGAGGATAGCTCAGCGGCAACACGCTCGCCAGGTATGATCCCTGGGCCTACGCTTAGAAACCTCTGGGCATTAAGCGCGTTATAAATAACCAATTACAAACTGTTGTTCACCATAGCCGTTAATTTCTCCATGACCATCATGGTAATCAGTTTCTTTTCCCACTCCCCTCACGTAGGTATTTCTCCTCCTTTCCAATGCTGTCCTATAGCTAATTGTCCAGCCCTAATCATTGCCTCCCACAGTTTTGGCAGTCTGTACTCCTCATATCACTTGCTGGGACTCCCAGGAGCATCTGTAGGGGTCCATACTCAGCTGAACACCTACAATATCTTTAATTCAACTGAGGAGTTCCCTCCAATAGATTTGGATATTGGGACAGTGCCACCACATATGGGAGAGGGAGCCCTCCCAACCACATCCTCTCGGGCACAGAGGAGACAACCTCACAAATATTTTAAAGGTCTTCAGGGGGTCCTTATGCCATCCCTGTAGCATATTGTAGTTATGTTCCATGGAAGAGGTAAAAAGGTTTCCGTGAATGGTAATCTGAAAAATTCGAACCCAGTCGTCATCCGTAATTTCCCCCTTCTATTTCCACCATGTATCTTTTGAATGTCTGTCTGCCCTTTATGGAAGTGGACACCAACATTTTGTATACGCTCGATAGGATGCCTTTACGAGTGGTCACTGAATCCAGCACTTTCTCAAACAGGGTTAAATCTCAAATTAACAAGGCACCCCACTTCTGATGAATGACTATACCCTTCAAGCGCAAGTAGTCGAAGATCGAAATTGTGCCACTACCCAGGACCTCCCGAATCTTCCCAAACTCCCAAAAGTGACCATTTCCAAATGCCTGACCAGCTCTTTCGAGCCCCCGTCCGCCCACTGTTGGGCGCACCTCATCCCCTGGTTAACTATGGTAAATGGAGGGCCCCACACCAACAACAGCAGAGAGAGCCATGGGGCTAAAGCCTTCTTTGCTCCATTGTTTTTCTATACCTCTCAGAGAACAGCCAGCATGGGATGATCACACACTGTACTCAGAATATCTTTCTGGGACGCCAAAAGGAGGTCCCTCACCTTTAGTGGGTGCTCAAGGAAAGAGCAGTGGGTTCTCATGTCCTCTCCCATGTGCTCTAACATGACTCTCAGCTGGGCAGCCTTGTAATATAAATTTATGTCTGGGAAGCCAAATCCCCCCTAGTGATATGGAAGCTTTTTTATTTTTTATTATTTTTATTTTATTGTGTCATAGCCATATATTAAAACCAAATAATACATAATTATGACTTTTAACACACACACAAGAAATTAAGAATAAGAAACTAGTTTTTTTTTTTTACAAACATACTTAACATAGAAGAAAGTTTAAAGATAAAACAAATTAAAATATCACTAGAGCTAACTCGAAAAAAGAAGACACCCCAACAAAGGACGAGCTCTAGGGTAGCCATTTTTACTCTAGGTCTCTTGTTCTGCCATACAAATTTAGTTAGGGCACACCTCAGGTCAGTAAAAAACATATCCCGGAGTCTGGACAGAAGGGCCAAAAACATATACAAGAGTCTTGGGAGGATGTTCATCTTAATGGATGTCATGCTCCCATACAAGGATAGGGTCAAGAGCTCGCATTGTCTGAGGTCTTCCTTAATCTTGTCCACAAAGGGTTAGAGATTCGCCCTGGTTAGTTCTGTCAAGTCCCTTAATATCTCAATCGTTTCTGATCAACCCTCATACCCGTATACCTAGAGCATACGTCCTAGTTGGTTACTCACACCCCCACAGACATAATACATGACTTGTCAACTTTTAATTTTAGACCCGGGAAGGATCCAAAGTGTTCTATTTGTGCAAAGAGTGCGGGAAGTGACATAGGGACTTTATTAAGGTAATCTAGTATGTCATCTGCGAACAGCGACAGTTTGAACTCCACCCCTCCACACTTGATTCCCCCAATCCCATGGTTAGCCATAATCACAATCGCCAATGGCTCCATTGTGAGGGTGTATAGGAGTGGCGATAGAGGACATCCCTCTCATTAAACGGATAGAATCAGAATGAATATTATTGATCCGTACCCTTTGCTGTGGGTGCTGCATACAAAGCCTCCACCCAATGAAGGAAGTATTACCCAGCCCCATCTATCCATCAACTGCCAATTCACCCTGCCAAAGGCCTTTTCTGAGCATCAATTTTATTGGCTTTGCTTGATACATTAGGTTGATTTTTTTCTGTATATTGTCAGAGCCTTGTCTACCACGGATAAAACCCACCTGATCCTCATGTACTAGGGGTGGTAACAGAGCCTCCAGTCTTTTACCAAATAATTTAGCTAAGACCTTCACATCATTCTTCAATAAGGAAATCAAGCAGTACGATGAACACTGGGTCTGGTCCTTTCCCTCCTTAGGAATAGCCACTATGATTGCTTCTGCCACAGTATTCGGCAGGGGTTCCTCCAATAACACTGCATCGAATACTCTCACCATGTATGATGCCAAAGTGGACAAGAACATTTTGTCGAATTTCACTGAAAATCCATCACTGCCCGGGGCAGTACCTGCCTTTATCCCACTAATTGCATTAAAAACTTCCTCCTGGGTTATAGGCTTACCTAATCGTTCAGCCTCTTCCCTCGTAGCCCCCCGGAGGGGTAGACTGCCCAAGAAATCCACAATCTGGGAGTCATTTCCCACATATTCCGAGGCACACAGGGTTTTGTAAAATTTGCCAAACTCCCTCCCAATGCCTGTTGGATCATAAACAGCTACATCCCCTTCCCCTTTAACTACAGCAATAGATTTACTTCACCATTCCTCCCTTCGACACCAAGCTAGGATCTTTTCCACTTTCCCTCCCGCTCAGTGTCCACCAAGATCAGATCTATTCTTGAGTAGGAGTAATGTACAGGGGAGAAATATGTAAAGGGTCTATCCTCAGCCACAGAGTCTAATAGGGAGTTAGTCAGTACCAGCTCTTGGTTCACTTTTTTGATTTGTTTGGAGTTGTTACCACTAGGGTGGGTGAGTGCCCCCCCTCCCAACTGCTTTCGGTATCTCTTAATGGGTCTAAGACCATATTAAAGTCCCCTCCCACTATCAGACACCCTTCCATAAAAAGGATCAGATCCCTCTTCACCCCCTTCCAAAACTCAGCTTGTCCAATATTTGGGCAATAGATTGAACATATGGCTAACTTCTCTCTGAGGAGATTCCCCTTGATAAACAAGAACCAACCTTCCGGGTCACATTGTGTACCATGAACCTCAAGGTCTAGATGGGAAAATAACTATTGCCACCCCAGCCTTTTTACTATTGCCCGAGGACACATTTATCTCCCCCACTGATCTTCCCTTAAGGCGCTGTTCCTGCCCCATAGCCAGTGTGTTACTTGTAACAGAAGGATGTCCAAACTCTCTCTTTGGAACTCCCGTAGAGTGAAAGACCTCTTAGTCGGGGAGTTTAGCTATCTAACATTGAGAGAGCCAATCACCATCTCATGCCCTTGTGCCACAGTACTGTTCACAATTTTCCCAAAGCAGATTCCCCATCTTGAATACTCTCAACCAACAAGCACCACTAGAAATTGTATCATATGGCTATTCACGTGTACTGAAAAAAAGCCCCAACGAACAGTTGAACCCATCAAGTGCCCTGAAAATTCCACGCAACCCTTCCCCCCTATCTTCCCCTCTCCCCCATCTCCCAAGCATCCAACCCTGGTCCATTTTTCACACCCAACCAGGACGGACATGTAATCACCTGTTACATTCTGACTCCCCACAATCATTCCCATGTCGTCATTTCACATTTCACCCACCTCCTCAGTTAAGAAGTGCATCACTGGCCATTGCTAGGCCACTTTAATATGGAGCCCCGCCCATGTTTATAAAAAAAGCTTCTCATGGACCACCTTTTCCCATAATCCCTTAGGGCCCCTTGGCAGTGTCTTACGTTTTTTAATTTTACCAAATATTTTAGCTAAGACCTTCACATCATTCTTCAATAAGGAAATCAAGCAGTACGATGAACACTGGGTCTGGTCCTTTCCCTCCTTAGGAATAGCCACTATGATTGCTTCTGCCACAGTATTCGGCAGGGGTTCCTCCAACCCCTGGCGAATACTGAATTTTCTGTCTGTTCCTGGCGGTTTCCTCCCTTGATTTCATTCCCTCACTCTTTCACAGGTCATGGTAACTCCATAAGTTCTTCTGGGAGTCTTCAAATGTCCTCTTCCGTCACCAGTCAGAATTTGTGACCTTCGTATTCAAAGGAGATTGCAAAGGGGAACCCCCAGAGATTCTGCCCACCCTTCTCTGTTAATCTTTCTACTGAGGGGAATGCCTTGCCTTCTCCTTGTCAGAGTGAACACAGATAGGTCTTGGAAAATCATGATGCGTGCGTCCCATATGTTATTCGGAGCATCATCCTAGCTCTTTCAAGAATTCTCGTCTTCTCTTTGTAATAATGGAAACAGGCCAGAATCGTGCAGGGGGCCCTGGAATCCCCTCCCGCACTATGTCCTCTATCAATTGTCAGTTCATCTATGGTGGTGTTTCCAAAGAGGGTGTGCAAGACTCCCAGAAGCTCTCTCCTGATATATATCTCTGTTTTCCCTTCCCTTTCCAGAAGTCAAAGAATCTAAGATTATTACGTCCTTCACTGTTCTCAAAATCATCAATTTTAAGGGAGATCTCAGTTTCCCTCCTTTCCAGTTCGGAGAGCCTCATATCCATCTGAAGTTCCAGGGTATCTAGTGATGTTTGATTTGCCTCCACACCCTGTATCTTGACATCCACAGTGCACATTTGATTGTCCATCTTGTCCAGTCTCTGGTCCAGAATTGTTTGAATACCCTTAATTTCCTCCAGGAGGGCTGCTATTTCTTTCATGGTTAATCCCAGATCTTCCCCCATGTCTTTTCCTGGTTGCGTCACAATTGTTTCCACAATTGAACCAGCAGGGATATTGTCTGGGAAGCAACACTGTGGCATAGATTTTTTCCAGCTCATGGGTCAGAATGGCCTACCCGCTGGATCACTGTCACCTGTGGGCCCCCCACATCCCAGCCAATCTTGAGGGAGTGGGGTTCACATGTCCACACAGGTGTTTCCAGACAAAGGGACCAGTCAAAGTGCTCCCAGGGTCTTCTCTCGGGTATGAGTCCTCTCCCCCTTTGTTGTTACAGGCGACCTACCTACACCAGCAGTTGTGGGGTGGCTGCTTCCCTGCCTTTGTTCCTCTGTGATTTCTCGGGGTCTCCCAAGAAAGTGTCACTCACAAGTGTGTGTGGAGATCAGAACCCGTGCCCACTCTGTCCCACCAAACTGATATTTGGATCCAGAGGAGGCATTTTGAGAAATAAATTAAGAGAATAGATTTTGAAGTTTGGGAATGAGGGATTGAGACAAGCTATCAAATAATTCTGTGGAAAGACCATCATGAGCCTTGCCTTTACCTAATCCTTTCATTGCTTTGGAGATCGCTGCAAGAGTGATTTCGTTATCTAAATGGGATAAATCCAACTGGGGGTAAGATCTGTTTATCTTATAAAAAAAAAAGTGATGTTGTTATGGGGAATAAAATTCTCAGGAGTATATAGGTTGGTATAGAAGTCTCTGAAACAATTTAGTATATCATTGGGATGGTAGTTAACGGTGCCAGATGAGTCTTTAATGTGGGAAATTACAAATTTCTCTTTTCTTGTTTTTAAGAAAGAGGCTAGTGCTTTTCCAGCTTTATTAGATGTTTGATAGATTTTCATTTTGTATTTAAGAATAGTCCTCACTGCAAGATCCGTGTTCTCCTTATTGATTCCGAAGCGTATGGTTAGTACCTTACGAAGATTAGTAGGGTTGGAGACGCTATAATAATGTTGTGCAGCTATTGTAAGCTGAGAGTTAAGGTCATCCAAATGCTTTTTGTGTAGAGCTTTCATTTGACCTGAGTAAGCCACAATGTGACCTCTTAAGGCTGCCTTAAAGGCATCCTAGTTATTCAAAGCCGATGTATCACAGTCTAGATTATCAGCATAGAACTGTTGAACAAAAGACTTAACGGATAGAATAAATTGAGGGTCTTGTAAGAGAAAATTGTTAAGATTCCAACGGGATGATGGTTTATGTAAGTCTGAAAGACTGAAAGATGTACACACAGGGGCATGATCGGAAATAATGATATTTTCTATTTTGGAATCAATAATGGTACCTGTAAGGTTTTTAGTAGAGAAAATATAGGGTCTCATTCCGAGTCGGGCGGTAAGGGTTAACGGTCACCGGTAACGAGACCGGTGCCGTTAAACCCTTACCGCCCTATTCCGAGTTCCCTTTGCGGGTTGGAACTTAACACCTGCTTTTTGCAGGCGTTAAAAAACCAACCCGCAAAGGGACCGTGGAGCTAATTACGGCACCGTAATTTACGGTGCCGTAATTAGCACCTTCCCCATTCCCATTGAGCCCTATGGGGCAAAAATGGGAATGGGGAAGGGCCCATGGTGAATGGGGAATTACCGACCCCGCCAACCTTGGAATGGGGCGGTAATTCTGCCATTCACCATGGCGGAGTCGGAGAGATAACGGCGACAACCAAGGCGCTAATAGCGCCTTGGTTAACGCCAGGGTCGGAATGAGGCCCATAGTCTAGGCAGGAGAGAGTGTTGTGTGGGAAGGAGTAGAAAGTGTAATCAAGTTGGGTTGGGTGAGATAGTCTCCATCTATCGATAAGGCCGGTTTCGGCTAAGCATCCTAAAAAGGATTTATGTGATTTATTGTTCTTGTACAAGCAATTAGATTTTCTATCAAGAAAAGGATCTAGGACTTGATTCATATATCACATAATTAATTGGTAAAGTCTTTTTGAAGTATCAGTTGTTTTAAGGAGACCCAAAACAAGGGTCTGGATTAGTGGGACCATAGATGTTCAGAATGGTAATATAAGTACATTCTATTTTTAGTTTGACCCAAACCCATCTCACATCCATATCAGTACCTTGATTGAGAACTTTGTAGGGTAATTTCTTGCTAATTAAGATAGCTACTCCATTTTTCTTAGTAACAGCAGGGCTGGAAAAGATTTCCTTAACCCAACAGGATTTCAGTTTCAGTGTTTCTTTGTTAGATAGATGTGTTTCTTGTATGCATGCTATTGAAGGGTTTCGTTTGTTAAGATGAGAGATGACCTTACATCTCTTGATGGGATTATTGCAACCTTTGATGTTTCATGTGACACATTTAAAGATCATAGTAACAGTTCACACATTATGATAGTATAGTCATAACATGAGACCATATAAATGTAAATAATAGGTGCCAAAGAGCAATATTTTAAATAACAATTAATGGGAATAGGACACATAAGGAAGACACAAAGGGTAATGGGGTGAGGGTTGGCGAGTCTGATCATAGATGAGTTCCTAAGAATTGAAGTGTATGACATAGAACACAGATCAGACATGATAAGGGAGGCTAGGGGAGAGTAAAATGTGGGGAAGGGTGACACCGCTGAGTCATCAAAAAGGAAAAAAGAAAAGCGACTCAGGATGGAAGATGGATGTTGCAAGGCCACCCGTCCCACAGTTTATAAAACATGGATAGTCATGGCATTATATTTAAAATAGCAAGGAGAATGGGAGAGTGAAGTATTCAAGTAACATAGGAAGTGGAGGTACTGGCAGGGGATGAAGTGTCCATGCCATTGGATTTGATTGAGCGTATAAATGCTCTTAGGTGTGCAGGTTCTTCAAACATAATGGTACGGCCTTCATGTGTTATTTTAAAAGAACATGGATGGTATAGACCATAGCGTGTGCTTTGCTGTTTCAGGGCTGGACAGAAGGATAGAAATACTTTCCTGCTCTAGGCCGCACTTATGGCAACATCTTGTGAAATGTAAAACTTACAGCCATTCCATATGAGAGATTTGCGTTCCTTTGCAGCAGATATAATGAGCTGAAGTTGGGAATATTCTAGAAGATAGAAAATCAGTGTTCTGGACGAAGTTCAATGAGTGGTGGAGGTAGATAATTGGCCAATTCTATGAGCTTGTTGAATGTTAAGTAATAAATCTGAAGGTAGGTGAAGCAGAGCTGTTAGAAATGTTTGCAAAAAGGTAATGGTATCAGTTCCTTCTGATCCTTCTGGAAGGCCTGAAATTCGGAGGTTGTTACGTCTGCTGTGCTGTGATTTTCCAAGTCTTCATTATGTTTTTGAAGATCATTGATTTATTTTTCAAGTTTTGCTACTTTAGGGGTAATATCTTCTACTAGACCAACTGTTTTCTCAACCTCCTCCATTCTGTTCTCAAAACCTTTCCATCTGTCCTCCAACTGTTGTAATTTCATATTTGTAGTCTCTATAAAAGGTTTAAGTGATCTGATTTCTGATAATATGGCATCAATAGCAGGGTCGGAGATGCTTAGTGGAGGGGGTGAATCACTTTTTGGTCTTTTGAGGTTGGAAGCAGGGGTTTTAGATTCTTTAGTATTAGAAGCATTGTTTTTTTTTATTAGCAGCCATGTTATTAGCTGAGATATATGAATATATATAAGATTTCAAAATGCTTTGCTAGATATATTGATAATGGAAGGCAAAGAGATGTTGAAGATTGTGATGGGTAACAAAATAATAAGTTCTTCTTCAGATGGAAACTGGATGGAAGAAATAAAGCTTGTGGTAGTGAGCACAGAACCATAGAGACACCCAGTAGTTGTTATGTGAGGCTCAATGACCCAGAGTTTGCAATTATTATGTCCATATTATTCATGTAGTGCTACTCCTGATAAAGGAGGTTAATAGAAACACAAGTAAATAATAAGGAGTAAACTTAGGCGTGCATAGAGAGAGCTACCAGCCTTACAATAGCAAAATGCATCCAGCTTGTATGGGTAGCCAGTAAAGGAAGGTCCAGCTTGGGTTTATAATATAACACAGTTCCAAGTGTATTCCAAATCTTTGAGAAGAAAAAGAAAAAAATATATAGTTTCTAAAATATTGATGGCAAACTGCAATGTATGGAAAACACCCTCTGGAATAATGTTGTTTTCTTTTCTATATTATTTAACCAATATTGGACGTTATCCTTGTAGAATTCTGAAGTAGAAACGTACTAGGCAGCAGTTGTAATGAGGTATATTGTGGTAAAATTATTGATAAATGAATTAAAATTTCCATGTCACTGAATACAGTTGTGTTTTGAAAATGTTCTGTGGTAAATAAAGAGCTGCTTTTTTCCCCCCTTTTTTTTCCTTTCCCTCTTCCACAGCTTTATGGGGAAAGCTGTTACTCGCCGGCACCAGAGGCAACGATATTATAAGGGGAGGGCCGACCAGGCCAAAGCCAGCGCGTCACCGTAGGCGTGACGCCGGCACTTACTTCAGCTTTGACGGGTAGCGGAAGGCGGCTGCAGTGGTTGCCGGGGCCGGAATGCCAGGGTTTGTTGCACAGCGAAGACGAGCGGAGAACAGCACTGAATTTATATCTGCTGTGATCGGTCCGGTCCATACCACTGAAGAAAGAAGGTAAGTAGATCAGCTGGAAATGGAAAAAAATGCTTTATATATTTTTAGTGAGACAGAGCTACCAGGCTACACGGCCATCTTGCTTTACGTCAAGCCACGCCTCCCCATGATAGGTTATTTTTAACGCTCTTAATACCCAGAGGTTTCGGTATCGAACCAGTGTTGCTCCGTATGGTCTTGCTTCCAAGGCGAGCACGTTGCCCCTGAGCTATCCTTCTGAGATGAGGTCATAAAGGCTTTTGTTTCACTTTAAAGTATTGTCTATAAATCGAGTAGTTATCCATGTTTTAATGTTCTTCACGATTAACTTTGTATTCTCTTCTTTTAACAATGTATTTTTCTTACAATGGGCCTCATTACGACCCTGGCGCAAAGTTTTTAATGGCGCTGTAAAAGGCTGCGGCGCCGTTAAACACTTAGCGCTTTACTATGAGGTCCCTTTGCGGGACCCGACCTTAACGGCTGGTCTACACCAGCCATTAAAGTAGGGACCCGCAAAGGTACCTTGGTGCTAAGTATGGTACCGCAATTCGCCGTACCGTACTTAGCGCCTTCCCCATTCCCATAGAGCCCTATGGGCCGAAAATGGGAATGGGGAAGGGCCATGGTTCAATGGGAAATTACCACCCCGCCAACCTTGGAATGGGGTGGTAATTCCCCATTGAACCATGACGGACCCGTTACAACACTGGCACCAACCATAGTGCTAATAGCGGCATGGTTTAGCGCCGGTGTTGTAATGAGGGGCAATGTGTTTTTTGCAAAGGTTTGAATAAACCATATGCAATAAAAAAAATAGTTTGGTAGTTATGGCACAGAACCCTGGGGTTCTGCTTATTCTGTAAAATTAAAAGGAAACCAATGTCTGCATTATGTTTTGGTGTATCAGAGGGTGCCCCTATACATCCTTCAATACATCTCGAGGCTTGCACAGGTTATTTGTAAGGCACCCATTTTTGGTTATTTATTTTTGTAACCTTTCAATCTGTATGCATCCATATTCATGTTTTACTAATTTTATCTGTGTTTATCCACATTTATGTCTTCCCTGTAGAAAAAACATTAAGTTGCAGTTAGTGCTCTTCCATATTTATTCGAATTAAACATTAAAAATGCAGCACTTTGAGGCTTGTAATGGGAAGCTTGGAGAGCTGGGTTCTTAGAGGACCACACAAGATCAATTCTAGCCTAAAAAAACAATGGTCCTTCGGATGACATGTTAAACATCAGTGTTGCCTTTTAAACAACCTGAAAGAGAAATCAATTAATTGTGTTGCCTGCACTTTGTATAGCCCTTAGCCTGTAAGGCATATTTGACAGTCCGAATAGCTAACCAGGACACACACATTTCTGTTTTGCATCGCTCCGTATTTATGTGTACAAATCCGTAAAAAGGCGAAAATTGGGAACCGTAGTTATGTGTCTGATTTATTTAACTGTAGACCCCTATAGTTATGGATGAGATTATAGAATAACAGCAATCGTCATCTCACCTCTGGGTCCTGCAAGACCTGTGGACCTCAAATGGGGGCCTCCACAATCCCTGGTTTTATTATGTCAAAAAAGAATTAGCCATCTTTTGTATTTGCCACGTTTTTTTTAGAACCAACGGTTACAGCTGTCATAGACTTGCAAACCTTAGTTATAACACACACTTTCTTTAAAAATAAAGACAGATATTTTACTGATCCAGGAAAAAGCTCCGTTCAAAACTATTTGTGTTTGCTTGTGGTCGCTGTATAGACGATTATTTGAGTTTGTTTCCCATTCAGTGGCCTGTGTTGGTTAAGTTTAGGACCAACTGACTCCCGTTGGATTCTGTGGCTAGAAATTGGAAGTGCAGTCGTTGTATTGTTGGTGGGGTATGTTATGGTAATGTTTATTTGTATAGCTCCTATACACAGGCAAGTGTTTCAAAGCACTCACGGATGGAAGGAACAAGGGGAAAAACAACAGCCACCCAGAGTCCTTGAATTTCTGAGACGATAAAGGTCTACACAGGCAGATTAAGTGAATATTATACAATTAACAATTTAGATACAGCAAATAGCCCAGTCAGCGATTCTGCATTTTTTTCAAGTGCACATTAAGGGGTGAAGACAAAGAAGTACAGACAGAATGATCTTCAGGCAGGGCTGTATAAAGATTGTGCAAGCGAGGCAAGGGAAGAGCAGGGGACCAAGTGCGCCCAGTCAGTAGAGACTGGTGAAGTGCAGAGAGAGGAGCTCTCAAGGTTTATTACAAGTGCATTGGGATGTAGGACCTTGCAGCAAGTGCAGAAAGACTGACAAGGGTGTCTGGGACCTGTAAGACTCTGAGGTACAACAGGCGTCCAGTCAATAAGCTGTGTGAACAAGAGAGAGAAGGATGATCAGAGAGCTAGGTTAGCAGGGTATGGTGAGAGAGAAGGAAGAGGAGAAGAGGAAGGTCTTGAGGAGTTTCTGGAACTTGAGAATTTTAGGCTCAGGGGTTTCAGCGAGGCTGTTCCAGAGGGAGGCACCTGCTAGGGAAAGGGATCTCGTTCCAAATCTCTCCGTGGAGAACCAGCTCCCTGGCAGAAGGTTGGAGGTAGAAGAGCGGAGGGCTCGAAAGGTACAGTATTTAGGAAGGCAACGTTGAAGGTAGGTAGGTCCCCGGCCCCAGAAAGCCTTGTGGATAATGCAGAGGGTCTTGAATTCAATCTTTGCAGCCACGGGGAGCCAGTGAAGGGATTTCAGCACCGGAGAGATGCAGACCCTGAGCTTGAGGCCAAGGATAAATCTTGTGGTTCTGTTCTGGATGAGTTGCAGAGGGCGCAGGGCAGAAGCAGGAGATTGAGAAAGAGGCTGTTGCCGTAGTCCAGCCTGGAGAGAACTAGGGCTCTGGAGACAGTGAACCGCTGAGGGAAAGTGAGAAAGGTAGAGTGTCTCTAAGGAGGTGTAGTTGATAGACTTATTTGAAATGTCAGAAATGTGAGAGGAGAAGGAGAGAGTGGAGTCGAAGATGACCCCAAGGTTTTTGGCCTCACAGATGGGGTAGGCGCAGAGTCAAGGGAAGCCGGCCAGAGTGAGAGGGGGAATGCTGGAGCAGGTGTCCCAATGCAGACAATCTCAGTTTTACTGGCATTGAGACAAAGGTTGTTTGCAGCACACCATGTCTGAATGGCAGACAGACAGTCAGGTATGAGTGAAGAGGAGGAGGAGGCTGAGGATAGCCTGAACGATAGCTGAGTGTCATCCACATAACACTGGAAATTAGAGGTGCAAGTGGCAATCACACATGCCAGGGCAGCCATGTAGACGTTGAAGAACCAGGGGGATAGGTTAGATCCTCCTCAATATGTATATTTAATGGCACTTCAGTTGAGAAAATAACACACTTTCTTTTAAATGCTTGAAAGGAAATAACCATTTCCAAGTTTGAGGGGCCTCCATTTTAGACAAGTCACAGATTATGAAAAAATGAGTTTTATTTATGGTTAGTCCTGGGCAAATCTGCCAGAATCTCTTCCATGAGCCGCACGTGCGAAATGCTCCAAATTCCATGAAATCTTGCTGGGCTCCACCATTCCGCTCCGACTGCAAAGCATGGTGAACTTTTCACACATAAACGAAGGGATGTCAAACATGAACATTTTAACTATCATGAACTATCGCTCCTTCTTTGCACTTTGCTTTTGCACAAAGCACCAGGATGTTCTGGCTGGTATCGCTTTAATTCACTGGCCTCACTTGCATGAATGTGTCTTGCATCCCGATTTTGCTCCGGGTGACAGGCAGCGTCCTTACAACTGGTATTTCAAAGAGTTTTGAAGAATTTCCTAGCTTATCTACTACCCAATTCCCCATTCATCTTGCTACTGATAAAAGGGCCTACTCATTGATTCATCTTTGCAGTAATCACATTTGTGTTGTGACAGACTTTAATGCAAACCCACTGGTTGCTTTTAAAAGGTTTCAATTTTATAAGTTTGACAAAATGACTACTTAAATTTGACTAATTGTCTACTGCTCTGCAGTACTACAGGGATGAATAGTGGCTAAATTGTCTACTCAGACCAACACTGTTACTAAACTAGCAGTGATCCCAATGATAAAGGTGAAACAGGCACACAACATACACGTGCAGGCTGGTTGCAGGCTATATCTTCAGGAGGAGTGTGAACAGATAACATTAGCAAAAAAACAGAAATAATACAAAAAATCCAAAATAAAATAATATCAAATCAATGTTCCATAATATTATACACTTTTAATTAAAGAACAACAAGGCAAGAGTGATCCATTGTGGACTCTGAATGTTACAAAGTTGGAAATATAAAAGTTAACACAGATTTGTGAACTTATAAGAAAGTGTAAAGACCTTTGATATCCTATGGGTTTAATCCTCAAGGAAATTATTATGGGAAATGGATCTGTTTTGAACTCTGAAATATATGAAGAGGTACTGTATTTGGGTAGTTTTGTTGAGGTCAACCTCCTAGACCTGCACCCTTTTTACTTTTAAGGCGGACGTGTCGCGTTTGTCTGAAAGGTTTTTGGAAGGAACCACTACCCCTCCTCTGAGGTTTTAGACCAGTGGCAAGAGTTTTCAAACTGTTACTGCGCCACATATATTCAAAAAGGTTGTAGATTTATAAACCATCAAAAATAGTCAGCAGAAGCCAGTTACATGTCAGAAAACTCCATTGAGAGGCCCTTTTTATTTGTTAACACTAACCAATAAAAAGGGCCTCCCACAGCAGTTTTATGACATGTAACTGTCTTTTGCTGACTATTTGTGATGGTCTATAAATCTACAAACTTTTGGAATATATGTGGCGAAGTCACAGTGTGAACACACTTGCCACTGAAACCTATGAAGTTGGAAGCATAACAGTTAACAAAGCTTGGTGGGATACGATGAATGTATAAAGTGCTTTGGTCTGCTATGAACTAAATTCTACAAATCTATGCAAAATTGTGTGATGCTACACACATCTATTAGCTTGACATCCTGTGGATGTTCATGAACTGAAAGTCTGAATTTCAAATGTGTTTTGAAGTACTATGAACTTTGAGGCCTGTCAAATAGACAGTCAATCATGAAATGATCTGATGTGATAAGTTAAAATCAAGAGTATTTCCTTAAAATCTGAAGCTGAAGTAAATCCAATAGAAACTTTGTTTTGGGCTAAGTAGCCTTGAATAAAGATTTAGGGTTACAGAGTCACCTGTCAAACATTTGTTATGATACTGGTAATACAGTTGTGAAATAATCAATTTCCTGACATTCTACGGGTTTCGTTGTGGCAGTGTATCACAGGAGCTTGATATTGTGCCAACCACAAAGTGGAATGGTTTTGACTGGAGGGCTTATTGCCATCAGCACTGTTATCTAATTTCACAGTGGTACAAGCAGAAGTTGAAAAAACGCTTGCTGGTCAATTCAGGAAACAGAGGAGGCCCCTTCGACACACACACTGTGTTTCTTCTCCTTCATGATAGCCATCAGCAAATACTACTCATCCTCCTACTTCCTAATCATATTAACATGTGTTCCAAGTAACTCCCACAGAACCTACAACATGCCAGTACCTCCTTGTTACTCAACAGTTGGGGTTGGTTAGAGTTTGTGTTTCTTCTAGCCAATCTATTGATTGTACCTCCATTGTTAGCCTAACTCTATGTTCAGTTCCACTATCTTACTATGGCAGTCCTACTTGTTTTTGGACTTTCTCAAAAAGCTCATGCATAAATGTGCACTGTAGATTGGTATTAAACATGATCTACAATTAAGTTTTGGATTGAGCTGATATTTTTGGTGCGTATATGCTGCTGTACACTTTTAATTTGTAATACAAAACCTTCCCACTTCCTCTTGTTTGCTCGCAGGAATTGTTACAGCAAGATGCACCAACTCTTCATTATCTTCAACTCAGACTAATGGCAAAGTATCTTTCAAGAGAGTAGGGTAAATGTTCTCTCGCCTTTTATTGTTTCACTGGTTCCATCAAGTAATGAGACATCCCTGAGGTATGTATATTAACACTTTTGGATGGTCCTTCATTATGGATAAATACCCCAATATAATACCCACCACTGCAATAATTGCACCACACGATCTGGAACAAGAAACAGACAGTTTTAATTATAATACTTTGTTTTTTTAAAAAATAATTAATCAAAGAGATGCTAGTGGTCCCGTAGCTTCAAATGCTAGGAAAGTCGCATTTAACTCACCACAACTTCGAATGACAATACAAATTAAAATACTGCTTTTGTCTCACTAACATTTGCATTTACTATCAACTATGAAGTCTACTTTTCAGCTTCACCCAAAACTCCATGTATAGAAAAACTAATATTAATGGCTATTATAGACAATGCACTCAAACACTTCACAATTTAGACACACACACATTGATCCGGACTGTTTCACCAATGCGTAATCAAACAATCAATGGTAAGGAATTATGTCTGTCATGAACCCACCTCCCTCTTCATGTAAAAGGTGAAAATGTTACTTGATTCAAGTTTAAAAACAAACTAATTGCTTATTTTTTGGGGGAAATCAGTTGTAAGTATTGGCATGATATTACTCGGCCCACGGCAGCGGCTGTGTAGTTATGGTTAAGTTGCTAAACCCATACAAAGCCCATTTTTTCGGCAGCTTATAACTTTGCTCCCCGTGGACAAATCTTCACCAAACTGTGCCAAAGTATATGGGGCCCGCTGAATGTTTTTGGAAAGTTGGGTGAGGTTTTGTGGAGGGGGCAAAGTTATAGGTGGGCTCCCCACATTTATTTTTCCACAGACTCAATGGGGAAAAACTTTGCGCTCGGCTACATGCCGAATGTGCTTTTGTGTGTTTGGTGGAAATCTGACCAGTACTTTTGTTGTAAAGAACTGAAATGTATGTCTCAAAAAATGTGTGATATCTGGTTCCTCTCCGCGGATCCATTTCCCTCTTCGCTCTGCGGACAAAAATCTCATTGGCTTGCAGTACGACGTGATGTCGGCGAAGATTGTACGCAGTCGGTGGTTGGCTGGAGGGAAGCGTGCTGTGCATCAACATATTTGGGAAATGCCACCATTGTGTATCGGAGGTGTGTGTGCCAAGCCCCTAAGGCATTATGTCCATGACTGGGGCTCTTGTACGTAACAGTGTGTCCACTAAAATTAGTCATATCTGGCTCCGCTCCGGCGTCCCATTTCCCAGTTCGCTGCCGTCATGTTGTATCCGAGGACAATGCGGTGGCGAAAGGGGCTGGAAAACAGACTTTACGGCATCTCGTGGTGGGAAGAAGGGATGGAAAATGTGGCGAAGTGAGCAGTGGTTCATCTGATATATCTCATTAAGAGAAGACAGTGACACCAGCGGTATCAGTGCATACTGCACCAATTTGCAGTTATCTCAACAGGCAACAACCTTGTGTGCTGATTGAAAGCAGCCTTCATTAAGGCATGACAGCTCCAGCAGGAATCTCTTTCTGTGATGAGTGGTGGAAGGTGAATTGCAGAAGGGGAGTGCTTTCCACATCACATGAATATTTAAGCATAGCGTGTACTATGGTGTGTTGTGTGTGGTAAGTCCATTGCCCCTTCAATGCATGGCTGGAGCCCTTTCACGGAAAAGTATGTCCACTGGTTGAAAAGGTATGCCCACTGGTTGCAAGTCGATTTCACATTGTTGCTTTGTGTGCCTTGCATACAATATTTGTTCCATGCTTGTGGTGATTGTTACAACATTCTATAGTTGTCCGTGTATATGTTCGGAGATGCTGCAGTGAGTAGTCCTGCAGTGTGTCCACTGGGTGCAGTGTGGGAATAGTGTCTATATAGAAGAGGGTACTGTTGAACTGGTTCTTATATGTGCTTCAGTGGTCTGCATTGGGCAGATTAGTAAGTGATGTACTTTACTATGCTGTATTGGTTCTATGCACTTACTAGAGTGTTAGGAGCAGGACCAATGTTGTGAAGATTTTGTGGTTTGGTTGCCACTAATACAATGGTTTGTGAATGGAAGTGGGTAGCGTTGCCAAACACTGTGGTATGTTTGTGGATTATGCTAACTGAAATATGTTTGCATGCATCGCTGTGTTATGGTGCAGCGGTTGTGCAGTGGTTGGGTTGACGTGGTGGTGCCTAGGTTGCCTTTGTGGATTCTGGTAGATGGCTACATGTTCGCCTGCATGGCTCTGTTATGTTGTGGTCGGTGTGGGCAAGCCTTAAACTGTGGGTGCATGGCCAAAGGCCGTAGGCCATAGGCCATGCACCCAAGAGCCTAGGCCTTTACCACAGCCACCACAACATAATACAGCCATCCAGTTGTAACTCTGTATGTCTTCAAAGGTGGGGACCTTTACACAATGGTTGTGGAGGACATTGTACACTTGGTAGAACAGCAGAAGTGAGCTGCTATGTGTACATTAGCATATGATGTAGGTCATTGCATGTGTTGCACATTAGGGAGTCACATGTGACCATTTGGGTTTGCTACGGTTTGCCCTTTATAATACCCTTCCTATGTTTCATTGGATGCATTGCTGGAGCCCTTGTACCGACAAGTATGACCACTGGTTACAAGTAGGTTTGACATTGTTGCTTTGTGTGAGTGATTTTGCTACATTGCATACATTGTTTGTACCAAGGGTGTGGTGATTGTTAGAACATTTTACAGTTGTCAGTGCATGGCTGGAGATGCGGCAGTGAGCAGTCCTGCTGCGTGTCCACTGGGTGCAGTGTTGGAATACTTTCCGTATAGCAGAGGGTACGGTTCAAGTGGATTTTATATGTGCTTGGGTAGTCTGTATTGTGCAGATTAGGAAGTGTTGTACGGCACTCTGCAGTATTGCTTGTATAAAGTTACTAGAGTGTTGGGAGAAGGACCAATCTTGTGAAGATTTTGTGGTTTGGTTGCCAGTGATACAATGCTATGTGAATGGCAGTGGGTAGGGGTGCCAAACAGTGTGGTATGTTTGTGGATTATAGTAACTGGAACATGTTTGCATTCATCGCTGTATTATGGGGCGGCGGTTGGGTTGAAGTGCCGGTGCCTACCTTGCCCTTCTGAAGTCTGGAATCTGGCTAAATGGTCACCTGCATGGCTCTGTTATGTTGTAGTGTGTATGGGCAAGGCCTAGACTGTTGGATGCATGGCCAAAGGTCGTAAGACATAGGCCATGCACCCAAGAGCCTAGCCCTTCACCACAGCCACCACAACATAATGCAGGCATGTATTTGAAGTTGATGACGTTTACACAATGGTCGTGGAGGATATTGTAGACTTGGTAGAACAGCAGAAGTGAGCTGTGATGCTTACATTAGCATATGGTGTAGCTAATTGCACCTCTTGCACACTAGGGAGCCACATGTGACCATTTGCGTTTGCTATGGTTAGGGCCTTGTAAGACCCTTGTTTTAGGAAGTGCTTTAAGATTTTACATCATGAAAGGAAGTCCTCAGCATCACACATGTAAAATATGGACAATGTACACAGCCACCTACATACTGTTCAGCACACCCAAAACAAAGTTATGCAGCCATGCATGCAAATATGTGGCCAGGGTGAAAGCTGGCAGGCTCAATTTCAGAAGTGGAGTGCATTGCACATGACATGAGCATTTAAACATAGGCTGTACTATGGTGTGTTGTGTTTGGTGCGGGCCTAGTGCATTGGAGGCATGGCTGGAGTGGAAGGAGAAGAAGGAATGTCCCTGCTTTACTGGGGCGCGGCCCTTGCAGTAGCTGGAAAAGCGCACGTGCCACACGCTGTCCTTTTAAGCATGGTGGCCATGGAAATGGAACTGTGGGAATTAGCCAATCAGGTGTCAAGGGTGTGCCTCACAGGAAGGGCCACTACTATATGTCCCCATTAGTCTTTGTAGTGAGGGTGGCAGGCAGAGATGGAGAGTTGAAGAGTGCTAATAGCGGGTGATACCGTTGTCTAAGGTCTGTACAGGTATGCCATGCAAAGAGGCATGGCTGCTAATTTTGCGTTGGAGGAGTGGGGGCTTTCTGGGGCACTGTCGATGAGGGCAGTGTCGGTGGTATGGGTGACCTTTGCAGATGTGTGGCCTCTGTCGGTACTGTTGATGTTGTTGTTCTGCATTATGGAGCTCTACATTTGGGGTACATTTCGTGTGGATGTTTATTCCGTCGCCTAAAGAAGTTGATGGAAGAAGTGATGCAGATTTTTCCCACTGCCAAGGTTGGTTTTCTCAAGCATACCATCAAGAGGAGCATGGGACCACACTGTGTAATTTGTCACCAGCCAGAGGTCAGAAGGTGTTTCATTAACAGAAGCATGTGTCACTTTATGTCTACTGCTTGGATGTTCTCCACCTACTATGACATCGAAAATGACCAAAATTTGCAATGGTTCCATGCAAATGGCATTTTTTTGACCAACATTGGCAATGCTGTTTTGTTTTACACTGTGCAAAAAGTGTTGAAGACAATTCTGTACGAATGCAAGGAGGCAAACAAAAGAGAAACTCAGATAAAGAGCAAACATATAAAAGGTTTTTAGTAAGCATGAAAAAAAAGAAACAAAAAATACATCTTTTCCTAGGAAGTACTAAAACCCCAATCCCCTAACCTGTTTCACACTTCTTCCCCTCCCAACCCTCTTCCTAGCACGATAACTCTGCGGATTCTGCAGTAGTCTCAGGATTACACGTGCCACATCTGGCCCTTTTCAGGATGGTAGCTATGGAAATGGGACTGTGAAGGCTAAGGTGTTGCTCAATAAGGTTTCTGGTTGTGGTGTGTACAGAAAAACTGTGGCAGAAGGTCTCTTTGTATAGAGAAATGCAGAAGGCTAAGGTGGAAGTGTGCAAAGTAAGGGGCAGGCATACTGTTATTATGAATGCAATGTGTGTATGATACGATATGATGTGATATTGTAAGATGAGCCATTTATAGTGCGGATATACACAAGTTTTTGAAGGTGCAACGAGGCAAGGGAATGGAGAACAGAGGGGAAACAGAGACAACAAACCTACTAGGCCAGGTGTCACTCAGATTGCCCAAGTGCACAGGGAGGGGGAGGAGAAAGTGCAGTACATGGGAAGAAGAAAAAATGACAAAAAGTAAAAATAGAGCCCGATGGTGGCAAGTGCAAGGATAAGTGCAGACATCAGGTGGTGGTGGAACTGTTAGGGATACAGAAAACAGTCCCTGAGTGTGGGGCTTGCCAGAAAGCCAGTACAGGGGTGTGACTTGCGGGGGGAGGTGGCCTGGTGCTCAGATCAGAGAGTGGCCAGGTAACCAGTGCAGAATCAGTTTCAGCCAGGAAGTCAGCAGAGGAGAGGCAGAGAAAAAGCAGAGGGAAAGAGAAAGGTTTTGAGGTGCTTCCAGAACCAGCGAAGGTTCTCCTCAAGTTTCAGGAAGGCTGTTGAAGAGGGAGGCCCCAGCCGAAGAAAGAGATCTACCACCAACTGATTGCTTGCAGAAGCGAGCAACCCTGAGGGAGTTGGAGGCGGATGAGGGAATAGCTGGAGCACTGAGATATTTAGAAAGTGAGAGTTGCAGGTATTGCGGCCCCAGGGCCCAGAAGGTCTTGTGCATATTGCATAGGATTTTGACCTTATTCGTTGCAGCTACTGGGAGCCAGTGCAGATATTTCAGTCCCAGAGAGATACGATCCCTGTGCTTGAGGCCAAGGACAAGGCACGCAGTCCTCTTCTGGATGAGCTGCAGAGGGCGGAGGGTAGAAGCATCCAGATTTAGAACGAGTCTGTTGCAATAGTCCAGCCTAGAGAGAACCAGAGCTATGGAGACAGTGAGCTTTTCAGACCTTGCTTTAGGTTGGTAACATACATTCAGTGCTTGTTTTGGTGCCATAATTTTACGATTTATGTAGGAGATGGGTTAGTGGGGCAAAAGTTTCATAGTATTGTCGAAAGGAAATAAGAGAGTTCCTGTTTCAATGTTACAATGGGTGATATGGGTAAATGGAAATGTTGCAAGCATATACAATTGAATTGCTACTTGATGTTAGTGGATGGGAGAAAAAAACAGTACGTTTTTTAAGAATGTAATGGACGCTCAGTGGCAGATACCATGCGCACAGGCACTTATAACGGAGCTGTAAACATACGGCAAAAAAAGTATTCCTACCTCCACTTTGTGGTGATGGGTGCTTATGTGGATGAATTTTGATGCACAAATCGTGCATTGTTTAACTGAACTTTCTACTGGACGTGCTTTTCAATGACACAACACTTGGAGGCTGATTATGTAGCTGTACATATGAAGTGTTATACAGAAGTGACAGTGGGCCTCATTACAAGTCCAGCGGCAGCTGTGCCGGAAAAACCAGCAGGCTAAAGCTGGACTCATAGTGAATTACCAGGTCCGCGATTGCCGGAATCACCGGTGCATTACAACCCTGGTGACCCGGTAGTTCAGGAGGCAGAATTCCATTAATCCCCATTCCCATGGGGATGGGGACCATGGAAACACCAGCACTGTAAATAACGGTGCTGGTGTTTCCATTTCCGTCTGCGGGTGGCGTTACTCCTGCCAGGTCAGACCTGGCGGGAGTGACACCATCCGCCTGCAGAATTCTTAATCTTCCAGTCTGGAAACAACGGTGGCAGCCACCGTTGTTTCCGGACCGGCAGGGTCTTAATGAGGCCCAGTATTAGATTCTAACGTCTTGGATGCCATTGGTGGATGCGTGTGTGACTATTTAACAGTGCCTGCTTTACTGGGGTGTGGCCCTCGCGGTACTCGGGGAATCGCACGTGTCACATTCTGCGCTTCTCAGTATGCTGGCAATGGAAATGGGACTGTGGGATTGTCCAATGAGGTGCTCAGGGTGTGTGTCACAGGAAAGGGGGGCAATATATTTTTTTCATTACTCTGTGTAGTGAGGCTGGCAGAGATGGAGAGACACACAGTGTTCAGCGTGGGTGATGCCTTTGTGCTAGATCTGTTCCAGTATGCAGTCGAAAGAGGCTTGTATTGCAATTTCGATTTGGGGGGAGTGGAGGCTTTGTGGTGCGGTGTCGATGTCTGCTATTTCAGCGTTACGCTTGCAGAATGTCGACGAGTGGCCATTTTTGCTACTGTACATGTTGTGGTCGTGCACTATGGAGCCTTGCATTTGGGTTCCATGGCTTGTTCAAGTGTGTACCGTCAACTGAAGAAGTTGATGAAAGCAAAGAAGCACATTTTTCCCACTACAAAGGTGCTTTTCACATGAATACCACCAAGAATAGTACGGAACTATTCCAATGAATGTTGTCGCCAGCCAGAAGTCGGAAGGGGTCTTATCAACAGAAGCATGTGTGACTTCTTGAGTGCTGCTGGGATGTTCTCCTGTGAGAATGACAACATTGTGTCTCTATTAGGGGTGTACCGAACTTCGGCTTCGAATAAGTATTTGGCCGAATTCCGGCTGAAAAAAAGGTATTCGGCTCCGGCTGAATAGTTTCTTGCTATTCGGCTGTTGCTGAATACTTTGACATTCTCGTGTGAATACAATGCAACATGAACTCAGAAAGCCAAATATAGACTTCAATTTGCAAAACAAAATAGAATTAGCCAGACAAATTGCTATCACACAGCTGAAAAATATCTTATGTTGTAATCTGCTATTTAGGGCATGTTTTGTTACAGATTCTTAGACAAAAAGGGTACTCATCTTTTATACTTAGCTTGCAACAATGCAGGAACATCTTTTCTTTTGGTGAATGTTTATATGTAATGTGCACTTTTTTCAGTTGGAAAAAACAAAATGAAAGAAATGTGCATAGATACTTTCAGTTCCTATCATGTCACTTTCCATTGCGTACATTCTTTTTTTAAGGACTTGAGTCTTGAGTTTAACATTATATGATATTTTATGAGGAAATTATAAGCTGCATATATTTTTGTATTGGCGAGAAAGAGTGGCTAGGAAAAGTGAAAAGTGAGTACCATTTGTTTGGGTGGGGTGAATAGTTGTGAGATGGAGTTCACGCATTTCAGATTTCCTCTTGACTTGTGTCCTGCATGAGCCGACATGAACCATTTTATACATTTCTATGTGAGCTGCAAAGAAGTTTTTGAAACTTAACCACATCGACTTTGCAACTGGATAGAGAATGCAATGCATCTGATTCACAAAGGCAGTCCTTTTGCATTTCTGAAGCCTCCTACTTTAACTAGCACTGAATATGCAACAATCTTCTGTACATTTGGTCCCTTCATTTTGGTTAGATCTGCTTTATTTCTAGGTTTTATACTTTAAAAATGAAGATGTTACATTCATTACAATGAAGAGAAATAAAAGTATAGAATACATTTAAAATGGTGTTTTATTTGTTTTTAATGAGTGTGTTTTTTGAAGTTTGGAACATGATTTATTAAATAAAGCAACTATTCGGCTTCATATTTGGCTTCGGCCGAATAGTTGACAAACTATTCGGTATTCGGCCGAATACTAAATATGCTATTCGGTACGACCTTAGTCTCTATATGTGCACCTTTTCAATGCAAACGGCATTTTTTGTTGACAACCAGCGGCCATGATATTTTGTTTTACAATATACAGGCTGCACTGAAGACGCTATTGTAAGAATGTGCGGCGAACTACAAAAAACAAAAACACGTATAAAAACCGGAAAAAAGATGTTTCTATGGAAGCAGCTTTAAAAAAAAAGAAAAAAGAGGCTCTTTTCAGAGCCACCACTACAAGCAAAATCCCCTACCCTGGTTGAAATGTATTCCTCCACTCCCACGCTCACAGCGCGATAAGTCCACAGACATCGCGATAGTTGCATGGTTACACGTGTCACATCCGGGCCTTTTGCAGATGGTGGCCTTAGAAATGGGCCTGTGGAGGCTACGGGATTACGCAGTAAGGTTTCTGGGTGTGGTTTGTACGCACAGACTGTGGTACACAGTGTATTTGTTGACAAAAATGCAGAAGGTGCGATTATAACTGTGTGTTTCATGAGCTACAGCATATGTTTTTTGGGGGTGTCTGAATACATTGATTGAAAGTGAATTGAAAACACTGCTCATTTTGGAATCTATCATGTGGATTTGTACTTGTATGGAATACCTGCAATGAAGTGACTGATTTTGGTTTGCCTTTGTGAGACTTTGGTGACGCGCGATCATGCTGACATTATTGTTCATCATTGTGGAGGCAAAAGTTCACAACATGTTACCAGCGTTTCAGTGCCGGTTGCGATGAAGAAGGCACTTTCCCAGGTCATGTGTATGTTTCCGATCTCATCCATCATTTTTTATTGAATTACGCAGACACAGATGTGGCTGTGTTATTTTCCATTTGGTCCAGAAATGGAGAAAGTGCGGTACATTGTGAAGAAGTCTATTTGTGCCTTTTTACGACATGTGACAATGTCGTTCTTTCGAAATGGGAATATGACGTTTCACAGCACAAAGAGTTTTTCTCACAAATAGCGTTCATCTTACTATTTCTGCCATTCCGATTTTTGCATGACCTTTCCAAAATGCCTTGCTATGCTTCTTTGAAGTACAGGAAGAATTTTTGTAGTAGTACAAGTAGAACTTGTTGAAAGCCCAAATTTACATTAACCCTTTGTGCTACCCCTTCCCTTTCCTAATAGTGTCTGTATATCTTAGAAATTAAAGGTGTACATGTTAAGGGTTGGTGAGTGTGTGAGTGGTTTTTCTTTTTGTGTTAAAATTGCATGGTGAGTCTGTGGCGCACATTACTGTCCGAGATGGCTGCAGGTAAGGAATATGGAGGTTTCCTAGGGAGACTGCACTTGGCCGGTGTAAGTGCAATCACAATGCAGGTATCCATAGGACTCCAGTACTGGCTGCATGGCCGCACTTTTAATTAGTTGTGGGAGCGCACGTCTGTCCGTTCCACAGCTGTGTGTGCTAGTAACACAGCCCCTGTCGCCAGTCCTACAAATTCATACAGTAGGCTCTCACATTTCAAGCAGTCCTGGTGACTATGTGGTTTGCTGTACAAACCTACCAATTTATGGCTGCAGCATGCCTGGCTGTATGAGGCCCACTGGAAACAAGGAACAGCAACCTCCAGTTTATGCTGGGCATGGTAAATCTCGTATTAATTTGATTGATGTGCTGCTTGCCTTTCCATGACCCCTGAAACGAACACACCGGCTCTGCAGTGAGCACCGTGAAGGAAAGTGTCAAGGGGTCGCCTGCAGGTCATAGAGTTGGAGAAAATGTTTAACTGCAGGTGTGACATTCTGTAGTGAGTCTGCAAAATGGCAAAGCTTTTGCGGCTTGGTCACTCAAATACAAGTGTATGTAAAGACAAGTAAGCAAACAGCAGATTCTTCGGATCGCAAAGAATATCAGTGGTGGTTTAAAATGTACTGTAGCCACATGCGGCGCGCTGAATAATTATCTTCCTGCTCCACGTAATGAAGCTGCATTTCTTGTATTTCAGAATTTATTAATCTCTGTAAATGCTGGTCCTACGGCTAATGCCGTACCATGAAGTGTCCGTACTGCATGTGACGAGAGCTGAAATCGAAATCGAAACACAAGGCACTAGTGGCCAGGGTACTGCCTTTACAACAATCTAGTAGGTTAATTTCATATACAGAATTCTCCACATCTGCTCCTGCCAACAACAGGGACACTACTGCAGGGCAGCAGATCCTTAAAACACCCTTGCAGAGCATATTCTGTGCTGCAGACCTTTACCTGGCAAAGGGCATTGTATTGTGCATGTACTGCGACATGCTACTCTACAGAGGGAAGCTACTTGGAAGTTGTTGGGAAGGGTCAGTCCGGGAGCATGACAATGACTGCCGTCAATTGAAGTAAGGGCCACCCACCAATTCCATCTCTCTGCACATGCCCTATGTTATCCCTCTAGGTGGTGCCCCTTCCATACCGGCACTTGCCTTCCTTTCCTTCTGTGTCGTATTTTACAAGACCAACATAAAAAGAAACCAACTGGAAAAGGAAAAAAGTTCAATGAAAAAAGCTCCTTTCAGAGTTGAAAAATGGAATTGCCAATGAACGGCTGCAGGGCGCCTCCCACCGTATACTCTCCACAGAATGTGCGCTAAATAAAGGGAGGCATGGCTCTGTGGAGAACACTGTAGTGGAATCGGGTAGAAAGGGCTGGCTGTAAAAAGAGTTTTTTTTTCCGGGTTGCTGTATGTTTTGAAGTGTTTAAGTGCCCAAGAACTACTACATCAGTGATGTCATCAATAACATTTGTGATGTCATTTTTGGTGGAATGGATGTTAGTCTTAGCAGTGCACAGTGGTGGCGCAAGATATGGTTGCTTTGCTTACCATACTGGCAAATTTCTGTTTTATTTGTTTGTGCTTGAACCATAATTTGGATAGGTTGTTATAAGTGCAAAGTAACTATAAAGGTCCTTTCTTGTAGTTGTTGCACTGAATTTGATAGCCCAATTCACTGCTGGTTTTTGGCAGTGAATTGGGCACTGTAACCAGAAACTTCCTTTAGCATAGTTTTTTCAGTAAACGGGATAGGTGTTTACTAGTGCAACTTAACCATAACGTCCCTTTAACAATGTTTTTTGATAGTGAATATATATATATATATATTTATATATATTACACAGCCACAACAGTGGCTGTGTAGTTATGGTTAAGTTGCCAATCCCATAGGAAGAACACTTTTTGGAAAGTTTGGTGAGGTTTGATCAAGAGGGGCCAAAGTTATAGTGGGGTCCCAAAATTTCTTTTTTTCCCATAGACTGAATGGGGAAAAAACTTTGCTCACGCCTGCAGTCCAAACCGCTGGACGGATTTTCACCAAATGTGTAGTTTTTTTTAAAACGACCAAAAGGTAGGTCACAAAAAATTAGTGATATCTATGTCCACTCCGCGGACACACTTCCCTTTTTGCTCCGTGGACAGGATACCGATTGGTTAATCGGCTTACGTCATGTCCGTGGAAACGTGACGTGTTCGCTGATTGGCTGCAATGAAGTGTGAGGTGCGTCACATTGTTTTGATGCACCCGCCATCTTGGATCCGCGGACATCCGTGGACAGCGCAGTGACGAACGGGGGCAAAATACACGTTTGGCAAATGTGTTTGTGTGTAAGAGTGCTTGGGAAGGGTGGCGGAGTAAGAGATGGGTGAAATGCTGTATTTATTTAGGTGGCAGGCTCCCCTGATGTGTTTGCCATGTCCTCGGACACTGCGGCTGTCTGCGGACATAAAAAATGCAATGTAGTGGCCCATATAGCCAGTTAAAATGTTTGATTCTATGGGTGTGATCTATGGGTGTGATAAGCTGTGGTGGTTGCCGAAGGCCATGCACCCAAGACTCTAGGCCCTGGCCACAACCACCGCAGCATATCACACCCATAGATCACACCCATAGAATCAAACATCTATGAAATATTTGTAAATGTAGTTTGTGTACTGTTTGATTTGTATAGTTTGTATGTGAAGTTTTGGCTATGTGATGTCATTAAGATTGTAGAGTTTGGTAACAAGCACTGCAGTATAACATATCAATGGAAGTACACATTTTGTTTTGTGGTGTATGGTTAGATGTTTGCTTCAATGGTTGTGTTATGGAGCAGTATTTATGAGTTGTATTTATTTTGTAATATACTTACTTTTTGATTTTTTGTGATTGAATATATTTTTTCATGACTTGGGTAACTGGAGCAGATATTCTTTTTCAATTTCTGTGTTAAAAGAAAAGATCATGTTAGTGTACATAGTTTTTAAAGACTTATTACATTGCACAATAGACATTTATGCTTTATTTCGACTCTCATATTTAGAAGTATAAAAACCAATGTACTGTGCAATTTGCTCATTTTCTGTGTGTGTAGTTTAAATCATTGGGCATGTGGAAAAAAAAATCCATGTACAGTACATTTCTTTCTTTGTTTTCAGTGTTTACTTGTTGTTTCTGGCTAATGTCCTCTCTATTGGTTTGTTGTAGATAGTTAGATAACTGGTGTTGAATTGTAACTGGTTATTGTTTTTTATTTATATTCTTAAATTGTAATCTATCTGTTGGGTTGTTGTAGATTCTTGGGGCAGTTAGATACCCGCTGGCATATCCTAACTGTTTATTTCTTCTTATCATTTATTGGTTTTGATTTATCAGTTTGGTTGTTGCAGAATTTTGGGGCAGTTAGATACCTATTGGTGTATTATAACTGTTTATAGTTTTCTAATTGAAGTTTTATTGATGTTTATGCACAGATTAGTTATTAGTGGTATTCATTTATTTGTTTGGTTCTTGCAAAATCTCGGGGCAGTTAGATACCCGCAGGCATATCCTAACTGTTTATTTCTTCTTATAATTTAGTGGTATTGATTTATTTGTTTGGTTGTTGCAGAATCTTTGGGCAGTTAGATACCTGTTGGTGTATTCTGTTTGTAGTTTTCTAATTGGAGTTTTGTTAATGTTTATGTACAGACTAGTTATTAAATTGTGGTTTTAAGATTTTCTGGTACTCTCTGCTCTAGAGTAATGGTACTATCATTACAATAGAACCATCCAGAATTCTTTTTTATATATGCAGTGTAGTGACCTGCATTGGTTGTGGCTCCAGCATGGTAGATTATACCAATTGTTGTGAAGGTTTTCATACCAAGTGATACTTGACCATGTGTGAATCCAGTCAGTTTGCAGTTGTTTTTGGTACCATATGCATTGTAACGTAGAAGCATTAATATTATGTATTTACTATGTGTTTGTATTTGTAAGTTGGAGTGATTATCTGAATTGCAGGTACTACATAATCTGCCATGGTTTGCATTTTGTACAAGTTGCTGAAATGGAGCAGATTCACAGTTAGGTGTGGATACATACATGAAGCGTTCATTAGAGATTTGTTCCTGTGCCATAATGTTGCACAGAGTGCATGTATGTTTTTACACGTATGAAATCTGGAAGATTTCATTTACAGGTATGTTTTTTGTTTTCCTGTACTTGTAGTAAGTACATTACAAATTCTGGTGGATATTCTTGTGAGTTTATAGTGAATTTGACCATTCCAGCACAGTAGTTCAATTCTTGTCTTATTCCATGAACACTATATGTGTTGTCAGGATTTTTGCTTGCATTTCTATGAAGGACTAACATTTGCAAACACAATTGGTCTGTATTGTGTAAGTAAATGTTGTCAACAATTGGTGACAATCGAAATTGAATATTTATTGCTACATTTGCATAGCAATTTACACCACTTATATTTGAAAATTTGAATGGACCAGATAGTTCTGTGTTGAAGCCATTTTTTTGTTTTTGGAGTGTGTGTTGCTTCTTTGAAGAAGTACCTGAATTACTTTGAGTAGTAGATTCTTCTTTGGTTGTAGTAATTGATGAAACATTACCTTCTTTTACTGTCTTTGGAGGATTTGCAGTGAGTTCCTGTTGCATTTCTGTTTGAAGTAGTTTTCATTTACAAAGTTTTGTTTTTTGTGGAACAGGATAGGTTTTTAGATGGGGGTGTACAGTGAACGTAGTCTATTGTATTCTAAAATGCAAGGAATATCAGTGTTTACTTTACTTGCATTAAAGTTGAATAGAAATAGACTGTCAAGTGTACGTAAGCGTGATAGTGCTATGAAGCTCATGACTTCTTTAAAGACTGTTCCCAATATCTATCAAAGCTTTATCTAGGGTAAGACCTTGTGATTTGTGAATGGTGACTGCGTATGCTAGAGTTAGAGAAACTTGTTCTCTGCGTACATACATGTCTTTGAAAAGATGGAATCGGGCTGTTAAGCATCCTATTCTTTTTACTTCTGATAGTTTGTCAAAGAGAATATTGACAAACTGAATGTTGTTGCCACGTAGGTATGTTTGAAAGCCAACAACTGTACCAAGTGCTCCATTAACTAGTCCTTGCTCCACGTCAAGGTTACGTTTCAGCATTACTCTACAGTTTAAAGATAACTTTAATATTTTCTCCAAACCAGCTGTGTTGGAGACAGAGTTTTCTAAGGTATTTAGTCTTGTTGTGGCTTGTTGACACATGGGTAGTGTCATACCATGTAATCCAGTTTGTCTGTGGAGCAAATTTCAATTATTGGTTCCATTGTCTTTTTTCAACATTGTTTCATTGAATTTGGAACAGTTTGCAGAGTTGGCATCAAGGACATACAATTGACATTTTTGTGTGCTAATTGTTCCATGACATCAGTAGCACATGAGTTATGGCCATAAAGTGCATGGATGTGCCGGGTTTTTAATATTGCTTGTACTTCTTGAGATAGTACACCAACTCTAATACTTTTTTAAAATGTTGGCGTAGGTGAGGTATGCAGACTGGCACATGTTTTCTGTTAATTCTCTGTATTGGAAATGTTGCCAAAGGTTAACATGTCCTATCCTGCCAACAGTTTTATGGCAGAGTTTGTGCCCTAAGGTTTTAAAAATAGGTTCACGGGTGTCAATTGAAGAAGATCTCCTAAAAGAAAATGTGTTTTCCTCCAAAGAGGTCTTCGTAGTTTGTTTTCAGTACTTCTTGTAATCTGAGGTGAATCAAAGCTAACATTAGGTTGGAGACCATGCTCACTTCATCTGTTAGTAGCATTTTCATTTGTTTCAAAAGTCTGCGTAGTTCCATTGCAGCTTCTGTAGAAAGTTTGTAATATTCTAATTTGTTTTGGTGTTCTACTGGAAGGAGTAGTAATCAGTGTCAAGTGACACCGCTTATGTTGTAGGCAGCTAAACCTTTGGGGGCAGTTACAACAGCTGACAGTTTGTTCTTTGTCAATTGTTGAAGGAACTTGCTGATGATTTTGATTAAGAATGTTTTGCCTGAACCAGCTTGACCACTGACGTATAGCAGTATAGGTTTGTAATTGTGGCAGGTACATACTTTATTTTCATGTTGTACACCATGCGCAATTTCTTTTGTTACTTTTAGAAAAATGCTATTCTGCTCATTGGCCAGTTTTGATTGCAGTACAGTTAAGTCTTCCGTATCTTCTTCATAGTGAGACATGGTATTTTCTACTTCTGTCATAGCTAATTCTGCCTCATTTGCTATTAGTGGCTGTCCAAGTGGTTCTTGGCTTCCTGTTACAGAAGGTTGACTACTGTCGTGAGTGTCCTTATCTAGTTGGGGCTGGAGTTCTTCTTGGTGCTGCTGTTCATTCTGCAACATTGTTTTGTACTGTTTAAAGTTTACATAGGTTATAGTGCTTTCATTTGCTTTGAAAGCATCTTCATAGGAGTCATAGATATCTGGTAACTCTTCTTCTTTTTTCCATGGTTTAAAAAGTTGTAGCAGGGACATGTGATATAGTTCTTTATGTTGAGGAGTTTTTAATGAAAATTTGATATGATTAATTAAGTTTCATTTGGGAAGTTTCACTAAGTTGCCTTCGCAATTTGTCACTATGTATCTACCTTTATTTTCATCAGGTTTTATATTCTTTTTGTATGTGAAGTTTTGGGCTATGTGGTATAGACACGTGGTTTCCAAAGTGGTACTTCTGTTTGGGTAATATGTGTCCAGTAAATTATTTTTCAAAATGTCTTGGCTGTTAGGGTAATTTTTGGCTATTGTTTCTATGCCGTTGTATGATTTGAGAACTCTTTTTCTAGATTTAGGAGGACCAAGACTTAGCCATACTATATTTTCAGATTTTCCATACAAAGCAGTACCGGTTAAACGATCTGCAGCTTCATAGTAGCCACATTCTCTATGATAGAGCATTTTTATGCCCAAACTGTAAAATTTCTGAGACAGTGTTTTGTCCGATGATAGGTCATCCCAGAGGTCTTGAGGCTCTGTGTTTTCTGCTTTGGTTAAGTAGGCTGTAACATATCATGCAACTGCAGTGGAATTGTCTGCAATGTACTTCACAACTATGTTTGCATTCCATAAGAGGGCAATGATTGCATTGTAATCATTGATATATTTTGCTTCTTCTGTTCTTTTTATGTAATATGTCTTCTTTGGTGATTTACCTTTAACACTAAGTCAAACTGAAGACATGAAGTTGTTTACTTGATCTGTTGCTGTAACTGGTCTAGGGAAACCAAAGCGGAATTTGGTGTAGTATTTTCCTTTGTTTTTGTATTTGCGACAACAATATTTCCCATATTTGTGTCTTTGAAATTGTAAAATTTGTGCATGAAGATCACTATTTGTTGCTTCTGATGGAATTTCACAAGTGACATATTTTTCGATAAACTGTAAAACAGTGGCATCACTGTCTTGACCAAATTTAGGAGCATCTTTAAACCATAAAAGCATGCGGATATGTGTTGCTCCTCTGGCTTGGTATTCTTTTCTCCAAAAGAAGTATTGCACTTCTCCGAGGGGAGGAAGAATTTTATTACAAATAACGTGTAGCATAGCAATGAAGCGCTGATGGAAATATCTTGAAACATTAACAGGATCTAGAGAGCAAAGTTCTCCAGGTGTTAGTATATCTATGTTTGTTTTGTTTTTGTTTGCTATACGTAGGACATCATGTAAATCTTCCCATGCATATTCTGCACAACTTAATGTAACAAACCAAGAGGGCGGACCAAGGTTTCTTTTCATACAACGTACATCTCTGTGACATCGGAACCAGTACTCCTTAGTACCACGCATGTTTCCTAAAAGATTTCTGATGCTTGATTGTAGAACCTCATCTTTTTCTTGCACTTTTTGTAGTAATTCTGCAGCTGACATATTTTGAAAGTGGGTACCTGATTTCAATGTGTGTGCAACTCCGTAGCATAGAGTTGCTAGTTCACTTTCAGAGAGTAGGTGGAATATGTATTCCACATTTTGTCTAAATCTGGGATCTTCAGATTACATTAGTAACAAGCGGTATTCTGATGCTGTTATTTGAATGGGTCTATCATCGTACCTTCCTCCTTTCCCAGTAGGAAAGAGTTGAGGAAAAGCACGTGCTTCTATATTTTTTTCCCATATGCTGATTGGTGATCCTTTGGTTTGTCGCATTTGGTATGTTTCTATTGTATCACTTATGGTGTCATTAGAGTGTAATGGATGAATTGTATAATGGTCTAAAATATTGGATACTGTAGCAGGATCTCGAAGTTCAAATTGACCAGTTTCTGGTGACTCTTCAATTATTTCAGTTGTTTCCCTTAAGTTTTCTTCAATATTTATTTCTTTGTAGTATTCATTATTGTCTGTTAGATATTGCAAGGCTTGTCTAACTTTATGTAAGGTTACGAGTTGCTGCCAATTTTTTTTGTCTTTTGTAGGCACACCATTTTCTAAGACAATTAAAGATTGCTCTATTGGATGTTGCACTCTAAGAGTGTGCACATTTTCTTTGAGATCTAATGGTAAATAAACTACTATGCCACAAATGTCTTTCAATAATTCAGATGGAGGTAATTTTGCTGTTTTTGGTTGAAGGCGTAGTATTGCTTGAAATTGGTGCACTGTTTGAATTATGATGCTCTCATATAAGTTGAGTTGCTGCAGGGGTTTTGGTATTGGTAATAATTCCAAGTTATTTGTGATAGCACATGGAGGAGTTTGGTTGCTGTCTAGTTTTGTAGTACAGTAAGTGCAAAGTATTAAGGGGTCAGTTATTTCACATTTGTTTTCTGCTATACGGAAGAGAGCTAATTCAAACCATTTGGAATATTCATTGTCTTATATTTTGTATGTTTTGTTTACAGTTTTTGTGTTACTTTTATAAAAAGTTCTGCGGCATCACACACACACATGGTTTGGTACTTCAGCAGATGTACTTTTAATTTTAATATTTCTTTTTTGAATGTGTGTAGTAGAAGGTTGCCATCTGTACAACTGTTGCTAATCTATTGTAAAGCTATTGTATTTTGTAAGTGGCTTTCACTTCCAAAATATTTTCTCTGGATATGCTCTATTTCTTCAAGTAGGTCTTTGGCTGTACCATGTAGAAGATTGTTATTTAAATTGGCTGGTGCTAACGCAGGACTTTTAGCATAGTACAGTTTATAGACTAGATTTCTTATAGTTGAATTATGTGTTGATATCATTTTGATATGATGAAAGGTGCTTTTGCAAATAGGTCATGAAATGCAGGCTAATGAGTGTCCTTGTAGTCCTGTGTGTTTGCACACTGGACAGGTATCCATATTTTGTAGTAGTTTCTTTTTGAGTTTGTCTTTGTCTTTCACATACTGATTGAGAAACTGGCATAAAGATTTGAAAGATGTTTTGGCAATGTTACACATTGACATGAACAGCCATTTGCATACTGGACGTTCTGGTTCAGTCGAATGGAGAGGTGATACTGACTTTTCTGGGGACATTTTTGTAAGCAGTATTTCTTGTTGCTTTATGGTATTATTACGTTTTTCATACCCTCGTCCACTGCTATGTATGGCAATTGTGTTTGTTTGCTTTTGTTTGTATGCTTCTTCATTGAAATATGGTTCTGTGCTCGTTGTGTAACTCCATTCACCTCCACAGATATTTAAGAAGTTATTTTTGTGGACATTACGTTTATTGAGAAGTCTTTTTTGTAATTTAGTAGTTAGGTTTGTTAGTGGTTTCATTCTGTTTAATACTAAAATAAATAACTTCCTTTTGAGAAGGATTGCACTGTCTATCAAAGCTTGTAAGATTAATTTTTTACGGTAGGTTTTAAGGGTTGTGCATGATTTGTCTCCTGTTTTTATAAGATTCTGAGGGACTCTACAGGCCTGATTCATGGAATGTTTTCCTGTGGGAGTGCACCATTATAAAACACTTCCATGAATCAGGCCCTGTGGCAGAACATTTTTTCTAAAATACGTTTTTTGGTATGGTTACTTGCCATTACAGCAAGATTCATCGGAACAGTGTTAGCAGTAGTGGTAGCTGAATTCTTGTTAATCACTTTCTGTTTTGTTTTACATTTTGAATGAGGAGCCAACGTTTTTGTACTGGAAGCTTGTTTTGTTTTTCTCAATGACTCTATTAGATCTTTTGTTTGAACTTTTTGTGCAAATTCTGCTAGAGATGGATGCTTATTTTGGATACTTTTATTTTCATTTGCTCTACTTCTGTGTTGCTTTCTACGGACGTGCTTCTTGGTAGGCATTCTTTGGGGTCTGTTGAAAAAAAAGAAGGTATGGGTTGGGCTATTCTGCAATGTATGTGTGCTGTGTGCATGAGTGTCTGAGTATGATGTTAAGGATGTATGTGGTGGTGTGTGATTTTGCATTGGGCAGCTACAAGCAGTTGGGAAGGCTATTCTTGTATTTTTGTGTTACTATACTGGGGTTCAGATGACAGTATAAAGTAAGCTAGTGGTGAGGAGAAGCACTAATAATAAATGTAATGGTTAGAATTAAAACAGTTTTTTGTTCTGTAATACTAATTTTCTAGGGGCTGAGTTATGTCATTTGTGCACCAAAAAACAGGGATTTGTTCGCCATTCTGCCTGCTAATCCTTGTTTAACAAATGGGGATTTGTGGGAAGAATGGTGCACAAATCTCTGTTTTTCGGCTCACAAATTACATGAATCAACCCTACAGTCTGTTTGAGTAACAGTAACAATATTATGGTAGTATTGTACTTAATTTTTTTTGTTTGGAATGAGCAGGTTTCTCTGAGTTGTTGTTTGTACTTCAGATGCTGCTGCTTTTCAGGAGAGTGGTCTTCACTGCAATTGTAAAAGAAAGAAGTTAGTAATTTTGTGTGTTTATAGCACTGATGTTAATTTAGACATTGATTTTTATGTTTTTGTAGTAGTATTCTTGTTTGATAACTGAACATAGTATGTGAATGCAGTTTTCCTTGACTATGTGTAGGCTTTATATTTTACTTAAAATATGTTAGTTCAATATGCTTTGCAAATGAGTAGAATACTAAGTGTATGAAACTCAGGTGGTTTACTAATGGTTGTGTTATTGAATGTTAGGAGATAATATAATATATAATGATATACTTATTTTGCAATTTTTAGAAGATAAATGGCAGAAAGTGCATAGAAAAGCATAGAATGTATGCATTTGTGAAGGTATGGGTAATAAAGCAGAATGATGTGATTTACAAGCATGGTGTTATTTCAGCTGGGAGTTTTTCAATGATAGTGTATATCTGTGTGAGTGTATGAAGATGCATGACCTTATACTGTTATTTCTCCCATCTTTTAATATTATAATTTTTTAGATAGCTGTTTGTGTAAATAAAATGTAGATAGCAGACAGGTATGGAAGTGACAGTTGGTTATAGCAGATGGAAAAAATGACAGTAAGTTTATTTTATAGGTTATACAGGTTAAGTGGCAGTTACTCTGTTTATATGCATTCATAATAGTTATACATTTACTGTACAGAAAATATGCATACCTGTAGTTTGTATTCATGCATGTGGATATGCATGCAGCTGCAAGTAGAAATCTTGGAGACTTGTACATAGGTTTTTGTAGTAGGTGCTTTCCAATGATATGAGGCTTGCACTCAGAGTTATCAACAGTACATTTGAAGTGCTGAACTCTGATGATGGCATAAGATGTAGATGACTTGGATGTGATTGATGGGTGGTTGTGTGACTGCTTAGCTGTATCCAATGAGGGAATGGCACAGAATTGAAGTGGAAAGGGTAGAAGGGCTGTCCAGGAGTTACGCAGTCTGCAGACACCGTGTCTGTCTGCGGACAGGGCGTGCTACATCTGGGGTTTTCCAGCAAAACCAGCATGGAAAGGGGACTGTAGGGATTAGCCAATCAGGTGTTGAGGTTGTGGATTTGTGTTGAAAGAAACTGTGTGTAGTGAAGATGGCAGAGGTGGAGAAAGTCAGGGTGTTGGTGCTTGGAGATATGTTTGTGCATGGTTTACAGCAGTATGCTCAATGTAGGCATGTGGAAAACAAGTTTGATGTTAAAAGAGTGGATGTCTTGTGGAGCACTGCGCCTGATTACAATGTACAGGGAATTGTACGGGTTTGTGAAGAAATGGGCAGGATGAACAGTCCCCATGTGGTAGTTCTGCACTATGGTGCTTTCCATTTGGGCTATGTCAGTGCCCCTACTTTGTTGGCAGATATGGAACACTTCGTTCAAGCAGTAATGAACATCCTTCCAAAAGCCAAAGTAATTTTCTCTGGATTAATACATAGGGCAATATGGGACAATAGTTCTGTTTTTTGTCCTCAGCAAAACATTGTTAGGTGTGCAATCAACCAAGGAATGTGTGCTTTCATGCTTAGAGCTGGTATGTTCTTCTGTAATAATGAGAATATTGATTCCAGCAATGCTGTTTATTTTAGAGAAGATGGCATTTCTTTATCTTTTATGGGAAATGCCATGCTGTCCTGGAATGTAAGATTTGCTTTGGAGAAGGTAATGTGAAGATTTTAGGAGTAAAGTACGAAAAAAAATAGAAAATAACAGGTGTCTGTCAAGCATCTGCAAAAAAAAACGACACGCTTAGATTTTCGATATGTCAGCGGACATGGCGGTAGTCCGCGGACACAGCATCTTACATATGGGGATTCTTGGGTGGAGAGTCATGCAAATGAGAATGAGCAAAGCAAGGGATCGGTCAGTAAAGTTTACTGGGTGGGTTGTGTAAGGAGAGAGTTTGTCAGAAAGTCTTTTTCCTGAGAGAAGAACAGATAGCTATGGCTGTGTTTCAGAAAACAGATTATATGGATTTTGGGAGACTCATGGATACATTGGTTGGAGGTGCATGCACAACACTGTGGAGTAGCTGCAGATCTTGGATTCCCTCATGTGGAAGTGCACTGGCATGGATTGCGTGGAATGAAGTGGCTGGACTTCATCCAGACATAATTATAATTCATTTTGGAGGGAACAGTTTAGGACATGTGTCTGGAATTTCATTGCATTTTTGCAATGAAAGAAGGATTTGGGAAGGTTATGGACATGTTTCCAAATTCCCAAATAATTTTTTCTCGTATTGCGCAGAGACAAATGTGGCTGCATTCTTCTTCATTTGGTCCACAAATGGAGAAAGCAAGGTGCAATGTCAATAAAGCTGTTTGTGCCTTTCTAGGAGATGTTGGCATGTCCTCTTTTCACAATGAAAATATTATGTTTTATAGCACATACATTTTTCACGGAGATGGAGTCCATCTTACTTATGCTGGCAATCTGATTTTTCTAAGAAATATACAAAATGCATTGCGACCTTTTTTGGAATCATAGCCATCTCTTTTGCAGTAGGTGTTGACCATTTCACGTTTTTCAAACACAAAAAAAACACCACCAAAAGGCTCTTTTCAGAGCCACCACTTCCTCCCAGAGAAAAGTGCAATGGTTATGATAGGACAGCACCCCAAAATTTGAAATGCCCGCAAACTGTCAGCGGACTTCTACAAAATGCAGAGGGCCCTGCTCCATTTATTTACGACTTCTATATTTAGACTGTGAAAGGTGGCTCTGAAAAGAGGCTTTTTTGTGGGGATTTTTGTTGTTTTATTTTTTTTGTTTTTACACATGACACACTAGGAGAGGAAAGGAAAGGACGGCAAGTAAGCAACCCCAACCACGGGGATAAGAAAGGGCAGGTGCAGAGAGGAATATTTAGGGTGGGCCTTATTTAGGTAGTGGGCAGACCTTCTCATGCTCCTTGACCATAGTCTTGAAAGCACCCCGAAGACTCTCCCCCCTGCAGAGTACTGCGTTGCAGTACATGCACAAAACTGTGACCCTCGAAAGGTAAGGGTCAACAGCACCATGGATGGCCTGTGAGGCAGCTGGAGGGATGTGCTGTCCCACAGGAGTGTATCTTGTGGTGACAGGAGCAGAAACAGAGGATGTGGTAGAGGAACCAACCTACTACGTTGATCACAGGGTACAACGTTGCGAATGGCCCCACCGTGGAACAACCTTAGGTGTCACTTCATGGATGTCGTACCAAAGCTGTATGAACCAGTCCTCCCATGACTCAGCACCATTTTGCACTGGATGCAGGTGACCTTGTTCGCATGTGCTTTTGGTACGTCACCCTGAATGGTAAACAACTGCCACATCCAAGACTCACGGTGAGTGCTGGTAGTAGGGACTTCCACTACCTCATCCTCGTCATCTTCTTCATCCTCCTCCTCTACATCCTCACACCTGTTCCCCTCTGCAGGCCCTTGTGGAGGTGTTGGTGGTGGATGGGGTGGGGGTGGTGCCGAAGCAGCACCAGCTGGAAAAGCAGCAGCCATGGAAGCCATCAGGTTTGATGATGCAGCAACAGCAAAGGCAGCAAAAGCAGGCCAATCTTCAATAGTAGAAAGACAGAATGAAGATGAGCTCTGTGGTGTGGCCTTTTATAGGGGTACAGGTGCACGCTCCGCGGACAGCCACACTGTCCGCGGACAGTTCGAACACCCAAAAAAGGCTCAAAAAGTTCCACAAATTATGTAGAAAGCCAGGGTCATTAGCTAGGACATGTGTAATAATGAATTTTTACTGTAAAATACTTTGCATTGTCTGAAAAAGTACTTTTAAAATGTTTGGTGACCCGGACAGTGTCCGTAATCAGGTGACATGATGACATTGCGAACACGTCCGTGAAGGAAACGGGTGTCCACAGAACACCAAATGCACAGGAATGGCCGTGCACATGAGTGCGGGTGTTCTATGTACAGTGTTCGGTCCTCAAACTAATTAAAAGTGCGACACAAGTGATACGGACAGTTACGGACAGGCGCGATGTTCGAAGGACTTATGTGTGTGGTGCGCGTGTGCGTAGATGTTCTACATATTGTACGGAGAGGCATAGTGTCCTTAGGACACCTCCATTTCAGTTATTTGCAAACATTCAGGACACCGAATGTGTTCTAAGAACAGTTCCATTTGCTTGCGGACAGTACGGACAGCTATAGTGTCCTTAGTACACCTCCATTTTGGTTGATTACGGACATTCCGGACACCGAGAGTGTTCTAAAAACAGTTTCATCTTGCATGCGGACAGTACGGCCAAGTACAGTGTCCTTAGAACACCTCCATTTCGGTAGATTGCGGACATTCCAGATACCAAGAGTGTTCTAAGAACAGTTTCATCTTGCCTGAGGACAGTATGGACAAGTATAGTGTCCTTAGAACACCTCCATTCTGGTTAATTATGGACATTCCGGACACTGAGTTTGTTCTAAGAACAGTTTCATCTTGCCGGCGGACAGTATGCACAAGTATAGTGTCCTTAGAACACCTCCATTTTGGTTAATTACGGACATTGCAGACACCAAGTGTGTTCTAAGAACAGTTTCATCTTGCCTGCAGACAGTACGGACAAGTATAGTGTCCTTAGAACACCTCAATTTTGGTTAAATATGGACATTGCGGACACCGAGTGTATTATAAGAACAGTTTCGTCTTGCCTGCGGACAGTACGGACAGGTATAGTGTCCTTAGAACACCCCCATTTTGGTTAAATGCGGACATTCCGGACACCCGCGCTGTCCGTGGACAACCCACCTGCCTTTTAAAAAATAATAAGACCCAAAGGAATGAAGTAACAACACATATCATATTTTATTTTCATATACAAATATAACATTTATGAAAGAGAGGGGGAAGCAGAAACTGACACACATACAGGGGAATTAGGGGTTTAGAGAGGATTGATGTGAGGGGATGAAGGGATGACAGTCTCATCATAATGTTTTTCTTGGTGGTGAGGGTTTGGGGATAGTTGACTGGGACATGGAGAAGGGGAACAGGTGCATGTGGGACAATGATATTTAATTTTTTCTTTTATGTGGTCGTCCACAAAATGTTTCAAAAGATAGAAATGTTCCATAAGCATGTCAATTTATTGTTCCATGCACTTCAGATTATTTTCTAATGTCTCTTTGGTGTATTATTTTCAATGTTTGTATGGTCTGTTAAAAAATAAATATATGTATATTAAGTACACATAAATTAATAATTATAAATTTTGTTATATAGAGAAGTGTCTACCATTAGTATCACTGTCTTCAGACATTTCCTCACATGAAAAATGTTCTTCAAGCCATTCCAAAGTACGGGACATTTCTGTGTAAAAAAAAAAAATATATTACTTTTAGTGTACCAAATATAGAAAGTTTAGAAATATATAAGAAAAATGAAGTTTACTTACTAGTTTCTGGTAAGTTGTGTTCTTACTGTTGTGTAGGTCTGCTGTTGCTTCTAGCTGTGCAGTTTCTGTGAGGTAATTATGCTGGAGGCATATCTTTTTTATTTTGGTATATTCCATTTTAGTACACATGGTATTTAAATTGACAGTTGATATGTTACATGTATATGTTGCACTTCTTACTTATTGTTATATAAAATGTGTTCATGTGCTGCTTTTTGAACGTGTTCAGTGTTCATGTGGCATGATAGAACAATCCAAGATACACCCTGATTTTTGGGTAGTATTTCTGTTGTCTGCGTCCGTCCACGGACATACGCACAGTCGCGGACATCTAAATAACTAACAGGGGTTTCAGCATGTTATATGTATATAAAGTAAGGGAATCCTAGTAAACATCTATCAAATTCATAGTACGTATATATATATATATTCAGTAAAAAAAAAAAACTTTGATAAAGGGACATTATGGTTTAGTTGCACTACTAAAAACCTATGAAATTTAGTAAAGAAACTTTGTTAAAGGGACATTATGGTTCCAAGTAAAATCGAAAAACCCCTGAAATTCGCCAGTTATGGTAAGCTAAGCAACCATAACTTGCGCCACCACTGTGCATTGCTAAGACTAACACCCAGGACATCAAAGATGACATCACAAATGTCATTGATGACATCACTGATATTTCCTCCACATACCTCCACATACACCTTGCACTGTATTCCATCCTTCAGTGATATAACCTTTAAACAAGACTCCCACAATACTTTTAGATGTTATTTTCTATTCATGTAATCATAGGGAAACATGTCTCAGTGATGAGGGACTTGATTACTCACTTTGTGTCTGTTTTCCAAAGTATCATGGCCGGGAGGAACACCTACTGAGCACAGGCTGCTTCGCTAGGTTGGTTCTTCCTTCAGTCAGTGCACCTGCTCCAGAATTCCTCCCAGGTAATCTGATCCTGCAAAATATGCTTCACTTCTTTTGGACAGCCTCTCTCCTATCTTGTTTTGCCCAACACTCTCCTTTCTTGTTATCTGTTTGAGCTTAAATACTGAACAAACACTTCCAATGCAGAATCATTTGAAACAACATTGTGGATTGGCCAGACCCTGTGATAGAACCCCTTCACTTTCACACACCATCAGGGACCTCCTCTTTGCTTCTATTGACCTATTGCATTGTTATGTGTCGTAAGGGTTTGTTTCAACTACAAACTAGCTTGCCCTCAGGAGTGATACAATATTCAACAGGAATATTCAATGTTCATTTAATTATCAACATAGAAATGTAATATTCGTTCAACAGCATATTCAGATTTGTAATAGACCCCTGAATCCAGAAATATCATATATACGTGTATGCCAATTCATGCATGATGGTGTTAACAAAATATGCATGATGTATATATGCATGTGGTAATTTGTTTCTCATAAATACAGATATGGATTCATTTTTCTAATCTGATAAATGGTACAGAAATGATAACTGATAGTGTTTTTCCATTTATCAATTTGATTACATAAATTAAATCAAACTGGTGCTGTGTATTTTATCCCAACTGTATGTGTGTGGCTTGCCAATTTATCAATAAGAACATATGCATTAAGAAAGACTTTCTGTTGAAAAAAGGGATTATTTTTATAGGCATATTAATGGAACAGATTTGCATTCTTGTTAAAACATAATGCTTTCGAAGGTAACGGGTTAAGGGCCTTTGTAAACATTTGCAATACGATGTCACACTTAATGGTCCACCAGGAATCCATCAATGAACTGCTGGGCTAGTCGTATAGTTTAGCTAATAAAACATTTTCTAGCCTTCATTTCAAATATAAAGCTTGTATTTATTGTTATGTTTGATGTTTAGAAACAGGACCTTTTGTTTTTGCTAAGCACAGATGGGATTTTTATGTTATATACACAGATAAATGTGATGGGTAATGGGGTCTGGACATTCTTCAGTTGATGCTTAACAAATTGCCGCTTCTGCATGGCATGTGCATGTTGGTTTATGGTGAATTAAAGTCCACAGCTGAAGATGCAGCATGGTGGGCAGATTCACCACCATGTAAAAGGAACATGTACTTTTCAAGCAACGTTTACAAGTAATAGCAACCAAACAATATGTTTTTTCCATCAGCAGATATAATTGAAACTATCATGTGATTTTTAATAAACATTCCATGTATATTTCCTTATAGAGCACTACAATTCAGTTTGTGTTCTATTTGACTTTGCAAAAAGCATGCAGCAGCTCAATCAAGTTAAATTCTTCTTTTCATAATGCCTACAGACATTGTTTGTTTTTCTTAAAAATTAGTGAACATTTTGTTTTTACCTTGGTTTGTATGCTTAATATGAATAACTGTTATTTCAGTGTAAAATATAACTCAGACCTTGTATCAATTAATAGAGTGCATCACATTAAAAAAAGTAAAAGATTACTATCATGCATTACTTCTTCAAAATCATCAAAGAACTATAATCAATGAGTTAAACATTGAATGTGGCACCGTGAGACAATATGATGGTTACAAAAGAGTAAACATTTGGTATTTGCATTTTGAACTTTAGAAACATACATATGAGGCTTTTAGATCATGCACCTTCTGAAACAGAAAGGTCCAGATTCTCAAACCTTGTTTTGGCATAAGTGATGAGACATAACAGAATATCCTTTTGTACTCCTATACAGGTTTGTGCAAATAAGTTGGGATTTCTATGCATTTCAATGTGCATTCCGAATAAACAAATCACACATGCATTTCTAACCTCAATAAAAGTGTAGCAATGCTTAAGTTTATTTTTTTTTATTTCACAATGACGTGTCTCTGAGTGTGGAAGATGCTCCCAGCACCCAGTCAGGGGCTGAGTTGCTGTCAAATATTAGGTTAGGAGCATGCTACTAACACTAATATAGGCAAGAGGGCTGACTGTCAAATACTTTGCTCTGTTAAAAATGTCTGTTATTATTATTAATATTTGGCTATTTATTGAACATGGACCTAGCTTTGGGAAGCAACAGAGCACTTTACAATCACTGGGACAAGAATAAGATTAGGGAGCATAGAAACAAGGGTGTGGAGATCTAACAAAAGGAAAAGGAGGGCTATGGGCATCAATGGACCTACAAGTAACCAGAGGAGGAAACAGTGGGGATCGGATCACCCAATCTCAGGCAAGGTGGAGAGTGGATGGTGTATGGATATAGGTGTTGGGGAGGAGCCATTACTTGAAAAGAATGGTCTTGAGCTGCTTCCTGAACTTTAGATGCATGGCAGCGAGTCGTTGATGGGGAGGAGGTTCCAGAGGCTTGGGGCATAGACAGAGAAGGCCTACCTTCTGTTTTCTTCCTTCTTGCACTGGTGGAGATCAAGTCTGCACATGTCTTTCCTTTTGGTGGATTGTAGGCCTCCGGAGATGCTGAGTTTTCTCAATGAAGTAGCTTGGGGACTTCAGGGTGACAGCATTGTTTATGATGCAGCAGGATTTGAAAATGATAGGAGCTTGCAGCAGGAGTCAATGCATTTTGATGACGGTCGGGTTTTTGTGGTAGAATTTGCAGTCCTTTAATAAGTCGTGCTGCAGCATGAAGGAGACATCTCAGGGAAGCCAAGATAGTTGCCGGAAAGCCTTCCAAAAGGGCATTGCTGCCATCTAGGTAGGAGAGGACCAAGGCTCAGACAGCAGATCTGAAGTTGTTTTATGAGTTGAAGGGCTTGATTTAATAAGTTGATCTACACAGTACTTAATGTGTTGTAAGTAAAATAAACAGATCCTCTGCACTTTTTCAGTTGAGTCATTTCATAAGAATATGGCCAAAGGACTCTCCAAAGTGTCCAAATTCATGGACAAAGAAATTTATGAATTTTGGTTAAACTGGAGGGATAGCAAAGCACTAGTCCTGCTTGAACTGATTTGGTAAAACTGAGACTCAAATGAAATTCTAATTTATGAGAATGTTTTGAGCCACTGAGCTTTTGCAGTGGTCCAGTCAAATGAAAGAGTGGGCACTACCACAGAGTTTGTGCAGTCATTTAGGCTTTCTAGACCTAAACAGTGGAGTGGGACACATTTTCTTCTAAACATATTTTCAGTGTGGGTGGGCATTCATGATAGAAATAGAAAAATGTGGGTGTGCTTTGCTCCAAAAATTGCCTGTGCTAGAAATATTTATTGTGATATTTGTAAGCAGGCAGGTGTTCATATGGAAATAGAAAAAAGAAATCTAGAGTACCAGGGTTAACAACAATAATTGCAGAGTCATAAATGTCACCACATTTTCATGAGTGCATTCGGGACACCAAAGTAATCAATGAACAACCACACCACTGTTCTGAGTATTTGTGGGTCATTTTGAGGAGAGTTTGAGCAGGGTATGAGCAACCACCACCAATCCACTGAGTCTGTTCCTGAGCTTCCAGTATATTTCTGTGGACATGAATGCTCAGTTTGTACCACTGGATTGTTAAATCCTCTCTGGCTCTCCTTGCTGTGGCCAACACCATTGACTTTACCCTGGATTCCCTCTCACATAGCATTCTCATCCTCCTTGACTTAACTACAGTGTTCAATTTGGTTGACCACGACACACTATACCAACACCTCGACTCTCACTTTCATTTCTCCATAGACGCTGTGCATGGGTCAAATCTTACCTCTGTGAATGCACCTCAAGAATCGCTATTGGTAATTCAGCAGCTGATCCCATATGCGTTCTTTTGTGTGTCCCCCAAGGTTCCTGTCCATAGCCCACTCATTATAACACCTGTACCAAGCCCTTATTTGACATCCTTGACTCACTAGGTATCACTTATACTAGCTTTGCTGACGATACCCAAACACGCATCCGCTTACAGGGAACAACATTGAGGACACCGTCGTCATTAACAGGGTATACTGCACTACCCAAAATTGGATGGCCACTCATACCCACTGCCTTAATGATGTAAACACTGAACTACTCATTGTTGGATCCCCCTACTGTCGCAAAAAGCTAGATGCAGCTTACTCCTCCGTCCCTATTGATGGTATCATCATTCCAGTCCACATACAAGTTAAAACTCTGGGGGGTTACGTGGATGCTGAGCTTACCATGACCAGGCACATTAATGCCTTAGCCTCCTCCATGGCTTGCACCGCTAAACTAATTTCCCTGAGCAGACAAGGCACCAGCGAAGTGCCTCATGCATGCAAGAGCCATCATCATTAGCAAACTTTACTACTGTAACGTTCTCCTCATGGGCGCATCATTAACTAACCTGGCAGCCCTGAGCCTGCGCCGCTCTGACCACATTTATGCATCCAAGTGAGAAGTCAGCTGGCTACCCTTTAAAGCCCACAATGACTTCAAAAGCCTGACTCTGGCACAATGCTTAATCTACAAGTAAGCCAGAAACACCACTCGTGTGCACTCCGCTCCTCCAAAAGTATCTCTCTTATCACCCCACGCCTCAAAATGTCCAGAGCAGGCCGGGGTACACTTTTCAGTCACTGCTCCAGCACTGTGGAACTCCTTACCTCCAAATATCAGAGACAAACGCTCCAACAGAAACCTGTAAAAACCTGGATCTTCAGCAAATATGAATAATGACAATCTATGTTTACTTACCACAGTCATCATTTGATGTATCTTTACTTCCTCCGTACAAATGCACTTCTTGAGACTACATTGATATTACTTGCTGCAACCATGATTCTTCTGTACAAACGCTGTGATACCCTTGGGTCTGGGCGTTACATAAATGTTATAAATAAATGTTTGTGAACAAATGCACCCTGTCATGCATCTTTCTAAGCAATTCAGCAAGTTCATGTTGCAGAAGCAGATCTTGCACACGTTTGGACTCCTATTCCGACATTTTAATTCTCTGCTTTCTTGCATCTTTAAGATCAAATAATGCACACTTTCTAAAAAGAAAAACACCTGAAATGCAAAATGACTCCTAAAATAGATCACCATTTCATGAGTACATTAAGATATAAGCTTTTCAGAAGCAATTAAAGCAAACAAAATGATCACCAAAATACGTATACCTTCATACCGTTTCTTCAACAATATTCATGATCCAAATTCGAGTCATGTGATGTGGGTATGAACGTTCCTGCACATATTAGAACGCCCAAGGGCTGGAAGTGGTACAGCGATGCCTGGCACAGGCGTATTTCCCCGATCAATGCCTAAATCCTATAGGGCCAACCCAAATGTGGCAAAATAACGATAACCAGCAGTGGTAGAAGTGTACGAAAAAAAGTAGTGGAACTGTGGTCTCGGCAGAAGAGAGGGTAAGCGGAAGCATTGTGCAACATGTGACAAGTGCTGCAGCCGGGGCATTCCCTGATTCATGTTAAACAGGGATTTGCGGGCAGAATGGCGAACAAATCCCGTTTTTTTTGGCACAAATAATCCATGAATCAGGGCCCAAAAGTCTAAGTGATTAGAACCAGGGCTCCTATTACAACTTTACACTTACGCAGGGACATGAATGTACACATCCTCTATATAGAATGGTGAATATGGTCATAAAAAGTCGAGGAATGGTAAAGAGAAAAAATAAAAGTAGTGGAACACCGCTCCCACCCATTGCCGCTCACTTCGATCTCTGATAACTAGCTACTAGAGTGAAGCGCACACTGCACTGACAATGGTGCTATCGCATCACAATCAATCAAAATAGAGGATTGCAAATGATTCTAGAAGTATCTCGTCTTTACAGGTAATTTACGGCGAGGGATGATGTAAACTTTGAAAATAATGTATTATGCTCAGAAAATGGAGGGGGCGAAAACTGGACGATTCCATGACTGGTACTACTCCAAATGAGTTCAGGCATTTCTTGGATGTGTTCTACTGTTTTAAACACTGCAGATAAGAGAAGTAAGAGTAAGCCGTATCTCCAGAATATGGCAACATGACTTGACAGGGGCTTTCCCCTTAATAACCCTTCGCTTGTGACTGACCTGCAGTCTTGCGATATGCTAGACTACAAAAAAGAACAGTTTTTATTTGTAGTTTTTAGCTCTGCTTATTTACTTGTCACCTATACATGCATGTGCACTAGATAGGCCTATGTGTTAAGTATTGAATGCTCACTAAGAAACATTTCTGTTTTCCTTTGTTACATTGTTTTAAAAAAAAGCTTAGAAGTTGAATGATATTAATAAAAGTAACAATAATAGCAATAATAATAATAATAACAATAATAATACTAATAATAAAATCACATTTTATATGGCCCGTCATTGCCAGAATGTTCCTATTTCTTATCAGAAGCCCGACCGCAGTTACAAGAGCAGCGCAACTTGGCTGCTGTTTTTTGCTGAGTAACATTTGGACACTGACTTCCATCTGGTGCCTGACGCAAACTCTACAGATCTCATTGTTTGCTGCATCTTTAACGCTGTGAAGGGTAAGGAGAACTGCCATGCACCCTGGAAACATGTATTTAACATGGACCCCTCCACCCTTGCGGTGAGAAGCCTGACCGCGGTGACACGGGCGGCGTAACTTAGCTGCTGTTTTTTGCTTTTTAATGCTGAGGAGCGGAGTCGGAGCTAACTCGGTGGCACGGTGAGGTGAGGTGCGGAATGCGGTGAGACCTTTGGCTACGAAACCCTGTCTGCAGCTGTACAGTTGGAGAGAATGTTAAATTGCTCCTTGACACGGAGGCTGATAGTGGGAAGGGCTCGTTGCATCCCCTGTTGAAGCCCGCAAGAAGGAGCGATTTGCTCGGCGACTTGCACATAAGAGATTGACAGTTTTTATAAAAACACTAACAATTTTGTTGGAAGTGGATGTGAGGTGCTATTGTTCCTAGACAAGTGGATGTGCGATGCTCGCGGCGAACACTGGGTTTGACTCCGCGAGCTACAGTAATTTTTTGACCATTATACGCAATCTGACAGGTTATATCGTTGTGAGCCTGGCTCCACCCGACCACTTCCACCCCTGTATTTTTGCCTTTGATCTTGGCCATCGCAGAAAACTCATAGAGTTACTACATCTCTTAAATAACGCTACAGAACTGTATTAATACTTCTGTGAGCTTACCTGTCAAATTAGTTATTTACACGTCTCTGGGCTGGTATGCATTGTGTAACATCTAAGGACTTGTACCTCTTCTTCCCAGAATGCCATCCGCCAACAAGGGGCCTCACTCGAAGTATAATCTGCGTAGGCAAAAGGGCCAACCCAATACTCAGCAAGCTACTTCAGAGGAGAGTGCGGCTGTAAATTTGAAATTGAATAAGAATGCAAAAAAGCCACTACCATTGAATCAAGGAGTAATTACTCTTTTTTTCCCAGTAAATCCTCAGCCAGAAACTAACTCCACCATACTGGAGGAAGTTATAGTGCCTGGAAATAATGGTGCTAATTCCAAGGATTCAACCAACTTTGAGGATATTGATAATAACTCCTTGCTTGAACTTTGCTTAAATATTCAGAGGGGAATGACTCCGGCCATATCTATACCATCTGGAAATAGCGAGGATTGTCATGCAGATCCTCATGTCAATGACCTCCCTAAACCGCCTAGCCTTTCTTTGCCCACTTCCAGACTGCATTGCCTAACTTAGCCATTAATATGACAGAAAGCATCCCTGAAAGTGAAGCTGAGGCTGCAGGAGGCTTATCTCCAGGCTCATCTGATATGGCAGAGTTGCAATCATCCATGGCGGCCTTGCAATTTGCCCTAAAAATCCTTCTTAAAATGTGCGGGCACATACTGACTAAAACAAAGATTATTGCCTCTGCTAATACGCCAAATGACAAAGTCAGAGATGAAGCCGATTGTAATTTATCGGAAGCGATTCACATCGCGGAAGACCTAGGAGAAAATGTGGAGCTAGAGTCTATCATCAACATTGTAGATAATGCAGAAGCACTATACTCACGGAAGCAGTGCTGCATGGCTAAAAGGGCACCTATGAGTAAAAGGCTTTGCGTTGTTGCCTCCCCACTGGCTGAGACTGGCCTTCTGGGGAAACACTCTAGGAAAGCTAAGAAAAGAGCTGCCAGGACTGGAAAATGGAATGCCAATGGAGAACGATGCTTAACTAGCTGGCTCATTTGCGAAAAAGGAAATGAGTCACATCTAGTGGAGACTCCTAAAACTCCTACAGCAGATCACCAGAATAAGGAGGACAACAATTTTTCTACCCCGAACTTGACGCATAGACCAGGAAAATATTGAAAGAGCCAGCTGGCATGCATACCTGCAACAACTGGGGATGATACGAGTGAAACCTTTGGCAACCAAATCTGCCTAATAAAGAACTTATATCAAGACAAAGACCATAAGTGTCTGTCGCGTTCAGAATTTTTGGTCAGACGCCACTCAGTACCCCAATTGAGAGTCTTAAAATCGGATGATTTCCAGTTTGTGGAGCCATTGAAGGGGCTAGATCCAAACGTTTCAGCCATACATTGTAATTTCTTAGCTACGGGCCAAATGCTTAGGACTTATAAAGAGGACATGAAGGCACTTGATGTGGAAATTGATGCCGATTTGAATGCAGATGACCCAAATTGGCCTAGAACTGACAGAGAGGCATTCTTGAAAGAATACCTAGTGCCTATACTTCCGGAAGGCAAGAATGTAGAGATGGTTGACATTCAGAATGTTTTGAAATGGTTGGCAGACTCACTTCCCGAAGTCATATTAAAGCAATGAGTGCTCACAATCTTTTCATGGAATTGTAAAGGCTTGTCCCACTTATTATCTCCTACAGGCTCACTCCCATTCATAAGTAATCACACTTGTATTTGATTACAAGAAACCTGGTCAACTACACCTATGATGTTAGATGGCTATTCAATTCTTCAGTCATATGCTATAATGGGAGAGCGAGGGAGACCTTATGCTGGTCTGCTCATAGGCGTGGTCCACACGGTACATTCAAGATGTGTATCTACTAGTTATGATGATAATCTAATTGCTGTAGAAGTGGAATATTACCCCAAGGGGAACTCTGAAAGGTTCTTACTCGTTAGCCTGTATAATCCTCCATGAGCTGAATTAAGGGAACACATTCAAGAAGCCTTATATGAACTTTTGGCATCTTGGTCAACAGTCTCTGATAATAGAGCTGTGATGGTAGTGGGAGATTTCAATTGTCACATGGTAGGTGTGGGAGGGAAATCCATCTACCCCAAATTGAAAGCTAAATGTATTATGCGCCACACTAAAAATGATAATGAGGGATTAGGTTGCTTGTTGTTTTTTGATACTGGGAACTAGAGATGATGAATGGTAGAACTATTAATGACTGCCCAGGTGATTACACATGGAAGAGTTGCCTGCATTGCAGTACATTGAACTATATATTTGCCAGTCTGAGAATGGCATTGCAGGTTAACGACATGAGAGTTATGGTCACTGTGTCGAGTGACCTTGATGCCTTACTCTGTACTCTTAATGTTCCTAAAACATTACTTATCTGTAAACCTATGGGGAACCTGCATGCTAATCAGGCTGCAACGAGAATTTGTTGGTCGATCGGAATATAAGGCTAGCGGCTGGAGTACTATCGGAAGATAGATTTTCTAACTTTTTACTCTATGTCTGTAAATTCAATTGAGAATTGGATCTACTCATTCTCAGGTGCACACACAACTATTGTTGTGGGTAAGATGATCAGAGAAGCAAATAATAATGTGCCCTATGATGGACAAATCAGGGATGCCAAAAGAAAACTAAGGGCAGAGCTCGACTTGCTAAGAAAACAAATGTATCTATTGAGTCTTATTATGCCATCGTTAGGACTATTAAAAACAGATACAGAGCAGCCATCAAATTTAGGAGAAGCTGAGAGAAACCTACGCTGGCAAAAATTGGTTCAAACTATATGCTCGAAAAATGCTAGGAGCATATGGTACCTTTTAGGTGAAGCCAGGGGCCCAGGGAACAGATAATTCATTAATCCAATCGGTCCTGTGGAGTGGGTGGGCTTCCTTGAGAGTCGTAATGCACCTGGGAACGAGGAGTATCCATTCCCATTGAACATTGTTCCACCACTACCTTCCATTGATGTGTCATATGAATCTGTACTTGGAAAGATCAAGCAGCTAAAATTTTCTCGAGCCCCCAGCCCAAATAGGTTGGATAATGTAGTAATCAAGAGCCAACCTGAATTTTGGGCCAGATTATTAACAATTATGTTTGAGAAAGTTCTATCAGAAGGTAAAATTCCACCATCTTGGCAGACTGCCATATTAATCCCTGTGTTTAAAAGGGGTAACAAACTAGATCCCAATAACTATAGGTTATTATCTATGCTTGATTCCACTGGCAAACTCTTTGCCTCTCTCCTACTCACCGAGCTATAGTCATCGGCTGATAAATCATGTATTCTTTGTAAATTCCAAAGCAGCTTCAGACACGGATACTCCAACACACATAACCTCATTATTATGGGCATATTGCAGACTAGAGCTAGGAAGACCGGGAATCCACCATTATACGCACTGTATGTAGATTTCAAAGCCGCATTTGAGTCAATACCAAGGGGAACATTATGGTCTAAATTAAAGGCTATAGGCTGCCCAGAAGGGCTGCTTTCTTACCTTAGACTGTTACATCGAAAAATGTCTGTTTCACTCAAATTAGATCAGGAGGGTCACATGACGGATACAGTAATGCAGACTAGAGGGGTTAAACAGGGTTGTGTAATCGACCCACTGATTTACAATCTGTATGTGTATGATATCCCAGAGGCGATTGCATCAGCCCAAAATTGTCCCCCCAGAATTAGATAGGCATCCTGCTCTGTTCTAGTTTATGCAGATGACCTGGTCATTTTTGACCATACATTTAGTGGCATACGTTTATCAGCTTTAGCCTTTGGAAGTATGCAGACAATACCGGTGTCACAATTAATCTGGGCAAGACCCAGATTATGAGATTTGCTAATAAGAAAACTGCTTGTCTAAGACCTACTATTTGCGATTCTGAAATTCTGATGGCTCCCCACTACAAATACCTTGGTATTGAATTTGATCCCAACGGTGACTATATCACCTGCAAACAAGTGGGTATTACAAAAGCTGCACAGGTCACTGCATTGATTCATAATTTTAACAATAAACGAGGAGGTTTTACTTGATGGGGTACTCGTCAATTGTACATCCAAGTCTTTATTCCAATGATAACCTATGGTATGAAGCCCTATTTACACATTGATTTAAAATGGCTTCAGATCATTGAGGGTAAATTTTGGTGGAAGATTTTAGGCCTACCGGTCTGCGTCCCGGTGGCCCTTATAAGATTGGAGTTAGGATTAATTTCCCTAAAAGCCATCGTAATGAAAAAAAAGATCAGACCTTTATCTGTAGATGCGCTTTGGCACAAAGAATGCTCTGTTGCCAGCCATTCACCAGGAAACATTAAAATCACACTGAGCCTGTTCATTGAAAGATACTTTGGATAATTTTTTCGCTGAGATATTTTGGTCACTCAATGGGGGGCTGACTTAGCAAAAATGCAGAATTCCCTTGCCAAGTTAGTAGAACTCTGGGATTGGCTGGAGAAATATGCTTACCTGAGTGAGCTAAAAAAGTATCAATTTGTGACACATAGGCTGTATACATTCAAAAAGCCCCAGTGCTACTTTAACCTCTGTCCCTCTAAGAGACTTAGGGCCTCATTACGACCCTGGCAGAACGGGTTAAATGGCGGCGTAAAAGGTGACGGCGCCGTTCAACCCATTCCGTGACATTACGAGGTCCCCTTGCGGGACACGTTAAGCACGCCTGGGAAAACCAGGCGTGCTTACCGGGTCCCGCAAGGGGAAGAGGGAGCAAACAACAGGCCATCTCGTTATGGCCCGTTGTTTGCTCCCTCTCCCATTCCCACTCAGCCCTATGGGGGCTGAAATGGGAATGGGGAAGGACCGTGTCCTTGGGGGAGGAATTACTGGGCCATCCGAACTCGGAATGGCCCCGTAAGTCCTCATTCCGAGGACCCGGACACGGATGTAATTTCAGCGGCAGCCATGCCACCAATAGTAGCATGGCTACCGGCCGAACTCGTAATGAGGGCCCTAGACATTTTATATTATTAATGAGAGTAGCACAACTTCCCACCTTGACCGTGACTGGCATCGTCAGCAAGATGCCTAAAGAAGATCAGTTTTGTCGACTCTGTAACAACCATGAAATAGTAGAGTTGGCCAAACATCTTCTGGCTGATTGCCCTACAATGTCCAAAACATATGAGTGTTATATTGGCATTTAACTTGATAATTTAGAAACAATCGGAGAGAAGTCCTTCTGGCTACGCTGCAATAACACTCCAAGTACCTGATTGCTTATTGCACTTTACAATGTCTGGCTTAATATTGAAACCATATTAGGAATTTCAATATAAGGAATTGGTCTTTTTTTGATTGAATGCCAGCTCCTACTACAGCATCGCTGAGCATACAGTGGGGAACTAGTCCCATCAGCCTGAGAAGTCAGGGGACGAACCTTATAGTACCAACATAGGATCGTATGGGACTTAGTTTTCCTTCCCCTTTACTGCACAGAATTATAGTACCGGCTGCCTTACAGCCTTTACAATCAATGGGCCTCATTACGAGGTTGGAGGTAGTCATGGCGTTATTAGCGCCATGACTACCTCCAATACCAGTACTGTGTCCGGTCCCGTTCAATGGGGACTTAGCGGTCTATTACAACCTTGCGGGACCAGTAAGTCCCCATTGAAAAAGCCATTCCCCATTCCCATTTCAGCCCTCATAAGTCTCAATGGGAAGGGAGAAGGTGCTAATAATGGTACCGCAAATTGTGGTACCGTTATTAGCTCTGAAGTCTCTTAACGGGTCCCTTCCATAACACCTGGTAAAACCAGGCGTTAAGGAAGGGACCCGCTAAGGACCTCGTAGTAGGGCGGTAAGGGATTACCGGCACCTGTGCCCTTACCGGTGCCGGTAATCCCTTACCGCCCACCTCCTAATGAGGCCCAATGTATCAGTGGAATCTTGAGGTTTTAAAGTTACTGCTCATGTGAAGTCGCTCGTAGTGCAAGAAAGAATATGGAGCGGCTTTCGAATGAATTATTATAATGTTGTATAAAGTATATTTTGATTTTATTTATGTTTAGAAATAATTCATTGTTTATTTTATGTTTTTCTTTTATGTTATAATTGAATTTTAAGTAAATATGTGTAAAGTGTATTGTTTAAACTGAATCACATTGACAATAAATAAATAAATTGTTATAATAGATGCCTGAATGCCCAATGCAATGGCACTCAGTTTATTCAGCGAGGAAAGATGAAGGACTGAGGTAGCACCACAGCGATTCTAGTTTATCATGTGCAGTCTAACCCCATGTCTGAAGTGAGCACTTAACCCATGAACAAAAGGAAAATGAGCCTCTGTCTGGAAGTAAGAGCCAAGAGCAGGTCCACCTGCCAAAGAATGACCTCCATCAGGGCAGGGCAGCAAAACCAGGCAGAGGAGGATTTCAAAAGTGATCCCTCACCACCTGGAAAAGATTGAATGATTGGTTTTGCTATCGATCTGCAGGTCCCTTTAACAAAGTGTTGACTGGAAAGGAATTAATGGGCAGAAGAGTAATGTGTGCTGTCCTCCGCTGCCCCCAAAGGATGGAGTATTTTGGCCGTACACATTCCGACTTTGGCTTGGGTTGTCTGAGCACCCACCACACCCCAGCCTGCCTCAGGGAAGCCTGTTAGAGTCTACAAAAACCCTGACCAGAATAGGACCAGCTTAATACATAAATAAATAACTGATTTTTTAAAACGCGCTTAATACCCAGAGGTTTCTAAGCACGGACACGGGGATCTAACCTGTGTTGCGCTGGTCGTTTTGCTTCCAAGGCAAGCACGTTGCCCTTGAGGTATCCACCCGGCCATGGTGATTTTAGGTTCATAGACATAATTTCGAATACAAAATATTCGAAAGTCAAAAAGTCAAAAAAAAAATGTCGAAAAAAAAAATGTCGATTTTTTTTTATGACGTTTTTTTTTTAAATGGGGGGGTTCCCCCCCCAACCCCCCTTTTTTTTTATTTTTACCTTTTTTTTTCACAGAAACTAGAGCCCAAAAAAAATATCGAAAAAAAAAACAATTCGACATTTTTTTTTTCGACATTTTTGATTCGACTTTTTTGATTTTCGAAATTTTGTTTTCGAAATTATGACTGGACACCGTGATTTTATTCAGTGAGGGCATGGGAACGTAATTCCCTGACAGCAGTTCAATTTCAACATGGTACATACACTGTTGGTTGTGTGGCGGGGAAGGACTATATGTGGTTTAGACATACTGCCATGCAATGCAGGTCACCACCCTGAATGCAGGTCAGCGATATGCTCCACCGGGCATGCAGTAATGGGTGTTAAAGACTCCGGGAAGTTGGTCAGAGGACTGATACTGCATGTTTCATACCATGGGCTCCTATGTTATTCTCAGCATGTTTGATGTTTTTTATTCAGTGAGAATATGCAATCAACCAGTACGTAATCGCTCATGGCACAGAACTGCTTTCAAATTTATTTTATTTTTTTAATTTAAAGAAATGATTGGCCCTCTGGTATCATGCCATACTCATTCATAAAGCCTGGAACGAAGGTTGTACTATCTGCTAGATGCCTGCGTTCTACACGTTCTCTTGACTCTCCCCTAGACCTCCCCTTCCCTACCGTTTTTCCCACAGAACCTTTTTCTTACAGCAGCATAACGAGTTCTACTCATGCTCCACTTGATGCTGCACCACCACATTGTATATGAAAAGGGTGATGATTCCTTTTTGGGAATAAGCCTCCTTTCTATTTCCAGTTGCAGCCATTTTGTTTTGTTTCCATTGTGGAAAAGGTGTTCACACTTTGAACACATTGGGCCTCATTACGACCCTGGCGGAACGGGTTAAACAGCGCCATAAAAGGAGACAGCGCCGTTCAACCCATTCCGCACATTACGAGGTCCCCTCGCGGGACACGGTAAGCACGGCTGTGAAAACCAGGCGTGTTTACCGGGTCCCACGAGGGGAAGAGGGAGCAAACAACGGGTCATCTCGTTATGGCCCGTTGTTTGCTCCCTCTCCCATTCCCATTGAGCCCTGAGGGGGCTGAAATGGGAATGGGGAAGGACCGTGTCCGGGTCCTTGAGGGAGGAATTACCGGGCCATCCAAACTCGGAATGGCCCGGTAAATCCTCATTCTGAGGACCCGGGCACAGATGCGATTTCGGCAGCAGCCATGCCGCCAATAGCGGCATGGCTACCGGCCGAACTCGTAATGAGGGCCAGGAATGGGTTTTTTCCGAAATGAACACTGGTTGCTAATGGCAATAATACCCATCTCAGTGCTCTGTAGATGCCGGAAAAGTAGCAGCAGGACCTCATATATGGTTAACTTGGGCATGGAGTTTGGAATCCTGGCATGTGCATGGTACCCTAAAATAAGTGGCGAAGAATAAGGAGAAGCATCAATGTGACGTTGAATGCACATTGCAGTGCATGTGGCCAGTGGCTTGGCTAGGATGTGCCATAGGGGCAAGGCCATCCTTCATTGCCCCGGGGCACAACCTGCCATTCTGGCCACAGGTCAGATCTTTTCACAGTTCTTCATGACACTTAGGGCCTAAGTCACAGAACGTTTTCCTATGGGACTGCGCCATTATAAAATGCTTCTGTGAATCATGCCCTTTATGAGGGTGTAGGCGTCCCTGCTTTATACACAAAATGCATGTTCCACGATTGTAGAACCCAAATATGCATCCATATTATGCATGCTCACAGGCAGCGCACCTGTCTCAAAAATGACCACAGGCATGTGACTTTATCACACTGACCCTTCTGGGCTTGTGTCTAGGTCTTGAAAGTAGTAAAACACATTGGGTATGACCTGAAGCTGCCCCACGGAATGTGCCAAATTAATCAAACAGACATATTTTAGCCTCACCCCACATTGCATACTGGCACTCATATGCTCGTAGGTATAAATTGTACTGGAATGCAAAAATGATGTTGGCTTATGATGCCAGGACTTACAGAACACGATTTCGTAGCTTTGTTCCAGCATGTGTTTACAAAAGGGAAGTGTTCATGGTGTGTGGCTGGGAGACAAAAGGGGGTAGTCGTTTGTTTGCATTGCTAGCTTTAAAAGTGTCCAGCAGTTAGAGAGATAGAGAGACAGTCAGCCAAACTTAGGGAGAATTAGAGAGTTAAGGGAAGAAAGGCCAATCAATAGTGTTTATCCCATGGGGCCAGTGTCACACATTTGAGATCTCCACAGATCTTTGTTAAACCTGTGTGCATATTCCAGAATTCTGCAGGGGGTTCTCTTTGCCGTTTGCCGTTCATCTTTGCATTGAGGTTAACATGTGTACTGTTTAGTTGGATAATTGTAACATTTGTTTTTTAAAAGGCAATTAAGTTAGACTCTTAACCTGTAGGCTGCTTGTAAGGGTGTGCAATAAAATAAAATAAATAAATAAAACACAGCAATTAAACAAATGTTTCTACCCTGGACTATGGGGACCCTTCCCCTTTACCTACCTGTAAGGTGCTGGCTCCAGGGGTGGACTAGCCTATAGGGAACTCTGGAGATTTCCCGGTAGGCCTCTGCACCCTGGGCCTCTTTTGTGTGGTAGTTCCAAATGTTCCCATAGGAAAAGTGTTGAGCTCGCTGACAATGTGTAATATGGGGCTATTTCCAGGACCTCTTTTGGGTCCCATGTCCACCAGTGGCCGGCTCCCCTTGTGGTGAAACCGCTGTTTGACCCTGAGCCCTTCGAATGGATGCCTAGAAGACTGCAAGTCCCATTGCCATCCATCTGGTGCCTGTCATGAGCAGCGACCGCCACACAAACAAATTAAAGGGGGGAAAAGGAAACACGCAGCTGGCACACTGTAAGTACTGCGTACATGATGGAATATGGAGCTGACCGTCAGACATGTATTCATACTTTCCTGGCTCGTGAGAGTGTATGTGTGCTCTCGGTCTGGGTGCTGGCTTTCCCTTCCCCTACTGTGGCTTGGAAGCATAACAAACACAATGCTGCCTTTATAAACAGCGAGGGGCTAACCCGGAATGCAAATGGCAGCCGAGTAAACACGATGGCGGACACACTGCCGTGCTGAACGTTGGGTCAATAAAACAAACTCCCCTTTGGTTTCCAAGTCTTTGGTGGGACGTCTCCATTGGTTTTAGAATGATACCATCTCGAACCTCAGATTCCACTAATCGCTGAATAAATCATTATCTTCACCCGGAGAAGAGCTGTACTGTTCACACGAGGCCTAGGTCTCAAATATCAAGTTTAAAATACAGCTCGGGGACACATAAACATTGACATTAAAATATGGTTTCTTTTAGAAAGCTCCATTTTGGACAATCCACACCCGAATTATTCGAAGGTTAATATAAAGTTTTGCTAATCTTTTTCATTTGTAAATGTTCCCATTGCAAGTTTTTACAATTGTTATTGCCATGTGAGAAAAAAACGAGGAGAGGTTTTTGCTCTCTACCCATATCCTCCCCCAGGTCACCTTCTGCTTCTATGTCCTGTGTTCCAAGATTAAGAGAGTGCGGGCCTGATTCATGGAACGTTTTCCTATGCAATTGCACCATTATAAAATGCTTCCATGAATCAGGCCATCAATTGTTAGTCTTTCCCAACCATGTATGTTCACATAGAATGCACAGCATATGCTAACATGCAAGTTTTTGTGTCTATGGGCACTCACCTTCTCGTTTGTCCAGGCCCAGGGGTGTAGGAGACACATAACATCTGGGGGGGGGGGGCAAGGGACACTTTGTGGCCTTGTAGACTGTGTTCCCGTCCCGAGTCCCATTCAGCTAATCTTGGGTAAACAAATTGGTCTTGTAGTGGTTTGTTGTTAATTGGACAAAGGAGCAAGCTCTGCTCAGCAGTTTTTACCAACATTGCACATGCTAGTAAGTTGCTACGACTGCAGCATCATCATGACACTTTGTAACGTGAGCGGCAAGCATATATATCAAAAAGCTGAACCAGGCAGCAGCCGCAGAACCAAACGTGCTACTATACATTACTGCACCTACATTGCCTTTACAATTTCTCTAGCTCATAATCAGGACTGAACATTAAACACAATTTGCATGGATGATGCCGATGGTTTAATTTTTCTGGTAGCACTAAAAGCCAAAGTTCTGCTAATAATATGCATCATATCCGGGTCAGGACATCAGTCGCCTATTAGGCAAGATTGTATGTAGTAACCCTGTGAGACTACACCAGCCTTGTCCTCTTGGCAATAGGTGACCCAACCTTTGGTGAGAGGCCTATACTACACAAGTTGGTAGTATGACTGAGCAGCCAGGCTTATCTCAAGAGGGGTCAAAATGAGCTGTAGGGTTGTAACATAGAGATTCACAGTGACATGTATTCAAATAACACGTAAACACAAGGTTTCTTGATAAAATAATTATTTATTAATTTAACAGTCAGTTTTAAAATAAGCCTTCTTTATAAGGGAGCAAATATGCAACACTTAAATATACCTAACAAATACAGTCTCTCAGTTTTAATAAATAACTAGATACCCCTTTGGGGTGGTACACAGACACTTCCTACACCCTGAGGGGACTTCAATTGTTTAGGACACTGTGGACATTGATATATCACGTGTACATTTAAAGCAATACTGAGATTTGTGGCAAAAGGAAAAGGTTAGGGAGGGAAGCAATGGCTAATAAGTTTCTCACACAGGTAAGCACTTTTCAATCCCCCAATGCAATGTAGGTTAACCCTTTCCCAGCTATACAGGGTAATGAATGTATGACTTTTTGGAGGGACAGTTAAACACAAAGTCAGAGGGTAAGAAGAGTCTTGAGGGAGCCAGGACAGCCAATGTCAATTGAGCAAAGTCTAGGAGAGGTGAGGCACTTCTTGAAGATTAGCAAACACGTCTTGCACAATGTTAAAGAGAGTTTGTTGCAAACGATATCACTGTTGGGCCACAAGCTGGGAGTCCTGTGAAGAGTAAAGCTGCAAGCAACTTTGCAAAAGGCAGCAAATGCAAGTCTCAACTGAAAGCTAGCAAGCTACACACAACAAGAGGTAAGTACCCCTAGTTAACAGTACCTTGAGTCTGAAGAAAATGTTTCAGCTGGCTTGTGTTCCTCTTGTAGTTCCTGCAGATGCTGTTGTTCCTGGGCCTCGGTTGTGGGGTCAAGAGGGAGGACGTCTGGGGGCTCCTGCACTACAGTTCGAAGGTCGGCGACAGCAATGGCGCAATTCAGATCAGCGACACTTTGCGGTTTCAGCTTCTTGCAAATAGCAGCACCGTGGTTCTTGGACACCTTGTGGGCTTCCTTTGCATCTGGGGTCCATCACTCTGTTGGGGTGGCTCAGGCTTGGGAAGTCCTGCTTCAAGGGAGCCTGGAGGATCATCCCGGAGCTTGGTCTGACTGAAAAATGATAAACACGTTTATGGAGGTTCTGTCCCCTGGTACTCGGTTCCAGCATCCGCGAAGAAGTACAGTCAGCAGGGTGAGGGTTTCCAGGCAAGTTCGTCTTGGGTCACCAACCCAAGGGGAGAAGTCGTCCTGTGCAGGGCTTCTCTAGTCAATCGGAATTCAGAGCTTCAGCAATGCATCAGAGCTTGACCGGGCAAACCAACAGTCCGGGAGGTTACAGCAAGCTTCTCTTCCAAGTTCTTCTTCAGTTCCTTCGTCCAGTGGTCGACTCTACCTTCCTTGCAAACAACCTCACCTTTTATGCAGGTTTCACCCATTCATTCGCGCAAACCAACAGTCCGGGAGGTTACAGCAAGCTTCTCTTCCAAGTTCTTCTTCAGTTCCTTCGACCAGTGGTCGACTCTACCTTCCTTGCAAACAACCTCACCTTTTATGCAGGTTTCACCCATTCATTCGCGGCCTAGCTGTCACTCACACAGCAGGGTGGCTGTCCTCCAAGGACAGCCAGCCAATCACCTTTGGCTGCATTCTAGTAACAAAGGAGACTAAGCACAGGGAGGTTTGGGCACCTCCCTTGCTTCCTGCCCCTGCCAGACACGCTGGAGCCAGAGTTGTGGGCTTCACCAGAGAGTCCCGCCAAATACAAACTAGCAAAGGGACCAAACCTGTTTTGGCACGCCGAGTAAATCTCAAGAAGGATCTTTCCAAGAGGAAATGGCGAAAAAAGAATACCAGGGCCATTTTGCCAAAATGGGCACCCACGTGTGCAATACTGCAGCTGAGGATTCAGCCTGCAGTAAAACATATAATGGTAGGTAAAATAAACCACTGCCACCAGCCATTAATTGTAGAAAGGCTAACATAAAAATGTTACATGAGAAAGCAGACAAAGGGGATACTAAGTAACCCACTCCAGCACTCCACATAAGATGGTGTGTGCTGGGTCTATAAAGTAACAAAAGGTAATTGTCAATTCCACTTTACTGCTCTTGGAAATAGTAGTTTATCCAAGAGAAGCTATTTAAACCTTTCAAGAAATCCAAAGGACTTCTCTGTGATACTGTACTGAAGGTGCTGTGTGTCACAATACAAAAAGTAATGCCTATGGAGTTTGTCAGACAACAAAAACAAAGAGAATACAGAATCCAAATCGAATAACAACGCATGGGTGAGTGAGAAAAAGAGCTCACTCACTCAAAGGTTAAAATTAAAAAGTCCCAAAGTCCAGCAAAAGAGCTGGGGTTCTCCAAGGTAGAACGGAAGTAACACATTTCTGAGAATTCTCCCTAACATCGCCGTGACGAAGGAGCAGCACTCGTTTCGTGTGCGGCACCAGCAGGGCGTGGGTGCCACCCCATTCAGCCCATGTGGGCCGTCCAAGAGCAGATAAACAATGATTTTATCCAGGCAATGCAGCTTTAATGACGATTGTGAAATATGCACCTGTAATTGCAAGCCCATCGCTTCTGGCCACTGCTGCCAGGAAAGCATTGTGATGGTAATGGACGGCCGCTCACCAGCAGAGGCATCTTCAGGCTAAAACTTAACAAAACGCACTGAATGTACACTGAAATCAAATACGAACCCAAAACTAATTGTTAATAATGTTGCGTAGCTTGCCTCAGAACAATCAGGTACTATGATAAAATTGTTTAAATGCAATTTCAACTGTAATGGTTCATACTTTCAAAACTACAAGCTCAGTTGTCTGCGCTCCATAAAAAATCATGTATTTGCCCATCCAGGCCTGGATTTCTTTAGGTATAGGTATCACCTCCAGCCTGCCCATTAAGCAAAATGCTGGTCAGATAGCACAGCGAATGCAGGTCGAATCCCAACAGGCCAAACTCAGTCTTTCATCCTTCCGAGGGCGATACATGAGCACCACACACTTGGGTTAATAATAAGCAGCTCTCAGAAGCCTAAGGGTTCGTAGCGCTATATAAAGGCAAATTATTATTATGATCAGTCTGTATAAAGTCTATCCTAAAGCATGCAGCATCAAAAGGACATCAACATTATATAAGAGTTGGGGATTTCACACATTGTTAATCGAGAGGTAGACTGAAGCTGGATAAAGTTGTTTAAATGTAATTTCAACAGTAATGGTTCATACTTTCAAAACTACGAGCTCAGTTGTGCGCCATAAAAAAATCATTTATTTTGCCATCAATGCCGAACTGCTTTAGGTATAGGTGCCACCTCCAGCCTGCCCATTAAGCACAATGCCTAGAATTTCATCCAATCAAAGAGGTGGGAACTATTATGCTCACACGCAGAAAACCCCCAGGAGCGCAAGCAGATAGAAAACAATTATGTGCGTTGTCCGGACCGGGGACCAGGCAGTCATCTACATACAGCCAGCCAGTGTGACTGTCTCTGTGCAAGAGACACTGTATGAGCAGAGCCGAGCGAACATCCGCTCATACAGTATCCAGCTCCAGCCCTGATTTTAAGTTAACACAGGCAGTCTTGCTAAAATTAAACTCCTGCTCCTCACCTTTCTTCTGATTGTGTGTGGGGGGTGGATAAATGCCATTATATCCTCCCTGCCTAAAATTGTGGTGGGGTTTTGTTCCTCCCATCCCCCCATGTCCAGGCCTCTAGTTCTAGCTAATTCTCTCGTGTGCAGTAGGTCAATAATAGGGAGTGCCTTCGCGCCACATGGCCTCCCTTCCAGACACAGTGGGGCTTCAGACAGATAGATGTTGGAACTGCGGTGTACATGCAGTGTTTGTGCACTTGTTTATGGTTTTATTTTTTTACAGTTTAGTTCACATACAAACATAATCAGCATTAAAGTTTGGGCAACTTCTTCATCTGTTGGTAGGAAAGAACGAACACAGTGCAGATTCCCAAACCTTTTTCAAGTGATATAATCCTTAGCTTTCTATGAGTACATAGCCGAACATTTCTTATCATGGTAAATTAATTTAAACATAAGTTCACATGTTGTTAACCTATATCTGGACGGTGGGAGGAAAGGGGCAGTCATCGATCTATCAAGGGTAAGCAATGTCTATAATAGCTCTTAAGTTATTTCCAATATGAGTCATCCACTAAACGATTCATTGACGATCTTGCCACGTTTCACCAGCCGCTGGATATTCTTTGAGAAAGAGTGGAGCACCACATGCTGGTAAATGTTTTCTCTTTACTGCACCTTTCCTTCCATTTTTATGGGCCCCCAAACTTGTTGCTTTTATTTTTTATCCAGCACAGTACTTTTTACAGTGCAGTGAACTACACTTTCTTTTGCTCATCTGTTATGGGGTAAATGACATGTCCTTTGTTTCTACTTTTAGTAACTTGTTATCACTTGTGGTAACTGTGTATCATTGTACAATGCATATTACATTGTAAGACAATGGGGTACACTTTTTGTTTTGCCCTAGACTAACACTCACAGGATTTCTGAATACTCTAGGTGTGCTTAATGGACAAGTTGGTGGCAGCAGTGACTTGTTACCACTTTTGGGGGCTTTTCCTTTTAGCCTTATCGCGTTTACCGTGTTTGGCTGCTAACTGTAGCTAGTGTTTTTCACTTGTCCTTTGGCCATCTTATTCTTTAGCATTCTTCTTGGCCTGTGAGGCCATAAAAATCCTTATATGGACTTCCAGTCCCTGAGAAAGCAGATGCTTTTGGCGGGCTACTGGAGGGTTATGGGTGTTTGCTGGCAGGATATGGGCTGGGACTGTCTGGTTTCAACCCACAAACTTGTTTCAGTGTGTCTGAGTGTTATGCATGAGTGTTCGCGCCAGTGGTCCTGATTGGACTGTTGCTGGGGTGTGTGTGTGGCTAGTCCTGCTATTGGCTGGTGGGAGTTTCGCCTCTTACCTGGTTTTAGGATAAGAAAGGACCCCTGCACCCATTCTTCACAGATCCTGGAGTAACTTGAAGGATCCAAGACTTTTGTCCAGCTGTGAGACCCGTGAAGAGACGGGAGACCCGACTGAAGGAGGCCTGGCAACCAACTTATGCTGCTGTTATGGTGGAGTCCTGTCTTGCTTGTGATCTTCAGCAGTCTTATGAAGGAGCTACAAACCTTGGATGGGAGGAATCATCCATTCCTGACATATGCTCAATACCCTGCAAAGAAGAACCTTTGGAAGTGTCCCAAGACCGTCCTGTGCCTGACCAGCTCTGGGTTTGGGCTACCGTGCTGCTGACGTCACCATTCTGAGTTGATGCCTGGAACTTGGGATATCTGCAGCTTGTCCTACACAATTTACCTCAGCGAAATATCCAAGTCCTAGCATCAAGGGGACCCGGGATAGGAGGGAACATCTGATCATGAAAAGTGAGGCTTTTTGCATCGCCGTACTGTGGTGACCACTGTCGAAAACATCTTCCCTCTGTCAAGTCCATACTTGAGAGGGGTCATGCATTGTGCTTTTCTTCACTCTTCATCCGAGAGTCCTTGCACCAGCGAAAGACAATGACCAGAGATCAGGTCGAACCTGCAACTCCTGAAAATCAAGGACTGAAAGTGAAGGCAGAAAAAGCAACCCCAGACATTCTTCCATTGACCTGCTAAATCCTAGGAAGAATCGGAGTACGGGGGGTAAATTACAGAGGTTCTTACTTACCCCTAAACTCCCTTTAAAAGTTTCCTAATTTTTATAAAGCGTTTGCTATACTTTGGCTTTGCCATTGCTTGATCTTGCAAGCATTCCAAAGGTTGGGGACACTTGTATTAGTTAGAATACACTGTCCTCTAACCCTTGGAGACTCTAGCTTCATTTCTTTGCTGCACCTCAAACTGTGTCTGCACGTTCCTGAACTTTTGGGCATGAGGCCCCAGACAACTTAGGGAAGGACTTTTGAAGTTAGGGTTCATTCTCTGTGGACTTAAAGTACATACAACTAATCTGCACTTTCTTTTACAGGGTTTGATTTGTGTTATGTCCTAATTCAGTGGTTGTATATATGTAATCTATTATTAGTATGATACTTCTACCTGTTGGTAGTAATTTTTCATAGTGATATTATTTAGCCATAAATAAATAACTATTTTTATAAGCATAATTTGAGATTAAAATTGTGTCTACTCTTTGTGGACCGTTTACAAGCTCACCACCTCTTGAAACTTAGCCTGGACCTTTCGTCACTGCTACCTTGAACTGGTTTGGCTCCAGCTCCCAGAGCTGTCTCTGTCAAAATATAGGTTGGCCTTCTATACATCTGTCCACCATGCCAGAGTGTAGAAAATAAGTCCTAACACGTGCATAGAACACCTCTCTGGGATAGTAAACTAGACATAACATGAATTATTTCATAATAGCACAATGCCATGTACAACATAATAATCATATGGATTTAATACAATATTGTTTTCATAGTTCGGTAGTTGTGACATCACAAGTAGCTAATTTGATTAAGGATCTTTGGTTGCATGTCATCATAATGGGTAATGACTTATAATATAGACCTCTAGTTGGGATGTCAGTCCACTGCATCTGCTCCAGCAGTGAAGGAAAGCAAATAGAATCCAACCACCCAAGCAATGTATGGGGGGAGCCCTCCAAGTATAGGGGGTTTGTCTTTGGTATGCCTTCTCATGGGGATTCGTGAAAGGGAGTCTTTACTGAATGTGGGCCATACATCAACTTTAATTGTGCTTTAGGATCAACCTGTTATTGAAATATTGTTTTCTGCTTGAATGGGAGCGCCTTGAAGCCGCTTTGCAACAATGTTTACTACTTCTACTAGTAAACATTTAGTGGCATTAAGCAAAGCTCATGGGAGACTGCTGCTGCCATTGGTACCCCATCACCACTCAGAATACTCTTAATAGGTTTTACTTCATTCATAAATGCATCCACCCATAAGAAGGTGTTCACCCAGGAGGACCAGTCCAGACTCTGTAGCAAGTATATGTATTTATTTTTATTTATTTTGTCATTAGTTTATTGATTAAACAAATAACGTTACGCATGAATTATCCAAACAAATCAATCATAAAATTACACCTAAAATTCCTATTGCAATCACAATTTTAATTTAATCATCTTAATGGCTCCCAAAACGTTTCAAACAGTAATGGACATACATTTTCCGACTCAAAGGGCATAAGGTTCGTTTCAAAACAAAGAAAGATGCATTGTCAGATCACAGTATTTGTCACCTCCAATGCTCAATGGTTGAATGTAGTCATGAATGGTTTAATAAATTTGAACTTTAAATTAATATTTTGCTATTGCAACAGACCCAATATTGTAGAATTAATATAAAGGTTATCGCTTAACCACAAATAATGTAATGGCTAGCATTAACCAATCGATCCTAATAAAGGTTCAGAGCAGGGAAAAAGGTGATTTAAGCCATTTCAGCACTCGACTGATATGATAACACACCCACAAAAATCATGTTTGAGTAGAAAAGGGAGTAGGCGGGGCTACAGATGACCTCGTGTGGCAGAAACTCGTCAATCCAGGCCTACAACTTCAGAGGCTTTCCATTTGTAATTCATTAATGTTCATACACCAGAAAACAGAATTGTCTTAACATTTTCTTAAAAATCTGCTAACTGGGAGAAAAGGTGTATTTTAAATCTGCAAAACGTGCCTGGAGTAGTTTGATGTTTAATAAACATCGTAACGTAGCTACAGTGCAGATTAGATTCCAGGTCCTGTTTGTGGGAGCGCAGGGCATGCCCTCATTATGAGGTGATATTGCACACTTCAGTGCTTTTTCTCTGCCTGCTACAATCATCACTACACTACTCCAGCTCCTGGGTTCTTGGCATTTTGGTCTTGGATCAGTCTTCTTGCTTCCTTTCCTTTCATTCTGGCTCACTTTGTGTGAAATCTGACCGTCTGCCTTCTAAATGCCCAGCACTTCGATACCATTGTTCCTAATGATTTACTCTCCTCATCTTTCATTTTTATGACTGCGGATCAATGTCCCTCTGTCTAAACCAGTCTTCTCTTGCACCTCTCCTTCCTTTCCTTTGTCTCTTGCCAACTATATATTGCATATTAAGCAAGCAGATGAAATAACATATGTACTCACCTTCTCAAATATATATTTTTTATAAATGTGCCAACATATCAGTATACCTGAAGTCCCAGTCATGTTTGGGCGTGCTCCATGCACATGAGTCTCACCTGACTAGAGTGGAAACCAAATGCTGGCATCAACAGATTCGTTCCATTATCACGAACAATGCACAGTAGGGCAGCATAAAACACCTTGTTAAAAGCGTGTGGGTGTGCCCGGTGAGAAACCAACGGTTCTCTTAAATATATTCTACTTGCCAGAATCAACACTGGCAATTGTATTGCCTTCACTTGGGCTTTCTGAGATAATTGAAGCCCTGTGAAGTTTGAGAGTGACATCATCCTCTGGTTAGTCAGAGGTCATCTGTTTGGTGCATTGTGTCTTGGATTGTGGACTTTGAGGAGAGTCTGAGGTTCCTTTGTGACGGTGGTGAGATGTCATGGTGTGGTGATCTAGTTCCAGTGATCTGACTTCAGAAATGATTACTGTATACCACCACAATTGGATCTCTCGACATACTACTTGTGTCAGCTTAATGGGAGCCAAATTTGCACAGTACACCATCAGCTTTGACAACTCTTTGAACAGCCTTAAGTGAATGTAGGGTTAAGGGTTCTAATAACAACAGATCACACTCTGAGAGGTAACATTATTTCATTACTCTATTTGCCCTAAGCATTGTACAGTGTTGCAATGACATACTGCATTTAATAGAGCAACATTTCAGCAAAGCATCCTTATTTATCAGCTGAACTATCTGCCTCACAAATACATTTCACCAATATGTTGGGCCCATTTTTTTCCCGATACATGGGGGACGCAGCCTGCTAAGACTGTTTATCAGTTGATCACTAGGTGTCTCCAACTCCTTCACTAGGAGCAAAAGGTGCATGAATTGGCCCTCACCACAAATGCATTGCAAAGATAAGGAGTGTGTGACATAATAGTCCTTTTAACCATATTGCCTTTCAGGAACCCATGGGTGCCAGTAACATCTGCGGATACAGGGCTGATCACCTTTCAGGTCTACCATCTATAGATTTAAGAGAAGGGTTTGAGCTTTGTGACTGCCACATCACCTGGGTAAACTCCTCATCAACTGTATGACCCCTCAGTCAACTAGGTTTCAGGTCTCACTCTGCTGCACCAGTCCTATCTGGAACACATTCAGTAAACAGTACATTTAACACTTGAATAATTGTATATATTATGCATTTATTGTTTTAAATCACCACCTGCTTTTTCTAGACGTGCGTTTATTTTTTCATTTTTTTTAGTGTGAAAGAACTAAGCTTGGGAGTGCTGTGGATGCATTCAGTATCTGCCATTAATGAATTGCCATTCATTGATGTATTTATGTCCTGATGTTTTTACAGTGTATAATGCTTTTCATCTATTTATAATATCTTGTTTTTTTAGATACAGTATTGTGTGGCACCATTACTGTACCTTTAATGGAATTTCAAACAAAGAAATTCCCCAGAAGCCCCTAGCTGACACCTTCATGTTACCAGTGGAATGTACAGGGCAGCCAAGAGGACCAGGGAGCTTTCAAAGCACTTGGGAAGGCATCCCACATTGTACACAAAAACAAGAGGAACATGTTGATGATCCAACCAAAGCCCTTCCAGGTTTCCATCTTCTACAGCATTGTTACTTTGTAGCAAATAGTGGACACAACTATTTATTATTTATTGTTTCAATATATCTTTTGTTTATTCGTACAGTTAATCTGTTGAGTAAACTTGAAATCTCAAACTTAACTTGTCAAGGCGCCTGACGTACACGTTTCTTCTTTTATGAAATATATTACAATGTGAAGCCGTTACTGTACTGTTGATGACTTTAGAAATAGAGCTACAACACTTTTGGTACCATTGAGAGTAATGTAATTTGTTAATGATGTATTATCCTATGTAAATATATATACGTATATTCAGTGACAAAACGTTGTTAAAGGGGCAATATGGTTAAGTTGCACTAATAAAAACCTATGAAATTCATTGAAAAAACGTTGTTAAAGGGATGTTATTGTTACAAGCAAAACCAAACAACCTCAGAAATTCACCAGTTATGCCACCATAACTCGTGCCACCACTGTGCACTGCTAAGACTAACACTCAGGACATCAAAGATGACATCAGAAATCTCATTGATAACATCACTGATAACATCACATATCTGGGTCCCTTGTTTTTGTTCACTAACATATCTAGGCCAGGTGGTTTTGTTCACTGACATTCAGAATATTAAAATTCATAAGGTGTTATATATATCTAGACATTAACCTTGTCATATGTTCTTAAAGTACTTTCCTTAGGGTTTGGTCTCAGCTCATGGTGCACATACATGGAGTAATAAGCAGGCCTCAAACACACAATTCATTTGTATACATGAAGATAAACTTTAATGTTATTAACATTTTCTGATGATGCTGTTTCTTTCTTCCTTACTTTAGTTTCCCTATATGTGCCTCTGATATGTATGCATTGTGGGTCTTCATATGTATTGTTTGTATTAGAACAGGTGTGTAGGAAGTCTTGAATTGTTAGCTAGTTATTACATGTTTAACATTACTCAAAACTCTGATAAGGTAGCATTCATTATTTTACTATCCAAAATTACAAGATCATAAATATTGTACTTCCATGGTGCATGCTGCTGCCATTGCCTATGTCTATGTATGATTAGGTTCCTGTATTAACAACAACACTGCTATACAATGTTGTTTAGATGAGTACATTCTTTAATGGATTAAGTAGTTCATGATAGGTCTCCCAATCATCCCTGGCATCTTGTTACCAACATTATAAACACAACCCGTTGTAGGGACATTTCATCAAGATTAATTTCACATGTGATGTAATCAGTGATGTCATCAATTATATTTGTGATGTCATCAGTGATGTCCTTAGTCTTAGCAGTGCACGGTGGTAGCATGAGTTATGGTTGCTTAGCTTACCATAACTGGGGAATTTCTGAGGTTTTTCAGTTTTACTTGTAATCATAACGTTCCTTTAACAAAGTTTTTTCATTGAATTTCATAGGTTTTTATTAGTGCACCTTAACCATAACATCCCTTTAACAAAATGATTTCAGTGAATGTCAAGGCATTTTACCAGTGCATGCTTTTAATATCATACTTACCTCAATTTAGCAACATTTTTGTCCAATTTACAAAGTTCCACCTTAAAACGTAAGACTAGCCCCGAACACAAGAGCACAGGAAAGCACCGGAGCATAATGCCCCATTGGAATTGCTAAACATCAAGGCAACAACTCAGAAATTCGTACTCGGATGAATCCACCCTACAAGTGCAGCATAGTGACGGTTTATGGTCTTTCCATCTAATGCTTTTGCATCTAATGCCATTCCATTGATTTTTGTTCTATCTAAAAACTTTGCATCTAATGCATTTCCTTGGGGGGGGCAACCCCTGTTTTTTACCCTTTATAATGCACCTAAACAAAAATTAACCCTTTACCCCCCAAGATGCATTAGATACAAAGTTTTTAGATGGAAAATATTCAATGGAATGACATTAGATGCAATGGCATTAGATGGAAGGACCAGGTACTCATAGTGACTGATCCTTGAAAATGCAGTACAAGCCTGCAGAAAGCCGCCTTTCAACCTATTTTCCCCGAGTGCGGTCCAGGCGCACCAGAGCAGAGAAAAGCATGAAAGATCCTGGCTTGCAGATTTGAAATCCTCCAGCACCCGAAGAGGTCAGTGTCGACACAGCAATACCAGTGCCCATTTCAACGAACGGTTCCAGTTAGACGCATCCCACATGGGCATTTGCATTTCGTTTGGTGAAGATACTGTATCCTGATCAAGTGAAGATCAGAATATTGTACAATATTGAAGAGTGCAACACCACTAACACATGAATAAGGCTGCACCCCAAAGAGGATGTTGCCCTATATAATTGTACCTGTACACATTGTTTAAACAGTTAGCCCTTGAGGAATTTTCTGTATTAGTTCGAACGGGTTATAAAAGAAAGAAACATGTTGGGATGTATGAGGTTGCATAAACCAGAATGAATGTACGAGCAATAGTGAGAGTGGTGTGTCTGATGTGAGCTCTACGTTGTGTAATAATTGTTTTTGCACAGCACCTGACACTTTGATAAATTTAGCGTTTTATAAGCCTTTTTTTCTGTATGTAACTTTCTTCATGTACTGTTATATGTAGCCAAGCAATCAAACAAGCTTTTAACCCATTGGTATGAAAATAAAATATGTATTTTTGATAACTCTAACTAGAGTGATTATTTGTTTGACAGGGTCTACCCACAAGCACTTGTGTTTCTCAGTAAAAGGTTCATAAACCTATTAGAGGGTCTGCTTGTAGAGGTAGGTTCTCCTCCCTTACACCTCTCACAGTAGTAGATGCCACCTTAAAACTCTGCCATGTCCCACCTTCTACCATCATTTTTAACATTTCTATACACTTTTTGCAACTTTTTCCTAAGTTTTTGCATCTGTCGATGTCCGCGAATGTCTGACCTCATCACGGACAGTGACTTGTGACCATGTGATTGCGCGCGGCATGATGATGTGTTCGCGAATGTGTCTGCACTTTGCGATCAGGACCATGCTTCGAGGACAGTTCAGAACTGCATTTTCTACTGATCTAGGAACTTTCAAGCTCAAAATGCACCCGTGCATAGCTCCTACACCTATACTTACTCATTATCCATTAACAATCTAGGACAAAGCACATACTTGGAAGAATATTAGCAAAACTGCTATTTATCTTAAAAATGGCATAAGCTATTGCCATCCTTCCTCCACAAGAGCCACCACCAGCTGGAGGACCTACACAACAAAAAAGTGCAGTTCTTCCAAAGACAATTAAACGGACCAAGAAGATGAGATAGAGGAAGTGCATACCTCTAGCACCCAGAGAGAATCATGGGTGTGGTAGTTATTTACCACTGTTGGCAATGTACCAAAGGCTAAAGCTACCAAAGTGAAACTCAGTTTCGGACTACCTGGACAGTACTCCTACAGGACCACCTCCATGTGCCGCCATACCAAATCCAACCACTGCAATGCTATCAGAAAGGTTGTTCCTTTCTTAGCAAGTAGTAGGCTGTCTTCCTCCACCTCATCTTTCTCACCAATACAAGTAACCACACAGACTACTTCTGTGGGACACAGAATCCCACTAGCTACCTTGCAAGCAATAAAAGAGGCTGTTGATCCATGTCTTTCGTAAACATTACTGCAACACACCAATCTGTAGGGGGAAGCAATTAATGCTTGGTGCCTCTTCCCACATTGCCCTCCCCACATTACATTCTAACCTCTCCTGCAAAAAAAAGACATCAAAAAATAAAAAAAGAAATGTTCCTTTAGGAACCAATTTTCAGTTAAAACATAGAACTAAAAAAAAATCTTATAGACTCCATAGACATTTGTGATGTCATCTTCGATGTCCTGGGTGTTAGTCTTAGCAGTGCACGGTGGTGGCACGAGTTATGATTGCTCAGCTTACCATAACTGGTGAATTTCTGAGGTTTTTCGTTTTTACCTGTAACTATAACGTCCCTGTAACAAGGTTTTTTCATTGAATTTCATAGGTTTTACTAGCGCAACGTAACCATAACGTCCCTTTAACAAAGTTTTTTTCATTGAATTGTATATGTTTTTATTGGTGCAACTTAACTATAATGTCCCTTTAACAAAGATTTTTCATTGAATTTCATAGGTTTTTATTAGTGCAACTTAACCATAAAGTCCCTTTAACAAAGTTTTTCATTGAATTGTATAGGTTTTTATTGGTGCAACTTAACCATAAAGTCTCTTTAACAATGTTGTTTTCAGAGAATTCCATAGGTTTTTACCAGTGCATGCTATTTTCCTACAACTTACTAATATCATACTTACCCCAATATAGCAATATTTGTGTCCAATTTACAACGATTAACCTTAACCTTCTGGCATCATTTTTAACACTTCTTTACTTTTTCTACTGTTTTTGCTTCGGTCGAGGTCTGCAAATGTCTGACATCACTGTGGACCTTCCGGACAGTGCCACGTGACCATACATGGACTCAATACGTTTTTCCAACATTTCCATTAGCATTTTGTTTTATGCTAATGGTAATAATGTGGCGTTCATCCCCCGTTCCAGGGACTGGAACGGGGATAACGGCTCGGCAGCCCAAGTTATCAGCCCAAGCGAAGTGTGTCTGTGTGTGCCCTGATGCCTGCGGGCTTTGGCGCGTTATAAATAAATGAATAAATAAATAAATAAATAAATAAATAAATAAATAATGAGGGCTCCAGACCATTATCCTCCATTGAAGCCCCTGGCAGATTAAGGCCATTAACACTGCTGGTTTCCAAAGCGAGAACGCAGGGTGCTAAAAAATAGATTTTTCTTCTCGTCCCGCTGTAGGAAGGAAAATCATTTTCCAAGATGGCCACCATGGAAAGAGAAGGTGGGGCTCAGTACAGAGCCCCTCTTCCTTTCCATGGCAGCCTGCAGAAGGCGAAGTCAGAACCCTATGACCATATTACCACAAGCCCATTTTTTTCCCTTTCAAACCTATCCAACCTTCGAATAACTTTATCACATAGCCGCTCCCAGATGGACATGGCCACTTTAACACCATTTTTTATCCCTCGCAGTCAAGACCAGTAGCCAAATTGTCCAGGACATGACCTTACATCATGACCTGCATAATCTGGCCACTGCCCATGGCTACAGGGTATACCTCTGTCACCAAAGGTACATCACAATATTTTGTACCTACATAATGACACTCATCAAAAAATAAAGTGAAGTATGTCTGTGTGCACCCTCATGCCCGCGGGCTTTGGCGCATTATGAATAAATAAATAACGAGGGCTCCGGACCATTATCTGCCATTGCAGCCCCTGCAATGGGGGATAAAGGCCATTAGCACCCCTGGTTCCCAAAACGGGAACTTGGGGTGCTAAAACATGTATTTTGTTTCCTACAGCAGGACGCGTGCAGCATCCCCACTGTAGGAAGGAACATCCGTTTCCAAGATGGCCACTATGGAAAATGAAGGTGGGGATCAGTAGAGAGCCCATCTTCCCTTTCCATGGCAGCCCACAGAAGGCAAAGTCAGAACCCTATGACCATATTACCATGAACACATTTTTTTCTCTTTCAAACCTATCCTACTTTCAAATAACCACTTTAACACAATTTCTCATCCCTCACGGTCACGCCCAGTAGCCAGATAGTCTGGGCATTAACCTTATACCATGAACCGGACAATCTGGCCACTGCCCATGGCCACAGGCTATACCTCAGTCAGCAAAGGAATTTCCCTATTTTTTTGTACCTACATTATGACACTTAAAACACAGGTACGTTTGTTAAACCATGCTTTCAGGTCCTTGCCAATGCTCCTTACACAAGTTTGCTTGAAATCCGTCCATGTTTTTCTTTCTTCAAAAGTGTGAAAATGTATGTACATACAATGGTCATATAACTTAGCCCCCAACTTGACAAAATCCGTTCAGACTTTACACAAACAAGGTTGGGTCTATAATCTCTCTGAAAACCTTTGTCCACATTTGTCAAACAGCAACAAAGTTATTAGCCAACTAAAAATGTTAAGACCCCTCTCATTTAGCCCCCTCTAGAGAAAATCCCACCAAACATTACAAAAACATTTATATCTAGATTCAAAATCGTTTTGCAAACTTTTGTACAGATTCATCAAATGGCACCACATTTATAAGATTTTACGATATTTTGGGACCCCCCTCTAGTTTTGCCCCCTCTTGACAGAATCCCACCACACTTTGCAAAGCCTTTCAGTATGAGGTCTAGAATGGAATTCTATAATTTCATGCAGTTTCATTGAGTGGTGCCAAAGTTATAAGCCATCCAAGAACTGCTCCCAGACATCTGAAGTGTCCACGAACTTCACAGGACTGTTTGCGAACATCCTGACCATTCGCGGACCTTTATGGTGAAAACTGACATTTATTGGCTTCTTATGGCCATATTCCATCCCATCCACATCACCCCTCACCTCCCCAGAGATTGTTTGATAAGTTTGACAAATGTAATCTTGTGTTTTTTTATAAGATGTTACTGCGATGTCTGCGGACATCGGCCGAAGTCCACAAATCCAACATGGCGGGTGTTTCCAAAAATCTGACGCACTTCACGCTTTCACTATCCAATCAGTGGACGCGTCCGATGGACGGATTTCCACCAAATTTACAAAAGCACGCTTTTGGGACCAAGCTGCCACTCCTGCCGCAAATTTGGTGAAAAAAAGTGGGATCGCCCCTATAACTTTGACCCCCTTGATGAAACCTCACCAAACTTAGCAAAAATTCAGAGCAGGCCATGTACATTTTTGGCAAAGGTTGGTAAAGATTCGTCCAGGGCGAGCAAAGTTTTATTCTGCCCAAAAAGTGCTCTTCCTATAAGTTGAACAACTTAACCATAACTACACGGCTGCTACCGCAGGCCGTGTAATATACACACAGACAGGGTTGCTGCCACTTACCCTGTAGTAATCTTCTCAATAAGTATATTCTCTTTTTAACCACACTATCAAATATCATATATGACAGCACTCTGCGCCTGATAACATCAAGTGGAATTTACTTACATGTACTGACTGACAACATATTAAGGTTCCACATACAAATTACCACTTAAAAATGTTCTACAAAGCATTCACGTCAGCTTTTCCTTTGTTTTACACAGTGCTGCTGTAAATTGACGTGTATTTTTAACGTTCTGCAAAATCCTCCTACAAATAAACACTTTTAAGTGCACACCATTTTCCATTTCTTATTCCGTATAAACATCAAACTTTCCAACCTTTGTCTTTACAACACCATTCTCCATGTGCAAATACGTACATATACTGCCAAACGGCCCTATTCATCAAATATTTTGCTCAGTTCAAAGTGATTTTCCACTACTGCTAAAAGTAACTCCCAACACAAACCCTAATTCATGGTAATGTGCAAGTGTATTTTTGTAGTGCAAAGTCAATGCAAGCTCACTCTATACAGCAAAAATGAATTTGCACTGATTTCCCACTCCAAAAATACACGTTGCACAGGGGTTCGGCAATACAAACTCACTTTCAGCAGTACAAAGTCATTCTGCACTGTGCAAACAATTCCAGTAATCGGGCACAACGTATTTATATACAACACTACTCTTTACATATAAACTTTTGTTCTTTTCCAAACACTATTATAACACACCAAACACTGCTCCAACTACAGTCTGCCATTGCATTACCACTAAGCCACAGTTTCCCTATTCTTTAAAAACATTGCAACACATTACAAATACATTGCACCACAAACACAGCCTTCCTCCAATTAAAATCACCAGCACAAAAATAACCAAGATATGCATCTTTTTTACACAACCATTTTTGCCCTACCCCTTATCATGTCCCAAACAACACTATTCATAAGGCCTCAATGCAGAATTGCTGATAAAACCCACCGGTAGCTGGCGTATTGCCATCAACCCTGTATTTACGTTACCACCACCCGACATCTCGATGCTACCAAAATATCACAATCACCATCAGTACACTAAGTTCCCTTTCCCATACAGTCCTATATGACTCCATAGGAATGGGAACCATTAACCACTGGCACCATTAATAATGGTGCCAGTGCTTCAGTGTAAAGCCTGCCAGTAACGGCCTCAACTCCCAGCAGGTAAGACTTGCCGGGAGTACAGGGCCTCTACCACTAAACACAGAGATGCCGGTAACTTTTTACCGGTACCTTTAATTGCAGACTGGATCATTGGTAATTAGACCCATACTCCAATTTTCTTAACAAGATACTTAGCATACTTTACTACACCAGCCATAATCCACTTTCATTAACTCGTTTTCCCAGTAATTTCTACTACCTTTATAAATAACAAACTCTCTTATCAAAAGTTATTCGCCATTACCACATGACTTCCTTTTACAATTACAGGAAAAAGAAGAGAGAAGAATACAGCTACCGAAGATTAACACTCATACCATCCTACAAAGTAAGTACATGTGTATAGCATGTTCACTGCTCTAATTGTAACAATATGCTTTCACTAAATATTAGCCTAGAATATTCTGTTCTACTCACCAACATTGTATTTCCCTCATACTCATTATTTTGCAACATTCACACCCTTTTGATTCCCATCTAAACACTGCTCTTTATTCAAAACACCACCCATTCCTTACTACCTAACAACACAGCTATCCCTCAGTAACTTCTACGCCACAATTTGCTTGCTTAATATGCCATACCCCTATGCACATAAGGTCCTAATTCCAACACAACAATTTTGAAACTCATTTCATTCCAAATCACTAACACACATTAGCACACACAGACACACTTCTTCACCCCTCTCTCATTACATCCACACAACCCTCATACATACGCAGTACATCACACCATTATAGCAACCACTGTTTTCATCAAAACATCATAATGTCCCTACTTATTCCATCACACCACCAGACCCTTACTCACTAACAAAAGCCTATCACACCTGTAAATTATCTTACTTTTACAACCTTCCCAACCACACCTATCATCCCACTGCAAAACCATACACATAACCATGTATAATACAGGCATAAACATTCCACAATTTACAAACACATACTTTCTTTTTTTCCCAAGAGGCAAAACACAATGCCTACTAAAAAGCAACTCAATAGAAAACAAATATAAAATAGTACAGGTAAGAATAGAAACAAGCCATATAGTCATTGTACTCTAAAACAATGTATAGAAACATTAAAACAAAATATTTAGTAACCTCACTCAACAAAAGTAAACCAGCTGCCACTAAAACAACGAACGTCCCTCTTTGCAAAATCTAAAAGTAAAAACACATGTACTACAAAATCAGACTGTACAATGAACCTAACTATATCTGCCAATATTTGCATAGCCACAGTAAAGCAGTTCCAAAAATGTATTTCACAAAACATTTTCCACCATAGAGTGCTTAACAATCTTAGAAAGAAAGTGACAAAGTCACACTTGACCCTTAAAAACTACCGCAGAAAACAAATCCTTGGAGCTCTAATTGACAGTTCATTTCTACTAAAGAGAAAGTTGAAAGTTGTTTATATTAATTTTAAACTGAATAAAACCAAAAACTGAATTCATCAATAAATCACACAAAGTACTTCTAAACATGCGCAATGTGAACAGAGATACCTTTTCAAATTTCTGGGACAGTGAATGGATTGACAACAGCAGCACAGAGCCATATTTCAAAGAAGACGCTTATAAACAAGAACAAAGAAACCGAATAGCCATAGACAATAATGGCCGAGGCTATGAAATGGTAGGAGACACCATTATGGCAAAAGAAACCCCTATAGAGAAAACTTCCCCAAGAGACTTTCAACCCAATGTTCCTTTTGCCCAAAAGAAACCGTCCACTATACAATTGGACCTGCAGCTCAATATGTAATGAACAACAACAATCCTTCAAACCTTTAAGACAATTCCTAAATCACTATTTGAAACTAAAAGACAAAAGTAGAATAAAAACTTAACAAACCATGGACTCCTACCCAGTTCACATCTACACAGGACTGCAAGGGCATTCATTAGCCTGCATTTCAGGAACTGCTGAAAAAGCACATTCCATCACATCAAAATGTTAGCCACACACCATTCCACTATATGAAATCTTGTGCATAGACTATACTATGCAAAATGTTCTGGTCTAGAACTGCAACATTTAAACAGCAATCTCCCACATGGCACTGCCAAAGAACTCCTGCAAGAAATAGAACACATCCAAAGTAAATAGTTTGGAACTGAAGTTGACTTACACAATTCAGTAACTTTTAAAAACATTAGCATAAACATCAAAAACAGCACCCACCTTAAAACACATACAAAAAACAAATAGCTAAGTTTCAAAACACATCTGCTGAAATACCAGTCAAAGTATGTGTCTTTTGTCACAGAACCTTTTATAAAAGGAACACCAAAATAGTAGATATGGCCTACAAAATAAAGACAATTATGAATCCCAATGGTTCCAAATAGCTTTATATCTAACAGCAGAAAATATATACAAAATAACTGACCCCTCAATAGTTTGCACAAACTGCAACACAAAGCCGGACAATAACTAAATGCCATCACATTCTATTACTAATAACTTAGAAATCTTGCCACTTCCAAAAGCTCTCCAACATCCACACAAATTAGTGCATCAGATTTTTGCTCTTTACGAAGGTATTCTGAAGACCCCAGATTTAAACAAAATGTAGAATACATTTTCCACCACATGCTTGAAAGTGAACTAGCAACTATATGTTATGGAGTTGTACACACATTAAAAACAGGCTCTCATTTTTGAAACATGTCTGCTACCCAACTGCTTCATAAAGTAAAAGACAAAGATGAAATTTTGCAGTCAAGTATCACAAATCTCTTGGCAAACATGTGTGGCAAAGAATACTGGTTTTGATGCCACGCTGATGTACGTTGTATGCTAAGGAACCTAGGCCCACCCACATGGTTTGCTACTTTAAATTGTGCTGAATATGCATGGGATGAGTTGCACGACTTCTTAAGCACTGCAAACCAAAATGAAGAGCGAATATATATAAAAACAGCACAAGAACTCTGTTCTCTTGCCCCTGTTAATGTATGAAGGTACTTTCACCATCGCTTCATTGCGATGCTGCATTTTATCTGGAATAAAAATACCCCTTCACTCAGGGAAGTGGAGCAATTCTTTTGGAGAAAAGAATATCAATCCATAGGAGCACCACACATCCACATGCTATTGTGGATAAAAGATGCTCCCAAGTTTGGTCATGACATTGATGCCACTGTTTTACAATGTATTGAAAAATACATTACCTGTCGCATCCCTTCAGAAACCACAGATGGTGACCTATGTACACAAATCACAGCTTCCAAAAACCTGTGTGGCAAATACTGCTGACCTCGATATAAAAGCAAAGGTAAATACTATACCGAATGTTTCTTTGGTTTCCCTAGGCCAGTTTGCACAACAGGACAAGTAAATAGCTTAATGTATTCTGGAATGCAAATATAGACATCCAATACATTGCAGACAATTCCTCTGCATTTGTAAGATATGTCACCAAAGCTGAGAAAACACAGCTAAAAGACCTCTGGGATGACATATCTTCTTACAATATACAGTCACAAAAAGAATAGTGCTTTGGCCTAAAAATGCTCTCCCATAGAGAATGCTACAAAGCTGCAGAGTGTTTAACAGGAACCATCTTATACGGCAAATCTGAACACATTGTCTGGCTAAACCTTGCTCCAGCTTCATCCCGAAAAAGAGTACTAAAATCCTACCAAGAGAAAGAAACAATAGCCACAAATGAGCCCAACAGCCAGGACATTTAAAAATATTATTTATCTAACACATACTACCGAAAAAAGAAGTACTTGTTTGGAAAACATGTGTCTATACGACATAGACCAAAACTATACTTATAAAAGCAACATCACACTTGGTGAGACAGCCGGCAAATATTCAGTCTCAACTTGTGAAGGAAACCTAGTAAAACTTACATAACCCAGCCTAATTAAACATATAAAGTTATCATATAAATATCAGCAACATAGAGAACTTTATTACATGGCCCTACTACAACTTTTTAAACCTTGGAGAAAAGAAGAATAATTATTAGCTGACCATGACTCACTTGAAGCTGCATTCAAAGCAAATGAAAGCAGTATAACAAAGGGCAATTTAAAACAATACAAACAAATGTTGGACAATGAACACCAACAAGAGGAGGAAATTGAAGCTGTACTAGATAAAGACACTCCTGAGAGCAGTCAACCTTCCCTCACAGGAAGCCAATAACTACTTGGAGAACCTGTAATTCTAAATGAAGCAGAAATAGCAACAACTGAGGTAGACAATATCATGTATCAATCTAAACAATCTGAAGAAGATATGTTAGTGCTCAAATCATAGTTAAATGATGAACAACTCACCATTTATCTAGAAGTCAATGAAGAAATTGAACATGGTTTTAAACGTGAAACAAAAACTTGTAGGTTTAAACATTATAAACCTCTGCTCCTGTATCTAAATTGTGAAGCTGGTTCTGGTAACACTTTCTTAATTAGAATAATAAGCACATTTCTACAAGACTTAACAAACAACAACCTTTCAGCTGTTGTAACAGCCCCCAGAGGTTCAGATGCCTAAAACATAGGAGATGTAACTTTACACTGGCTACTGCTCCTCCCAGTAGAAACGCAAAACAAATTAGAATATTACACATTTTCAGCAGAAGCTGCTACTGAAGTACACAGAATGGTAGAACAAATGAATGTGCTCATGATAAATGAAGTAAGCATGGTTTCCAACCTCATCTCAGAATGCTAGAAGTCCTAAAAACTGACTACGAAGAACGGCTTGGAGGAAAACACGTCATTGTTTTCGGAGACCTCCTACAGTAAACACCATTAAAATGTGAACCTATTTTTAAAACATTTAGACACAAACAATGGAGGGAATTGTTTTTTCAACATCCACCCATGTGGGAGCTGATGTGCACTGTGTCCCGCTCCCCTCCTTGGTGGCCCCCCAAACACCACCCCCAGTCCAAGTTGGACATTTTTATTCTTGTTTTATTTGTATTTTTTATACCCCCCTGGCCAGATGTTGGCATATCATTTTTTGTTTTGCCCTTTCCTGGTTGTGTTGTTTGTTCATTTTTGTATTGATTGCCCTTGAGGTGTGCCATTAACTCCCCATGGACCACATGTGTGCTGTGGTGTACGTGCAAGCATGCTTAGATGCTTAGTGAAGTAAATGTGCATTTTTAAATGGGGTTCACGGGATGGCATGTGCAGGTTTTTATAGGTTTGTTGTTCTGTAGCACGTGTGTGCTGTGTAAATGGTAATGCACAATGGTCTTTTTAATATGTTCTCCCATGTTGTTCCAGTAATCCGTGATGTGGCAGTGACTGCTGTCCTGGGTGAAACACCCTGCACCATTCTAAGTCCACACTCTTCATGCCCTCCACCAGACACTGTCCTTCCTTTAACAAATTAAGAAAAACACTTACTGGTGAAGGTCATGTGGGATTTACACCATGCACAGTCATTGGGTAAGCTTTTTCACTGTCTTGCATGTTGAGCATGCTTCATTGTTCGGCATCTTTGCTGCATGTGTCGGTTGTCTTATATGTCCTTTGCATGCTCACATGGCGTTATGGTCATAAGATTATAGCTCATGTCAATGTGTAACCTACCTATGTGGATACCTCAATGGGTGCACCGACTGGGTTGTGCAGCATGTCATTGTACATCTGAAAACCAGGCCACATACTCCTTGATCTGTCATTTCCTTGTTATTCACTATCTTTGTCACTCTCTCTCTCCCTCTCTCTGGTGTGGTACACTGTACTCCTGTACAAATCAATATCAATAACCATTCACCCTGTGTCACCCTGTGATGCTCCTGCACTCTGTCCTATGCATATTTTCTTTCTGTGATCAATTATGATCATGCATGTGCATGTAGTTTGTGCTGTTACTCTGCATTGAATTCCATTCAGGTAAAGTGCCTCCCATATGGTGTGCATCATATGCAAAGCAGGTGAGTTCCACAGACAGGTGAGTGCATGACATTTGCTGACACTTCGGTGGAGTTTGCATTGGAGCGGGGCACTGTTTATGTTCACTCTGAATTTACTTACCTTGTGCTCAATCACTGTTGCTCGGGGGTGGTATTTATCACCCGGGGGTGATTTCAATGATGGTTATGGTCATGTTAATCCGATGAATTGCTGGGGCCACTGTTCACTGATTATGATAACTGTGCTTTCTAACTGTGTGTCCGGATTTCATGGTTGTTTGGGAGTGTGTAGCATGGTCAACAGTTTGTGGACTGTGGCAGGTGCAGATGTTTGAGCTGAGGTGTACCTCATTCAACTTTTATCAGGTCTAATGAGTGACACATTAGATCCCTATCAGGGTTTGTGGGATTAGGGATGCTTCTCACATTTGCCCGGTCAAATTTATGGTTCAACTATTAGTGTGTGCTACAGCATTGTGAATCCACAAACATGTTGCTATGTCTGCTGGCATGTGGGCTATTTGGTTTTACAGCACATCAGGTTTTGTATTGTCTTCGTATTGTGCTCTACTTCCCTCATCTCTGACTGTCTATCTACTATACAGGAGTGGTGTGCCACCAATGACCTCTGCTTTAATGCCAGTAAGACTGAGATTCTCCTCATTGGCACAACCGCTCCCTCCTTTCCTGTAGCTCTCTGGCCTGCCTCCCTTGGCCTTCTTCCTGCTCCCACCTGTGATGCTAAAAACCTCAGGTTCATCTTCGACTCTACACACTCCTTCTCTCCTCACATCTCTGACGTCTCTAAGAAGTCACACTACCAACTGCACCTCCTCAGAGATATTCTTCCTTTCCTCAACTTCCCCGAGAAGCTCACTATCCCCAGAGCTCTGGTTCTCTCTAGGCTGGACTATTGCAACATCCTATTTCTAAATCTGCCTGCTTCTACTCTCCGCCCTCTGCAACTTATCCAGAACAGGACTGCAAGACTTGTCCTTGGCCTCAAGCCCAGGGATCGTATCTCTCCAGGACTGAAATCTCTGCACTTGCTCCAAGTGGCTCCAAGGATTAATTTAAAAACCCTCTGCATCGTCCATAAGGCCTTCTGGGGCCGGGGGCCTCAATACCTTCAACTCTCTCTTCCTAAATATCTTGTTTCTCAAGTTCTTCGCTCATCAGCCTCAAACTCCCTCATGGTCAGTCGCTTCTCCAAGCAACAAGTTGGTGGTATATCTCTTTTTTCAGCTGGAGCCTCCCTCTGGAAGAGCCTCCCTGCCTCCCTGAAACGTGAGGAGAATCATCTTTGGTTCCGGAAGCACCTCAAAACCCTTCTCTTTGCTTCTGCTTTTTCTCCTCCTCTCCCTTGCTGACTTCCTGTCTGACACTGACATTGCAATGATTGCCCTCTGATCTCAGTCCCAGGTCTCCTCCCCTGCCAGTCGCACTCCTGCACTGCCCTCCTGGCACCCCCGCACTCGGGGACTGTTTTCTGTATCCCTACCGTCCCACTACCAGCACTTGACACCTGATGTCTGCACTTACCCTTGCACTTGCCACCTGCTGGCCGTACTTTAATTTTAGTTTATTTATTTTCTTATCCCATGTACTGCACTGTCCGCTCCCTCTTCCCCCCGCACTTCTCCTCCCTCCCCTACCCATGCACTTGCACGATCTGAATGACACCTGGCCTAGTAGGATCGTTGTCTGAGTTCCCTCTGTTCCCCTCCCTTGCCTCGTCGCGCCATATCATATCATATCATGTCATATCATTATTTTTGGGTTTTCTTCCTTTTCTCAGGCATGTGGCAACATGGTGTATGCAGCTTCTAGTGCAACGCATCTGGGTGCATGGTGGTACGGCATTGGAATAGATGCAGCATTACACCATTGGTATGCAGTGACAATGACGTCTGCATTGACCATGGTCTGGTGGTTTACAGTGTACTTTTACCGGTATTTAAATGTTTATGATTTTATATATATGCTTGGTGTTGTTGGCTTATGTCTTACCTTCACACTCCACCACTGTGCAGTAGTACTTTGTGCCATCAAGCAGGGTTCTGGGGCAGGAGCAAGAGGTGAGTGGCTGATTGATTGTGAAGACATCCACTGTATATTCTCCAAGACCTCCTTCACAGTACCTTTGGTAGGCACTCGCACCACATATGTCTTGCTAATACACGTGACTGACTGAACCAACTACTGACAGACTCTTCAAACACAACCCTCCGCACCTCGGCGCACCCTGACACTCACCATCATCATTATTCATTCTCCTCATTCACTCATGTCTCCTCTGAACTACTCAGCCAAGTTGATAAGTACATGAAGGTGTCATCCGTATTGGTGCACAGCTGCTCCCACAGAACCATCATTGCCTACATCTCCTCTAGGTCTAATGCTCTTGCTGATCTAGGCATACTTTCCTTTACTGGTGTTTAGTTTCAATCCTCCATCAGGCACTCACTTGTGCACAACATCATTAATATGACATATGCACAACCTTCCTGACCACCAACATACTGGTGAATAGCGTGATACACCTTCCGGGAGAAACTGCTAGCGAAGTTGGTCCACACACAAATGTATGCCCATTAGGGCATTTTTGGGGATGTACGTCAACACCAGTGTGCATTGAAACAGTCCGGAGCAACAGACACTGGTGTCACATGATGAATGGTGGCATCCCTCGATTCATAATGCCCTGCTGTCCTCATCATTCTTGATGTCTCATTTTATTTTCACACAGTGATCCATTCCATCGTCATTTTGGTGATCCATGAACGGGCTGTGGACTTGCTTATGTCATTCCAAAAAATCTATTCCATGAAAACCCCATAGTGTGTCCTTTCTTCTACCCTACTTCAGCCGCCACCTGTGGCATCATGCAGGTGTCCATTCCTTTTCCATGCATCTTTGACATATATATTTGAAACATTGTCATAATGATTAATGTGCTATGATGAGGAGAGAGTCACTTTAGTGACACACTGGCACCCTTATTCACCATGTCTGCCACACAGCCATCCTGGACTGGTGCCCTCAAAATGACCTTGGCTTGTGCGCCATTTACAAATGTGCATGTCCCAATTGGCTCCACTGCAGCCTACTTCTGCCATTGACTCAGTCCTTCCTACATGTTCTCACTCCCTGCACACTGACCCCAAGGCAGGAATGTTGCATTAATGTTCAACTACCCCCTTCCACTACTGCCACATATTTGTGTGATTGTGAAGGAGTCCCACTTTCAGGTCTTGGTGCACAAAGTCAATGTACACTTCCACAACATCACACAGAGGTTCAATGTTACACGTGCTGTGGTACTCTCCAGGCTACACTACTGCAACATCAAACACATGAGTGTTCCTTGTTGTACCCTGAGACACCTACAGCTTAACCAGATTATGTATGCATGACTCATCAGTTGACTCAGGGCAAGGGCCAACGTCTATCTTGCAATATGAATGCTTGTGAGGCTGTACATTGTGATACCGGTATATCATCCACATGGATGTCTGGGTCTATGTACCGTCTTCAACGCTTCATGATGATATACTACCCTTCTGTACTCCTGCATTCTTCTGGCAACTACTCCCTTTGTGTGAGGCACTTAGGTATTGGAATGGATGGTGGTTGTTCAATTTGCTCTGCGTGATGCCTCCTGTGTAGTAGACTCACTCTCCCCCTGCACATTGTGCAAGTACTCCTTAAGGTCACGTTGATCATGTAGTCCTTTATCTTCTCCACTTCCATCTCCCACTGCATTTGGTGCAATTGATGCAGTAGCGTGCTCATTTCCATGTGCCTTAGGTGACCTTGGTTCCATGACCCACCACATGTATCACGTGAGGTACTGTGTATATGGTGTACTTGCTCACGATCAGCATCAACACGCGACTAATCACTTCCATTAGTTTATTATTTTGTTGGCATTTCTGCACAAGATCTCCTCCATGCACTAATCCCAACCTTTAGCATTAACAACATCACCTGTACACTTGCATCTTGTGAACACTGACACAGCATTGGGCCTTGTCTCCCCTTCAATTGTTGTCATGATTTCTTGGGAGTATTGATTGTCTGATCTGTGTTAGTGAATGACTGTGTACATTCACCTGTCCCCATCCGGTTCTCCTGTGTGCCCTTTGACATTTATTTGGATATTGGATGCATGCCTGAGCTATGCATGACACATTTGTTCATTGCTAATGTGCTTCCATGACTGTGTGGAGTGCAATGTCCCGATAATACGCGGGTGGATATGCAGACATTGGTATTGTTCGGAGGGTGTCACATTTTTTTTATTTTTCTTTACATTTTTGTCATATGTGCTGTATTCACAGTTTCATGCAGCATGTGGAGTGAAGTGTGCATTGTGGATGTGACAACGTGTAATGATTGTGGATGTGTTGCATGCACATTTGCTGAATGTCATGGATGTGTACAGGCAGTGTGTGAGGAATTGTTGTCTGTGTATATTGTGTGTTTGTTTGGCATGCAGTGTACAGGTGTTTTGACATGTGTGCAGGGACACTTTCTACTGGCTGTATTTTGACATGTGGTTTGCATGTGTTTCAGTTCACTGAGGGGTGCATGTGTATATTGAACATTTTTATGCATGTTTTGGTACATGACAATGTTTCATGTATTTCTTTGTCTGCAGATCCTTATGTCTGTCAATGATAGGTATTTCATGTTCGCAAATTGGAGTGTGAACTGCATGTGAGGGGTGCAGGTAAGATGTTATTTTCCATTGAGCGTCAGGTAAGGTTGGAGTTCTATCAGGCATGTTAGTTGTTGGCATCCACAAATGCAGCTTGTTTACTCTACTGCGTGTATGGTGCACAGGGTTCAGGGATCAAGCTATTGTGTGGGTTAACTCATTACTTTCTGCCCACCCATCACATCTGCAGAACTAAAGCTTACAATCTTCTACCCTCTTTCTAACAGTGCCACTAAACAGGGATGTTAGATATCACTGTGGTGAATTTACCTATACTTGGCTGACTTTGCACGTGTGTTAGGCACTTTCACCTCTGGATTGAAGTGTGATGTGGATGACACAGTTCTTTATTTCATGGTATCCTCAGCTGCATTATCTTCATCACACATATCTGACTGTCTGTCCATGATTCAGTCATGGTTTGCGCAAAATACCCTCTGCCTTGACGCCAGCAGTACTGGGTTCATGTGCACTGTGGCCCCAGAATCAGCATTCCCACTTTCTCTGTGGCCAGACTCCCTTGGCCGTATAGCCACAACCACCTGCACAGATGTTAATGATTGGGGTCATGTTTGCCTCAATTCTCTCCTTCTCATGTCCCAATTCAGCCATCTCTTGGAAGTACAACTATCTATACACCTCCTCTGAGGTACTGCACCTTTTTCTCACTTTCCACCAGCAGGTCACTGTCTCCGCAGCCCGGATTTTAGGCAGGCTGCACTACTGCTACTGCCTATTGCACCAACTCCATGCTTCTAATCCACAACCTGTATAATTCATTTGGGACAAGACCGCAAGTTATGCTTGACGTCAAGGCCAGGGACCACATCTGTCTGCCACTGATTGTCCTCCACTGAATAGCCGTGGCAGACAGCATCGAGTCATAGGAAGTATGCATTGTACACTGGGATTTCTGAGGCCTGCGCTCTACCTATCTGCTAATATTCATACCTCAATGCTGTCCCCCCAGAGCCATTTAATCATGTTATTCCGACCTTCTTCAGGTGGCCAGGACTTGATGGAGATTTTTTGCAGGGGATCTTTATCATCAGCAGGGCCCAACCTCTGGGATACCCATCCTGCTGCCCTCTGTTTGTGGACTCATATCCTTAAATTCCATGAACTATTCATATGTTTCATCTTCTACTCTTCCTTCTCTCTCCCTCTTCTCTGCTAAACAATCCTTCTGCTCCCTCACTCTCTCCATTCCTTTTGTCTTTGCTGCTTGATAATAGTCTGCTTGATGTACCTCAAGGTCTCACACGCCCCTGTCACCCCCAGCAATTTTTGGGGCAGTTGCCTCCGTGACCTAGACTAGTGTCATCATCACTGCACTTGGGGAATGACCCGAGAGAGTTGCATCTCTCTACACTTACCCGAGCATCCACTGACTGGTTGCACTTGAAACACCTCTGAACTTGTTACCACTCTCTGAATCCCACTCCCCTTTAAACATCTGTGCACTTGCTCCTTCTGATTGCACCATACAGGCACGGTGTCTGTCTGTTCCATCCTTTCCTCGGTCCCTGTATGGTGGCACATTCATGAACTTGATGAAACTGACACTTCATCTTCAAACCTAATCACTGTTGCCATCATTGTTGATTGTGTGACATACACAGAGGCGGACATGAGTGACTATTATGGTTTCAATGATTCTAGGGCTCTGTAAAAGTGTTCTTTTTCACACCTTGTTCTATACATCCTTGAGCTCTTTCAGAAACATGCCTTGTGCATCAGTCATTATGGTGGATCATTTTACATGACGTGCCATTCCATGACACAGTATGATGTTAATTTTACATGACATATAGTATGGGTTGAGTGACACAGAGGTGAGTGAATGGAAGGTGTTGCATGTTGGTAGTGGTGTCATGGTGTTACTTGTTGTGGTAAGAGAGGAATGTCTTTTAAGTTGTAAGGGGTGCACACAATTTAGCACGTCCATGGGCACATTCTCAGGGTGGTTTTGTGGTCACTGTTTATTGGCCCATTGTCATCATTGAATGACACATGTAATTTGGCATGGTTGTGTGCACTCTGTAGGGGATGGGGTTTAGGTGAAAAAAGTAGCCACAAGCTGGGTACGAGCAGCCTCTCCACGTGCCCTTTGGCCAGCAATATGCACGTGGCGTGCCTGTGGATGTGGGGGCACCACCATGTCCACCGGTACGCCACGCCGTGTTGCAACATTGTGCAGGACACATGCTGCGACAATGATCCTGCACACTAGTGGTGGTGCATATAGCAACTCACCACCAGAGTAGTCAAGGGAGCAGAAACGTGACTTCAGCACTCCGAATGTGTGCTCCACTATGGCCCGAGTTGCAATATGGGCTGTGTTGTATCTTAGGTGTGGCAGGGTTCTGTATTGGAGTCATCAAGTAACTCAGAGGGTAGGCACTGTCCCCTGAAGAGGTGATAATGTTTGACATTGGTGTATATTTGTCTGTGTCTGACATGCATGCATGTGCATGGCCATTTATACTCACCAATGAGCCATGTGTTGCCATACCTCCCAGCTTCCAGGGCCCGGTGTACGGGTGACATTCTGAATATATAACTATCGTGGGTGGACCCTGGATAGTTAGCATATACAGAATCAATGATGCCCTTGGCATCAGATACAACCTGAACGTTGATGGAGTGTCAATGTTTCCTATTGCAATAAATGTGCTCTGTTGCCCAAGGTGGACATAGAGCGACATGCGTGCAATCAATGGCACCAAGCACTTTGGGGAAGTACACCACCCTATAAAAGTCATGGACCACAGCCTGCCTTTCTGCCGGTGTTCTGGGGACGTAGATGCACCTGCGGACTGAGGGGCGCCCAGTCACGCTGCCAACACATGGTGTAGGCAGCGTGACTGTGTGGGCTGTGAAATGCCCCCAACTATTGCAGTGGTCCTCTGAAATTACCCAGAGGCCAAAAAATGCAGAACAGTATGCACCTTTTTGCAAGGGGCTCAGTGCTTGGAGCACAGGGTAGGTAGGTGCACTTGCTGTGCATTACTGCACTTCCAGGGGAATTATTGAACCTGAAAAATCGAAATTTGAAAAAAAAGAAGAAAAAGAAAAATAGTGGAAATTTGCATAATATTGTTGGAAAGGACTGTTTTATTTGGCATTTTCATCCTGCAGCCATTTTATGAGTTTTTTAATACCTGGAGCTGCGTTGCTATTTTGAAAGCACAAGTTTTTTCCGTCTATTGCTGATTATTTGACTTTTTTTGGCCCTTCCAAGATGGCCGCTGTGGTTTTCTTTGTTGTGTAGGCAGGCTGTGCTGAATCACCTCTCCCTGTGCTGCACTCCCATTGGTTGCTGAGTGTTTTCTTCCATCCAATCAGGGACCGGCAGGCTTCAGCTGGCCCTCTCAGCAAAGGCCCACCACTAAGGCCCCTGTCTGCTCCCTGTCCGCTTCCGGAACGCTAATTGGGGTCCTCCCTGCACCTTAACCACAATGATGCTGCCACCTCACTACTCTAAGAAATCCGGACTGCATTGACTTTGCCACCTCCAGAACTATGGGTTAGTTCCCTCCTTATGGACTCACTTCTACTGCCTTTGACTATCACTGTTTTTTCGACGTGTTACTCCCATGTTGTCATCCTGCTGTGCAGTGCTTCCTAAAACCCTTTTCTAATATCCGATTCCAAGATTGAAAAAGTCAAATCTTGCTGTTTTTGCTTTGTGCTAAAAAGACAAATCTTGCTGCCCATTGCAAAATTATCTGTATTTTGCTTGTACACTGTTTCTTCTCTGTAACTTGCCAGCCCAGTGACCTCACCACTCTCTTTTGTTTCACACCTACCTGCCTTAGCCCCCCAGTATCTGCATCCTCTCCTTACTTCCACCGCAATGGCGCTTTCTGTTTCTCCTCTCTTCTCCAACTGCTTCTCCATTGACTATCCTTCCCTTCTCACTAAGTCTGGTAGGAAGAAGTTCAAAAAGGATATGTTGGCCTCTAATCCTGGTCTTCCTATCGCCGACACCTACTCCAATGTTTCCGCCAGACAGACCCTTACCGACATCCTCTTTGTGTCGTTCCTTCGTCAGACCTATGGACTCCTCATATGATCTCTGTGCTCTGCCCTATCTCCTCCTCTCCCATTAATGGTGGCACTCGCTGGGAAGTTCTCATGGCTTCCTTCGACTCCTCTAAAGTCATCATTAATGTCTACCTAAATGGCACTGTCATGGTCGAAGGCCCTCAGGCCAATCTCCTCCTCTTTGATAGGCGCTTCCCCCGCCTCATTTATTTCCTCTCATCTCCTGCTGTCCCCTCCTTTCCCCCCTTGGCTACCTTGCCCTCTCTCTCCTCCTCCTCCTCTGCCCCTCCTAGGGCTCTTTCTCCTCCGCAGGGCGTACCTCTGATCTGTACCCCTCCCCAGAAGGTCTTTAAGGCTGGCAACCTTCCTCGTATTTCCACTCTCAACTCTCGCTCTGCCGTCAAACACTCCTCTGACATCTGCCACCTCCTTGAAGAACTATACCTTGATTACCTTGGTCTTACTGAGACATGGTTCACGGCCAGCTCTGTCACGAGCTTTGACACTCTCCTCCCTGATGGCTACAAGATCCTCTCAGCACCCAGATCCTCCCGGTCCGGTGGGGGGGGGTAGCCCTGATCTTTCCTGAGTGGATTCCTGCCTCTATCATTCCCACTCAGACCTCCTCTTTTGAATGCCTTGTCTGTAGGCTTTCTCTCTCGCCTACCCATTATCTTACTGTGGTTACCATCTACCGGCCTCCTGGTCAAATCACCTCATTTCTCTCTGAGTGGGCAGACCTCTCCGCTTCCCACCTGGCCTCTACCACTCAACTCCTCCTCCTCTGTGACCTAAATATACATTTAGACTCTCCTTGCTCCTCCTATGTAGTCTTCTGTGACCTCTGTGACTCCCTCTCCCTGTCCATCCTCCCCTCTGGCCCAACTCACTCTGCAGGGCACACACTGGATGTCTTGATCTCCTATGACCTCCCCCTCTCCATCCCTCTGACCACTCCTCTCTCCTGGAGCGATCACTCCCTCCTCTCATCTCATCTCTCCTTCTCTTCCCCCCAAGCCAAGCCTACCTCAACACTGCCACCTACCTTCTCGGACATCCGGCCCATGAAGCGTGTGTCAGTTGAGGCTTTTGCCGCCACTTTCTCTCCCCCCCTCCACCTTTGGCTGTCTCACATTCTGACACAGCCCTGTCTCTGCTCTACTCTTCAATTGCTGATATGCTTGATGCTCTTGCCCCTGTCATGAGGATCTGTTTGAAGTCCAAAGCCAAGTGCAATTCCTGGTATGACTCTGACCTAGCTAAACTTAAACGTAAGTGTAGGGCAGCTGAGAGGAAATGGAGGACTTCCTGTTCATCCTCTGACAAACTGGCATGTCGCCTGCTACAAGGGCAATACCGACTCTCTGTCCTCACCAAGAAGAGAGTCCACATTCAAGCTCGTGCCTCTGCGGCATCTAACAACTCGGCCAAACTCTTTAAAATCTGCAAGGAACTGGCCAACCCTGCTGCAGTCTCTACCCCTCATGTTGCCTCCCAGGCTCTTTGCAATGCCCTTGCCTCTCACTTCATTTCAAAAACCCAGGACATCCTGTCCACCCTCTCCACCCACACCCCTCCTCTTCCCTCTACATCTGTGTTTGCTGACCCTCCTTTAGCCACCCTCCCACCATCCTTCTCGTCCTTTCCTCTTTTTACCCCTGACGAGGTTGCTAGACAAGTCCGATCTATGAAAGCCTCTTCAAAACAGGTTCATCCCTGTTCCTCTAAAACCATCAAGGACCACATTGACTCCCTCGCTCTGGCTCTTGCTGATTTTTGCAACCACTCCTTTGCCTCTGGATCCTTCCCCTCCCCTCTGAAGCACTCATTTGTGCATCCTCTTCTCAAGAAACCCACAGCTGATCCATCTTGTCCAGCTAACTATCGCCCAATTTCCATTGCTCCCTTTCTTGGCAAACTCCTGGAAACGTTGGCCATCTCTCAGCTTAACCTTCATTCCAATTCTTTTAGCTGTCTCCATGACCACCAGTCTGGCTTCAGAGCTGCCAGAAGCACGGAAACTGCTCTCCTGAACATCCGTGAATATCTGCTCTCCAACCTTGACTATAACATTCCCTCTGTCCTAAACCTCCTCGATCTCTCTTCTGCCTTCGACACGGTCAACCATACCATCCTGCTCAACCGTCTCCGTGAAAACCTGGGTATCACTGATCAGGCTCTGGCCTGGCTGACCTCTTTCCTCTCAGATCGACCCTCCCAGGTCCAACTTGGGTCCTTCCTTTCATCTATCTTCCTCTCTACCTGTGGTGTTCCCCAGGGGTCTAACCTCTCGCCCAGGATTTTCAACCAATACCTGGCAACTCTCGCCCACTGCATTGACATTTTCTGCTCAAATTTCCAGTGCTACACCAACGACACTCAACTCATTTTCAGGCTGCCCTCTGCCACCTCCTCTCCCTCTCTCATCTCTGATTGCCATTCAAGATTGGTGTGCCGCCAATGATCTTTGTCTGAATGCCAGGAAGACAGAGATCCTCCTCATCAGCACACCTTCACCATCCTTTCCCCTCACTCTCTGGCCGGCCTCCCTTTGCCCTCCTCCTACCCCCACCTGCAAGGCTAAGAACCTCGGGTCATCTTTGACTCCTCCCTTTCCTTCTCCGCCCACATCTCTGAGGTCTCTAAAAAGTCAAATTTCCGACTGCACCTCCTCAGAGGTACTCTGCCTTTCCTCTCCTTCCCCCAGAAGCTCATGGTATCCCAAGCTCTGGTTCTCTCTAGCTTGGATTATTGTAACAGCCTCTTTCTAAATCTACCTGCCTCTACTCTCCGCCCTTTGCAACTAATCCAGAACAGGACTGCGATACTTGTCCTTGGCTTCAAGCCCTGGGATCATATCTCTCCAGCTCTGAAATCTCTCCACTGGCTCCCAGTGGATGCACGCATTAAATTCAAAACCCTCTGCTATTGTCCACAAGGCTTTCTGGAGCCTGGGTCCAAAATACCTTCAGCTATCCCTCCGCAAATACCTCCCCTCTCGAGCTCTTTGCTCCTCTACCTCCAACTCCCTCAGGGTCAGTCCTTTTTTTAAGAAACGCGCTGGGGGTAGATCTCTGTCTTCGGCTGGGGCCTCCCTCTGGAACAGCCTCGCTGCCACACTAAAACTTGAGGAGAACCATCTCTAGTTCCGGAAGCACCTCAAGACCTTCCTCTTTTCTTCTGCCTTCGCTCCCCCTCTCCCCTGCTGATCTGTTCTCTCTCTTGGCACCATGCACTTGGCCACCCTCTGTCCTTTGGGCCCAGGTACCTGCTCATCCTGCCACCCTTCCGCACTGCCTCCGGGCTACCCCTTGCACTGGGGTCTGTATCTGTACCCATACAGCCCCCCATTTTTCTTCCTGCACTTATCAGACCTACCCTGTCTGCTGCCTTAAACCTAGCACTTGCAAATTGCTGGCTGCATTACTACTGTTTGTTGCCTTTATTATTCATTTATTGTGTTTTATCTGTTTCTCCTCTGCTTTGCACTTTCCACCTCTCCCCCTTCCATGCACTTTTCCCCTCCCCCCTCTCCCATGCACTTACGCATTCTCAATGTCACTGGGCCTAGTAAGATCGCTGTTTTGTTCTTCCCTGTTCCCCTCCCTTGCCTTGTTGCGCTCTGAAACACTTGTGTACGAGCGGGATAGAAATAAAATATCAATCAATCAAAAAACAGGGTGGGTGATGTAAGGTCATCTTCCCTCTCCATGACCAGATCCAAGATGATATGAGGTGGAAACCTATACCTGCCGTAGACCTGGTCATCAGGCACCCCAAAAAGGCTTGGTAGTAAATTGCGGACCCTGGCCATCCTCCTCCTCCGCGTGGTTGTCCCAAGATCACTGCTGCGACAAATGGTACATTCATCGTAGCTGTATACGTGCGTTTGTTGATCGCGCAGGATTTTTATGCATTTGTTTTTGTGCGCATTGACATTTATGCCAGCTATCGAGTGGCGTACATGTTTCAGGATTTGCCCATATTTTTCAGCGTGCCGGCGAGACGTGTTCAATTCCATGAATAAGGGTATTTAGCACGTGTATGGGCGCTGCGAGGATTTTACTGTGGGACTTCCCTCGTAATGCCCACATTTTCACTTGTTCCCCATTCCATGTGAACCGCCCCCTTTTTAGGTGACTGCGCAGACATGGGCGGGCCTTCGCTTGGAGTCTCGCACAAGGCATTCGTGGTGTCGAAGTTACATGTTGGACCGGCGTCGATTCCTTGCAAGTCCCTGGTAAGCCTTGCGCATTGTGTTTCATGAATCGACGAATGAGGGCTTGGACGCGATTTCGCGTACAAGTCCCCTATGTTTCTTGCAAATAATTCCATGTATCAGGCCCTTAGTTGCACTTGTTTTTTGTCAGTGGACATAGACACAGGTGAAGTATAGCTAAATGGAATGCCCACACTTTTCCTCAAAAACTGCCTGCCGTGATCCTCATTTGCTCAACCAAGTTGGCAATGGCCTTACATAGTCGTGATTATGAATGCCCTTAATGTGTTTTCAGAGTCACCATTCCACGCCAAGGTCCTGCACGAAGAAGCTGTGCGAGTTTGAGAAAGCGACTTTATATAATACAATTGCCTGTATTAATGAACTCATATTTTGAATTTAATGAAAGTAAATGTAGCTTCCCCAGGCATAAATGCAGAGCTGCTACCTCAGGCATAACACCTAGTGGAACACCTTGGAACAACTGAGAAATACTTGTGTGAAAAGATAGAGAGGGAGATTGTGGCAGAACTGTGGCAGTGATGGCCACTTTGCGGCACCAGCATCATGAATTTTACTTTAAGTGACAATCCTAAGATCTACTGTGGGAATTGGCAACAGTAACGCGAATTACAGGGGTAGTGACACCAGTTGACACCAGCATCAGTAAAGTGTTTTACTGTAACATGGATCCCGGGGTCCAATCCTAATAAAAAGTGTAGGGACTGATTAACATAAAAATTGAATGTGGCGTCACCAGAAATTTGCATATCAAGGTGCCCTCTGAAAAATGTGGGGAGACTCCGTCCACCTGCGTGTACCGTCGACTTGGGCCCTGCATGGATGACATGTAATGTGCGCACCAGTATCATCAAAGTGTTTTACTTTATTAAGTATGCTATATATTGACACTTGCATCATGATTATTTGTTCTACAGTGTTAGTGCTGGCATATAATGTGAGTAATGAAATGGTCTTGTAAAATACTCCTGCGTTCTGTTGGTCACTTGGCATCTATTGAATATTTTTCGTGTGTCATCCTATACGACTAGTTATATTTTCTATGTCGTTTTACCTAATTTTTTGCAAAAGATGTGCTGTAAAGTTGCAGTATTTCAAATCTTAATGTTTTAAATGTTTGAATGTGGACCAGCGCTTTGAGGTCATACCAATGATATATAAGGCGCTATATAAATGCCAAGTAACATAACATAACATAAGGCATAACATAAAGCCCCCAAAAACTCACTAGGTCTTTTTCAAGCCCCATTGCTATTCTTGGCCACACCCACACATTAGTGGTAAATAGTTACAGCCCTCCAATGAAAAATGTCACCAACCGCCACTGCTCACGGAGAATAGATCTATCCCCCTTGACACACACACTAATGGTCCTGTGTGTGGCAGTACTTTGATCAGCCACCAGGAAAGACTGTCAAGGATAACGAGTTTCCAATCTTCAGCAAGGTGGAGGGCTGTGTTAAGAAGGTTAGACAGGTCCACGATCCGGCATGACATCATTAGGCCTGCCATGCCAAGCAGCCAGAAAGATTGGTGCCAGTGGCAACTATGATTGTGGGCACCAGCAGGCCTGCCTTGCTGGCCCCACCCAAAGAAACAGTTAGAGGCAATCCACCACTGGCAGTGCCTGCTTTGGGGCAGAACCTGAGGGACCAGTTGATGAGGCACACAGTTGCATACAGCTTGCACCGTGCGGTGCCTCTTGTCTGGGGGTGCGGAAATCCACAGCAATCAAGACTGCCTTGGAGAGGCATTCCTTGCAGAACCATTGTTCCCTTCTTTAGGTAGTTGTACAATGGGGGAGGAGGAGGCATGCATCTGGGAAAGACTGTCTTCTCAGAGAAACTCCAAACAATAGAGAGTGACAGAGCAATCGTGGGAGATAATAGAATGTTGGGGTGGCTGTACAATGTAGGAGTGTCCACGATCTTTAACAGGGGGCCACACTCTGTGGGAGAGCCTAAACATGTTAGTGGGAATCATGCTCTGTGGAACAGCCTATGAGCTTTAGTGTGTTGCAACACTCTGTGGCAGTAGAAAAACAGTAGTGGGACAAAAGGCAATGGCATGTTGTCATCTGCAAGTTAGTAACTGGTTAGAAGCTCTCAGTCACAACTACAGCTATCCATTTACCATCCACACCCAGCACACAACTGTTGGGTGCCTGACATACATTTTGTAATAAGTCAGCTTCATCATCCAAAATGGTGTGTTCGCTAGGGTGTTCCATAGTCTTCTGCTATTAATGACTGTTAATAGTTATCATTATTCATTGTTAAGCATGTTGGACTGTGAAGCTTCTTCCATGGTTAAAGTCCATGGACGGAACCACACCAATTACAATCTTCAACTGCATACTTTTGGCGGGTTGGGGGCAGCATAATCATTCAATAGGAACTTGCACACATGCAGCTGGGCCAATGGACCAGCTGCTGCACCCTTACTGTACTGTCCTTTCCCACATAATCACTAATAACCCAATGGCTGGTGCATTGTCTTTGAAACCGCTATTATATTAGATCAGGATCTGGTCAAACGAGCACCTAGCACCCTACCGTTTGGTGTTAACACATTTGTTAACCCCTAGTGGGGTGCGTTTACTTGCTTGGTTCAGGTCTATACATATAGAGCTTACCAAAGTGGGTTTGGCCTCGCTTTGGGAGAACCCTAATTGTATGATACCGGGGTCCAAGTTGGTGGTGAAACATGCCTTCCATGTCGCAGCTGGAGACCGAATGATGCAGGAATGTATGGCATTGAGTACAGGGTGCCTTTACCTCCCTAGCAAATTGGCTAATGTATTCAAGGAATACCTTGACAATGTTAGACCTGCATATGCGCGTTCTCTATATATACAATTACGCACTAATACATTGGAGGTAGCCACGTTCACGGCCAAATGGAAGGCACATAATAGCTGTGTGTGTGTAGCCTGTGGCAATACCAATGAACCCATTCTGCACCTTATGCTTTTTTTGCACTAGATATAATGATTTTAGAAATTGTTATTTGGTACCCATATTTAATTTTTAAATTTTTTTTATGGAACGCTTCACGAATTTGCGTGTCGTCCTTGCACAGGGGCCATACTAATCTTCTCTGTATCGTTCCAAATTTTGTATAAATGCTGCCGAAGTGAGCACACCCATATTTAAATTAAGGGATGTGAGGTTAGTGCAAGCAGCCTTGGAGCTCTGTATAAATGCCAAGGACCCGGTGACGGTGTTTGCTGTGTATAACTATCTGCACCGGGCATGGCTGAGAAGATCAGAGCTAGAATGTGCCCTGTGCCTTTTAATCAGAGGGGTTGTCCTTAGCTCTGACATGTGGCCCTTGTTAAAAGCTCATGAAATGATGTGGAGGATTTTTAACTCTGCTCTGAAAAAGTGATCGTCGTTCTTATTGATTTGATGTACCTTTTTTTAACAAGGCCTGGATGAGGTTTTATGATGTGGTTCTATGCATTTTAATATATGAAACATATTTGAATGCTAATGAATGAACATAATGAATGTTATGTACAAATTGCATTCTGTGTGTTATATGCTTTTATGGCTCAAAAAGCAGAATAAAGATCTGTTTCATCAATCACTAATCACTTAAAGCCACAGGATGCCTGTTATCTTCCATTGGCTCCACAAATCACTGGCATTTTCTCCAGACATGTCACTTCAAATTTCTTTTCACTAGAAATGACCAAATGGCACCAAATGGCACTTGTATTGTCCACACCTTGAATGTGTCACAGAGCATAAACAAAACAAGGGGAGGAAGGATAGCTCAGGGGCAACGCGTTTGTCTTGGACACAAGACAAAACAGTGCAACAGAGGTTTGAATCCCGATCCCGCACTTAGAAACCACCACTCATTGGTATTAAGAGCATTATAAATGCATAATTATAATTATAATAATTACCCTAAATAGAACTCTGAGCTTTCAGTCACTCACTACCACCCCCACCCTCCACCCCTCCCCACACGCCTTCCTACTCAAGTTCTCTCCACTTCAGGTTTGTTATCCCATACCTAAATGTTCTGAGGCTTCCTCCAGGAACAACAGCCTGCATCTCTGAAAGCTTCCTGAATTATGACAAACTCAGCCACGTGGGCCTTTGAGGTTGAACGCATTTGAGGGACTGCAGTTCGGCCTTTAATATGTGTGAGAGTTTTCCTTAACCTTTGCAGTCTGTTATTTGTTCCGCTCATTCTTTGGGGACGGCTCTTCTTGTACCTCTTCATTCACCACCACACTGTACTCACATGATTTTGACTTCCAATGGCACTTCGATGCTGAGGAGTCTTAAATCGTTATTCCCCTTCCTGTTTCATGGTTTCATCTCAATTCCGGCCTGTTCTCCTCAATCCTTCGTTAACAGGTGGTATCTTCTTACTAGCCACATCCCCTCAATAAGCCTCTCTCCCTCTCCCTGTAGTGTTTCTCCAATATTTAGTCTAGTTTTACTTCCAAATGTGCCTGTGTGTTGCCAATTCTTCTTAATCCTTATCGCTTGTTCTTAGCAAGGCCGCATTTCCCTAATCGCCCGCACAACTGTTTACCTTCTGACGATTCAAGGCCCCTCTTATATGTGCTCATCTAAACTTTTAATCCAGATACATGTCTCCTCTATAGAGTCCTGTTCATCTATCATAATCAGTTTTTCAGTTTTTATTACTGTGTCATTTAATTTGCGCTAATCCTTAATCCCTGCAAAATATTAAATTAGTTTAACAAAGCTCAATTTTCCTTCCCTTCAGCAACCGCCTTATTCCTTTGCCTTTTCAAGCTGTATGTCTTTTCTTTAAATGTACCTTCTGGCTTTAATTGTTTCCAAAGTTTTGAAGACATGTCATAGTTTAAGTTTAAACATCAAGGGTCGGAGACGTAAAAAGTAGCATAAATTTAAAAAAAAGCGCAGAGAACCCGCTCATTTAATGTGTGCTACTTTAAGAAATGTATAGGTCACCTATTTCTGAAAGATGACCTGCACATTTCAGAAGGGGCTGTCTAGCCCCCTTGCATAACCAGACACTAACGTATGACAGTCTCTCTGCAACCATGCAACTCATTTCACAGAGACGGAGTCTTAAAGGGCCCATCTCAGTGAATTACTCAAAAAGATAAAATGACAGCCATGGTTCAAACCACAGCCGTGACGCTTGACGAAACATCATGACAGGGTGGGAAATCATCCTGTCATGATTTGCGCCTCAGCCCAACACCAGTTCGGAAAAGGCTCAGGGGCATGACCTTCATTTCTGCACATGTTAAAGTGCGTCTCGTTTGTGAATTTGGAGTGAGCTTTTAAATGCACAGAAACTCCCCTTGATGCGTGCAAATGTGTAGAGGGGGTGAAAAGGGCATGTGAATGACAGCATCTAATGAAAATTGTCCTACTTGTTTTTTGACCAAAAAGGTTTTGCGACTCTGGGCCCAAATATGTTACAACCAATAATTAGATGAGCTACACATTTTTGAACAGCACATTTTTCTGTTCACAAAAAAGTGGAATGGGAGGCCAATAAAATGTGGTAGGTCTTAACATCCACCTCAAGTAAGCTCTGAGCTAATGCTGCACAGAAGATGCAAAGTTATGTTAGAAAAGCATCTTAGCTTTAATAATGGTAGCGGGACCAAACACAAGGTGCAGGTGCTTCGCTTCTAGAAGAAGTGGGCAACCCAGGGAAGTACCAACTACCTTTACATTACAGGGGGAAAATGTAGGGTCTAAAGTAAATACACAAATAGGATTATAAATATGGGTGTTTAACTCTAGGCAAATTAATTTCTGACACATGTAAATCATATTGAGATTCTTATTTGTATTTGGTGCTCTACAAACAAAATTGGGACAAGCTGCTATTGCCCGATCATATAAAGTATCTCCTTTCCTGCTTCCAGACGGTCCATTTAGTTGAGAACCTATGAGGGAGGGACCTGCTCTAAAATAGCCTTTTTGATTGAGGGAGGTGTCGTTATCCCAGGATAATGGCCTAACGCCTAGCTATGGCCTGAGGCTAAGCTGAAGGTCATTAGTTGGGGAAGGGTCATTATCCCAAATGATAATGACCCCTCCCTGGGTTTTCCAGCCTATTAGCATGGTGGTTGTAGCAATACGTTTTAGAGTTTTCTTGGAGAAGTAAAACAATGGAGCTTTAAGAGTGAGCAAAGTAAACAAGCAAACTGAGTTAGCACATTAAACGTGGTTTTACTTTTTAGTATTTAAATAACATGGGTTTCTTCGTGTGTTATGTATTGTAACTTCAACTTGATTGAACTGAAATAGGTTTAACATAAGCATACATTCGATGACATGTAAAATTATACAGTTTCTCTATAAGAAAGTGAAAGCATTTTACAATTATTTCGCTTTCTCTTTTATATGTTAAATAGTATGTTGCAGTAAAAAAAAGGCCCTGCCAGAGAAGAATTCTTTAGTTATTCCTACAAATCGCTAATGTGTGCAGCAGAGGCAATTTAGAGCATGTTGTGGTGCAAATCAGACAGGGTTGTTGTGCACGTTGCTACAGCTGACAAATCTGGTAGTCATGTAGGTGACTGTAGATATATACGATCGCGATTGTGCACGATAGAGTGCAAGGTTGATAAGTCAAAGTAGGTCAGTATGGAAAGCGGGATTGTGTCATTTTGTGCCAGTATGCCATCAAATTAAAATGTCATGAACGTCTTAGTTATTTGTTTTCAAATCGGAGTCACATGTTCGCTAATTTGTAACGCTAATACATAATTAGACACCTGTAACATACAATATATCAACATGATAGCAAGCTACTTTACTAGTTTTACAAATATTGAACACTTTAATAAATGATAGAATCTGCCAATCTCTCTAGAAATCTCTCTAATTAGCCGCTTGTAGGTGAGCATCTGGGTTGCGCACGCGCGCACACGCACACACGCACACAGACAGTGATGATTAAACGTTACTTTGATTGCAAGGGTCAAACGCAGGACTCTGGAGTCACACACCTGCGCTTTTTAAGGAATGTTTGAAGCACATTTTTACACCGTGTCTTCGATTTGTGTTTGTGCTTCTGAGGCTCCCTTCTAAATTAAAAATGTCTCAATGAAAGGGAACAGCAGCTGCACGCCCTCGGGCGCTGAGGAGCCTTTGCTTTTGCCAAAAACGTACACCAGCATTCCATCCGGAAGGCTTGACGCGTCCATCGCTGGCTGCACGCGCTGCACTTTATTCTGTGCATTTCAAGTCATTTCTCACAGCTGTGTCACCTGATCGTGAGCATTAGCAGGGGAGTTCATACATGTCCCTCTTCCACACATATCAATGGAAACGTTTTATATAATACCTCTCAACATTTGATTCCCCAGGGCAGGAGAAAAAAGACGATTTCGTTTTTGCTGGTGAGAGGCCATTTACGTGTATGGATGGATGGGTACGTGGCTTGGTGGGTTAGTGAACTGGTTCTAAAGCGCGTGACACCCCCCATCCCCCAAATGATTTTAAGTAGAGAGCAATCCAAGACTATTGTAGTACCTGGGTGATCTGCAAAATGAAATAGAGTTTATAAGAACAGCAGCATGACGCTAGAGTCACACAGAATGTCAGCAAGTCAGTCCAATCTATAAAGTAGAATTCTGAAGTATTGATGTAGGGTAAAAACTGGTCTAGAGTAACTCAACCTGTGCAAATACACAGCAGAGTGTGATTGGTGGTATCGTCTGTCAGGGCTTTAAGTGGGTGGGGGCTAGCCAGGGCAGAGCCCTGACAGTCTCTGAGGAAGGCTTCCCAAGCCGGGGCCCTAACGGGAATCACCCCGACTAGCCACAGCCATGCCGTCCCCTCAGGCAACCCAGTTTGCCAAAGTGCTGCTCGGTTAAAGGGCTGCATGCAGGTTTAAGCACTTTTCATTAGAATGTTCTAATCTGAAGTAGTGACACCTGCAGTCAGCCCTGTAACCGAGCGGTGCTTCACCTAAACCTGCTGTGTGATGAGCTAAAAGGCAGCAGGAAGCACTCTCACCATGCTTGGTTAAAGGGCTTCCACTCTATGATAGCGCTTTACACAGAAACAAAAGGTGAGGCTGGCCAACCCAGACCTCTTCCGGTATCTGAATAAAGAGACATCATGCAGCAGGCAGCCCTTGCATTTATGGAGCCACCTGGTTAAAGGGTTGTTTGTGAGGGTCAGCAAAGGAGGGCTCTTGTTAAGGTGTATGGCCTAAGTATACTCGTACTTAGGCCAATCCCCTAACGAGAGACTCCCCTCGATTTATCACCCCACTTAAACACTGACACTGCTCCTTCACTCGCACATACAGTGAAAATTCTCATTTGGTTCGCTAGGACATGCTGCAAAAAACGACCAGTCTCACGGCACAGTCTCCTCAGGGAAACCCTACTTCTCGCCACTCGCTGACAAACAATATGCCCTTGAATGTTCCTGGTGGTTGCCAGACCTGGCTTCCTCGGGGACAGTCTCTCTAAGGAAATTCATAACTGGCAGAAGGCAACCTCCTACTTGCCTGTAACACTGAACGCACTGCACCCCTCTGCTAACGCCCACACTGAGAGAGCACTGGCTTCTGAACGAAACCCCACATTTCACGCGCCATTGTTCAGTGTCAGGGGGCCATGGTGGACTTTGCAGTTTACAAATATCTCATAGCATAATATACCAACATGTACCATAGAAATGCATAATGCGCAAGGGGGTGTGCAGATAGGATTTGCTTTGATTGGGCCAGAGGTGGTGTCATTTTGCAGCATTACACCACTATTGACCATTTAGTGAAAGATCCACATTTACATATACGGAGGGCCAAGAGTGTTAGGCGTAACCAATAACAAAACACTGGCATGGTATATGTGCATCCGTGGATTATTTAAACTTTTTTCAGCACCACCAGCCGTTTCGTGAGCTGCACACTCTATGCTGGCTGTGCCGTGCTGATGTGGGTACTCTGAGGCCCATATTCTGAACTTGGCGCAGTGAAGGTGCTAAACAGCATGATTCACTGCGCCAAAAGAGGACGCCCAGGCTCCACTAGTATTCTCAAGTGGGCCTGGGCGTCCTTGTAGAGCACGACAGTGCACTGTGTGGATTGCGCCTGTTTTTAGTTGTAACGGGCGCAATGCAATCTCGGCATCATTTCTGTAAAATAACGGCGTTGCAGTAATCCCGTTTACTACCTATAATGTCCTTAGCTAGTGTGAGGCAGTTACTTGGGATGAGGAATTTTCTGGAGTGGTTGATAAGTTTAGTGGAGTAGGCAGCAGAGGAGGCGATTGCTTTAACATGTTTCTGCAGGTTTAGTTTACATCTCCCAGCACTATTCATGCCTTAAAACAAGGTTGGCGGTGCATTACTGCACCACCCAATGAGGCAGAGATCTTTGAAGAAGCGTATAATGGCAGCAACAAATGGAAGTCTCACATTCACATGCTATGAGAGCACCATTCGAACGCAGTATATCCGTGGCTACAAGGGAACATTTTGAAAAATGAATTTCAGTTACTGAAGCTGCATAAAATAGATTACATAAGATATTTCTTGCAGTCTGTGTTTAATTTCATCCATTTTTATAACGTAGACGTTGGTCCTTAAAAGGGTGTTATGGGGGAAGGAAAGAGGGGGGTGGAACAGGGAAGGATAACACAAGTATGAAACTTGTAACAAAGGGAATTAAAATAAAAAGGAACATGTATACTTTTTAAAATATTTATTTGTTATTTTTTTCTACAAAGGGGGGTAAAATTGCCACTAAAAACAAATTAACTGGGGATGACAAGGAACCTGGTGTTTGGATAAACTCTTGTGCCAAACCACCGTGGCACCCTAATGCGGCATATGCAACACATTACCTATATAACAGATAAATTGGGTGCCAGGAGTATAGCAGCAGGTGTAATTGAAGCAGCAGCCATGGCTGACTGCTGCAGGTGTTCCACTGGTGGATGGAGGTGCTGGAGGAGGTGCTGATTGTCTGCAATGTAATGCATGAAGCCTATGCATTTTTACTTTGTGGTGCTGATATGATTTTTGGTACCCATCTTCCACATCTTCCCGGTGGACCTGCACTAGATGGTTTATTAGCACAGATGTTCCCAAGCTTTGAGAAGGAACATTTGAAGTCCCAGGTCTCAGCGTTTTATTACATAAGGTGCAATGGACATCCTCTTCACCTTTTTTCAAACAGTGTTCTTTTACTATTAAGTATCTCCTACTATCCGCAGTGGTCTTCTTGTCGGTTGCTTGCGTGGTAGGGATGGACTGGGTACTGTAAGAAAGACACTGTATCAAAGTACGATAGACCCAAGTGACTACAGTTTATTGGTGTTTATTGAACTCTCACAGAGGGGTGATAAACGCCTATCTAAAGCTAAATATAAGATAGGAGCAATTTACAACCATCAAACAATAAAGAAGGCAATCCTAGTGGAGTCTTGTCAAATAAAAGGGGCCTATACTAAAAAAAAACCTATGCCAATCCTTACAACTAGTTACAAATAGTTTGGGGTGTAATTCATGCAAAGAAAGAAGTGTTTACAAAATGATAATCAGGATACTCAGGCTGATGGCCTCCCTTGCCCACGTTTTCAGCTAGGGGCAAGGTGGTTCACTCTGAGCAAAGGCACACACTCTGGCATCTGCAAGACGAAGATATAAAGGCAGTTCATGAATCAGGGCATTCCGTGCTCAAGTCTCTTGTTTCATCAAAGTCTCTTGTTTCATAGGGCCTGATGTACAAAACAAACAAAGCATAGAAAAAGTTCCTTTAATCGTGGATGTTTCTCCCAGGATCCCCCTCAGCCAGGCTCAGATCCCTTTCCCTTAAATTTTCCTTGTAGTTTTTTTCAAAACTGTTCCTTCTCGGGCGACTCACTGTTCACCCCGGATCCCTATCAGCCGGGCTCAGACCCCTTCTTCACATTCAACTAGTCTCCCTCAGTCGGGTTCAGACCAATTGATATTTCTTAATACATATTGTAGACTTTTGATTGTGCACAGGCTTTTGTTCGACCCACTGCAGGAGCACTTTGATTTAAATTTCTGTTCTGACAACACAGTTTCACTTCAGTGAGATACTCAACAGAGGCCTTCGAATGAGCACCCCAGGGTGCCAGACCACTCTCTATATGGTATCTGCTTTAGCTTCCAAAAGTTAATTCACTCCTTTAGTTTCCATTTTGTTTGTGCTTTTCACAGATTTGCTTCAAACACAGTCCTGTGTGAAATTCTGTTAAGTGACATCAATTCAGCAATCCCACTAAGTCAGTGCCTCGTCTGGGACGCCCAAGGGAAGCCCTTATTTATATATTTCTATGACAAGTTATACTCTGGATGATAAACCCTTATATAACGCCCCTCTCTTTGAATCCCCCTGACCTCACTGAGCCAAGAAGTAGGTGTGTTTTGCAATTTAAAAGATTTATTGGAAAAATTAAACAATATATACATATCACACTTTTATAATAAATTAATATTTGATATCACACTTAAGAATATGACAGTGATCAACAATGGATAATATTACAATTGTACGCTTATTTAATTAATTAGGAGTTGGTATAGGAAGGAAAAGGTAACTGAGAATGCTTTTAGGGTTTCAAGGAAATGCAATGATGAATAAATGCAGTACAGAAGTAAACTGATAGGGTTTCACAAAAGATAATATGTTCCCTTTTCCCCTGGTGGCAATTCACTCCCACCCCCTATGCGATATAAGGAGATGGAAGGGGAGCACACAATTTTCAGGAATACAAACAAAATGCAATACAAAGTTCCAGTTCCCCCCAGCGATCTTAGAGGAAAACAGGTATGATTTTAAAGCAGGCAAATCCTTTTACATGTGGTGGCAATGAAGTAAAATATGCTAAAAATGCTTTTAATTCCCTATAGGAGGTTCTGGCCCAGAGGGGTGTGGTTTCCCAAAGCACATGGTGGAATTTCTGGTTTGTCCACTTCCTCCAACTCAGGTGGCACACAGAGGCACTGCTCCTCCCAGTTTCTCCCAAGAGGAAGCCATTTACGACCCCCCCTAATTTAACATTTGCCTGAGCCAAGGAAAGCTCATTGTTCTGTTTCCCTGCTCCCAGGTGCTCCTCCCCTGATTCAATCAGAGAGGTGTAATCTCCTTTTGGTGGGAACAGCAGAAGGCAGCCAGGCCTGTGAATGCAGTGGCAGGGCAAGTTTCAACTCCTGTCGAGGGTAGTTTCCGGGCAGAATGCAATCTTTTCAAGCCAGGCTTCAGCCAAATGTCACTTCATTCAAATCAAACTTACAATTTTTACACATGCAGCTAGAACACTGATTCTAATTTCAAAACTATGACCTTTAAACAGTTGCAACCTATGTGACACTCAAAAGTAGGTCACTCATTTATTTTAAACATTTCGATTTTAGTGGCTTTAAGTCCAATTTCACTTCAGCTGCTGACATCCACAGCTCAGCCAGTTTGGTTATTAACATTGTTTTAGGCTATTCATCTTTCCAGATTTTGTATGCACACAAGACTACATTCTGCCAAATGTCTGCTGGTGTTCAGTGAGATTTTTGAATATCTTGCAATGTTTAAAATAGGCATTTTTAGCTTGCATTTCAGAGAAACAAAGGTGATTTCAAAGCGCTTTTTGAGCTAACAGGCACTGCTGTTTTTCCTTTGGTACCACATTTCACTCATGGCGCTTCTGGCCCACCACGCTCGCACTGGTTGGTGGTAGGTCAGGTGACCATTTTGGTGTGCGCAAAACTGCACGGTTTTACTGGATTCTGGCGCAAATGTGGGCTTTTCGGCCATCTTGGATTTTCTAAACCCACCAAACCAAATGTGGCAGCATAATAACTTGAACGTGGGTCAAGACACCCAACAATTCTTCATACAATGTTGCCGCTTGTAACCTTGGTTCAAACATAGGGTGATTTCATATCGGTTTCTTTTACTGGTGCAGCATTCTTGCAGGAGCCAAGGACAGTACCATGGCGGCAATCACTCCTCCCGGCCTGGCTTATTGACATGGGAGCACTCCAGATCCCTTTGATGCACAGCATAAGTCTGCTCTGCTTCAGCTTCTTGTCTTACGATTCTAACTTTCCAAGGCACCTGCAGAAAGCGATTTCTGGAGGTCAAGGGTTCTCCCTCCTTTAATCCACCGCAGTCTCGCTGCCTTTTTCCTCATGCTGAATCACCACCTTGACTTTGCTGCTTCCTTGTGTGCTCATCCTCACTCACAATGTGCTTTCGTGCTCCGCCTTTTATCCGTTTGGGGAAGTGTGATGGGTGCCAGGTGTGTGCAATGATTAGTAATTGCCTGACTAAGATGTTGGGACATGTCAGGTATACAGCTCTGATGTTAGTCAGTTATTGCTCATGATGAACTCTCCATCAGAAAAAGGGGAGGGGGCTGAGATTCCAGGTATCCTCACTGGTTGGATGGGGAAAAGGTGTTGCTGGAAATTGGATACTGTGTCCACCCTTCGGTGTCCCACTTCCACTCCCGGAATATCCCCCATCCAGGTGATCCTCACGCACTGGTGCACCCCCAGAAACAGGATCCAATAGCGATGGCTGTGTCTTGGCCACCTGGATGACATATCCCTGGGGATTAGCGGGTGAGACACCTTCGGGTTTCTTACAGTGTCCACATTATCGTCACTGCTACTATGATTGTCAGGCATGTTTAAATGTCTAACAGGGAAGGAAAATATAAAACAACAAAAATGATAACACTAAGAAGACAATGCCACAAAAATTGAAAACATTTTTTTTTAAACAAAAACATAAAATAGAGAAACTGAACACATAACAAAACAAGAGAAAAGAGGATTAGGCCAAAAGTGAGAAAACAGGATGGAGAATTTAGGGACAAGTAGCCAAAAGGTCTTGTAGTTACTATGAAATCCGTTCACCAACAAGCACTGAAAGCAATGATCAACATATAGTTATTTATTGTGGATGTGGTTATTATTCATGGCTATGTAAGCTTGCATGCTCTGATTGGTCACTTTTGTATGTGTGGATTCTGTCATAGAGCGTGGGCCTAACCGCGTCAAGAAAATGAAACTCACTGTCCTATTGGTCCATTTGGCACATGTGTGGATTTTGTCATACGACGTGGGCATATCTGCGTTAAGGGACTGCAGCATGTGATTGGCCCGTTTGTTGACATGGTTACAGGTCATATGTAGGGGTGTAACCACAACGCTGGATCTGATTGACTGGCGCACGAGGCGCAAAGACACGTAACTGCAGCTATTAAAATCTGCAGCCTATTGGTCCATTTCACGCACATGGATTTTGTCATACAGCACGGGCATAGCAACATTAAAACCCTGCAGTGTGTGATTGGGTCATTTGTTGATGCAGTTACGCGTAATGTGTAGGCACGTTACCACAGGGTGCTATCTGATTGGCTGGGGCATGAGGCACAAAGATGCATAGACACGTCAAGGAAACTCAGCGTTATTGGTCCATTTTGCATGCATGGATTGCATTATATGGCATGGGCGTAGCCACCTTAAGACACCTGTGAGAAGCCTGAGGGTATTCTGACTCCCCCACTCCTATTCCCCATGGGTCCTCTGCACAGGTGGTCAGAGAAAGGCAAGCAAGGGAGGATCGCCTGGGTGGAAGGTCTTTGGCGACTGGGAGTGAGATGCCTTTGGGAGAGACATGGTATCCCCCTTTTCCTCCTAAAGACCAAACCCATCCTTTCCCCACCTTTATGGGCTATTGTGCACCAACTCCCCTGACTTCCCTATATGTGACTACTGACAGTACTGGAACAAAGAAGGGGCAACCGGGAGTAATGAAGACTAGGTTCTTTTACCACTCTGGCACTGGGATGAAGAAGAGGGCTGCTGAGAGTTCTAGAGGTCAGGCATATCCCCTTAATGATGGTCAGGCAGGACTAATTGTACAATTGTATATTCACCTGCAGCCTGTTAATGTGATGCAGATGTATAATAGGAGGCCCTATCACATTCTCTGAGGAGAGAAAGTGGCAGTGATGGTGAAGCAGCAGCAGAGAGGCCAAGAGAAGCAGCAGGAGTTGTAAGTGTGCGGCATAGAGACAGTTCATGGGAGTGTGGCCCGTGAGCTGGGGCTCTGTGGAACCAAACAAACTTTGGAAGGGCAGCCATGCAGGGAGACTGCCCCCTTTCTAGTTTTTCGAAAGTGCTTGTTCTCCTGGGGCCAAAAGCCAACCCAGGAGTGCCTGAGGGGCAGAAAGGGAAGCCTGGAGGTGCAGAACAGAAGGCTGAGAGATCTGCGCTGCAAAAACTCCCAAAGAAGCAACCTGTGAGTTTCTATGAAAGTGGAAACCCGTTATGCGAGTGTTTGAACTTACATGGAGGATTCCTTTGTATCGGAGTGGTCACATGAATAATAAGAAACATTTTTGAAGGTCTGCGATCCAAATCCTCATGAACTCTTGAACAATTAAGAATAACTTTGTAGCGGAGTGGTCGCATGTAGATGAAAGCATGCTTTCAAAAGTCTCAGAGTGCTGAGCACGTTATAAAAAAGCAATCTACAAAGATATAAAACAACAAGATGAAGTGAATCAAACCTTTAACAATTACTGAACACCAAACTGAATGAAAAGCTTAACACAAATATCTTCATGTTTATTGAATATCAGAAAAGCTTAGCAAACATAGCTTCATGCTTATTGATTACAGAATTAAAAGAAAACTTAATAAACAACCAGAACTGTTACTTATGAAGAAAACATGTGAATGGAGCTTTAAAAGTTAAATTAAACAATCATGTGCCAAGCTCAAAAGTGAATGAACCTCTAAGGCACATTAAATGTATATATGCTGAACCTACAGGTGAACAAAGACCTTGAATTCAGTGAAACGAATACCTGTTGATCTTTAAAGTAAGCAGATAATTAACAATACAAGTGAATCCTGTATATGTTGAGCTCCAGGATGAGTGGAACTTTGGAGATGAACTTAAACAAGTGAACCACAGAAAAGCATATTAAGCAACAGAGTGCAAGAAAGTGTGAATAATAAAATATATGTGAAAAACTGAATGAACTGCAATTCACAGTCAAGATATTTTGTAAAAAGACCAACTATACACAGTGGGCGCTAGTGTGGCGCAGAACTGTAAGTAAACTGAAATATACCTTTGCAACATTGAGAGTGAATTTTGGGGACGGGAATCCTGAGGTTGCACCCACTTATTGTTGAGGTCAGAGTCTCAAGGTATTTTGTGTTTAGAACTTTGTTTTAGAATTTGTGGGAAGGGAACTCAGAGTACTGATTAACTTTATATCATTCTGAACATAAGGCAATTCTGAGACTTTTGTTGGAACTGTTTTAATCTTGGGGAAGGGACTTGAAAGAAAGCTATGAGCTGGATAGACCTCTGAACTTTGTGTTCAACACTGTTTTGTTGACTGCTGACATCTCCACACATTGTATAGATTAGTTGTGAGGAAAAGTGTAGGTTTGGGACACAGGCATATTCCTAAATTGAACCCTTTGACTCTGACTTTTCTTAGTCTTGTTTTGGTAGGAAAATCTCACCATAGTATAGGGCAAAACAGGCCTTTTTTCCATCATGAGTTTTAAGTTAATAAAGTTGTATTTCTAATTCATAATTCTGTTGTCTATGTCTTACTCTGCGATGCCTCTACAGATGGTGTCAGAAGTGTGATTTGGCTGAACCAATACAAGCTGGGGAACACTACAGTTTGAAAAACGAAGTGTCAGGGCATCAAACCCCTCAGTAGCCACTAAAGACTCTAGTGGGTGTGATATCCGTAGTAGTAGGTATGAGGCAATGTCTCCAGGTGAAAGAAGATTGATACCCACTGATTTGATATTGATTACACCCCATGATATATATATATATATATTAGACTAGCACCTAGCTTAGGGTTGGCTTGTAGGTATTCCATGATGCCTTCACACGCAGCATGTGATTGGGCCCTTTGTTGACGCGGTTACAGTCATGCCTAGGCGCATCACCTCAGTGAGCAATGTAATTGGTCAATTATTTAGGCACAAACACGTCATTGTGCCTGAGCGTACCCACGCAAAAGATGCAATCTGGTTGCTTTTTCTATGTAGCCGTGGCTGTTTCTCACACCCAAAGACACCTCTAATTGTTTATGTTATTGTTTTCTCTCTCTTGGTTGGTGAACTTGATTGTGAGCCTTCAGGAACTTTTAAAGAGCGTATCTTCATTTATCCATTCCGTGTTTACCTTTCTTGTTCTCATACCTTTGTCCTTTGTTGTGTCCTTTGTGATTTATTTTATTTTAGAAAAAGGTTTTTAGATTTTAAGTGGAAAACTCATTTTTATGTTATGTTTTTTTACAGCTTTGATTTTTTCTCCATGGTTTCACTTGTAAATATCTCTGGGACCAGCAGCGATGATGAGGTGGTGTGGGTGGCATCTGCTTTATTTCCATGCAAGAAGCAGTGTTCACAGAGACTGTTGCTGATAGTTGACACTATTTTCTTGTCAGGGAGCAACACAGTAAGAAGGAGATTGAGGAAGTGATGTGTGTTTTGTGTGGAAAGGTGTTGCAGAGGGGACCTTCCAATAAGCCATCTCAATGTTTGGGAAACTCGACATTGATTCAGGTCCTTGTCCGAGTACATTGGAATGAAGTGGATGAATCCTATCGGAAGGCTCATTTTAAACATAAATTGAAAGCACATGGTGCACAATCAGCACACCAGTATCTGACATCCGTGCCACAGCCTTCCAATTCTAATGATTCTTTTCTTTCCATCAACCAATACCCAACCTCATCCCATCCTGCCAGCACCCGATCTAGAGGACTGTTTGGTAATGTGAAAAAGATGTCACAACTGGATTGAGGTGGGAGATGTCACCCTAGATGGTTTCGAAATTGACATTTCAGAACACCAGGCCAATTGCCAACACTTGGAATATGTGGCTATTTGTTTTTACCCCATTTACAAGAAAAAGAAAAACAGAAAAACATGTACAAAATATAAAATGCAAAGAAAAATAAATGGTCCTTTTTTTACCCATTGTTATATGTGTGAATCCTAATATTTTCCCTTCCTAGTTCCTTACTCTTTTTTCCCTCTCCCTAAAATGGTGCTTTTCAGGGCCAACATTTCAGTTATAAAAAGAGACAATAAAAACACTGACTGTATAAATGGATCAATCATCTTTAATTGATCCTTTCAATACAGTGTGTGCTAAAAAGCACATATGTTTATGAATTTTATTACAGCAGGGGCTATGCCCCATGCTGTGGGTATACACCACCAGTCAATGCTGCGATTAACTGCACCTCCATTTCGACCCATCTTATCATTTCATTGTAGCCGCATGTACAATGATAGTAATGACAGTAGCCACAGGTATAGGGCACAATTGATGACTATGGGCCGGCGAGTCTGCCCTGTAGCATGTGCTGTAGCCATGGCTATACATTTAAAAAAAATATCCATATGTATATATATGTGTTGGCAGTAGACTTGTAAAGTTTACTTTTAAAATATATTGAGTTTAGCCTTTGTACACAGTTACTGTAACTCTTTAATAAAACATGTTAGTGTAAATACTTTAAAAAGTTAAATAAGTATGTAAACAAAGTTTTTCAAAAACACATTTTTTTTTGGGCAGAATGTGGTTGTGGGATTTTTTTTCTTTTACTTCGTACAGATGATCTATCTTCTTCATTAGTCCAATTCTCTGCATTATTACTGTCAATTATTGGTCTTAAGTCTTCTCTTTCTTTTTGCATTGATTGTACATCATTTTAAGTTTAATTATTAGCTCTTTTATTTCTTTTAAGGTATCCATGATTGGTTTTGCAGGTAATTCTTCAAGTGCCTGTTATTTGATTCTTCTTGATACTTGAATCAATTCTTCATCTCTTTGAAAATATTTGAAATATTTGTAAACAATACATAATACAATAGACTTCAAAATACGTTTGTTGGTTGCACAGATAATTAATATTAGTCAAGTATATCAATATACTGAATAATGTTTGTTACTTAAAATATTTGTCTTAGTCACATTTTACTTGAATATAAACAATAAACTTACAAAATCCTAAATGTTGTGCACTTTCTTCTGGCTGCTTCTCTTCAGCATCTTTTTTTAAAAAAATGTTCGCCTCTGTAGGATAGTTTTCCTCTAACCACTCCATGTAGTTCTACATTCTACTCTGATAGAAAATGACACAGTTTGTCACCCGAGATGTTAGAACGAACAATGGAAGAAGGTGGTATTCCTTGTTTTTACTTTTTTTATTGGTTTATTGTTTCTACAGTGGGCAGCAGCCAATAGTACGCCAAGTACCTCAGATGCTCTTCAACTGTTAATACTATCAGGCAATGTACTTTTTTGAGTGATGTTCATATGTGCCAATTAAACTGTAAATTGCATTGCATTATACTATGAAGAGTGTTTCTATATAGTAAGTTTGTATTGCCTGAGTGGGAGGTTTGTTTTTAGGAGATTGATTGTGCAATTGAAGGTGCTATATCTGTATTGTTTTGTTGGATAATTCAAAATTAGAGCCAATTTCAGAAGCACAGGAACCTCATTGCTCAGAAAAGAATGCAGGAATAGAAAATGTTGAGAATGGGACTAATGGTGATGTTGAGACCATTGGTGACATGTTTTCAAAGCATTGGCGTAGAACATTTTTCTGGTTCTACAATAATACTTTAGATAAAGTATATGAAGTATATGAAGTGCGTGGTATGTGCTCAAGTTGTGGGCAAATATTTTTTACTGGGAGTACACAATATTTTCTCTTTGGGAAAAGAAAATTAGTCATCTAGGAAAGAGAGAGCATTTCTGTAAGATTTTGGAATTACAATAGAAGAGAGGGGTATTTGTCTGAATGAAAATATACTGAGTTATATATGCACAAAAATACAAAGGCTCTTTTAAGAGACACCTAGAGATGTTTATAAGTATTATGGAAAAGGAAAATGTTTTTGTATAGCCATGGCTACAGCCAATGAAACAGCCTGCCTTGTCAGGTTTCTTTATAGCCACAGTTAGCAACTAGCCAATGAAACATTGCTAGCCTGATTCATGTAATTATTTGCGTGAAAAACACTGATTTGCGTGCCTTCCTGCCCGAAAATCCCCATGCTTCAATCAGGGTTTTTTGGGCAAAAAGGCACGCAAATCTGCGTTTTTCATGCAAATAATTCCAAGAATCAGGCAGTGTGTGTTTTGGCAGGTTGTGTATATGTGGCTATAATTGCTACTGCAGCCGTTGGTATAGCAATATACATTTCTGTGCAGTAATCATAATTTTTCATGGATTTTACACTACACAATTGTACTTGTGTTTCTGATTCCATGCCCTCATGTGTACCTTTATGTTGTTTGAATATTCACAGCTTGTTAATATGTTTTTTCAAATATGGAAAAAAATATATGGTTACCCGCGGTTACAAACGCCCATTCATAGCCGCAGCTAACAGTACTTCAATTGGACGTCGAAACATGTGGCACGCTGTTGTAGCCGTGGGTATGACCCAGCTTGGCTATAACTGTTAAAATTTCTGTGCAGTGATCATATTAATTCATGAATGTTATACCACAGATTTGTATATGTTTTTTTATTGGATGTCCTCTTTCGAAGGCATGTGTGATTTAAGTCTGAAACCATAGCAATATGTGTTTTGTAATGCATGGGAAAAATATATGTGTACCCGCAGCTATAACCAATCCTTTATAACCAGGGTTATATCCATGGCTATGAAATATTTTAATCTTTAGGTGTTATTTCATTGTCTTTCTACTTATACGTATATAAGTAGTCCTTAGAAACATTGTTTTGGGGTTCATTGAGTGTGATAGGCTGTAGTAAAAATGTTTCAACCCATTTACTTGTTTCTTTTCTACACTCAGTACATGTTTGTTATTCTGATTGCAGAACCCACACTGTGCAGATGTTCTAGCAGCAGTACATGTTATGGTGTGATTGTATGTGAAATAAATATTGTTTGCAATTAAATGTTCTCTCTCACTGTTTTGTTGAAGGATTTATTTGATGATTTGTTGATAATGTGGCTTTGGAATTTTTTTTTTATCTTTCTGTATTTGTTAAAAATAACGTGGTGCTGCTCTGTATCTAAGAAATATGTGGTCACATCTCTTAGACGTTGTTCGTTAGGGAAGAACATGGATTTTAGTTTAAAGAAGTAGGGTGTATTTGGTGGGAGTTTGGTGGGAAGCAGAGCAATACTCGCTATAAGTCATTGAATTGGAACATTGTGAGTAGCAGTATTTTAAGTATTCTTAATCCTACAACTAGACAAAGTATGAGTTAGAATGATGCAAGCTTTAAAAATGTACAAATAACTACTCTTTTTGGTTTTCCATACAAAAATAGATTTAGGTGAGCTTCTTTAAGAGTGCAGTTTACAATTGATTTTATTAGAGCAGTATTTACCAAAATATATTAGGTACTGAATTGGATTTAATACAGTACGTTTGTATAATAGTGCACAAGAACATGGGTAACAGAAATTAAAGTTTACATCAGTAATATGTCATTATGGAGTGTAGAATTGTAAGGAGCCCTATCAAGGAAGAAGGCACTGTTGTTGTTAGCATTAAAATATTCTGTGGACGAGAGCGCTGTAGCCTATATTGGTATAATGCAACCTTCCCTTTACTTCGTTTGTAGAAGCATAAGCCACAGAAGTGTCAGTATTCTTTATTTAGAATGGTTGCATTATGTACCTGAGCTATGCACATTTTCCTCACAAATAATGTATGTAGAATTGAGTCTAGTGGTTAAACCTGTACACATGGACACCATTAGAATGCTCTTAGTAGCAAAACCTGTGATTTTGTGAATGAGTTACAAAATAGGTTGTCACTGTCAATTATCCCAAGAAAAACATTTATATTATGAGCCTCAGCTATGAAATGTCTGCTCACCTTCAATAATTGCAGAATTTGTTGCTTTTGCTTGGTCATGTCATGCAGGATGTGCACTGTGCTTTGAGATGTTCCCTGAAATTGAAAAGAGCTTTGTGAGGTACAGGAAACCCTCTTATAATATAGACTTTGTGTAGAAGATTAGCTTCTTTAATAGTGTAGGTTAACATAGGTTTTATTTGATTAATACATACCCAAATATATTACATTTTAATTGGATTGAGCAAGTGTCTATAAATAGTGCATAATAATTTGTGTAGTGGAAATTAATATTTAAATCAGCAATGTGACAATAAGGAGTATAGTATTGTGAGCTCCACTCTCATTGAAGAAGTCACTGTTGCCCTTAATAATAAAATATTCTGTCAAGTTAAATAGAGCCTTATTGCCTGTATTTATGTAATGTAACTGTCCATCTATTCGGTTTGTAGAAGCATGCACTAAAGAAGTGGAAGCATTCATCATTTTGAATGCTTGCTACAAGCAGTTTAGCCATGCATAACTCTCTCACATATAATGTATGTAGCAACGGGCCTAGCAGTTAAATCTGCACACATAAACACCATTAGAATGCTCTCAGTAGTGAAATCTCTGTTTATGTAAAATAGTTGCAGAATCATTTTTCTGTGTGAACCTACCCCAAAATATAGGTACACTTGGGTGTCAGCAGTGCAATAAAGACAAAACTGAACAGTTGCAGTGTGGGTTGATTTTCCCTGGTCACATCAAGTAGGATGTGCACTGTGTTTTAAAATGATCCCTGATATTGAAAAGAGGTTTGTAAGGTACAATGGAGAAGGGTACCTTCTCATATTATAGACTTTATACAGAAGACTAGCTTGTTTAATAGCATATGTTACCATAGGTTTAATTAGAGCAATATATACCCAAATATATTAGGTACTGAATTGGACTCATAAGAGCAAGTTTCCTTGAATAGTGCATATTGCCATGGTGTTCTGCTTTTCAGATGTTTGTAATGACCTTAGAATTACTCACCCTATTACACAGACTAATAGTTCTTGGACACAGGAAGGCAATAATACACACCTACACCATTAGTTAGAAAATATTTGGCTCTTAACAGGCCCTTTATTCACACTTCATAAGCATACATGTAACTGCAGTATAAATGCAACTGGTTATACATGGATACATGACCAAGGATAAGTATGATAGATATACATCACCGTTAGTGCAGTTGTAGGAGAAAACGGCATCTCGGCCACAACGCACTAACCAGTGCACAGGCAGGTGGGTAGAGAGATTACGGATCAACTAACGGGCCCTGTAGCAGGGCGTCATCCCTCTCAGTGAGACTTCATCACATGGGGTTTCAATTCTCTGTCTCCTCTCGGGGTACCTCTCTTCTTAAGGGGGGACAAATCCCCACCCCTCCTAAGTTGCAGACTGCCCCTGGCCAAAGGACAGACAGCAAGCATGGGAGGCAAGAGCAGAAAAATCCAGACAGTAGTGGAAAAACCCAGCTTTTCTCCCAAACGCTCATTCCCAGCACCAATCAATGCACCTGCACATCTCTGACTCCCTCTCGGCTCGTCCTTGAACGAACAATGCAAACAACTATTCTCTATAGTCAGCTGATCTGCTTCACACAAACATATTGCTACCATTGCAGAACTCGTGTCTGCCTTCTATCTGAGCTCACAGAAATGTAGACTTTCATTGCAGTTTGGAAGTGAATGACCAAAATGGCCACGCACCAGCGTCATTTTTTAGCTCATTTTCGCACACGCACGCACATTACAATCAACTGCCACATCCCAATGAAACAAAAGATGGTTTCTGAAACCAGAAAACTTCCCTACCAAATTGGGAATACAAGAAATACAACAACAACACACAACCAAAACAAACACAACTACAAAAATACAAATAAAAACATAGTGCAATGCTTCAGGAATGCAAGAAAGCTATTTATCCCACCATTTCCCACTCCGATCCTGAGTCACTTGGGAAATCAGGTCAATCATATTATCACTTTATTTCTCAATAGAGCAGGAATGATCATCCAAATCGAAAAACACATCCCTCAAGAGCATTGCAACCCAAATTGTGTTTAAAAAATAAATACTCTATGGCGGTCCTTTTTTGCAAAATAGCCTTTCAAAAATGTCTGCGGTTCAACAGCAGCTCTGTTAAAGCCCTTTAACCACTACACAGGCTAATCTAATCAATCATTTATAACCGCCAACAGCCAACCCCATACACCCAATAAGTAGAAAGCTAGCACTGAAACGTCAGGCTCAGACAACAAATCCACATTAGAATCACAATCCAGTGACATGCCAAAATGATTAACAGAACGGGTAGCTCGATGAATCGCAGGCGGTAGAGGAAACATCATCAAACTGAGTCATGTCAAGGCACAAATGGGCCACCAGAAATATTTGCAGGAATGTAAGTATAGGTAAAGTTACCACAAGAAAGTAACCTGTTGTAAGTTTCACATGTCGAAGATGGCTGGCCGTCCTGACAGTAAAATTGCATAACATCACATTAGAAACATCAGTACAAGCACCAGTAAAATGGGCACATAAACGCTTCTCTGAATCAGTTCCACTTCTCTCATCTGTCAAGTCCAGTTTTTGACATTTGCCAAAGTGTCGAGGATCACAAGTCATCATATAACAGACATCAGCCGGAGAAACTTTGTAGGTGACAATGCACTTCATATTTCTCCATTTGCACTGTGTCAGCACAAAATTTGCAGTATTCATGAACAGAAAAAGAATTTCGCACATCCGAGTCCTCTACTAGAGAATCATTATGTAGAACTCTGAAAAACTTGTCAACCCACAGGGGCCATCATTTGTATGGGCACAAGGTACATTGAAATCAAGTTCGCAGCATCATGAACATCAGCCAGGCAAAAGTGCGAAATGTTCAAAACTTGACAGGCCAGAAAAACCCATACATTCTCAGGCTGCTCGACAATCACAGCATAACCATGCCGCACAAAAGACATGGAAGTCGCGGAAGAGGGCAAAACATAACGTCCATGTCAAAAATGGTTCCTCAAAAAGCCATGGTACAACGCTGTCATCCGGCATCAGGCAACATGATACCATCAAAGCCGCTAGTCATCAACCAGATCAGCGGATTCAGTTGCAGGATGGAGATATTCACCACATCTCTTTGCATGTCCCCGGACCCTCCCGAATAGACTCCACACAAATCCAGAAGCGCAAAGATCACACACAGGGTCTGGAGAAAAAAAAATACAGAAAAAACAAGGTATTAGTGAACTACATCACTCACGTAAATAACATTTGGCAGCGGAAATCTGGCTCCATTTCCTCTTCCCTGGTTCCATTACTAGAACAACTTGATCCTCGCTTGACACAATTACATCTGCCGGAACCGGCGGGCCACTAGGGTTCTCAACCCAAACTTTCCCACCTAGAACAATTTTGTCTGATCTGATGAGCCAAAACCTTTATCCCCATGTGTAATTACCACAGTGGATGGCTCTCCCTTCTTTACCATAGACAATTTCACAGGGACGATGATCAGCTGTGCCGCTCTATCACCTTGATGGATAGGTAGCATTCTCCACTATTGATTAGGATCACTTTAATTTCTCCTTGATAATCTGCATCAACAATCCCTTCCAGTACCTGTATTCCTCTCAATGCTAACCCAGATCTAGGGGCAATTAATCCCATATGTTCTGATGGAACTTATACTCCAATCCCCGTGTCAATAACACTGATTGCTCTAGGTTCAAGTCTGATCTCCTCCCTAGCATGCAAATACAACCCTGCAGACTCTGGTGTCAATCAATAAGGAGCTAGAGCCCCGGGTAACATTTCCCAGTACATCAACATTTCAAATGCCCTGTGTAGTTTCATCTGCAAAGCTGGCATTAACATACACATTAATGGAGTTTCACCATTTGCAATTGGTCTGTCATTGAACACTTGTACTGCATCCAAAATGTGCTCACACCACCCTTTCAGGTTACCAAACCAGTCTTTTGCAACTGTTCTTTCAACAAACCATTCATTCTTTCAATCAATCCTGAAACCTTGGGGTGATAAGGGCGTGGAAAATCCATTTGACGCCCTTCTCCTGACAATAATCCTGAATCACTTTTCCTTTGAATTGCGACTCATTGTGACTTTGAATTTGTAAAGAAACACCATAGTACACTGCCACGTGATCTAATAATTTAATGGTATTCAACTGCGTAGCTCTTTTGAATGGTAATACCATTAAGTATCCTGAATACATGTCCACAATCGTACACGCATACTGACATGCTCTGCTGATTGGCATGTCACTGATATAATCAATCTGCCAAATTTGTCCTGGTAATTTACCTTGTTTCAATGTGCCTTGAATCACATGTGGAAGATATCTCGGTTTTTGATGCTGACATATTTAAAAATTATGGTTTTTAGTATTTCTAAAGAAATGCTAATTCCTCAATCTTGTGCAAACCTGATAGTAGCCTTTTCTCCAAGATGCCCACTTTTCTGGTGTGCCCACTTAGCAATCCCTTCCAGATCATCTTCCTCAGACCTCATGTCCATAACTGAAATTGTGGCATGTTAATTTGCAACAAAATTGAACCAAAAGTTCCAATGAGTCTGTCGCACAATGTGCATCTATATGATACATGGTCACTGTACTATGCATCAACATTTCAACAATATCTTGCCACCGTTCTTTTCCCCATAATTGACAATTTTGTGCCCACCACCTGTCAGTCACTTGCCAATATTTTGTCTCAATTTGAGGCACTGCTTTTGCTACTACCATGAAGCTATAGACATATATGTGCAGGACGAGAGGAACTCCATGGACTACTGACTCCCTAGCCATTGCATTGATTATTACCATTGCTTGAGCTTTACACATCCCTGGAGTGGAACACACTACCCCTTTATCTGTGAATGATATAGTTACATTTAGTTTACTGAGCAGATCCCGACCCAAAAAGTTAACAGGGGAACTCTCAGAATGTAACAAGGGGGCTTGTACTACCTTCCCTCCCACTTTTATATCCAGCTCCTCAGTGTATGGAACCATAGAAATAGCCTGACAGAATCCCTGCGTGTGAAGAGTTTTACCTGATAATGGAAAGTTTCCCTGCATAATGCATGATTTAGTTGCACCTGAATCTACAATAAATCTAAATTGCTTGTTTCCTTTTTCCGCCTCCACCAGCGGCTTCTCTTCAGGGAGTGCAGTTGTCAATAGGATTGGACATGCGAGTGCTCTCCGTGGGCTGTCCTAATCAGAATATGTATTTGTCCGGGGAATGAAAAAGGGCCGCTCCACCACCATTGTAACTCCTTAAAATGGGGCGCCTGATCCCCCTGCGATCCCGTTAAACTATGTTCCCTCACTGTGCTGCGGTTGTTGCCCACATTGCCCTTGCCTGTCAGCCCCCTAAGGGAACTGATTTTGACCCCTTTGCCCACATTTTGGGTGTTCCATTCCTTGAGGTCCTTGGAATCCCAGCCCTCAAGGTGATGGCCCATAATTAAATCCAATCTCAGGACTGTTCCTGCATTCCCTTGTGAAATGCCCCCAATTCCAGCAATACCAGCACTGTGATGTTTCCAATCCTCCTCCTTGGGGCCCTATTCCCCCAAAACTTCCTGCTCTTGCTCCTCGAAACCCTCCTCTTCCTCTTGGTGCTCCTTCATACTGCCACTCTGGGTTGGGGTACTGTCCCCCCTACCCCATTTTCACTGTCCTTCTTTGGCCGATAGTGCTGCAATTGTGGCATTTACAATTTGTTGAGTATCTCCTTTCCTTTCCCCCTGAGCCGGTGCAGTCGCTGGTGCTTGGACGACAACCTTATTTAGCTTCTTTTCCATTAGTTTTGCCGTGTTCGTTTGCTGCTTCTGGGCAGTCTCCCTGTCCCGCTCCTTGATTCTCTTACAACGGTGGACTATTATATGTTGTATCTCCACCCACCCTTTGGCTTCAACTCCCACAATTTTATCTACTGCCTTCTGGACCTCTTTTGGTAATCGTCTCTTTACGATAACATTTGAAAAAAGGGCACCAAATTGTCCCATTGCCCTCCTGTCTCAACTCGACATGTTTCCTGCAATTTAAGAATAAACCTAACATCATCACCCAATATGCACTGCATTAAAGAATGCAAGTCAGGGGTATCTGTGTAAATTATTTGTAGGGCATCCCAAGCCCTTGCCCTTACTTCATTAAAGGCTGCTCCATCATGTACGTTATTTCCAAGAATTATCCCAGGGTACCCAGACCCTACCCATATGTCCCCAGCCTGGTGTTCAACTATGGTGACCAGTAAACTCTTAAGATCTCCTAGTGCTAAAGCTACCCCTGCAGTTTGTTTCTCAAATTCATAGATCCATTTACTGGCTTGGCTGTGGCTGGGGCTTTAATCAAAATATTGTTGTCCATTTGAGGCCATGGCACATACTGTGTTATCCCTACTCCTTTATGTATAAGAGGCATCTGCATGTCTATTTTGTTTTCAACCCCTGTATTTTTCTGATCTTGTACTACCACCATTAAATCTGGTTGATTTCTCGGTCCACCCCTTTCCACTGCCTCTTGTGGCGGGGATGGGTTTCTTGCTGCCTCCTCTCCTTGATTTATTTCTTGCCCTGCCCCTTCATTATTTCTGCCTCCTTGATCTTCCCATTAATTTTCCCTTGCTGGTTTGAATTCTTGTTCCAGGACCGTCCATACCCTCTCCCCATCATCATTTTTGACAAAAACATTTCTTATTGCCCCAGGGTTGAATTTAACAAACAATTCTCCTGACTTCCAATCCCATATTTACTGCACCGGTACCCTTATTTCTGGGGGTACTTCTTCAGGTTCTTGAAACCTGACCAAACTTTTCCGCAATGCTCTTAACTCATTGTTTATATCTGCTTGTGAACCCCCTGGGTACACTGATGCTACAGGCATGTCAGCGCTTGTGGATGGGTTATATGAAGGTGGAGGTACAAAAGCTCTTGAGTTCCCCTCCCAGTTGCTGATCTGGATGATCTTGTTGTCGACAATTTCTCTACCACTGGAGGCTTATAGGCTGGATTTGTATATCCTAGTGCAGGTTTAGGTGTTATGGGGTATATCCTTTACAGTGGATCTCTTTTCTTATCTTCCTGATCTTCCATATCCTTGAATAATCGCCAGAGATCTAAAATCTCTTTTCCTTTTTGTAACTTCTTTCCCTTTTATTTTGCTGCTAAAAAGATGGACATTCTTTCTAGCATGTTTCTTTTACGGGAGCCCTGCTCTGGCCAGGAGCAGGACATCCCCCTTCCTTTGTTTCCAACACCCATTGGTTATTATATTTTTCTATCCTGTCACAGTACAATGGCAGGCCCCTATGCATGTATCTTATTGGGGTTTCTTCCCCATACTAATATTGTGCATCCCTTATGTTGTACTTAGACCTTACTGGTATGCAGCGCATGCTGCTGCTTGTTACACAAAAATACAGATCAACCCACTTTTTCCCCCTCCCTTTTTTCCCACCTTTTCTCTCACACACACACACACACACACACACACACACACACACACACACACACACACACACACACACACACACACACACACACACACACACACACACACACACACACACACACACACACACACACACACACACACACACACACACACACACACACACACACACACACACACACACACACACACACACACACACACACACACACACACACACACACACACACACACACACACACACACACACACACACACACACACTGCACTACCTTCTCAACTTATTATGGCTGAGGATCACACATGTCCCCTTCTTGTTATCTCTTAAAAGAGTCTACTTACATGTGCATGTTCACCCGAGTTTCCCTCGATTACGGTGTCCCAATAGTGGTCTTTCCTTCTCTCTGGAGCCACGCCCCTCTTCAGTGAGCAGAGAGGATTTCTTTTAAAATGGCTCCTTCTAAAACCACTCAGGAAACACATGTTTTATGATTTGAGGGACTGGCCGCTGTAGGTGGCCCCGGCTCTTTCCTGGTGGTGTTGCCTGGGACCTTTCTTGAAAAGAACGGGGAGTCTGGGATCATGTCGGCCTAGTCACCACTTGTAAGGGTGTCCCTAATTATGCTCACACCAGAACAAATACACTGCTCTAGGGAAATAAGGCAAACGAGCGATCTTGTAAGGATAACAAGTGTATTCTTACAAAACGAGGATGGTAGCAAAGGACTCTGTTGCCTGAACAGTCTTCTCATGTCCTCTTCCATTCCTTCCTGCCAAAGTGGTTTTAGGCAGGGCTTTATATAATCCTGACTTGCTGTTGTGGTGTCACTGAATATGGCTCATGGCTTCATCCCAATCCGTCCTTTTCCATAATAGGAATGCTCCAAAAGACTTCTTTCATCGTTGTCAGCAGTTTTGTCAGAGCATGCTGTTCTACATTTTGCTAGCTTATTCAAAAACACCCTGCAGATCTGAAGACTTTTACAAACTTTGAGGCATAGCCCATGTGACATCACTGATGATATCACTCATTACATTACAACAGTAACTGGCATGAAGTATGGCCTTCAGCCATAATCAGTGTGCATGGCAAAATATATTTTAACATGTGAATGGGTACTAATCATGGCCTTCAGTTATGTGCCGTGGTCACAACCTTCACCCATGTGCACTGTATATTTTTACACATTAACAGTCTACCAACCAAAGATTTTGGCTTTCACCAGTGGCTACAGCTTTCAGCCGTGTTCAATGCATGTTATATACACTGATCAGGCAATATCCATGGGCTTTGGCACAGTACTGGCCAGTGACTACAAACTTTGACTGTGCCCACTATATATCCTAACATATAAATGGCCCCCTAGCAATGGCCTTTGACATTGAGTAGTTTGTACATCTTTCGGTAATGTCCACTGTATATTTTAAAATAATAAGATGCCATAAGTGACGGCCTTAGGCTGTGCCCCCTTTGTATTATACAACACAAACCAGTGACTAGATATGGCCTTCGGCTGTGCCCGCTGTATATTATATACACTAACCAGCCACTAGCCATGGTCTTCAACACAATACTAGCCAGTGGCCATAGCCTTTGAACATTTTGAACATGCTGACTGTATATTCTAACATGTTTATTGGCACTACCTGTGGCCTTTAGCCCTTACTACAGCTTTCAACATTGCCCACTGTTTTTATTAAAAATGAGATGGACTTCTAGCCATGGCTTTTAACCTTACTCATTGGGATTTTGCAAAGCTAACTGACCACTAGCTATGGTGTTTGGTGATGGCCAGTGAGCAAAGCCTTCAGTTTGGCCAAGTCCATGACCTAAATTGTTATTAAGGAAAGCAAACTTTTGATAAGCTAACATATTAATGATGTTATGTCTATTGCAATTATTGATGTCATCTGTTATATACAATGTAGTTAGTGTTGTCAACAATGATGGCATCAGTGATGTGATCTGTGATGTCATCAGTGTTCTCATAGAACATGCAATAAACAATGTCACCAGTGATGTCATCTGTGATGTCATTATTGTGGTCATATGCTGCACAAGAGGGTGCATGAAGTTAAGATGGCCTTAGTTGAATTTCAGGGGTTTTGTTGCATTAAGTTCTCACCTTAACGTTCCAGCAAATAGAGGCTTTGTGGTTTTGTTCACTGATAGAGACAATTATCAAAAACAAAAGGTGTTACATATGTAGACATTAACCTTGTCCTATGTTGTGAACGCACTTTCCTTGGGATTTAGCTTCAGTTCACAGTGCACATACTTGTGGAAATAACAAAGCCTCAAACACACAATTCATTTGTGTACTTGATGATAAAGTCTAACTTTACTGTAATTTTTTGGTGGTGTTGTTTTTTTTGCTCCTTTACGAAGTTTCCTTGTACGTACCTCAGATTTGTATGCATTGCGGGCCTATATATGTATTGTTTGTACTAACACAAGTATGTAGTAAGTCTTGAATTATTAGCTATTAGCTTTTAGCTATTTATTTCATGTTTATCATTACTTGAAACTCTGATCAGGTACCATTCATTATTTTACTATCCATGTGTACGTATGATTAGGTTCCTGTATTGACAACAACACTCCAATATCATGTTTTGTTCAGATGAGTATATTCTTTAATATATTAAGTAGTTCATTATAGGTCTCCCAATCACCCCTGACAACTTGTTACTAACATTATAAACACAACCCCTTTTCGAGATTTTTATCCAAATTAATTTCATATGTGATATCATTGATGATGTCATCAATGACATTTGTGATGTCATCTTTGATGTCCTGGCTGTGAGCCTTAGCAGTGCACAAAGGTAGCATGAGTTATGGTTGCTCAGCTTACCAAAACTAGTGAATTTCAATGGTTTGTCGGTTTTACTTCTAACCATAACATCCCTTCAACAAAGTTTTTTTCAGTGAATTTCATAGGTTTTTATTAGTACAACTTAACCATAATATCCCTTTAACAACATTTTTTCAGTGAATTTCATAGGTTTTTATTAGTGCAACTTAACCATAACATCCCTTTTAAAAAAGAGTTTTCAGTGAATTGAAGAGGTGTTTACTAGTGCACCCTTAATCTGCTACAAGTTCCTTATACTCACCCCAATGTGTCAAATATGGAGTACACGGACAGTGCAGTAGTCTGCGGGCATCGGACAACATTCACAAAGCCCAGAATCATAGGGGAGACTCAAAAATGTTGTAGCCATCAACCAACAAACAGATGTACATAACACCATTATTAATGTTTACAACACGCATATATACCTTTTTGTACAACTTCATTTAGCACACATTATAATCAAATGCACCAATCCGACACCATAACCGTACACTTCATATAATCACCTCTTTAGAACTCTGCATACACATAGAGAAACACCAGGTGCTTATTGGAAAACAAATTCTCAGTAAATAGTAAGTGCATTGCATTTATTTCTTGATTATTAGCATTCATTATATAAACATTTGTTATAATACAAAAGAACGTTTTATTCACAGAAATGGCAAACACACTTCAGTGGTTAGAGGCGAACGTCCCAAAAGAAGAACTGAGTGACAATAACATCTCTAATGGTACACAATACATATTTTAATGTAAACGAATAATGTAATTTGTACACACCTTAATAAAATAATAAATTCTGTTTTTCTTACACTACATAGTTTTCATGAAGAAACCACTCCCCAATTGAATAATACACCATCCCAAAAATCAAAAAGAGAAGCCCTATCCCCAACTGTACATAATACAATAATGAACTTGTCTACAAAAGTGGATGAACTAAGTACTGATTTTAAAGAACTTTTACAATATATAAAAAATGATGTCATTAAAATGTTTCCCTATCACTGTCCTTCTTGCACCTGCCCCCTTGTCCTCCTTGTCCCCAGCAATCCTCCCCATTAAATTCCCAAAATGTATGTTTTATACTGTAAATATTTATGTATACTGCTCAGTATACCCTCTTTTGTTTAAAAGCCCAATTTTGAGCCCGGGAACACCACAAGTGTCTGGCGTGTCTGCACACAAAATGGAGGTGCCCCCAAACAGGCGTGATGTCCACACATGTCTGGTTTTGCATGATGCAATTATAATTAGTCCACTGACACCATGACTGTTCTACGGACACCCAGCCATGTGCCCTGTAATTCCCACACGATTGGTGTCCGCTGGCGGCGGTCAAGACTGTGGATGGCCACAGATGTCATCAAGTGACTGCACCCATGTAGCATGACAGGAGTGTCTGTGAATGGTGTTTTGGACTGCGGACAGTTTGAAACTTTATTTTCCACCAATCTAGGGTGTTTCAAGCTGAATGTTTACACTTCTAGAGATCCTAGAGCCATTATTAGTTGATCTGGCAACTTTTTACATCTTTGCAAGGCATATTTCCGACTCGGTATTCCGGGACAGTCATAAGGTCCGTGGGCAGCTCCTCTGAAGGGACCCACCCATTACTTTTCCTCATTCTCAATCTGGCTACCCAGGAGAGAGCACCTGACTGCAGTTCCTGAGTTCCTGCTTTGCTGATCTGTTTTGTGGAGCCCATCATTGCATCTGCTATGGCCACTTCTGTTCCCCAAATGCCAAGAAAACCATCCGGAGGGCATGGGGAGGGGAACATGTGCAGTGATACAGAAGAGGAGGATCAAGAAGAAGATGATGTAGAGAAAGTCCCTATCTCCAGCACCCAGAGTGAGTCCTGGGTGTGGCAATCTTTCACCACCGTAGGGGTTTAGCAAAGGCTTGGACAGCCCAGGTTCGATGCTCTGAGTGCAAAGTTGTACTCAGCCATGGAAAACCGGGCTTGTACTCTGATGGGACCACCTCCATGTGGCACCACACCAAGTCCAATGACCCGGGGGTACTAAGGAAGTAGATACCTTTCTCAGGGAAATTTAGTTTGACGCCCTCTATCCCATCCTTTTCGACTGCTTCTGTCAACGCAAGGGATATTCCTTTGGGGCAGAGGATCCCAACGGCTGCCTCGCAGGCCATACAGAATGCTGTTGATAATACATTTTTGAGGGTCAAAGTGCTATGTTTGTACTGTGATGCACTTATCTGTAGTGGGGAGCATTTTCTGAGTGCCTTCAAGACTGCAGTTAAGGAGCACAAGAAACAATTCCACCTACCTGATTAAGACCTGCACAACATCTTCCTTTCTCCACCTGCCCCTTCATCCCTGTGGTTGGCACCCCTTTCATCACTTCCATCCCCTACCTTGCCTCTCCAGAAAAAAGAAGCCTAAAGAATTACAAAACCAAAAAAACACAAAAAAGGGTCCTTTAGGAGCCACCTTTCACAGTTGAAAAATAGAACTGAGAAAAAATGTCACAAGGCCCTGTGCAGCCTTCATAGTCCGCAGACAGCGCAGTAGTCTGCAGACATCAGAACAATTCCAGGTGTGGGATGGGGGCATGGAAATCGTTTTAATTGTTTTGCATTCAAAAATGGTGGCTCTTAAAGTAACTTTTTTGTGTTTTTGGCATTTGTATATTTTTTGTAATATTTGGTTTTATAAACTGAACTAAGAAACATTTTTTATGGACTTCATTATTTCTTCTAACTTTCACAAAGATTGCTTCAAAGCATTTTGAATGTTTTCCAGAAAAATCTGATGACCCGCATCAGTTGGATGGACTCCATCTCTCCGACAAATGTTGGCAATGTCAAATTTAATGTTCTCATTATGAAAAGATGTCATGCCAACATCTCACAGAAAAGCACACATGTTTTTTTGATATTGCGCCTCGCTTTTTCCATTTGCGGACCAAATAAACTGATACACATCCACATCTGTCTCTGAGCAATGCAAGAATTATTTTGTTTTGAATTTGAAAACATTTCCTTCATCTTTCCCAATTTCTCCTTCATTGCAAATGGCAATGACATTCCAGTCACATAACCCAAACTGTTCCCTCCACAATGAAGAATAATAATGTCTGGATGTTTCAATTGACCCATATTTGCACAAAATGGGACTAAGTCCACCTACTTCAAGTCTCACACTCCATACCACGACACTTCAAATTTATGGAACCCAAGATTTCTCATCAATTCACACTGCTCAGCATAGACCTTCAACCAATGGACCCGAGAGTTTCCCAAAATCCACACACTCTGCCTTCTCAGAGACATAGCCGTAGCCACTGTCAGGCTCTCACAACTCCTGCTAACAAAACTCCTGCTACCCTCTATTCCTGTACAGCACACTGAGGAAATTTGATTGGCTGATCCCCCTGTGACGGCGGAAATCCACGACTGACCACAGTAGCTGCAGTCCCCTTTCTATGCCAGGCATACTTAAAAGACCCGGATGTGGCACGTGCTGTCCGCAGATTACCGTGGTGTCCAGGGATATCACAGACAACCATGGGGATTGGTGGGAGTGTAAACTCCATTTCAGTTATTTATTATTTAGTGATGGCTCTGAAAATAACCATTGCTAACAAACACCTTTTTTTTGCATGTATTTACAGTAGCACTATACACTATGCATCTTCCCTTACAATTTTCTTACAAGAACTTTTTTATTGCATTTCTAACAATTCACAGCATCAGACCTTACATTTTCATTCTCAAAAGATGACATTCCTGCAGCATAAAAAAAGCAGACACAACTTTATTGACAAGCTGCCTTGATTCTTCCATTTGTGGACTAAAGATTGTTTCTTGGACATCTCCATGTTTGCCTGTGATTTATTTAAGAAAAGATAATCTTGGCAGCAGGAAACAGTTCCGTTAGGCTTTTAAATAAATCCTTTGGCGCAACCTGCAATTACAATGGAGTCACATACCCCAAACTGTCCCATCAACAATGCACAATTACAATGTCTGGACATTGCTTGCCTAGTTTAAGCCACCAACTACATGCCACAAAACTTCGACTTCTGCCAATTCAATACTTCCAAAGATGCCACGAATTTCAGCATACACCTTCAATGACTGAATCGAAGAGTCCCCCAAAATCGGCACACTCTGCCTTGTCAAACACATAGTCATAGCTATTTTCAGTGCTCTCATGACTCCTGCAAACAAATCTCCTGCTACCTTCTCTTCCTCTACACCACGCCCAGCAAACCTAATTGGCTGATACCTACAGTCCCTGTTCCATGCCAGGCATCCTCAAAAGACCCGGATTTGGCATGCAGACCTCATAACAAATGGAGAGCCCTTTTACACTTTCCACTTTCATGTTATCAACACTCCCTGATTGGCTGCTTTCGAAGAGTCACACATCCATCCACCAATCACATCCAAAACATCTACAGCTAACCCTGTCATCTCAGTTCAACACTTCAGATGTACACATAAACTCTGAGAATACATTTCTCCTGTTATTCAAAGGCATTTGCATCAGAATCTACTGTGAAATTATCCAATATTTTCTTCAACTCTTTCTCAAATATATACATCTATAAGGTCCCTAATACTTACCCTGTAATAATCTTCTCAATGAGCATATTCTCTTTTTTTAACCACTCTAGTAAATGCCACACATTGCAGCATTCATCACCTGCTCACATGAAGCAGCAACTAGAATGCTCTGCATTTCCAAAAATTTCATTTTTAGAAGCATTTTGATTAAAGTAAAAAAAAAAGCATATGTGCATTTATTGCAGCACTGTGTTACTTTTTCATAAAATAAAGGAAAAGCAGATACATTAGATTTGTAGGCCAGTTTAATATGTTGGTAATACATACATACATCACAACATCACCCATTCCAATCTATAGGTGCTTATTAAGTGTTCATTTTTTCCTTTGCATTCTGTCACTTCCAATTCCACTTTTCTGATTATAAAACTCAAACTACAAGTCCCAGAATGCAAAGAAAAAAACAGGACTGGACATGAAGATTCAAAACTGTGACATGTATATCAAATACAAATAAACATATAAAATGCTGTGCTTTTCAAAATATGCCTTTTTGGAAGCATTTTGATAAAAGTAAAAAAAAATGCAGATGTGCATTTATAGCAGCATTGCGTCACTTTTTCATAAAAGAAAGTAAAAGTAGATAAAATAGATTTGTAGACCATTTTTAATTGGCACATAGTGTCTGCCAGTTAAAAATATTGACATTACATGTATACTTCCTAACATAACCCATTACAATCTTTAGCTGCTTATGCAGTCCTCATTTTCTCTTTACAATCTGGGACTTGTACTCGTATGTTTATAATGGGAAAAATGGAACTACCAGAACGCAAACAAAAAATCTAGAACTACATAAACACCTACAGATTAGAATGCATCATGTTGGCAAGTATGCATATACTCCTAACATGTTAAAGGTCCACATACCAAGTGCCATTTAAACATGTACTGCAAATCTTTTCCATCAACCTTCCCTCTCTTTTACAAAACGTTATACACAGAGCTTCTATAAATGCACATATGCATTTCCTAACTTTCATGAAAAAGTTCCTAAAATAAACATTTTTAAATATCCAGCCATTTCATTAACTGTTTTTCCCAACAACTCCTCCTACCTTCATAATTAACAACCTTGCTTCTTAAAATAACTTCACCATTACCACATATCCTCACTAACTTTCTTTTACAATTACAGGAAAGAACCATATTGCGAAGAAAAGAACCAAAAACATAATACCCTTCAAATCCTAGAAAGTAAGTACATTAATGGACCATGTATATGTATGTAATTACAACAGCACTGTTCCACTATATATAACTCAAGATTACTCTTTTCAAACCAACATTTCTTTCACTCAAACTCATTATATTGCACCATTCACACTCTTCCTATTCCCATCTGAACACCACCATTGCAACACCCACTGATTTCCTGCAAACAGCACAATGACCCTACTGGTTCAATCACACCACCATTACTGTACTCACTAACCCAACACCATCACACCTCTACAGACTCTTACTCTCACAACCTTCCAATCCTCATCTGATATGTCACCTCACAATCAAACAGCACTGTATTAAGCTCTCCAACCACACCCAGAAACCCATTCACAATACATGCATATTGGTGCACAACTTTCAAACCCAAACTTTCTCTTTTCCCAACAGGCACAACAAAATGCCTACTAAAAAGCATCACCGTAGAAAAGAAAGTAAAAATAGAGCAGATAAGAATAAAACCAAACCATATATTCACCCACCTCTAAAACAATATATAGAAAACATTAAAACGAAAGAGCTAGTAACCTCACTCAACAAACAAAATCAGCCATGACTAAAAAAAGTAAGGCCCCTCTTGCAAAAATGAAAGTAAAAGGATATGCACCAAGAAAAACAGATCAACTAACAAACCTAACACTGTTTTGACCAGTGTTGACATACTCACGTTAAAGCAATAAAAAGAAATGTTACACACATTTTTCCAATGTAGAGTTCTTCACAATCTTATAAAAACAGCTGAAAAGTCAGGATCTACCGTTAAAACGGCAGGAGATTAATCCTCAAAGCTCTAATTGACAGTGCTTTTCTACTAAAAAGAACATTGTTTATATTGATTTTTAACAGAATGAAACCAATATCTCAATAAATTAATACATTACAAAAAGTACTTATAAACATGCCCAGTGTCAATATAGAGACCTTTTCAAACTTCTGTGATGGGAAGGGATTCACAAAAGCAGCACTGTACCATATTTCAATGAAGAAGCTTATAAACAAGAACAACAAAAAAATGCCATGGTCAATAATGGTTGAGGATATGAAATGATAAAAAAACACCATTTTAGCAATAGAAACCCTTCTAGAAAAAACATCCCCAATAAACTTTCAACCAAATGCTCCTTTCACCCAAACAAACCGTCCAATGCACAAATGAACATGCAGCTCAGCGTATAACATATGCCAACAATCCTTTAAATCTTTACGACAATTCCTCAATAACTATGTGAAACTAACAGACAAAAGTCAAATGAAAACTTTACAAACCATGGACTCTTGTCCAGTGCACAGCCACGCTGGACTTTAAGGACATACATTAGCCTGCATTTTAGGAACTGCTTGCAAAAGCACCTTCACCACATCAAAATGATAGAAACACACCATTCTGCTTTGCAGAATCTTGTGCATTGACTATACTATGCTAAAAGTCCTGCTCTAGAACTCCAAAATTGTAAAGACATGCTCCTACACAGAACAGCCAAAGAACTGCTTCAGGAAATAGAGCACATCCAAAGTAAATAATCTGGAACTGAAGTTGACTTAGAAAATTATATAACTTCAGAAAACATTACCGAAAACTTCATAAACACCAACGTCCTAAGCAACACATAAAAAAAGAAATAGATACATTTCAAAACACATCTTCTGAAATACCAGACCAAGTAAGTGTCTGTTGCCGCAGAACCTTTTATAAAAAGAACACAAAAATAGTAGATATAGCCTACAAAATAGAGAACAATGAAAAATCTCAATGGTTCCAATGAGTTTTATGTCTAACAGCAAAAACTAAATACAAAATAAATCACAGCTCAATAGTTTGCACGTACTGCAACACAAAGCTTGACAATAACCAAATGCCACCACATGCTATCACTAATAACTTAGAAATGTTCCCACTTCCAAAATACCTCCAGCAACTTAACTTGTATAAGATCATTATAATCGAAAAAGTACACCCGTTTCAAGCTATTATACGCTTTCAACCGAAATCAGCCAAATTACCTCCATCCAAGTTACTAAAGGGCATCCATGGCAAAGTAGTATATTTGCCATTATATCTCAAAGAAAATGTTGAAACTCTAAGAGTACAACAACCAATTGATCAATCTTTGATTGTACTAATTCATGATGTACCAACAAAAGACAAACACATTTGGCAACAACTATTCGACTTAAACAAAGTTAGACAGGCCCTACAATATCTAAAAGAAAACAATAAATGCTACAAAGGTAAAAATATAGAGGAAAACTTAAGAGAAAACACCCAAATAATTCAAGACTCACCAGCAACTGGACAATTTGAACGTGTAGATCCTGTTACTGCTGCCAACATTTTAGACCTGTATACAATTCATCCACTACACGTCAAAGATACCAATGACGATGCATTAGAAACATATCAAATGCATCAAGCCAAAGGATCCTCAATGAGCATATCGGAAAAAAGTGTAGAAGCACGTTATTTTCCTCCACTTTCTCCTGCAGGAAAAGGTGGAAGATATGATGAAATGTGCATCAGTATATCACTCTTTAAGAATGTATTCTGAAGACCACAGATTGAGACAAAATATCAAATACATTTTCTACCTCCTATTTTTTGTTTGCAACTTTTTTTTAACTTGCAAAGGTACATTACATTAACAATCATGTCAATATTTTGCATCTTACATAACAGTATTGCATTATCAAGGTCCTTTGTACATTATTACGACTCAGTAGCAGTCTCATCCTCATCAACACTGTCCGCTAAGTACTGCTTGTACCGGCCCCAAATGTTTTTAGGGCGTGTGGCAGTATGCAATATTTCAATTTACATTTCCTCATGATCATTTCCCCATAGCATATCCCTATCCCAGAAAGATTTGGTGGGTGGGGTATTACTCTTCCATCTCATGAGAATGACCCTTTTTGCAAGTGGTAGGCTGAGATTTAGCAGCTCACGCCACGTGGAGTTCATCTTCCAGACCGCCCCAGTATGTACACAGCTGGGGTCCTGTCAATGGGGTTGTCCGCCACTACATCCAATGCATCACATATATCTGCCCAATATTCAGTTAAACGTGTGCACAACCAGAACATGTGTAAGGTGTCTGCTTCTTCACTCCCACATCTAGGGCATTTGCCATCTGCCATTGGGTATATGTGTTGTAATTTGGCTGGAATGTAATGTATCCTATGTATGATAATGTATCCTATGTATGATTTGGTAGTGTATCAGTTTATAGCGTGCATTGCATGACAAGTGTTTTGTCAGCCCGCAAATCTGTGTCCACTGCTTATCTGTGATGTGATGTCCTAACTCCGATTCCCATCTTTCTTTGGCTCTGTGTGTTATCGGCATCTGGGAGGACAGTATGAACTTATACAGTGTGGGGACGGATGTTTTGGTTTTACCCCGCGGTAAACATATAGCCCATGCCCAGATGTATTGCCGGTTCTGCTGGATATGTATCCCACACTTTTGCCATGGCAGATCTCATTTGTAAGTAATACATTTTCTGTCTCGGCGAACAGCCCATCCTCACTACCGATTGCCTCCCATGTTATGAATTTCTTGTCAGGAAAAAGGTCTCCAAACTGGTTAATGCCCTTGGCGCCCTAATGTGTAGCTATCCCTGAGTCTATCATGGGGGGAATGGAATGGCCCCCCATAGTGGCACATTAGGGTTATACAATGTTTCTGTCCCTTGTAATTCTGTGATCTTGGCCCAGGTCGTGTAAGTTACGTGTGCCGGGTTTGTAGTATTGTGGTGTTTGGGGCGTGATACAGCCGCTTTGTTTAATAGATCAATTGGGTCTAGGGCCTGTGTATCAAATGCCAGATGTTGTGGGTGGAGGTAGGTGGCAAGCCATTGTGACGCATAGTGTGCTTGTGCTGCTAAGTAATAGATTTCGAAGTCAGGCGCCATTAGGGTCCTCTGTGAATTTTGATCGCAGAGTACCTGTCAGCTCACTCTGGATTGTCCGTTCCACACCAGTGATGTGCATGCACTCCTTATTTTCAAAAAGAAAGCTCTTCCCGTCCATACAGGGACAGTGGTGAACAGATAAAATAGTTTCGGGAGGATTATCATCTTAATTAGAGCCAGCTTTCCCATCATTGATATTGGTAAGGACCTCCACCGTTCCATTTTAACACAAAAGGCATCTGCCATTGCCTCATAATTCATTGCGTGGGACAGTTGCGCAGTTCTGGGTACATACACCCCGAGGTATTTAATGTGGATCGGGCTCCAGAGCAGTCTGTGAAGCTCCGGAGGTCTGACCGTTGCGTCAGTGAGGGGGAATATTTCCAATTTAGCTGTATTAAATTTAAGACCAGAGTATTCTCCAAATGTTTTGACCGCTTCTAGAACCATGCCCAGATTGTGGACTGGATTTTTCAAATACAGTACTATATCAACTGTGTATAGTGTGATAATGTCCACCTTTCCTGCAAGCTATAGTGCAAGTTTGCTGTATCTGAACCTCAATAGGTCCGCTAAAGGCTCAATTACTAGTGCCAACAACAGTGGTGATAATGGGCAGCCCTGGCCTGTGCCTCCCAGTAGGTCCAGCACTGCTGTGAGGTTGCCATTGATGCTTATTCTCGCATAGGGTCGCATATACAGGACCATGATGTATTTTAGAAAGTTATCTCCGAACCCATAGTTGTGTAGGACTCTAAACAGAAATGGCCAGTAGACAGTGTTGAAGGCCTTCTGCATGTCCAAAGCTAATGCTGCCCCCTGCGACTCTTTCGGAATTGTTTGCAGTACGTTATAACAACGCTGGATATTTGCTAAAGTCGACCTACCAGGTATGAAACCTGTTTGGTCCGTGTGGACCATGTGCGGCATTAGTGTTGTTAAGCGTGCGAAGATCTTGGCGTCTGTATTTATCAATGAATGCGGTCTGTATGAGCCACATTCTTCCTGGGATTTCCCTGGCTTGAGTAGTAGCGTGATGATGGCCTCCCTGGTGGTCTCTGGCAGCTTGTCTTTTTCTAGGGCTTGATACCAAACAGCTTGCAGTCCGGGAATGAGGAGCCCAGCAAATTCTTTGTAGAATTCTGCACCCAGACCGTCAGAGCCTGGGGCTTTGCAATGGGGAGGGCTTTAATGGCATCCGTTATCTCAGCCTGGGTGATCGGAGCTTTCAAAGCATCCTTACTTGTGCAGGATAAGAGCTTGGCAGGTATATTGGCAAGGTATTGGTCTATATCGGCTTCAGTAGCTGAGCTTTGGGGGGAGTACAGTTGTTCGTAAAAGTCATTAAATATTTTTTCTACTTCTGCCTGTCCTGTTACAACTGTGCCATCAGGCCGGGTTATACAGGGAATGCATGTGTGCCCGCGTTCGCTCCTAACCATGCTGGCCAAAAGGCAGCCAGGACACTCCTGTTCCCCATAACACCTTTCAGCGGAGTACCGGACCTCCCGGTCTGCCGTCTCTATGTATTCCTCTAACTGTGTTTCGATGTTCAGCCTAAGTTGAGAGAATGGGTGTTTCGAGTATTGGTCTTGCATCCTGGCTATTTCCCCTTCGCGCCTTTTCAATTCTCTGCGGATGTCTTTTAGTACCCCGAATTCAGTGGACATTGCAACGCCCCTTATACATTCTTTGAAGGCCTGCCATAGTACTGCCTGCCTCGACACCGTGCCCTCGTTATAGTCAAAGTATTCCTCAATATGTTGGGCTAGTGCAGTTTTGTATACCAGATCCGCTAGAGCAGCGGTTTTGAATCTCCATGGGGGTCTATGTAGTGTCGTCTCTGGGATTCGCAGCGTTATTAGAATAGGACAGTGATCTGACAGTGTTCTAGGATGTATTTGTGTCTCGGCAACCCAGCCCCGCACTCTATGGGACAATAGCCATATGTCTATTCTGGAGTGCATGTCCATGCACTGTGGAGTAAAATGTGTATGCCGTTTCCTACCATTTAGGGAGCGCCATGTATCCCTTAACCCCAAGTCAGTCATTTGGGTAAGTATCATGCGTGCAGGCATTAGTGAGTGCCCTTGGCTGATCTGATGTGTGGTCCAGTTGCGTGTCAATAATGGTATTGATGTCACCACCACAAAACAGGTGGGCTGTGGGGTATCTTGCTAATTTACCAAATAATGCTGAGTAAAAACCAGGGTCATCTATATTTGGACCATACATATTCAAAAGCAGCACATCCTCTTCCTTGAGTTTACCATGCACTAGGACATACTGGCCCTCTGAGTCAATCTCCGTGTTATGATGCGTGAATGGGATAAGCCTGTATATCATAGTCATCACACCTCGTGCCCTGCTCGAATATGTGGTGTAGTGTCGTTGGTTCCCCCAGCCGGGTGCTAACTATTCTGCCTGGTGACCCAGTAAATCGGTCTCCTCGAGGAAAACTATTCATGGTCCCAGCCTATTAATATAAACCATGATCTTCCTTTTTTTCACTGGGGACCCCAGCTCAAGCACATTCCAGCTCAACAGTGTAATGCTATCCATGCTATTCTTAGCCAAAGTGTCTGAACCTTAGTGTTTCTCCATGCTTAACATTGGTTTGTACCTGAGCTTTTTTAACTTTAACTCCCCTTGTAGCTATCCCAACTCTGCCCTCCACCCTCAGAGTTCCCCAAACTCCAACAAATTTACCCCTGGTGCCACCATCCCACCCCATACTGTGTAATTTGCACCTGTAACAGGGGGCTCCTGCTGCGATGACCCAGGCCTGGTGGCTACATTGTTTCCTTTTTAACCTCCAAACTCGTCTCAGAGCATATTGTTACTAGTACACATATTGAACATTAGCTGAAACCCCAATTTGTAAAAGTATAGCATATAACAATCCGCGAACAGTTCAGGGTTACGCTTATCAAATCTCTGTTGTCAGCGCCCTTCCTTCATCGATATTCCTTTGTGATAGGACGCATCATGATGATACAATTGTTGAAGTTCCGGCCCTGCTCTGTGACTGTTCAGACGGTACCAGGATATTGGCCTCCACAAAACTTGCTGCCTCTTCTGGAAACGTGAAGAAGTATGGATTATTGTTGTGCTGAATTCGTAGTCTAGTAGGGTACATCATCGCATGGGGAGTCCGGCGATCACGTAACAGTTTTTTGACATTGGTAAATGAGCGTCCCTCCTGTTGTACTGCTAGCATGCAATCTGGGAATATACGAATACCACTGGCCTCCCATCTTAGTTCTTGCTTGTCTCTTGCTGCTTTGAGTATCAGGTCTCTGTTCCTGTAGTTCTTCATACGTGCAATGATGGGTATGGGGTAGGCCCCTGGTTTCGATCGTGGTGCTAAGGTCCTGTGCGCTCTTTCCACAATGAACATGGGTTGACCAAACGGGGTTGCCAAGCAAGTCCCTCAGCAAAGTTTCCACTGCTAGTTCCATGGGGCCTTTAAGAGCTTCCTCTGGCACGCCTATTATGCTAAAGATATTGTGGCGCGACCTGGCTTATAAATCATGTTTAATCTTCACCGTGCCTAGATCTTTTGCCATTGCTGTCACTGTGTAGCGTAGCATTTCCAGTGTGTCTTCGGTGGTGCTGACGCGCATCTCCACTTCGGTGATGCGGCCCGTAGGTTTTTCCAGCTAGTATTTGATGGTTGCGACGTTCATCATGATTCCATCGAGCTTGTCACTAAGAATTGAGAAGCCCTGTTGCATCGCTGTGAAGACCACTTGAGGATCCATGGTCGTTGAAGGGATTGTGGCCTTAGTCAGAGGTGCCTGTTCCGTAGCCAGTTCTGTCACTGTTCCCATTCTTACCACTGTTGTGTATTTGTCAACAGTCCCTTTACCCTTTTTCTTTGGGCCTGTTCCCTTGGCCATCGTCTGCAGTTGAACTGGGTGTTCATGTGGTTCTTATTGCTTCTCATGTTGGGGTGTAGACTGAGGGGGCCACCGGCTAGCTATGATCTCCCTGCTGTGGGAGTTAATGCAAGTCGTGCTTGTAATTCAGTGCTCACAGTAACTGTTCCACTGGGGGGAGAGATGAGTGTACCGCTGCTGGGGTTGCAGCCATATTTGTTTTAGCGTGGTCACTTTCTATGTGTGAGATCTGCCTCGTTTCAGCCCTTGAGAGGCCAATTAATGTGTTTTATGATTGAGTCTTATACAGAGAGTGAGCCACTTTCTAGGTGCTTGTGCGATGTTGCCACCGAGTGAGCAGTTATTACTCTCTGGTCCTCGTGGAGTTATCAGCTGACATCTCCCCCTGCGACCTCCCCTAATTGCGTAACTAAAAATTGTTGTCAGTAATTGATGAACAGGTCCTCCCCACCGGGGTTCATGTGGCGTACGCCCACACTTTGATTTTGAGTATTGTGGGTGACCTTCTCCGAAGACCTGCCTGGTGGGGCACTGAGCCACTCGTGTGTTGCTTCACTGGGATTCAGGTCCTATGCACAGGTGTTGTGTCCCCTGGGTGGTGGATCCGCAGGGCGACCCGTACTGCAACTGACAGACCCGTCTTGCAATGTCTTGGACTAATGCATGGTTCAAGTTTATCTTGAGGTGGCCCTTCACGACCCCACCTAGGTATGTTTAGGAAGTACGTTCTGGTCCTATAGCCAATTACCCCTGCATCGGGCAGGGTAATGTCACCCGTGGTGTAGCCGTTGACCAGCCTGTGCTGCTGCGCTAGAATTCCTGCATTGATTTTCCTACCTTTGAGCTGGTGGGTAGCGATTATTGATCTTGATGCCTACCGCCGTCCTTGTGTGGCCACTAGCTCTCCCACCAGGGTGCGATTGCACGTGGGCCAGTAGTCGTCTTCTTGCTCCACACCAGAGGGGCTGTGCATAGGCTCCTGGGCTGCCTCTGCAAACATAGACATACAATACATTGCAGACAATTCCTCTGCAGTTGGAAGATATGTCCAACTGTCACCAAAGCTGAGAAAACAGAGATAAAATACCTCTGGGATAACATATCATCTGACAAAACACTATCACAAAAATTGTACAGCTTTGTATAAAAATGCTCTCCAATAGAGAATGCGGGTGCTATAAAGCTGCAGACTGTTTAACAGGCACAGCCTTATATGGCAAAGCCTTATATGGCAAATCTGAACACATTGTCCTGCTGATCCTTTGTCCAGCTTCATCCCGAAAACAAGAGTACTATAATCCTACCAAGAGATAGAAACCATAGCTACAAATGATCCCAACAGCCAAGACATTTTAAAAAACAATTGAATTGACACTTACTACCCAAACAGATGTACTACTTTGGAAAACATGTGTCTGTATGATATTGCGGCGGAAAACTACACCTACCAAACAGTATCACACCAAATGAGACTACTGGCAACTATTCAGTCTCAACTTGTAAAGGAAGCCTAGTGAAACACACCAAACCCAGTCTAGTCAATCATATAAAGTTATCATTTAAATCTAAATCTCCACAACATAGAGGACTGCATTACATGGCCCTACTCCAACTTTTTAAACCTTGGAGAAAAGAAGAATCATTAGTTGTCTATCACTCATTTGAAGCTGCATTCAAAGCAAATGAAAGCAGTACAACAAATAACAATTTCAAACAATACAAACAAATGTTGCACAATGAATACCAACAAGTGAAAGAAATTGAAGCTCAACTTGATAAAGATAGATTGCAGTCAACCTTCCCTTACAGGAAGCCAAGAAGCAAGTGTAGAAGCACTCATTCCAAACGAAGGAGAAAAAGCCATGACTGAGGTAGAACATACCAGGTATCATTTTAAACAATCTGAGGAAGAAAGTGCTAGAATCAAAGCTAAATGATGCACAACTCACCATTTGCCTAGAAGTCACTCAAGAAATTGAACATGGTTTTAAACATGAAACTAAAACCTGTATCTGTCAACATTATAAACCTATGTTCCTGTATGTAAGTGGTGAAGCTGATACCGGTAAAACATTCTTAATTAAAATATTAAGCACATTTCTACAAAACTTAACAAACAACAGCCTTTCGCCTGTAGTAGTAGCCCTTACAGGTTTAGCTGCCTACAACACAGGAGCTGTAATTTTATACCAACTACTTATCCTCCCCTTAGAACCCCAAAACAAATTAGAACACTACAAATCACCAGCAGAAGCTGCTACTGAAGTATGCAGAATTCTGAAACAAATGGAAGTGCTCCTGATAGATGAAGTAAGCATGGTTTCCAATCTCATGTTGGCTTTAATTCTTACAAGAATGCAAGAAGTCGTAAAAACCAACTACGAAGAACTGTTTGGAGGAAAGCATGTTATTTGTACAGTTAACACCAGTAAAAGGTAACCGAAATACATTCAACAGCATTGGAAATGTAAATCTCTAGCAACATTTTCACTACAGAGAACTAACTCACAACATGTGTCAGTCTGCAGACATCACCTAGGCTAACATTTTAAAAATTATTAGAACTGGTCTGCTTACTAAAGATGCTAAATCCATCTTAAATAGTAGACTAATTAATGAACTATATGGACGAAACACATCTGCTCCTGATGTCATGGAGCAATTAACTGAATAAAATATAAAATGCATGAACATAATGCTAGCCCTTGCAAGCTGTGGTCAATTCAACAAGACAATGTTCAAAAACGAAATGCAACCCATACTGCATATCAGCTCCACTGACAAATAAGAAGTGCATTGCATGACACTTTATATGTGTCAACAAGCAACAACATGACTAAGTAGCTTAGAAAAATATATCTCCAGCACAGCTGGATAGAAAATATTTATTTTGTTTCTAAACTGCAGAGTAATTTTAAAACGTAACCTTGATGTAGAACCAGGTTTAGTCAATGGAGCAATTGTCACAGTTGTTGGCTTTCAAACATATCCACATGACAACAACATTCAGTTTGTCAACATCCACTTTGACAAACTTGCAGAAGTTAAACAAATAGGCCACACAATAGCACGATTCCCTCTTTACAAAGACATGTATTTACGCAGAGAACAAGTCTCTCTGTCTCTTGCATTTGTTGTCACTATTCACAAATCGCATGGTCTAACCCTAGATCACGCATTGATTGACATTGACAGCACAGATTTTAAGGAAGTTACATAGCACTTTCATCTCTACGTACACTTGACAGTTTATTCCTAGTCAACTTTGATGCAAGCAAAGTCAACGCTGAAATTCCTCGCATCCTAGAATACAACAGGCTACATAGACTGTACACCCCCTATCTAGATATGTACCCTGTACCTCAAAAAATCAAACTTTTAAATAGACAAGTAATACAAACAGGCACACGCTGTTTTAAGAATGACACACATTCACCTGACAAGTCACTATGGGCACAAGTTCAATAATGAATTACTTTAAGTGAAGTGAATTTCTCTTTTTATGATGAATGTGGAATCAATTGAATTAAAATATAACATTGTACAAACACCAACAGGTGCGCACCTCCCAATCATTATAGGATTGGGATTCTGTGAGGACTACTAATCTGAGTGCGCATAGCCTCACATAGGATAACCCCTTTTTCACATAATGCAAACAGAACCTATAAGAGAGCTCTCACAGTACCACCAAAGAAACACAAAACAATTGCTACTCCATCAAAAGACAACAAGAGGCATATTTCTTCTCAGAAAACAAGTGCAGGCCCATCAAATAACAGAGAAACACAACTCCCTGGTCTATTTAAATTTAGCAGCACAACTGGGGTAAATTACGATGCAAATGTAGCAATTAATATTCTCTTCCAATTACCACCAATTGTTCAAAACATTTACTTAAATGGCTCAGACCAAATACTCGTCCTTCATAGGAATGCCACGAATAACGCTGACAACACGTACCGTATTTCAGGTATAAGGCAATAATTGGCCTATTGTACAGGAATGGTGAAATTCACCTAAAACAGACAGGAAGATCCACAAGACTTTCTAATGTACTTACTACAAGTACTAGATACCAAAGACATACCTATACATGAAATCTCCAGATTTCATACACATGGAAACAAACATGCATACTCTGCAATCATGTTTCACAAGAGAACATCCCTAAGGAACGATTTGTGTATTTCATCCTCATTATGTTTATTTCGGAAATGCACATTACATTCCATAAAAACAAAACAAAGTACAGAGTACTTTTCAAACATGTTACAATAAGGAAAGAATCTATAAAATCTCTAAAAACCCATCAAATTGTGCATCCTGACAAGTTAATAATTATACAAAATCTCATTTCATGTGACACTTCTAAGCATACCTTTTCTCAAATAAAGTGCAGATTTTAAGTATTTAAGCACGGACCAACCCACATGGGGTGAGTAAGCCCACAATAAGTATATTAGAGCAGGCCGATATTACACAAAGCCCATTTCACGAAATCAGGGCCGAAAAACAAAACCTCTCCTTTTCGCATATGGAGGACAGAAAAATATCAAATGTGCAAGGTCCTCATTTGTGACATCACACAGAGGGCAAGACCAATTGGCATCCACCTCAGACCAAGCCACCACCACCGCCCGTAATGGGACACAATCTAACTGTGCCCTAGTTATGAGTACACAGTCTGTGAAGTATTCTGCCCACATCAAGTATTTCTGAACACCAGTGAACATGATAGTCATTAACACTCTGTTCTTGGGTTTGGGGTGGTAGCGAAGGGCCAATGGGCCCCTCTCTGCCATCACTTCTCAGTACAAAACTCAGACCAAGTGCCTCCAGTGGTGGGTACGCCCCTCGCCCTATGCGATGTTAACTTTGGGTTACATTCCCGTAGATTTGATCACTGAGCAGGACACGGGGCATCCATTTTTGTACCCCCTTTTGACTCCATCTTGGTGACCAGGCCTCACTGTGATAGTACAAAATGCCTCTCTCCCTTTCCCCGCTGCAGCAGCTCGGAGCACATGGCCCCCACCCTCGTTCCCACTCTGACTGGAAAACTCTGCAGCTCCATTCTCACGCTGAAGCCGGATATGCTGGCAACAAATAATAAATGTAACACATCTCTTTTCCTCTGGGATCACTGTCCTGCATGTGAATCACCATGAGCCGGGCACATAGCTCGTCCATCTCCACAAAAGTGTCCTTGCCCTCTTACCCTCGCCAGTTGAAACTTATTGCCATTCTAACCCTGTGCCCCTGCAAGATATTCCTTTCATGTGCCCGACCACTGACCATGCTATGAAGCCCACCCAACAGACCCCCAACTTACATTAGACCCCTTCTGCAGTATATCGTGCCCAATACTAACAAATGCCACATACCTGAGATTCTTGTGAGACTAACTGCACAGTTCAATTAGAGTATTATAGCGGTTAAGACCCGTAAACCTGTGACCTGTATAACCCAAATGTTACACACGATATAGATACATGTGTGATTTGTACAATGACATGATAAACTACTGAGGGTCTTTTGATCAACCATTATTTAGTGCATGCATTATTTAGAATGTATTTTCTTAGCTTAGATAGTGACCACCGTGTTTCACAGCAACCTGACCTTCACCCATCCGGAGCACAGATGTCTGACGTCAATCCTCCCGCCAACCAAGCAACCAACCCGGAGGAAGAGATGATGCCCACACCTAAGACACCACCCTGGCTGACCAATCCAGGTCCAACGTAGCATCATATGTTAGATATGCCAATGTGCTTATATAAATGTGTTGTAACCTTGATGTGGTCAGAGCGCTCTCAGAGATCTAGATAAACTTTTCCTTGAACTCTCGCAGCCTGCTCTTTTGTGCCTTATTCCCTGTCCAGGGAGTGTCTGTTTTATTCATTTTTACACGTATAAGTCAGGGAGGCCACAAACATTTGGTGACCCCCTGCAACGTTATCGGAGAGGTGCCTCGAGGCCGGTGCCGTGCGGCGAGATCCAGGACGCCCCCCAGCAAAACCATCGCCTCCGAGGCCAACCAGCCTGTGCGCACTACGAAGAAGGGTCAAGGGATCCCGGTTGACGAATAACCGATTGAAAAGCTGCTCGCTGAGGCGGGCCACGGCTTGGTTGGGGTGCAAGCCTGACTGGGGTCGGACTGCGAGAGGTGACCCTCGAGTCACCTGACTGAACACGTGAGTGCCGGTTGCGAAGGTTACTAAGGAAAGGTAAGGGGGAAATAGGTTGGACAGGTGGTAATGGGTTATAGGGAAGAGTAGGGCCTGTGTGAGTGATGATGAGGCTTTTCTGATCTGTCCTTTATATGGCCATTAGATTTTGTGAGAAGTGAAGAGAAAAAGAGAAGTGGTATCCTAGCCCGAACGGGGTAGAATGCGGCGCTGCGTAGCATTGTCTCGTCCAGTGCAGAATAAGTAAGTGAAGATACAGTGAAAACAGTAGGAGTCTCGTATATTGAGTAGACTCGGAGTAGTTATTTAGAACATTCTTTTTCGGGTTACGAAAGAATTCTTGGAAAAGAGTAAGAGGGTGTAAGAGGTGGGGAGTGAATGAGAAGAGTAGGCGAAACGGGGAAGGGGTGGTAAAAAGAACAGACAGGAAGAAAAAGCGCGCAGGTAATGCATGTGCATTATATGTGTTATATGTCCTTCGTGTTCTGTCTTTTTTGTCAAGGATATCCACATACTGTGATTGATTTGTGGGTAAAAGTGGCAAAATATGCAAAAATGAACTGTTGAATTTGAACATGCAACCATTATAAGGGTAACATTGAAAATTGATTTATATATACATATTGATACATATATGTGCATGCAAACTACAAGTAATTGAGAAGATCCGTGGTATATTGTCCAGCTAGAAGGAAAGAAAGGCCAGTGAAGAAGTGATTAAAGGGAAAGAGAGGTTGAAGGGCAAGTACAGACAAAGGGAAAGAAGAAAAAATATTGTCATGGGGGAATAACACTACTAGCCCATATTTGTCAGCACCTTCCGTTATACAGTGAGAAGATACAAAAATACCACGATCAGTGGTTGACGGAGATAAAAGGAGACAGTGTGACGCCAATTTGGCCAGAAGGTGGGTCATTCGATAAAAGGGTGTTAGATTAGTGTCCACACACTTGTTAGCAAGGTATAAGGGGAAACAACTACAGAATAGAAGAGAAGCACTAGACCTGTGGCGGATGTTTGAAGAAGTTACACCGAAAGAAGAGGTAGGTAAAGAAAGAACGAACGAAACCCAGAAAACGCAGGAAGAGGTAAGCGGAACGCCAAAGGGCGAGTGCACAACCACTACAGCTGAAGGCGATGCAATGAAAATATATCCTTTAATGTCAAGGCCAGCACTAGGATACAGCGAGCCCCGGTACATACCAGCATGTCCCACCCCCGCACCCTCAACCGGAGCAGTCACCACGGCACCGCTGCCCTATGATAAAGGAGGTTTATATGGTCCGACAAGTGCACCCCCCGTGAATTTGGCACACTTAATTGGAGAATTAGACCGCCAGAAACCGCATGCACAGATGGAAATAACGCGGCTGAGGGCATTGTGCGATAGAGGCCAAATGCTGCCAGGGGGAGGAGAAGTGCCACCGTTATCCATGGCAGATCTAACGCCAACATTAAGCACAGCAGGGGAAGTGGTGCAAGCAATCTCAGAGCCAGCATGATCAATATCATCACAAGGAACACGCATACCACAAGGGCGAGAGAAAGAGTGGCAGTTAGGGGAGTTCCTGTTTCATCTAAATGACAAACCCGTGAGGATTATCCGCCCTCCCACCCCAGAAAGTGAGAAAGGAGAAGGACGTGAAGAAAACAATGAGCAAGAGTCAGAAATAGAAGAGGTATGGAGTGACTTAGACAAATATGAAGAGGCAGCTGCCAAGGCCGGGTCCCCACTGCCAAACCGCCATTACCCAGATACACCATTGCCACCACTATGGCAGGTAGATTAAGACAGCGAGGGGGAAATATGATGGTAAGTAAAATAAAGAAAGGTGCGGTAAGTAAGATAGGAAAGAAACACAAGTTACAAATGCCATTGATACATAAAGGAGCAGGTAGGTCACACTACATTCCATGTGCCCAAATGGATAAAAACAACTTGCTGAAGGTCCTCCCCCCACTATCGGGAGGGGCTGGGAAATGGAAGCAAGCCTTTGAGAAAAACATGGCAGGAGTGCCAGTAGCAATAGGGGATGTGAAAAGTTTATTAGTGTCAGTAATTAGTAACCAAGCAGACGCAGTGTGGGAAAAGGCCTGATTCCACGGGGTAACGATGAGTTGTGACCGCCATGATGGGTCGCCGTTCAACAACGTTCGAGCACAAGTGTGGGATGCATTGCGGCACACGTTTCCAGATATTCCAGATTTACATTTAGTAATGCAGTGTACAATGGAGGAGAACGAGGATCCCACACAATTCATACTGCGGGTGCAGGATTTATGGAGAAGCAAAACTGGCATGGCGTGGAACCAGTCCACCGCCTTGTTCTATATTATCATCAAAAAGGGGCTCCCGAAGGAGGTACAGAAGGCCTTGGACAAAATAGCTGGGATAGAAGCCAAGGGCTGGCCTGAAATACAGAGCATAATTGTGCACCACTGCAGGAGGATCAAAGAGAGAGAAAAGAAGATAGCACAAAAAAGGCTGGCAGACGAGGCGAAGCTGGTACAGAACAAATTAGTGAAGGTCGCCGCCATCAACGCCAGCGTAGCCACAGACAGAGAAAACGAGGGGAGATGAAGGAGCGGGAAACAGACCAGTAACAATAGCGGCACTGCGGGCAACAGGAGGACAAGGACTGTGGAACGGAAAAGAGCAATACGGCGGACAACAGTGGCAAGAAAGACCAGCAAGAGGAAGAGGTGGGTACCGTGGCCAGAGAGGGGTGTTTGGAGGTATGGGGAATAGAGGATTTGGTGGTCAAGGAATGAGAGGCGGACCACAAGGGTCATGCTGGAATTGTGGGAGATGGGGACATTATTCCAGAGATTGTAGAATGTGGCCTTCAGGGTATTTCCAGGGGCAACAGCCCATGGAGAACGAACAAGGCCGGGGGTACCCACACCCAGATAGCCCCTATGGACTACCGATGGGAGGAGGGAGACAGCAGGACCAGTGCTATAACGAACCTCAGATGCAGCAAGGACAGCAACCACTGCCACAACATAGGGCAAGACAAAACGCAGTAGGAACCGCAAACAATAATTGTTTTGCAACAGCCGCCAACGGTGCGCCCACACCATACCGTGGCGTGACCGTGGTTGGAGACAATGTCTTTTCAGTACCAGGGCAAGAAAGAGATTCAGATTAGAACAGACCACAGGGAACACTTGCGTGTCCAGTCCTATCCACCACCCTACGTGCAGAAGAGGAACCACTAGTGGGGCAGAGATAGGAAATAAGCAGTTTATCTTTATGGTAGACTCATGAGCAGAGAAGTCATGTCTTATGGAAGGGCAGTTTCTGCTCTCAGGCAGGAATTTAGAGATGCAGGGGTTCTCTGGGGCTATTTTGAAAGTACCTTACACTAAAGATCTTGATATACGGTGGGGGGAAAAACCGTGCGCGCACCCTTACTGTACCACGAAGACGCGCCAATCAATTTGCTGGGGACAGATTTGTTAAGTAAACTAAACATGACCATCTCGTTTACAGAACGAGGAATAGTATGTTCAACACCAGGAGTGTGCCCAGTATGAGCCATGTTGATGATCAGCACAGTGATGAATGAAGTTGTGGTGTGAGGAATACCCATTGACATGAGCATGTTTATTTATGGCATCAAGGTATTAGCATGAGTGGTGCCAAAGATAACGAGAAAAGAATGGAGAACACCATCAGATTTCATATTCCGCCCAATTGCACACACAGATGTCGTGCCAGGCACAATAATGTCCATAGACATCGAGGCAGTTCAGGTATCCAGCAAACGTATTGTGGTCATAGGACAGGACGCGCATGGGTGCGAGTGGAGAACTGTGTTATGCATAGTCCCAAACATAATGCTACGAGACATAACAGACGAAGAATTATTCACTGATAGTGAAGATGACGGAGAAATATAATGGAAGTAAGTATACCATGTGATATTATGATCCAGTACAGAGAGGTACACAACCCACTCATGGCTAGCGTTAATGCCCCACTGACTATATTTGAGGACGACATGGCAAAGGTAGCACCTGAAATTTGGACCACAGGGCCCCACGATGTAGGGTTACTGCATCAGGTGACACCAATAAAAATAAAACTCAAGCCAGGTGCAATACCGCAGAGAGTAAACCAATATCCCATAATCGAGAGAAGCAGAGGAGAGGATTAGGGAAACCATAAATGCACTCCTAAAACAAGGCATCATAGTGCCCTCAAGCTCCCCATGTAATACAGCAATTTTCCCGATCAAAAAAGCAAGGAGGGGCGTGGAGGATGATTCAAAATCTCCTCCCACTCAATGACATCATTCAAAAGGAGTTCCCATTAGTGCCTAACTCGGCATCAATATTGTGCAGCGTACCAAAAGAATCAACATGTTTTACTGTAATTGATTTGAAGAATGCTTTCTTCTCCATACCACTCGACCCAGGATCCCAATACCTGACAGCGTTCACATGAGGGAACAACAGGTATGAACATCGCAGACTCCCACAAGGGTATTGCGAAAGCCCCAGCATTTTTAACAGGGTGTTACGTGAAGACATTGGAAACATAGATGTAGAGAGCACCATCATCCAATACGTAGACAATTTACTCGTCTGCAGCCATACAGAAGAAAAGTGCAGATAAGACTCGATAACACTACTGAATGTGCTGGCTACCATGGAGTACAAGGTGGACAAAGGAAAATTACAATACTGCCTCGCCAGGGTTGTATACCTCGGACAGATGATATCAAAAGAAGGGAAGCGAATATTCCCAGACAGAGCAGCTGCTATACACAACATAATAATCCCAAAAACTGTGAAAGACATGCAAAAGTTTCTTGGCATTTGTAACTATTGCCGAGCCTGGATCCTTGATTACGCGGCATACACACGTCCCTTGCTACAAGCGTTAAAAGAAGCACAGAAAAATAGAGCCGCAATAAAATGGACGCATGAAATGATGACACATTATTTTAAATTAAAAGACCTCATTGCTGATGCCCCAGTCCTCGCGAACCCAGATTATGGGAGGGCATTTTTCTTGTTTTCACACTGTAATGGAACACTGATGACGGCAGTACTGACACAAAAAACATCTTTAGATCACAAACCATTGGCTTATTACAGTGGGACACTAGACCCAGTAATGCAAGGCCATTTCGTGTGCGAACAGCGTCTCGCAGCTGCGGCCTTCACGATTAAAAAGAGCACCACCATTGTCATGGGATGTTCAGTAACGCAATATGCGCAGCATTCCCTATTCGCCATTCTTGAGCGATCAAAATCAACACTAACGACACAGAGAGCAACAGCGTATGAAATAATAATTTTGAGCCCCAACGTACACGTTGTAAGGTGCAAAACAGTAAACCCAGCAACATTCATCACAGAGCCATGTACGACAGAGGACATACAGGAACACGATTGCGCCACATATGAGGGGGAAAGTGATGACATCCCAAAAGCAAGTGAAAATGCCCTGAAGGAGGGAGAAATATATTTCATAGATGGGTCAGCATCAATAAACCCCGAAACAGGGGAAAAAAACGTAGGATGGCAGTAGTGCGCATGGAGGAAGATGACTAAGAGACAATTGTGCAAAAGCGCCTCCCATCCCATTACTCGGCACAGGCAGCCGAACTAACTGCACTGATTGAAGCACTGCACACAGCTAAGGGATGTGCGGTGACAATATACTCAGACTCAGCATATGCAGCTACCACAGTCCACTCAGGGTTGTCACGGTGGCGTAGACGGGGATTCAGGAGGGCAGACAGTTTTCCAGTACAGCATGCGGCATTGTTGAATGAGTTAATAGATGCATTAGCAGTACCATCGGTAGTGGCAGTGGTGAAATGCCAAGCCCATGCCAGCAACACAGATGCGATCTCATTGGGAAAAGCGGCAGCCGACACAGCGGCGAAGGAGGCCTCGTATTTCAATGTAACACCAACACTCGAATGCGTTGTAAAAGCAACTATTACAGACCAACTAGAAGAAGCCTACAGTAATACACCAATAGCACAGATAATAGAGTTACAAAGAAGAGCACCACAAGAGGAGCAAGAATTGTGGAGCAAACGGGGATGTACACAATCAGCCACAGATCTCATTTGGATACAGGAGACAACAGGAAAGGTAGTAATGCCCGTAGAGTTACTAGAAATAGCATTCCAACAGCTGCATTTCCCCGGTCATGTAGCAAAACAACACATTGCCGCAGACATTCAGGAATACTGGTTCGTCCCAAATTTGCAAGAGCACCTGTCAAAATTCATTGTAGAATGCATAACATGCCAAACATATAATTCAGGGATGACATTGAGAACACTGCGCGGTACCCTGCCCCAACCAACAGGACCATTTAGAGAGCTCCATATAGACTATGCTGATATGAGAGAACGGTGTAATGGAGAAAGATATTTGATTGTGGTGGTATGCCCCTTTTCAAGATGGGTGGAATCAGGCCCATGTCCCCACCCAGACGCGAAGTGTGCGGCAAAGTACCTTGTTCGGGAAGTGTTTTCCCGATGGGGAACATGCGATGTCATAAGATCAGACAACGGTACGCAACTTCGTGAATGACCGCTTTAAGGAAGTGACATCACTCCTGGGGGTAAAACACAAACTATGTTCAATGTATCATCCGATGGTGAATGGGATGGTGGAAAAGATCAACGGATTGCTGAAGAGTAAGTTATCCAATTTGTGTAACACACTGAAGAAGAACTGGCACTGTTCCCACTCAGAACGCAACCATGTAAAGACCACCATCTGAGCCCCCACGAAATTGTAACTGGGAGGAGAATACACACACCAGTGTCCCTGATTAGAAGAGCATCGGATGTGCACAGGGCTGCCACAGTGCTGGGGGAAGAGTTCAAGGAATACCTGACCCAGTTAACACGCGCAGTATGCAGCATAGCGCGACAAATAGCACCGCCTTTTACTGAAAATGTGGCAACTGATACTACCACACCGGCCACAGACAGTTCAAGCGGGCCACTGATGCCAGGAGCACACGTGTACGTCCGCAGCTTTGTGAGGAGGTGGAATTCACCAAGGTTTCATGGCCCTTATGAGGTCATCTATAGTACACCCACTGCAGTGAAGGTGAAAGGATTGAAGTATTGGGTGCACTTATCAGATGTGAGGAGGGCACACGATAGTACAATTCCGCAGGAGGAGCAAGATGGTGCCACTGGTACCACAAATGAGGTTGAAAAGGGATAACCAAATTGTCAGTAAAGAGAACCTGCAGTGATAAAAGTTATGATATGTATCTTGTTCGGCACGACTTATCTCAAACTTCCTTCTTTTCCATTTTTCCTTTTTTGATTGTTCGATATCCTCTCCATAACTCTCTACTCTCTCTCTCTCTCTCTCTCTCTCTCTCTCTCTCTCTCTCTCTCTCTCTCTCTCCTTCCTTTCGATTATTGTTCTACGCTTTCCTCCATTGCTTTTTCACTCTCCTCCTCTCCATAGCAAAAGTAAATGTGTAATAGAGAAAATGAGCAAACATGACTAAAAATTATGATTAAACACGAAGTTGAACAAAAAAATGAAAATACATGTATATATTGTGATGACTTAATGAATTTATATCGCCCCTCCAGGTGACAAATGGCCCAACGAACTACAATCGCGGAGAACCAATTAATGCTAGATAGTGATAGGGACGCCATTAGGGCTAAAAGGTTCAGCAATGTTGAATGTGTTTTGAAATGTGCTGCAGTTTTGATGTCAGTAATGTTGTTTTTTATGGCTTGGTATTATACCCTTCTATCTTTGGTTAATGACATGCACAAGGGGGGCAGCAGGGCTAACCTGATACGAGAAGGGTCGCCCTTGATATGGACTGGGGTAAAGACTATATGGAAAGAATCACATGAGATTAACATCAACGATACAGATGTGATGCAACCTTCAGAACACACCACTGTAGGATCAACAAGTGTATCATTGTTACGTCTGAATATAAATATGAGCAATGTTTATGGATATAACGAATATGATGGAGATTATTATTGGCCGAATGATTTAACTAACACTAGTACTTGTTCACAGACAACCATACACCCTACCTCACGCAACATTGATGCTACTGATGACGATACACATGCCATATTGAATGCCAATGATACAACCTGGGCTGGAATGTTTCCAATACATTACAAAAAGGTGAAAAACAATAACAAGGAAGGGAGAAGGAGGAGAAAAAGGAGGGCGGGAGGGAAAAAATACGACATTTATCATGACCTGGGGTTAGACGGAATAGAAGATCCTGGCCACCCTGATCAATCAAACAAATGGTATTCGACATGAGTGCCACGGCGAAGCAGGCAACAAATGAAAGTTGCTACATCTGTTCACTCATTCCGCATGCATCAGGAACACCGAAAATGTTAGTACCGCAGGAAGTGCCCTTGTCGGAGGCCCAATGTTGAATTCATCTGGTTTTATGCAGAATAAAGAGCACGTTCCAAGCGCACACCGTCACATTGAAAAAACTGGAAAATGAGAGAACGTGCACAAGCAGACTGCAAGGAGTAATTTGCCTCAAGGAACCATTTCTTGTCATCAAGGAGACGCGATATGCAGAAAATAAGTGGCACGAAGAAACTATTGAATGCAAAGCAGAAGCACTTTGAGGCCCATCCAATGACACTTTTCAATGGATAAAGGAGGTATGTGACCCCATCTGGTCGCAACATGTCACGAAGCTAACGTGGGTCACAGCATTAGAAAAACCTATCAAAATACAAAAAGAAGTGCCACGTGAACTGTGTTTCCATGGGGAAGGAAGAGTGAACCTGGGGGAGACAAGGAATTGTAACAAAACTGTAATCATACCTGACATGAAGAAAGGCACGGCTGCACTAATGGATATGTACTGGATTTCCGGCAAACAAGCTTACCTGCACCTCCCGCATCATGAAAAGGAACTTGTGCTCTAGCCACCCTCCACACAGCCTTGATGGTAATACCAGAGAGCCATATCCAACGGTCAGCAGGACAATCGGCTGGCATATCGGCAGCAGGACAATTGGCTGGCATATCGGCAGCAGAGCAATCGGCTTGCATATCAGCAGCAGGGCAATCGGCTGAACCATCGACAGCGCCCCAACTAATGATAACAGAAGCTTCAGTGTATGAACTATTGTCAGAATATGAACTAAAGAAAAGATTGACACGAAATAAAAGATCCTCCAATTACATCTCATCCGAATCATCGAAACTCCTTGCTGAGATCCCGCAGAAATACAAGCTGTTTTCATCAGCAGAGACATTTTTCACTTCACTTCTTGTCCCGGGACTGCAAGCATGAACAAACACCAAATGGTTGCAACTGGCTAACGACACTGAAGAAGGGTTCAACAAGATAAAAATAGAGCTCCGCGCACTGCGCCTAATGACAATGCAAAACAGATATGTCCTAGATCTCCTCATGGCAATGGATGGTGGTGTTTGCCGAATAATTGCGGGGGCATGTTGCACATTCCTGCCAACTGAAGATGCTGATAACGGGACACTCTCACATGTGATAACAGCAGTACACAATCTAGGAGACAGGATGAGAACAGAAGGAGGTGCAGAAGAAAGCACATGGTTCGACAATCTGTTCAGTTGGATACCACCATGGGTAAATGTGGCAATGAAAATACTGGTCCCCATCATCGTCTTTGTTCTCCTGTTCTTCTGTGTGTGCCAACTGGGACTACGGTGTTGTGAGAAAAGTATGCCAACCTCAGCTATGATGATGGTAACAATGGACTGGCCGACAACGGTAGCTACCATGATAGATGCACGAATGCAAACAGGGGAGTACACTACACCACAATACAGGATGACAGCAATTTACAGGCAATATGGGGATATAGTTGATAATTTGCATCATACAACGATAAAAGAACCAAGGGAGTTGCAATGGAACCAAGAAGTATGGGTGGATCTAGATGGGGATGGAGGAATTTACTTAATGTGTACACCAGACGAATATGCCAGAAGGGGAATTAGCTTAAGAAGTGTATGAAGAGCGTGGATGCCAATAAAAGGCACCCCCGCGTGGGACGGGGCTGTGGCGGAGGCTGAGTACTACCGAAGGGAGAATGAAAAGAATAAAAAATAAAAGTATTTGTTACTTTAGATGTAACGAAAGGGGGAATGTGTGGGAGCGAGGGGCCAATGGGCCCCTCTCTGCCATCACTTCTCAGTACAAAACTCAGACCAAATGCCTCCAGTGTTGGGTACCCCCCTCTGGACCACTGAGCAGGACAAGGGGCATCCATTTTTGTACCCCCTTTCGACTCCAACTTGGTGACCAGGCCTCACTGCGATGGTACAAAATGCCTCTCTCCCGTTCCCTGCCGCAGCAGCTCGGAGCACATGGCCCCCACCCTCGTTCCCACTCTGACTGGAAAACTCTGCAGCTCCATTCTCACACTGAAGCCAGAGATGCTGGCAACAAATAATAAATGTAACACATCTCTGTTCCTCTGAGATCACTGTCCTGCATGTGAATCAACATGAGCCAAACACATAGCTCGTCCATCTCCACAAAAGTGTCCTTGCCCTCTTACCCTCGCCAGTTGAAACTTATTGCCATTCTAACCATGTGTCCCTGCAAGATATTCCTTTCATGTGCCAGACCGCTGACCATGCTATGAAGCCCACCCAACAGACCCCCAACTAACATTAGACCCCTGCTGCAGTATATTGTGCCCAATACTAACAAATGCCCCATACCCGAGAGTCTTGGGAGACTAACTCCACAGTTCAATTGGAGTATTATAGCGGTCAAGACCCGTAATCCTGTGACCTGTATAACCCAAATGTTACACATGATATAGATACCTGTGTGATTTGTACAATGACATGATAAACAACTGAGGGTCTTTTGATCAACCATTATTTAGTGCATGCATTATTTACAATGTATTTTCTTAGCTTAGATAGTGACCACCGTTTTTCACAGCAACCTGACCTTCACCCATCCGGAGCACAGATGTCTGACGTCAATCCTCCCGCCAACCAAGCAACCAACCCGGAGGAAGAGATGATGCCCACACCTAAGACAACACCCTGGCTGACCAATCCGGGTCCGACTTAGCATCATATGTTAAATATGCCAATGTGCTTATATAAATGTGTTGTAACCTTGATGTGGTCAGAGCGCTCTCAGAGATCTAGATAAACTTTTCCTTGAACTCTCGCTGCCTGCTCTTTTGTGCCTTATTCCCTGTCCAGGGAGTGTCTGTTTTATTCATTTTTACATGTATAAGTCAGGGAGGGCAGAAACAGGTTTCAGCAGCTCCATGCTTTCTCTATTAGTGCTCCCATGCTCATAAAAGTCCACAGTTGTATCTCACCTCGGCCGAGCACAGTGCGGGGCAGGAACAAATATGTGATGTTAATTGCCCTCAATTGTGTCCTAACATGGCACAACCATGGGAACTTGCCACCAGAATCTTTAGCAATCATAGAAGTAATCAGTTCAGGAGTTATAATAGCTCTTTCCTTGCCCCAGAGCCTAAGCCAATGCAGGGTGGGCAGCAAAGAGACCACATCCCCGATTGACCTATAGCCCAGTTCCGTATATACTCCAAAGTTTGGAGACAATGAAGGCAGGTACAACAGTTTCTTGAAGAAATGATTCTCCACTATTTGAAAAGCATTAAAATTTGCATAATCCCACAACTCCATTCCAAATCTGCTAATCGAGGCTGCCTTGCCTTTATTCAGTTTTAACAATAAGTCAATTGGTCTGGCTCTAAACATGGTCATAGCCCTGGTAACCCCACCCAGAGCCTGCTTCACCTGCACAGCCTGTTTTGTTATGTGGACAGTGCCACAGAAGCTGGAGGAAATTCTGACTCCTATAAAGTCAAAATAATTGACCCTGGGAATCACACTGCTCTTAAAATGCATGGTCCTGAATTTGAATATGCACCTTCCCTTCCAACAGACCATCATCGCTGACTTTGCTGCATTTACCACTAGATCGAACACAGTATTTCTGAACGGCAGGGGACATGATGGTCATTAACCCTCTGTTCTTGTGTTTCAGCAGCTCCATTCTTTCTCTCTCTGTTAGTGCTCACATGCTCATAAAGGTCCGTAGTTTTGTCTAACCTCAGGCAAGCACATTACGGATGGGAACAAATGTGTGATGTTAATTACCTTCAATTGTGTCCTAACATGGCACACCCATGGGACCTAGACACCAGAATCTTTAGCAATCATGGAATTAATCAGTTCATGAGTTAGAATAGTTCTTTCCTTGCCCTGGGGCCTAAGCCAATGCAGGGTGAGCTACAAAGAGACTGCATCCCCGATTGGCATAAAGCCCAGTTCCTTACATACTCCAAAGTTTGGAGCTGATGATGGCAGGCCCAACAGTTTCTTGAAGAAATGATTCTCCACAATTTGAACAGTGTTAACATTAGCATAACCCCACAATCCATTCCAAATCTGGCAAACAAGGCCGTCCTGCCTTTATACAGTTTGAGCAATAAGTCAATTGGCCTGGCTCTAAACATGGTCATAGCCCTGCTAACCCCACCCAGAGCCTGCTTGACCATCACTGCTGCCTTTGCTGCATTTACCACTAGATCTGTGGGTTCATCCATAAAAACAGCATAGTTAGAAATAAGTGACTGCAGAGCTCTCGAGGTACGCGCCATCAAGACAGAGTCATCCGTGTATACAAGAATCAGCAAAGACCGACCACCTATCCTAGGTACATCAGGAAAAGAATTTAGGAGGTGTTTATAGAGTCAGTTAATATACAAACATAAGAGGAGAGTCCTGCACATTGTCCATTGGACCCACTCCTAACACTCACATGTGTGGAATCATGCAGTCTGTGTATGTATCTGTAAATACTGGAGGGGGTATCTGTATTCCTGCTCCCTATATGGCGGAGTCGAGGCACAGAGCACCTCAGCCAAGATTCTCTATTGTTGGTAGCAATGGACGAGCAATCAAGGCTTAGCTTTCAGGAGTTGATGCAGACTTGTTCTTAAGCACACTGTAGTCCCCAAGCACCCACAAAGAAATGCCAACACACTATGTTAGTGAAAACACAGTCTTTATATAAATACGGTTCACGTTATATACACAATCACACTAACACACTTTGTACTCTGGCAATACTATAATGGCAAATATATACAGGTCTACGTGGTACCACTCTTAACTATCAATTCCTTTGAAATGCGTCCACGGCTAACAGCCCCACAATAGCATACAAATCAGATTGTAAGATGAATCAACAATAGACATAGAAAGAAAGCAAATTAAATCAAGCAATGGCAGAACAGTCCCCTGCTAACCTACAGACAGTACTGTGCGAGGAAGCCCCCCACCTGGGCAACCTGTAAATAAAGCGTACTTGACAAGCCCAGTCCAATTATGCTAAATATAGTCTCGATTCCTTCTAAAGGTTCTATGACCCCAAAGTACCTGGGTTCGTACAGTTATTCGGTGAGTCGTTGACGGGCCCTTCTTGAGTGCGCTCCCTTTAAGGCAGGAGCCACGGGTTGTTGAGAGTCAGTGAAGAAAAGGGTGAACACTGTCGTTGCGGTAGTTTCTTTGGCTCTTGCGGTGCTCGTTGGCGATCGGTCAAAACGTCCTGCAAGCTGAGGCGTGCAGTGCACCTCGATGACGAGCATTTGTTGCTGCAAAGAGTCGATGAAGAACTTTGGCCCAGCAAGTGTGTCGGGTCCTCGGCGTCTCTGTGGTCTTCGCGTGGCAGGATACCCACCAGCAGATTCTCCTTGGTCATCGGCGGCCTTGAATTTCTCCGACCGGATGAAAGCAGTCAACAGTGATGAGCAAGGGAGACCTTGGATCAAATGTCTTAGGCAAAGGAGCACTGCGGCTCTTGTCGGTGATGGCAGTCATTGATGGTGATGGACTTCAATTTCCTGGCGCTTTGCTTTGTGATTCCGCGGCAGTCCCTACTCCGGTCAGCAGGCTTTCGAGGGTCTGACGTCCAGGGAGCTCTGGCAAAGAACAGTTAGTGCACAATGGTCCCTCGTAGCTCGAGAAGAGGTCTCCTAGCCAGGTCCTCTCTTGGATCAGGTCCCTGACAGTCACACAGCTTTCAGATTAGCAAAGGACAGCAGCAGCTATTCTTCTTCTTCCAGCAGGCTTCAAGGTTAAGCATCAAGTATTAACTTCAGCTTCTGAACGATTTGCATCAGTGAGAGGCCCCAAATATACTGCTGATCTCCCATTCACTCTGCTGGGTCATTCCGAAGGGCATTCAGGCAGGCAGGCAGGCAGACAATCAGGCTCACAGTGCATTCAGGCCATTCTCCTCCCTCCAGATACTCACAACAAGGAATGTGTATTGGGACAAGTACCCAGCCATTCAGCACTCCACACTGCATGTATACCAGTTTCAGGCAGGGCTGTCTCAGTCTTGTATTTGTATTTGTATTTGTATTTTGTTTATTTGTATAGCGCGCCGGGTCCTTGGGCATCTGGGCGCATATCTTAGTTACACATTACAAGTTACACATGATGACAAGTTAAGTTACAGTAGAGCACATATCTTAGTTACACATTACAAGTTAAACAAGATGACAATCAGTTAAGTTACAGTAGGGTACAAGCTGAGCGTAAAGAGAATACAGTGTAAAGGCAGAGATTAAACAGGATAGTTGTGAGCAATGTACAGCGAGAGCAAGACAGCAAGGAGAGCAAAACATTTACAATAACAAACCGTGTATTTACTGTTATAAGACACAGTTTGGCTTTACACTTGAAGGTGTGGAAAGGGGGTTTTGCTCTGAGAGGGTTGGGAAGAGAGTTCCAGAGTTTGGCGGCTGGCACTGGGAAGCTAGACCCGCCAGCTGTCTGAAGTTTGAACCTAGGTATGGATAGACTGTGTGTCTGGGCATCTCTCTGGGGGCGATTGGAAGTGTGGCACATGAAACAGCAGCCAGATAGCTGACTGCCTGGTTGTCCAGGCATTTATGTGTCAGGGCAAGCGCTTTGAGGGAGACTCTTTGGGTAACATAGAGCCAGCGTAAACTCCGTCTGGAGTCAGATATGTGCTAGTTTCTGGGAATATTTAGCACTGCTCTGATGGCGTTGTTCTGATTGACCTGGAGTTTACTGAGGTGACGCTGGCTGGTTCCTAAGTAGAGGGCATTACAGTAGTCAATTTCGGACATGATCAGGGTTCGAGCAAGGATGGGGCAGTTGGTGCAGTTGCCTAGCCAGTGAAAGAGTAGAATCAAGATAGATTCCACTTGGTTTAGTGTCGTTAGTTATCTTGATAGCTTTGCCATCGATGAAAAATTATTTAAAGGAAGGGTCAAGTTGGCAGGGTCTATGGTGACAACCTAGGTTGAGGAGATGCGTCTTCTCGTCATTGAGGCAGAGTTTGTGTTGGGCCATCCATGCCTGGATGACCTGGTAGATGTCGTTTAAGGTTTTCGTGTCAATCGTGTGGTCACTGGTGATGGGGATGAGTATCTGGGTGTCATCAGCGTAATTCGTATAGGTGACACCCAGACAGTCAAGGATATCGAAAAAAGTGGTTTTGTAAACACATTGGGCCTCATTAGGACCCAGGCGGTAAGGGGTTTACGGCGGCGTAAACAGCGCCTACCCTTACCGCCTGATTCCGAGGTCCCTTAGCGCCATGGAGGATTTAACACCTGCTTTTAGCAGGTGTTAAAATCCATGGCGCTAAGGGACCTTGTTGATAATTACGCCACCGTAATTTACGGTGGCGTAATTAACGCCTTCCCCACTCCCATTATGCCCTATGGGGCAAAAATGGGAATGGGGAAGGGTAAATGGGGATTGGGGACTTACCGCCCCGCCAACCTCGGAATGGGGCGGTAAATCCGCCAACCACCATGGCGTAAACGTAGTTTACGCCATGGTGGTAAAGGTACGACCCAGGCGGTAACTTACCGCCTGGGTCGTAATGAGGCCCATTATATAGTGTTGGTGAAACTCACGATCCTTGGGGAACCCACATAGGACTGGTGAGGTTTCAGCAGAGGCTGATGGGGAGAAGACCTGCATGGATCAAGAAGGAGCTTATCCAGATGGTCGCTTTTTTTGGGAAGTGGGCGGCAAGATTAAGGTGCCGGCATAGTATTTGGTGATTCACCAAATCAAAAGCTGCCGACAGGTCAAATAACAGGAGCAGGGCCAGCTTTCCTTTATCTTTTAGATCCTCAATTTGAGTTTTGCAGTCAATGAGGACAGTTTCAGTTCTGTGCTTGGGACGGAAGCCGGATTGTCTGAGGCCCAAGAGTTTGTGCCATTCCAAATAGTCTTGGATCTGCAGATAGGCTGCGCGATCAAGAATATTTAGCAGAAAGGACACAGTAGTGATGGGTCTATAGTTAGTTGGTATGCTAGCATCCAAGGTAGGCTTTTTTGGGAAAGGGATAAACCACGCATCCTTGACGTTGTCAGGGACAGTGCCTGTGTTGAACGAGGAATTCATAAAGGCAGTGATAAAAGGTGCCAATTCATGTGAGGCCTCCTTGACAATGAGAGCTGGCAGGAGTCATCCTGGCAGTTGGATGGTTTGAGTTTCTTGATAATATTTTCAACCTCAGGGATGGTTAGTGGCGTGAAACAGAAAGGTATGTGGGTGTGAGTAGTATTGCTGCCGTTACCAAGCGGGTGATTGAGATGAGGGTCAATCTGGAGGCTGATTGTTTTGTCATTGATTTTAGTTTGCGGTGTGGCGATCTTACCCAGGAGCAATTTTTGAATATTCGCACACCAGGTGCTGTCTTTGCTGCAGGTGTTCGGGGCTGTGTGGGGGGGTTGAGGGAGATTCAAGTTCTTTTAATATCCTGAAGAGCTCTTCTCTCTCGGGTGATTGAGATGAGGGTCAATCTGGAGGCTGATTGTTTTGTCATTGATTTTAGTTTGCAGTGTGGCAATCTTACCAAGGAGCGAATATTCGCACACCAGGTGCTGTCTTTGCTGCAGGTGTCCGGGGGGGGCGGGGAGGGGGGAGATTCAAGTCCTTTTAATATCATGAAGAGCTCTTCTCTTTGGTGTTAGATTCAGCTTATTGTAAGTATCTTTTTTTGCGTGAAAGATGGAATCTTTGTAGTTATGTGAAGCAAGGAAAAAGCTATTCTTATTAGTGTCAGTAGGATGGCTTTTCCAACGGGCTTCAGCGTTGCGTTTTTCTTTGCGTAGCACTCTCAAGTGTGGTGTGAACCACAAATTGAGGTGTGCATGCGGCTTCCTCAGTTTAATAGGTGCAATAGTGTCCAGTGCTTTCACCATAGTCTGATTGTACATATCCACTAGGACAGTCGGGTCAGTGCAAGAAAGTGACAGCTTGTTCAGAGTAGGAAGGAGGAGGGGAAGCAGTTTATCACAGGATATGTCCATCTTGTTTCTTGTGGGGATAGCAGGTGTGGTGTCTTGTTTGACACAAAGGACATTTGCTTTTATTTGAAGGTAATTATGTGGTGATCTGACCACATGCAAGGTTGGTTGGAACAAATATTGATGCTGCAGTTTAGGTCAACCAGCCAGTCAAGAGTTCTGCCCTTGTTATGGGTACTCCTTGATACGGTGGGTGAAGCCAAGGTTGGACAGGGTGTTGGAGATGTCTGTTCCTATAAGGTCGTTGGGGTCTTGGTAGCCAAGGTTTAAGTCACTGAGTAGTATAATTTGAGATTTGATCTTAGTTGCTAGCTAGGATGGAGGTAATGTTGTCAGAGAAAGTGGTAATGGGTCCTGGTGGTCTGTATATGAGATGTAAAGTGATGGTTTGGTTAGGAGAGATAGCTAACCTAACCAATATTATTTCCACTGATGAAATCTGTTGATTATTTATGACTCTAAGGCCTAAAGAGTTTTGTCAATTAACGCAATCCCCCACCTTTGGATTGATTAGTGTTACGGTCACATCTAATGATGGCGTTACCTGTGGGGATGGCAAGGGAGAGTAGAGGACTTACGGCCATGCCCCCAAGAATCTGGCCATTGGCCACAACCACCACAATATAATGAAACCATATAACAAGTACATACAATACATATTGAAATAACCAAACTCATCCCAAACCCCCTTCCAAATCAAACCATGTCCACAAACTCCAAAATGGACCGCAGACTCAAATGCATCTGCAAACCCTTTTTACACCTATAGAAAGTGCTCCAGATCATCTATATTCCACTCCCGTACCCATTCCAAACCGTCTTTCACCCACCAAATAACTCAAAATGTGTTTCCCAAGCCGTCCATTCTTGGAGCTATCCGAGGACTGCCACGGAGTCTGCGGACTACCACGACTACCATGACACTTGCAAGCCCTTTTTCCACCTATAAAAATAGCAACATATCATCTTTTCCACTCCCTCACCTTTTCGCAGCCCTTATTTCCACCACCAAACAACCCAAAATGTATTTCCCAGACTTATTCCCCAGTGCGCTGTCCGTGGACAGCCGCTACTGACCGTGGATACAACACGGCTGGCGTTTCAGAAAATATGATGCACCGCAAGCTTTTCACCATCCAATCAGCGGGCAAGCTCAATGTCGGCGGACATCACACCAACCTCTGGACCAATCAGGAGCCCACTTACGGAGTGAACAGGGAAGTGAATCTACGGACCCAGATATCACACATTTTTATTTACCTACAATTTGGCCATTTAAAAAACACTGAATGAATTTACACCAGATTTACGAAAGCACACTTTTGGGACCAAGCTGATGCTCCTGGTGCAAATTTGGTGTAAATCTATCAAGTGGTTTGGGCTGTAGGCGTGAACAAACATTTTTTTCCATTGCATCTATGGGAAAAAACACACATTTTGTGACACCCCTATAACCTTGCCACTCGCCCCCCGCACAAAACCTCACCAATCTTTGCAGAATCAATCTGATGGGGCCATATACATTTTCTGCAAATTTTCATGAGGATTCATTCAGGGGGGCAAAGTTATAAGGGTTCCTCGTCCTCTGGGTTGAGCAATTTAACCATAACTACAGGGCTGCTACCGCAGGCCCTTTAATATATTTTCAAGGACAAATCTTTAGTTGCAGGGACACTAAAGTGATAACTTAATGCATCGAAACCCGTGCAATTCAGCTAAAGCCATCTTAAGTTTGTGCCCCTGTTGCACAGTCTATGACCGCAATGGTGACAGTAACTGGCATTAACCTCGGCCTTCAGCCATGGTCAGTGTGAATGGCAAAATATATTTTAACACATGAATGGGTACTAGTCATGGCCTTCAGTTATGGAAGTGATCACAACCTTCACCATGTGCACTGAATATTTTAAAACACAGGCTACCAAACATAGATTTTGGCCTTTACCAGTGGATACAGCTTTCAACCGTATCCACTGTATATTATATACACTGACCTGGCACTAGCCATGGACTTTAGCACAACCAGTGGCCACAATCTTTGGCTGTGTCCACTATATATTCTAAAATATAAATGGGCCACTAGCTATGCGCTTTGACCTTGACCAGTTTGTACATCTTTTGGCAATGTCCAGTGTATATTTTCAAATAATATAATGCAATATGTGATGGACTTTGGCTGTGCCCACATTATATTATAAACACTAACCAGCCACTAGTCATGGTCTACAACACAAGGCTAACCAGTTCCTAGGGCATTTGGCTGTGCCCACTGTATATTCTAACATATTAATGGGCACTAGCTATGCCGTTTAACCATGGCCACTGACTACAGCTTTCAACTAGCTGTGGCCTTTGGTGCTGGTCAGTGACCACAGCCGTTGTCAAGGACAAGTGCATGGCCTAAATTGTTATTAAGGTAATCACACTTTCATGAGCTCACTTATGAATTATTTTATATAAAATGTAATTAGTGTTGTCACCAGTGATTGCCTCAGTGATGGGATCTGTGATGTCATCATTGTGGCCGTAAGATGCACAACAGGGGGTGTAAAGTTAAGGTGGCTTTACCTGAATTTCAGGGGTTTTGTTGAGTTAAGTTCTCACCTTAACATCCCTGCAACTACAGATGTGTCCTTGAATTTCAAAGGTTTTGTTACAATGTATTGCTCACTCTAGTATAATTTATAATGTTTTGAAGTATAGTGCTTTGAAGTATAGGGCTTCACTGAATGTGATAGCATTCTATTGCCAGAAATAATGTGGCACACACATATAATCATTTTATGTTGCCAACAGAACAGATGAATATATGGCTGGAGGCATAGAAGGTATGGAATTCATATTGCAGCCAAAAAGCCCATTATAGAGCATAAATGTGCATCAATACTTTTTTTCCTTTTCTCTTCCTTGAAATGCCTCATACACAGGAGTCTAATTGACTGACTTAATTAACAAATACTAATCACTAGTGCTAACTCATTAACATGATAATGTAATCTCTATGTGAAATGAGGGTTTCTCTGTTTGTGCTGAATGCGAAGGACAGGAAGATAGCAGGAAATCAAACAGAAACAGTTATTATAGTATGAAGCTCCCATTGTTTGTGACACAGGGGTGTCAACCTAATACACTTTCTGCTAATATGATTAGAGGGAAGTATATATCAGATATGCTGCGTAAGCAGCAGAGTTCTGCTGGGGGAAAGTCTGACAAAAAAGTTCAGATCCCTTTTGCTGAGTTGCCGAGACAGAGGATCTGAGCCTGGGCTGTGAGGCAGGCGTGCCCAGTCTCATTTAGCACTGGCTTGAGAATCCCATGTTCTTGCTGTGCACTTCAAATCTTCAAATCTTCAAGGTTACAAAGGCGACCCTGGGCTCATGCTTCGGAGGTGAGCGAAGTGAGGTTGTGTGTGGGAGAGGACTACAGATAATTGGTAAATATCCAAAGTGAATTGAGGTTACTGTGTGCTGCTGTACGAATGACCTTCTAAAAATATCAGGCAGACAGAGTAGAAAAAGGGAATCCCCTGTGTTTAATTGCTGTGTTATAATGTTACAAAGTCAATTGTATTCTGTCGCTGTATTTTTTTTCTTCTTTTTGTTACAGACAATGCGCTAACACCAATCTATAAATGGTAAGAGGTTTACTTTGAAATGCAACGGTTATAATACAAATGATATATACGCAGTTCGTGTAGAATGTTTTTGTTTTTGTCTTTTGGGAAGATTTTTAGGTAATAGATGTGCCATGTTGCCCATGCAGATGGAATAGATAGAACTAGCAGTGATACATAGTTGTGTGCCTGTGTTCACCCAGTGCATGGTGTCTGGGTGGAATCTAATACAAAATATAGATTACTGGGGGTCCATGAACCAGTAATAAATCTGTAATGAGGCCTATGGAAGCATAGTTCACTGATGTATATAAGTCAGTGATAATACCACAGGTTATTGAGAATGCTATATGTGAAATTGTGGTGTTTCTGAATATAGGTCCAAGGCCCTCTATAGATCACAAGAACATTATAAAAATAAGGAAGGTTTTGTGCATGTTGGGGCCATAAATGAAACAGAAAAATCATGCTCACCACTAAATTACCAACAATAGTGTATACTACTAAATTATCCCATATAATGAAATAAGGAATGGTCACTGAAAGGAAATAAGGCCAAACCCAATCTAAATACAAGGAGTAATCATCACCAAATTACCATTTTTTTTGGTGTTAAGAAAATACCACCAGACTCCAAATCTACACAAAATATCCTACATATTTATGGTGCGCTGCAGGCCGGGAAAGTGATCATAGAGCACCTACTGGGCGTGGCAAGTGTGTTTCACACTACCATTTGTACATTAGAGGGAACCCATTTCATGATAGCAGTGTGTCACTAAAACAAAAAACAAAAAAATCAGAATGTCTCAAATAGAAGTCACATTCTCAGAACTAATGCAATATCTGGAGGCAAAGTTATATGCACATGGGACATGGTCATCAAATAATGCCACAGAATGTCATGACCGCATTTATGGTGAAGTGCAAAAAGAACCACTAGACAACATTTTTGCAGAAGGAAGCATAATTCAGGTATGCCTTCTGAGATTATTAAATGCAGCTGATAAACATGCAGAGAAAGTATGTCTGATACGGCTATGCGCCAATACATGGTTTATTTTGAATAGGTCCCTGCGAATGCAAGAAAATGATTCTAAGCTGATTAACAGCCGACCTAGATGGGGCAAGTGAAAAGGAGGAAATGTTAAGAGCAGAATTAGAAGGATATCAAAAAGACATGCAGTTAAAATGTAGAGGTCTTGATATTCAATTGTCCAAAAGTAAGAAACAGTTTGAGGACAGTGAACAAGAATTGGTACATTTAAAAGCGTTGGTAGACCATATTAGACAAGACAAAAATGAGGTTGTTTCGGAAATGCAGATTTTACAAAAAGAACATTGTGGAACAGGAAATGGTTAAAATGTTTCAAGAAAGAGACAAGAGAAACAAAGAATGCAATGAATGCCAAATGCAAATGTGCGATATGCAGGAGGTAATTAATAAAATGAGTGATGAAAACAACTATTTGCAAAATGAGGCAGACAGGCTCCTTAAGAGGTGAAAGGATTTGGAATAGAAAATGTGCATTTCCAGGTCCAAGGATAGACTGCAGGGCACCACATTCAATGGAGTTGAGGTGAATCCTATTTCAACCCAAAGACCTAGTGCCTCAGCGATTGGGCCGGTGACTGAACTTGGCTGCTGCACCCTTGGGGGATTTGATACACCCATAGGGGGCTGCCACCAATCCCATACACCTGGAACCAGGGTTGAATCACCAAGTAGTGCAATTCCATGCATAGCAACAAGTAGCCCCACAAAGATAATGAAATCCATCAAAGCTCTGATCAAACCATTTAAAAAGGGAGGTGAATGTTGCATAGAGGATCACTTAGAAGCGGTCCATGACACCTTTAAAGCCCTCCAGATACCTAAGGAAGAGTACAGACAGTATTTTCATTTAACTCTAGATGCTCCAACAGCCAGTATCATAAGGGGATTAAATGACCAGCAGAATATGACATTGGCAGAGTTTGAAAAAGAGATTAGGCGTCATTTTTCTCCTTTCCAGTCATTGCAGGAGGCAAAGAAAGTTGCTAACACAATCACTGCTGGGCCTAATACATCCCCTCGCCAGTTTTTACAAGACTTAAAAAGAGCTTTTTCTCACTTTGATGTATCTTTTGACCTCAATTCTAATGAGTTTAAAACTGCCTACTTCTATGAGCTACAGAAAGACATCATATCAGAGTTGGTCCGTGAAATTGATCGTGATAAGTCCCTTGAATGGATTGTACACCAAAGCACAAAACTATATGAAGTACTCTATTGTCATGGTAGAGAAAGTGATAAAATGAAAGACACTAGACCAAAATCTAAAGAACCCTCAGCAACAGTGATGGAATTCAGGTCAGCCAAAACGTCCCTTGAGTCTGCTCAAAGTACGGGTAAAAATAATTTGACACATGAACAAGGGGTAATTAACAAAGGTCGTCACTTCCTGCACCAGTGTTTCAATCACATGATCCTAGTAATAGGGAGAGCTACATCAGCCCTAGGTACATAGGAGATAGGCCACGGGCAGGCTATTGGACTGATATGTCAGAACAATAACCAGAGACAAAATCAGGATCAAAGAGATAATGGTCCCTACCAGACATTGGGGACACATAGCAGATTTGATCCCAACACCATGATATATGGTAATCAGGATAGACCCCGATATGTGGATCTATTTACTGATAATGGGAATCAACATAGGGGTCAGTACCCAGAACATGAGAGACAGGACATGAGGCAGAAAATGAATTACGCTCCACGTCAGTACAATGATTCCCCAACAGGGGACTACAACCAAAGGATGGGTGCACCCCGCTCCCCTCCACATACGAATCAAGAACTCAGGAACAATCACAATATAAATCATTGAGAGTTATCAGAATAGATCCAATCAGGGGGAAAACAACCAATATCGATCTAGGCCACAGAGAGAGGATTCTAGAGAGATGGACAGATTCCAGTGTCTCGAGGCCCAAGTGAAAATGTTAGCTGAACAAATAGGAAAGTTCTTTATAGCACAAAAACAGTCATCAGAGGAGGGGGCAGAAGGCCATAGCAATGAACGGGTGGTTTCTGATAAGTGACTAAGTACTTATGATACCTGTAGTCCAAGAAAACAGATTTCTCTGGTGTGATTTTCCATAATGACTCCAAGATGTCTAAAGATTCAAAAATAAAGATACCGGTAAATGAACATGTGACAGAAAGTGCAAATATCTTTATGAAAGAAGTTCGGTTTAAGCTAGAGCTAAATCAAACATTTGAGATTTGTACAAATGAAACAGGAAAACCTAAAATTCCAAAAGAAAAAAGAGACAGATTTAAGAAAAATGAATCATGAATGGGGAATACCAGTGAACAGGGAGTAAGTGGGGATGCTATAACTCCTTCCCTGGGCAATCAGAGCAATAACCAAACACAGGCAGAAAAACGAAATACTCAAAAGGAGGGTACAGGTCAATCACCTGAAGAATTCTTTGAGCCACATATTTTTGAAGAAGTTAAAAGTACTGGTACCATACTAAATGATCACAAAAGCACAGAGTTAGACAATGACAAATTGCCAAGTGATGTTGTTAGACATGTTCAGTTGCAGGATTGTAATGTGACCTCTGATGATAACTGGATGGATGGGCGAACAGTGGCCACACTCTGAAGAACCTCTGAACATTGAGAAATGAATAGAGTCTCTCATACAGAAATGGACAGAAAGGAGGGAACATGTCTTTCCATTTGCCAATGTGTTTAGCCAAAAGTGAAAAAGGCCTGAGAAAGGTGAGTCCTGAAATCAGTAAGAATTCACACTTCTTATGTGGGTTAGATGAAGTTGAAGACAGGTATTATGCTCCCATCACTGTAGAAGAGAAATAAATGTTCAATGATTGACACTGGCGCACAGGCCACAATTATGTCCAAAGAATTGGTAAAGAGTATCAATGAAGGGAGATCCCCACAGAATCAGATCACAGTGAAGCAAAATGAAGGTCCTGTGCATAAATTTAATGGGGAGGAGGTACCTATTATAGGTGTTACTGAGGTTGACATAAAGAGAGGAAAACACAGTATGAAACAGGAGGTATTGATCACATCTATTTGTGAAATTCCATTCCTGATGGGGACAGATTGCCTGAAAAGATTGTCTACTTTCATAGATGGGGTGAAAGGAGTACGGTGGTCCTTAACCAAAAAACCATTGAGACCTAAGAAACTAAAATCACAAAACAGCAATATAAATGAAGGTCACACCGTTGGCAAAACAAATGATGCAGTAGAGGTATATCTCCAGAATAGTTGTATACCTAGCGTCACTGTTATTTTGATGTGTCAAGATAAAATGCAGAGTGAAAATGAAAAACAATCTGTAGAAATATATTTAGACCTTAGGAAAAAATGGCAAACTGTAATAGATGAGTACACATTACGTTTTTATTTAAAAGAGAAGACATGCAAACAGAATACTGCTACTAAAACAAATACAGAAAAACACATCACCTCTCTTGCTGAAATACATATGGAAGATGAGCAACTATGTGTTCACATTGGTATAAATGACTATTCTAAAATAATAAAATCCACTTTAGCACTTGAACAGGAAAGAAGCTTTATTAATGAGAAATTGCTGCAAAAAATAATGGAGAGGGAGGAGATCTCGAAATTTAGAATTAAGAACCAATATGTTTCTGGTTTGGACAGTCCAGAATTTGAAAAGTGAATTGCAGGCAGATGCATGCTGAAGATTAGTATTGGCCAAAAAACAATTCACCATAATGTTTGGATAGTGAGTAGGACACAAAATGACTTTTACATATCATGCACAGAATGTGTATGGTGTTAGATTTCCTTAATCAAAAAATATGGTCATGCCTAGGTGTCATTGCGCACAACTGGTTCCATATGCAATTGAATTACAGCTGAGGAAGGATACTATTATCCCTGCATTCACCAAGCAGTTTGCAATAACGCTGAAGTGCAAAAATGGACAGCAGATGAAGAATTCTGATGTATTTGTGTGTTTGAATGAATCCATAAAACAGCAAGGCCTGGATTATGAATACATGCCATTAATAGATGTTGGTGAAGGGTCTATAAGAATTATGGTGAATAATAAAAGGTGTCAAGATATTCATTTAGAGGGAAATTCTTCATTAGGAATGGCCATACAAAAATCACATTATACTGCAGATCTAAATAACATGGTGATTGGAAATATCCCTGAAAAGTATGTGGATGCCAGGGGTGAGTTGTCAGAATACCTGGATTCTCAGCCCAAAGGAATCTTTAAAATTAATTCTGTGTACCTTTATGATTCAAATGAGACAGTGGCAGCTTTACAATGAGACACAACCACACAATTAGAAGAAAGCACAGAGATTCCTCCACTGGAAGATTTCCCAGAATTTTCAAAGATGGTAGAGGAACAGATTTTATCAGCAGATGCATGCAATAGCGATGCAGAAAGAAATGAATTGAGAAAAAATATTTATGGAGTTTAAAGACGTCTTTGCTCAAGATGCTTATGATTCCGGCCTAACTAATTTACATGTGACCACGCTACCGGAGGGGTGTACTAGAAGCCCAGTATTTGTGCACCAGTATAGATTACCACTGGCTTGTTTAGAGTCATTGGCAGAGATAATTAAACATTTGGAGTCTATGGGGAATCATCAGGCCTATTCATAGTACATCCAAAACACCTATTTTAGGTGTTAAAGCCAAATGGTCAATGGTGGCTATGTGCAGATTTGATGGAATTAAATAAAAGAGTCATTGATCAAGGCCTGGCTCAGGTGCATGGCTCAAAAGTGTTTACTACGTTAGATCTCACCTATGGATATTGGTGCGTGCCATTGGCAAAGGAGATTCACATTTTATTTTATTTTTCATTTGATAAGACCCAATACGCCTGGGTTAGAGTTCCATTCGGGTATGTCAATAGTGGGAGTGAATTTGGAATATTTTTGAGAAAGGCCATGCCTGATGCAGTGGAAAGAGGAACCATAGCTTATGTGGATGATGTCCTGATAAAAAATGAAAGCTTGATAAGCCATTTTAATGAAATAAGACATGTTCTTGGCCAATTGCAAAAAGCAGGGGCCAAAGTATCTTTACAAAAGGCACAATGGTGCAAGAAAAAAGTGAATTTTTAGGCGATGAAGTGACAAATCATGGACTAAACCCACAAAAAAGAAAGTAGAGGCCATACAAAAACTAAAAGACCCTAAAAGTGTGAAAAGGTTAAAAAGTTTATTAGGAATGACGGGTGTTAAGCTTGAGCTAAAACATGGCGCTGATGCGCAGTGCATTCTGGGAGCGCTCAGAGCCATGATGGATATTTACTTCATGCCGCAGTGAAAAGCTGTACTCAATTTGCTGAGAGCTAGATTCATGATGCTGAAGAAAACATGCTTTCCAAACCTGGTATGCAGTCAAGGACATTTCTGCTGGGAAAGCTAACTTTGTTATGTCTTCTGAGGTTACTGTCAGTTGACTCAGTTGGCAACCAACGGCTGCTCATCAATGCGCAAGTGCGTTGCCAGAAGGTTTGAGAAATTGCCACCCCTTTTTGAAGTGTGCATATATGCGGAACCCCTGAGCGGTCAGGTGAGACTTCAGCCGGAGGGGGGACGCTTCCGTCTGGCCTACCTGTGGGCTGTTGTGCTCTCGGCCTGGCTGTTATCGGGGTCTTCCAGCCGCTTCTGGCGAGATTAGGAATCCAGCTACGCTCACGGTGATGTATTTTCTTTTGAATTCTTTGTTTCTTCTGTTATTTATTTCTATGTTATCACTGGTTGCTTCTAAGCTTTGAATAAATAGCCATATAAGTGCTCATTATTTTCTAAGAGTGTGTGGTTGCAAGTTACTGTGTCTTCCTGCGTTCAAAGTATTGGCTCAGTAATTGCAATGGTGATTTATGATTGTCTGTGCACTCTGGGAGAGCAAAACAACGGGCTATAACCGGAAGTTCATTGAAAATTATGCTGAAATTACTCAACCATTGACTAAACTGCGAAAGCTGGATACACCCTGGAAATAGGAAAAAGAGCAGTCTGAGGCAGTGGCTAAATTAAAGGAATGTCTTGTAAAGGCACCATGTTTAGCATACCCCATAAAGGATAGGGATTTCTTTATAGAAATAAGTTTCTCTGAACATTGTATGTCAGCAGTATTTTCACAATAACATGATTTGAATCACAAAACCATTGCTTACGCAAGTAAGGCGTTTCCCAAGTTGAAATGAAATTCAGTGAATGTGAAAACGCCCTTTTGACCACTGTGTGGGCACTACAGCATTTCCGCCCCATTGTTCAGGGAAAAAAGGTGATTATTGAGACAAATCATCAACCTTTGCAGTTTTTAGAGAGTAAAAGAATTAGGTCAGGTAACCTAGCACAGTCCAGAATCACTTCATGGACGCTGGCATTACAGGGTTTTCCTGTAGAAGTGAGATATGGCCAAAATAAAAAGAGCCCAGTTGCTCAAGGTTTGGCATATCTACATGACTGTGCAGCTGAACATGTATCAAACGAAGTAGAAGTGGAATCTAGTTTACAGGAATTTGGGCAATCACCACAAAAAGCTTTTGATGAAAAGCCATACAACGATTTGCCGACTTACAGGCTGATTCATGGAATCAACGTGCGCCGAAAAAACGGCGCACGTGTGCGAAAACGTGCGATTCGCAGAGAAACAGCGAAAATCGCAGTGCAAGTGCGATTATCGCACAGAAAACATCGCACATCAATTCATGGAAGTCCGTGCACGCGCGAAATGTGGGATGTGCGCTGAGAAAGTGCGCGGCGCATGCTGGCGCACGCTTGCGCACAGGTCAACGAACGCCGTGCGATAAGGCCACATCGAATTCGCACATAGCGCGGCGCACATAACAAAAGTAGGCGTAACACAGGGCGTCACACGCAGAATGGGGAACAACTCTTGAAAATGTGGGCGTCACGGGGGAAGTACAGGAGGCAAGGGCGCAGAACGCCCACACGCTCGCCTACAACATGTATTCATGGAATCGAATAGGGAAAAACAGCGCACGGCCAAAGACGCGCACAGGCCCATACATGTCTGCCACAACGAAAGCAGGCGGTAGCGTCCCTGTGCAGGAAAAAAATGTGTGCCAAAGTCCTACACGCGCGAGAAGGCCCACACGCGATCGGGCCTGGGGGAGCATGTGCGTGTATTTCAGGGGTGCGCATGAAGTTCCACACGCGATTGGCCTGTGCGTGTGTATTTCAGGGGTGCGCGCGAAGTTATAAACGCGATCTGGCCTGGGGGAGCGTGTGCGTGTATTTCAGAGGTGCGCGAGAAGTTCCACACGTGATTGGGCTGCGTGCGGGCATTTCAGGGGTGCGCGAGAAGTCCCACACGCGATTGGCCTGGGCGCGTGTATTCCAGGGGTGCGCAAGAAGTTCCACACGCGATCGGGCCTGGGGGAGCGTGTGCGTGTATTCCAGGGGTGCGCGAGAAGTTCCACACACGATCTGGCCTGGGGGAGCGTGTGCGTGTATTGCAGGGGTGCGCGAGAAGTTCCACACGCGATCGGGCATGGGGGAGCGTGTGCGTGTATTCCAGGGGTGCGCGAGAAGTTCCACACGCGATCTGGCCTGGGGGAGCGTGTGCGTGTATTTCAGGGGTGCGCGTGAAGTTCCACATGCGATTGGCCTGTGCGCGTGTATTTCAGGGGTGCGCGAAGTTATACACGCGATCTGGCGTTATACACAGGATGTGGCGTTATACACGGGATCTGCGCGTGTATTTCAGGGGTGCGTGCGAAGTTATACACGCGATCTGGCCTGGGGGAGCGTGTGCGTGTATTTCAGGGGTGCGCGAGAAGTTCCACACGCGATTGGGCCTGGGGGAGTGTGTGCGTGTATTTCAGGGGTGCGCGAGAAGTTCCACACGCGATCTGGCCTGGGGGAGCGTGAGCGTGTATTCCAGGGGTGCGCGAGAAGTCCCACACGCGATCTGGCCTGGGGGAGCGTGTGCGTGTATTTCAGGGGTGCGCGTGAAGTTCCACATGCGATTGGCCTGTGCGCGTGTATTTCAGGGGTGCGCGAAGTTATACACGCGATCTGGCGTTATACACAGGATCTGGCGTTATACACGGGATCTGCGCGTGTATTTCAGGGGTGCGCGCGAAGTTATACACGCGATCTGGCCTGGGGGAGCGTGTGCGTGTATTTCAGAGGTGCGCGAGAAGTTCCACACACGATTGGGCTGCGTGCGGGCATTTCAGGGGTGCGCGATTGGCCTGGGCGCGTGTATTTCAGGGGTGCGCGAGAAGTTCCACACGCGATCGGGCCTGGGGGAGTGTGTGCGTGTATTTCAGGGGTGCGCGAGAAGTTCCACACGCGATCTGGCCTGGGGGAGCGTGAGCGTGTATTCCAGGGGTGCGCGAGAAGTTCCACACGCGATCGGGCCTGGGGGAGTGTGTGCGTGTATTCCAGGGGTGCGCGAGAAGTTCCACACGCGATTGGCCTGTGTATGCAATTCCATTGGAACAAAGGCCCTGACAGCGCAGGCGCATCTGTGACGTGACACGCGCGGGCCTGTCCCTGTACCCGGGGGAATGTTAAAAGACCAAAAACTGCACGTCCGAGTGTCAGCCTGCGTGATTGGAGGATAGTGCCTCAGTGCGTATACGCGGAAGTGACGTTGGACGTGTGGTGCGGTTTAAAAGGTGCATGTAGTATGTCATTGTCTTGTACGTGCTTCCCGTGGAGAGCGAGTGGGTGAAATCTGTACTTCTTGTCGGTTCATACGCGATTTACTTCACAGCGATTCCAGTTCGTACTCCCTGTTACCTCTGTCAGTATTTTTCTGATTTTCTTTTCGACCTGTTTCCTCAAACAGCGTTGACTTCTCCTTTTGTCCTGTCTCCTCAGACAGTGTACAATTCTTCTTTTGGCGGGGGTGTTGCCAACGCGCACATGCGCGTATTTTTCACGCTCTTTTCCCAGGCAGACGGTGAGTCGCGCACGTATTTACCAACTGTGCTAGCCCCGTGTGTAGTGTACCCCTTCAGAGGTCATTGTAGGCTGCGTGTGACGTTCATTTTTGTGTTTCTGGGTGCCACAGCGTTGTGCAGGTTCCTTTTCCCACGCACATGGTCTACGAGGGGTCGCGTGCACGTCATTTTCTGTTTTAGGGGTGCCTCTGCGTTGCGTGACCCGTCATCTTTCCCCAGGGGTTACATGCAGCCTTGCTAGAGCACTTGGGTACGAATTCCATCTGGTACCCTACCCCTTTGACCCCCAATTGCCCAGGACAATTGTCCACTGCAACTCCCATACACACAACTCCATCAGTGCCATGGCTGGGAGGCGAGCAAGTGGTAAGGGTGGCAAAGGTGGCTGAGCCTCAAGAGGTGGGTGTGGTGGGCGCGGTAGGGGACGTGGCCAGGATTTGCAGACTCCCCCAACCCCCCCACGTGTGGAGGACCAGTCAGGGACACACATCCCCCCCCCATGGTTGAGGGAAACGTGGCTGACACCATCCCTGCTCAGCCCTTGTTGGACCGGCCCGTTGTGGCACCTGACCTAGCACAGGGTGACTCCCAGGCTGACTTCCAGGTCGCCAAGTCTAGGCCACGGGTGGCGGCGCAAGCCAGTGTCACCAGGCCATGTGGTACAGGGGCAGCCATGTCACCTGCTGCCCCGAGTAGGCGGGGTGGGGAGGCTGCAGGGGCAGCTGCAGCTCCGTCCACCCCATCTCTGACTCCCCCAGCAAGGACAGTGTTGGTCCCGGTACATCAGACTGAGGTTCCCCCTGCCATCATCACACTTCAGCTAATGCCTGCAGAAAGTCATGTGGTCAGTGTGCCATCGCACACTACTACTACACAGTCCACCGGTGCTCCTGCCTCTAGTGTCCAGAGCGGCGTAGGGCACTCCGGATCCCCACCACCCACAAAAAGAAAGAGGAAGAGTGCTCGTCCAGTACAGGATGATGACCCCGACACGGCTACACGGTCCGGCACGCCAAGGAAGCCTAGCTTCAATGATGCCGAACTGGATGCACTTGTGCAGTATGTGTCCGAAAATGACGCCGAAATGTTGGTCACTTCAGGGTGTAGGATTACACCTGCTCGACGTCAGGCACACTGGCAGTCCATCGCGGACAGCATAAGTGCCCTTGGGTTTATGAGGCGCACAGCTGTTGAGTGCTACAAGCGCTGGAACGACCTTAAGCGTAGGGCAAAGAAAAAGCTGGCCTCAAGTCATGCCGCAACTCTGATGACTGGAGGTGGGTCTCCACAAGAGGACATAGAACTCACTCTACATGAGCATGTTGCTGGGACCTACGTCACAGAGGAGCAGATCCAAGGTGTGGGAGAACTGCCAGATTACGAGGTATTGTCCGGTGAGTGCACATGCATGTGTGTGTGATCCATGTGTATGTAGTTTGTGGGAGGGGATCTGGTTGAGTGCCAGGTCAGGGTGTGTGTGCCTGAGTGTTTTGTCCCACCCATGTGCTTCATCCAATGCATTCTGCGCCCCGGATTTGGGTATTACAGTATCCCTTCTGGCCACAGTAGGCGTTCTGCACTACATTGCGCCAGTTGCCCTTGAAGTGGCATCTTGCTACCACATTGTTCCGTATTTAGCTGTGTTCATTCATGCTGATAGTAGGAATTCACCTGCTTCTACTGCGCATCACTCTGCCCCATTCTCACATATATGACATGCCCATGGTACATGCCATCTGTGTGATGGCATGTGTCATGTATGTGTATTGGACATGCCACTCACAGGCCAATGTGTGATGTCACTACTAGCCAGCATGCAGCTGATGTGTTGCTCACCCATCTTGGTGTCATCAGTGTCTGACATTTTCCTCCCCTTCCAACTCATGGACAGTGCATGCATGGGAGGGTTATAGTCATGTGGGACATGTGTAAATTAAGTACTGGTACTGTAGCTTGTCTGGCCTAATAGCGTGCCATGGTGCTAATGCCTGTTTCCATTTCTTGTCTTTCTTGTTTTTGCAGAGGATGATGCACCTGATGCTGTTGAGGGAGAGGAGAGGTGCAGGCCCGCATGCTTGCTGCCATGGAGGACCAAACTAGGGCATTGCGTGGGCTGCCTCCCATGGCACCACCACCTCCTGTGGCTGCAGCAGCAGAGGTTGAGGAGAGCGAATCCAGCAGTGAATCTCCCACTATTTAGTAGCCGTGCAGGCCATGAGCCCATGGAGGTGTTTTTTTTCCGCAACATTCACGCATGTGGCTGTTGGTGGGCACCCTGTCCTCGGACCTCCTGGGTGGCCTCCCCCACACCCCCATGGCCCACACATGGCCATTTTTGATTTTTGATTTTTGATTTTTGATTTTTGAGTTTTGATTTTTGATTTTTGAGTTTTTATTGCAGTGTGTTGCCTTGTGTGGCTCCCGTGGGCATCCACTGTATTCCGGCTGGGCACATGCAGGCTTGTCCTGAGTTTGGGTTAGATGCTTGGGTCAGTGAGACACACACCCCTCCTGCTTCCCGTTTCCATGGGCTTGCAAAGGGTGTGCCCAAGTGACAGTGAATTACACAGTGACGTTGGACTCCCAGGAGTTGTGTGGGCAGTCTGTAGTCAATACTGTGTATACATTCATAGTGCATATTGTTGTTGTATTGTGCACTGCATGGTGTATTGATGTGTGCTTGTGCATCCATGTCTCCCTCCTGATTTGCAGGTTCATTTCTCATGTCTTCGCAAGGCCATCCACTTTGGAGATGGGGCTCATGTTGTGAGCAGTGGACTTCCAGATGTGCGTGACAACAACACTGTACAGTTGGAGGTGGTGGATGTGCTGGCATTCTCATGGTGTAAGACTATGTTTCCTTTGCCTTAGTACTGTCATGTTTATGCTATGTCGATTGTATTGTGGTAAGTATTTGGTCATGTGTGTTGTTGTTTCTACATTCATGTGGGCATATTGTGTGTGGCCAGTTTCCATTAGGGACACTGTACTTTGTGACACGTGTCATGTTTGGGGGATGACTTTGTTTGCTCTCACATGGCATGTCATGCCATGGTATGTTGGGTGGCGGTGCTGGGGAGGGGTTGGGTGACATGACACTGTTGTCATGTTGTGTCTTGTAAGGGGGTAATGATTTTAGCAGCATAGGAGTGTGTCTTTTGAACACGTCATTGGTGCTGTTTGTGTAGGTTGGGAAGCACACAATGGAACACTTCCAGATGTACAATCTCAGGCTGGTATGGTTGTGACAGTTGACTGTCCATTGACACATCATAATTGTCAGTAACAATCATCATTAATTGTCAGCTGGTATTTGCCAGGGCTGTGTGCACTCCACAGGGGTGTGTTTTTATGTGAAGTAATTAGCCAAGAGCTGCATACGGGCTGCCTCACCCCGTGCCCTTTCCCCTCCCATGCGCAGTGGACATGCATGTGGTTGGGGGCGTGGGGGCACCACCATGTCCACGGCCAGGCCCCGGCGTGTTGCAACGTTGTGCAGGACACATGCAGCCACTATGATCCTGCACACTACTGGGGGAGCGTATAACAGCTGCCCGCCAGAACGGTCAAGGGAGCGGAAGCGTGACTTGAGCACTCCGAATGTGCGCTCCACGATGCCCCGGGTTGCAATGTGGGCTGTGTTGTATCTTACCTGGGGTGGCGTGGTGGGGTTCCGAATTGGCGTCATCATGTGGGTGCTGAGAGGGTAGGCACTGTCCCCTGGGGTGGTGGTGATGGGTATCATCAGTGGGGTTGTGACATTACTCAGTATCTGACATGCATGCATGCGCAGTTGCATTTATACTCACCGAGCAGCCATGTATCGCCATGCCACGCAGCTTCTATGTCCCGGTTTAGGGTAGACATTCTGTAGATGAAACTGTCGTGGGTGGAGCCTGGATAGTTGGCGTATACTGAGGTGATGATTCCCTTGGCATCACATGCTACCTGGGCGTTGATGGAATGCCAGTGCTTGCGGTTTCTATAGATGTGCTCAGTTGCCCTGGGGGGATGTAGAGCCACATGGGTGCAATCAATGGCACCTAGCACTTTGGGGAATTGTGCCACCCTGTAGAAGTCCTGGGCAACAGCCTGCCTTTCTGCAGGTGTTCTGGGCAGGTATAAGTGCCTGCGGACTGATGGGCGTGCAGTGATGATGGCCAAGACCTGGTTTAGGCAGCGTGACTGCGTGGCCTGTGACACCCTCCCCCACTATGGCACTTGTCCGCTGGAATGATCCAGTGGCCAGGAAGTGCAGTACATTGAGGACCTTTTCCAGGGGGCTGAGTGCTTGGGAGCACAGGGTGGTTGATGTGAGGTCATCCTCCCACTCACTGACCAGGTCGAGTATTATGTGAGGTGGAAACCTGTACCTCCCATACACATGGTCATCAGGCATCCCAAAAAGGCTGGTTCTGGGTGTAAATATTCTGGCCCGGACTATCCTCTTCCTCCTCCTGCGGTATCCCACGGCCACTGCTGCTAGGAACGGTATGTTCATCCTGGCGTCTGAGCTTGTTTGTTGTTTGCGTGCACTTTTATGCTGTGCGGGTGGACGTATGCCTACTTCCTGCTGGCGTACGTGTTTCCGGATTGGCCACGTTCGTTTCCATGAATATGTGTTGTAGGCGAGCGTGTAAAACTTCCCGCGCAGCCCAGCCCAATCGCGTGTGGAACTTCTTGCGCACCCCTGAATTACACGCACATGCTCCCCCAGGCCCGATCGCGTGTGAAACCACCCGCGAGCCCCTGAAATACACGCGCTCAGGACAATCGCATGTGGAACTTCTCGCGCACCCCTGAAATACACGCACACGCTCCCCCAGGCCCGATCGCGTGTGAAACCACCCGCGAGCCCCTGAAATACACGCGCCCAGGCCAATCGCGTGTGGAACTTCTCGTGCACCCCTGAAATACACGCGCCCAGGCCAATCGCGTGTGGAACTTCTCACGCACCCCTGTAATACACGCACACGCTCCCCCAGGCCCGATCGCGTGAGAAACCACCTGCGAGCCCCTGAAATACACGCCCCCAGGCCAATCGCGTGTGGAAATTCTCGCGCACCTCTGAAATACACGCGCCCAGGCCAATCGCGTGTGGAACTTCTCACGCACCCCTGAAATACACGCACACGCTCCCCCAGGCCCGATCGCGTGTGAAACCACCCGCGAGCCCCTGAAATACACGCGCACAGGCCAATCGCGTGTGGAACTTCTCGCGCAGCCCTGTAATACACGGACACGCTCCCCCAGGCCCGATCGCGTGTGAAACCACCCGCGAGCCCCTGAAATACACGCGCACAGGCCAATCGCGTGTGGAACTTCTCGTGCACCCCTGAAATACACGCGCCCAGGCCAATCGCGTGTGGAACTTCTCGCGCACCCCTGTAATACACGCACACGCTCCCCCAGGCCTGATCGCGTGTGAAACCACCCGCGAGCCACTGAAATACACGCGCCCAGGCCAATCGCGTGTGGAACTTCTCGCGCACCCCTGAAATACACGTACCCAGGCCATTTGCGTGTAATACTTCTCGCGCACCCCTGAAATACACGCACACGCTCCCCCAGGCCAGGTCGCGTGTGAAACTTCTCACACTGGTACAGGGTTGGCGCAGCCCTTTGCGATGGTTTTGCGATCTTAATTGCTTTTCCTTGCGCGAGGGCGTTTTTGGGGGCGTAACTGGCGCTGCTGCAGGGTCGCTGCGCCACTCTGCGCCACTTCTGCTTTTGGAGGTGGGAATCCATGAATACGCTGTGCGCGGAAATTGATTTTAACGCACTCGGCTGGCGCAGACATTCGCACGGGCACGCTGTGCGCCAGCCGCGTGCGACACTTTTGCGAGGAATTACATGAATCGGTCTGTTTATATGTTGATGGTTGTGCTTTTCACATTGAAAATGACAGTAATAAACAATTGGTGTCAGGAATAGGAAATGTCTGGTTGAAATGTGAAGGCATCCCGAGTATAGGGATGAGAATTGGGGCTAGGAGCAGTCAAGTAGCGGAATTGGCAGCCATTTATAAAGCAATTACTACTGCAGTTGATAATACATTTAGTAAAATTGTCCTGGTGACTGATTCTGATTATGCACGAAATAGCTTTGTGGAATATCTGCCTGGCTGGAAAGCAAGAGGCATGATTACATTCAATAAAAAGCCCCTTAAGCATGGAAAAATGATATAAGCCATAGACAAATTGGTGTCGGAGAATGATTTGACAATATACTGGAGAAAAAGTTGTGGACATTTAAAATCTCCAGGTGAGGATAAGGAAGGAAATGATAAGGCAGATCATTTAGCTAAAATTGGGGCTGTGATGGGAGAGTTGCTACCTATTGAACATTTACTTGGTGAAATACAAATTGATGCAGTTACACGCTCTAAAGCTCCACATGAGGTGGATCAACCAGTAGTACAATGGAGTTATGATACACCAGATCAAGATCTGATTAAGGCACAGAAGGATGATCCAATTTTGGGAATCTATTATAATCATTTGATGGGCCCTGAACAAAACCCTTTAACAGAAAATGATTGTGTGGGAAAAGAAGAATTGAGGGTGTTATTAAAGAATAATAAACAAATTAGACTACAGGATGGGCTCATGGTTAGAGAGTCCATAACAGGACAAATACAGTGGGTGGTACCCCTTTCATTCAGAGGGCTAATGCTACACCATGCACATGTTGCAATAAATGCAGGCCACAGAGGTTCACAAAAAACATTGGAGATACTGAAAGATTATGCTTACTGGCCACATATGTCCCAAGATGTAGAACTATACACTAGAGGATGTCTAGTATGTGCCCAATTTAAACCTATTTCACTGATGCATAGAGCCCCATTAATGAAAAGCGGCTTAACTCTTCCATGGTCAGGTTTGCAAATAGACTATGTAGGGCATGTAAAGAGGTCGAGCAGGGGGAACCGGTATATTTTGAGTGTGGTCTATTTAATGTCAAAATGGATAGAGTGTATTCTTGCACCAGATTGTAGTGCACAATAAGCACCTACATTACTGGTAAATCATATATTTTCAAGATTTGGGTTACCACAAAGAATAGAATCAGACAGAGGAAGTCATTTCACAAGCGCTCTAATGAGGTTTGGCAAATACTGGGAGTGAAAAGAAAATTACATATTGCATATAGATCCGCTTCTTCTGGTGAAGATGAACGCTGTAATAGGTCTGTTGTGGATATATTAAAGAAGTTTGTAGCAGAGGCAGGTTCCAGCTGGGATTTACGTTTACCTTTGGTTTTGATTGCAATCAGATCAACTCCTGCCAAAGCAACAGGTATTAGCCCTCATGAAGTATTGACAGGTAGGAAGATTGTGTTGCCGCAACACCTACTATACAGAACACACGAGCAGACACTTGTAAGTACATCTACAGTTCATAAATACATGGATGAGCTGAGGAAGCATTTACAACATGCATTTGCTTTTGTGCAGCGGAATCTAGAAAGGGCTGATGACAATGCAAAGTCATATTCTGATAAAAAGACATCGGTGAAGGAGTATTGTGTGGGGGATCAGGTGTATAAATTTCATTTTGGAAAAGGTAAACAGAACAATTCTACATTTCTGGAAGCCTGGCAGGGGCCAGTTCAAATTATAGATAAGATATCTCCAGTAGTGTACAAAATTTTGAAAACTGAAGGTGAAACAGTAACAGAACAATTTGTTCATGTAAATCAAATTAAACCCTGGCACCCCAAACATGAGGTAAAGAGACTTGAGCCTGTAGAAACAGATAAAGTCCCTTAAATACATGGAAGGAGACACATGAGTCTATTCATAGGACAATAACAGAGAAATAAAAATAGAAGTGATTGTTGGAATAGAATAGATGTGATTAAAAAGACTATGGCCCTCATTACGAGTTTGGCGGTAACCATGCCGCTATTGGCGGCATGGCTGCCGCCGAAATCGTGTCGGGTCCGGGTCCTCGGAATGAGGATTTACAGGGCCATTCCGAGTTCGGAAGACCTGGTAATTCCTCCCTCCAAGGACCCGGACACGGTCCTTCCCCATTCCCATTTCAGCCCCCATAGGGCTGAATGGGAATGGGAGAGGGAGCAAACAATGGGCCATTACGAGATGGCCCGTTGTTTGCTCCCTCTTCCCCTCGTGGGACCCGGTAAGCATGCCTGGTTTTCCCAGGCGTGCTTACCGTGTCCCTCGAGGGGAACTCGTAATGCGGTGGTACGGAGTGAATGGCGCCGGCACCTTTTACGGCGCCGTTCGCTCCGTACCGCCAGGGTCGTAATGAGGCCCTATATGTGATGATCATTAAAAGAGGGTTGAAACTAGTGATATTATTTTTACAAAGTTGAAATATGTTAAGTGATCAGTGATGTTTTATGTATGTTTGTTTTCTCTCTAACATGTGCTTAATTTCAGAAAGTGAAAGAAAAAGGGAGATAGATTTTGAAATATACATGGATATTTTATTTTTGGTAAAAGGGTGAAATTAGTATTGTGCTATATGCTTAATTTGTTTCTTTTCTATTTGATTTAGAATACTAACAAATCTTTGGTTGGAGGTCACGGGACGGGAGGACACGGGAGATGATGAAGTCCTGGAATCCAAGAGGACGGATTCCAGAAAAGCCCCAGGGGCGGGGCTAAGACCAAATCTATAAAACAAGTAGCATTGATGATGACGCCAACGATATGGTTGATTATTATGATAATCGGAGGGCATTTCTAAACTTTGGAAGCACAAGTTGTCATTGAGCCCGGACCAGCATTTGGCATTGCGGTAGAAGAAGCACCAGGATTCATCATGAGCGATAGAAGGATGATTTTCCAGAACATTTATAAACCCTTGAATCCTGATACTTTGATGGAAAAACATTTTAATAATACTGGAATTAAGGCTGAGCAGACTAAAGAGTGGCTAGAACTAAGAAAAGAGGACGCCAAGCAGTCGATAAAAGATATGTTGATACAATTAGAAAAAACATTTGTGAATGCAGCGGATATAAAGACAAGGAGGGGGAAAAGATGAGCAGTAATGCTTGCGGTCTCATTGGTGATGTCTATAGTTGGAGCCATAATAGGTACTACGATGTCAACAGCCAATGCCACTTCAGTAGGAATATTGAGTACTAAAGCACGAAAGCTGAGTGTTGACTTAGAAATGATACAAAAGACTTTATATGGAATTAGAGGTGGATTGGATGAACAAGTGAGGTTTATAAATGAAACTGCAATCATTTTGAATGAGCAAGCGGAAATTATTCAACGTACAACCAAGCTAATAGTTAAGCATGACCGGACATTGAATGAGATCCTGAATGTAATGAATCCTATTGATAGATTGTTGGCGAATTACATGAGGGAAGTTCAAACTGCAATTTCACAATTGATTCGAGGACATATACCATTGTATTTCATTTCACAAGATATTATTCATCAAATGATAGAAAGGTTGACCAGGAGGGAGATTGTGGTACAAGTGAAAATTGCATTTGAAATGGGCAAAGCAATGCCCTTACATGTGGATTTGGAAAGGTTGGAAATAGGGTTTTTATTGTGCATCCCATATATAGCTCCTTAACTCATCAAACTAAGTGGGTACATAATGTGGGATTTTGACAAGAAGATAAGTTTATCAAGATCAAGACTCCAGTGTGGTGGCATTTCAGTCATGGGAGCCAGAGGTTTACTTGATCCCAAATTTGGAAACCTGTGTAAAATTTAAAGAACAAAATTACATGTGTCCGGGTAAACCATTTATTCCTGATGCTACAGATGCTATTTGTGGTTTGAAATCTGACCCAAGTATATGAGGTGGATGTGAAGTAGTTATTAGCAATATGCGAGGTGAAGAGTTGGCACAAGCTAAAATGGTCAAAGATAAATGGTTGGTCAGCACCTGTATGAAAAATCTGACAATCATACATTTAAATCATGGAACGTTTGTTGTCAAACAGGTAAAATATAATGTGTTTTACTTACAGGTTCCAAAGGACACAATTGTTTCGATTGGGGGTTTAACATTGTTTCATATTACAAATGATATTTGGGAAAGCCAAGTAGAAAATATTGAGTTTTTTCAAAGGGATGCATTCCCAATAGATCCGGATGTGGAGTTCTTATTGAATCATAAAGAAAAACATACTGTGAAAATGAATTAAAAAAAACAATATTACAGTTAGTAACCTAGGTATAATAGAAGTGGAAAAGTTTAATTGGGGAAACTGGGGGGAACACACTATGGTGGGTTTAGCTGTTGTGGTGTTAATGATGGGAAGATGGTTAATTATTTTATCCGTAAAGGTGAAGATGTTGCCCATGATATTAGCAACAATAGGGAATGAAAGATATCCCAATACACATACATTTAAAAAAATGAGGAGCACAAGTTGGGTTTCTTCCAATTGTGGCTTGGACCACTGCCAAATTGTCAGAAAAGGAGGGATAATGTAGTATAATTTATAGTGCTTTGAAGTATAGTGCTTTGAAGTATACCGCTTCACTGAATGTGATAGCATTCTATTGCCAGCAATAATGTGGCACACACATATAGTCATTTTATGTTGCCAACAAAAAATATTAATATATGGCTGGAGGCATGCAAAGTATGGAATTCATATTGCATCCAAAAAGCCCCCTTTTCTCTTCCTTGAAATGCCTCATACACAAAAGACTACATCAGCTATCTAATTGACTGACTTAATTAACAAATACGAATCACTAGTGCTAACTCATTAACATTATAATGTAATCTCTATGTGAAAATGAGGTGGAAATATGTAGGATATTTTGTGTAGATTTTGGGTCTGGTGGTATTTTCTTACTGTCAAAAAAATGGTAATTTGGTGATGATTACTCCTTGTATTTAGATTGGGTTTGGCCTTATTTCCTTCAGTGTCCATTCCTTATTACATTATATGGAATAATTTAGTAGTATACACTATTGTTGGTAATTTAGTGGTGAGCATGATTTTTCTGTTTCATTTATGACCCCAACATGCACAAAACCTTCCTTATTTTTATAATGTTCTTGTGATCTATAGAGGGCCGTGGACCTACATTCAGAAACACCACAATTTCGCATATACACTGTAATTCATGGATTATTTGCGCTGAAAAAAACGGGATTTTTGCGCCATTCTGCCCGCAAATCCCCATTTGTTAAACAGGGATTTGCGGGCAGAATGGCGCACAAATCCCGTTTTTTTCAGCGCAAATAATCCATGAATTACCTCCATAGTATTCTCAATAACCTGTGGTATTATAACTGATTTATATACATCAGTGAACTATGCTTCCATAGGCCTCATTACAGATTTATTACTGGTTCATGGACCCCCAGTAATCTATATTTTGTATTAGGTTCCACCCAGACACCATGCACTGGATGAACACACGCACACAACTATTTATCACTGCTAGTTCTATCTATTCCATCTGCATGGGAAACATGGCACATGTATTACCTAAAAATCTGCCCCATTTTTTGAGATATTATTCTAAATGCACCAAGAAAAGACAAAAACAAAAACACTCTACACGATCTACATATATATCATTTGTATTATAACTGTTGCATTTCAAAGTAAACCTCTTACCATTTATACATTGGTATTACCGCATTGTCTGTAACAAAAAGTAGAGAAAAAATACAGCGACAGAATACAATTCACTTTGTAACATTATAACACGGCAATTAAACACAGGGGATTCCCTTTTTCTACTCTGTCTGCCTGATATTTTTAGAAGGTCATTCGTACAGCAGCACGCAGTAACCTCAATTCACTTTGGATATTTACCAATTATCTGTAGTCCTCTCCCACACACGACCTCACTCCGCTCGCCTCCGAAGCATGAGCCCAGGGTCGCCTTTGTAATCTTGAAGATTTGAAGTGCAGAGCGAGAACATGGGATTCTCAAGCCAGTGCTAAATGAGACTGGGCACGCCTGTCTCAAAACCCAGTCTCAGATCCTCCGTCTTTGCAGCTCATCAAAAGGGATCATAACTTTTTTGTCAGACTTTCCCCCAGCATAACTCTGCTGCTTACACAGTATATCTGCAGATATACTTCCCTCGAATCATATTAGCAGAAAGTGTATTAGGTTGACACCCCTGTGTCACAAACAATGGGAGCTTCATACTATAATAACTGTTTCTGTTTGATTTCATGCTGCGTTCCTGTCCTTCACATTCAGCACAGCCAGAGAAAATCAGAGAGAAAATGCACGTTTAAAAGTGAATTTCAAAACACCTAAAGAATTCTTTGAGCCACATATTTTTGAAGAAGTTAAAAGGACTGGTACCATACTAAATGATCACAAAAGCACAGAGTTACACAATGACAAATTGCCTAGTGATGTTGTTACACATGTTCAGTTGGAGGATTGTAATGTGACCTCTGATGATACGTGGATGGATGGGCGAACAGTGGCCACACTCCAAAGAACCTCTGAACATTGAGAAATGAATAAAGTCTCTCACACATAAATGGACAGAAAGGAGGGAAAAATGTCTTTCCATTTGCCAATGTGTTTAGCCAAAAGTGAAAAAGGCCTGAGAAAGGTGAGTCCTAAAATCAGTAAGAATTCACACTTCTTATGTGGGTTAGAGGAAGTTGAAGTCAGGTATTATGCTCCCATCACTGTAGAAGAGAAATAAATGTTCAATGATTGACACTGGCGCACAGGCCACAATTATGTCCAAAGAATTGGTAAAGAGTATCAATGAAGGGAGATCCCCACAGAATCAGATCACAGTGAAGCAAAATGAAGGTTCCGTGCATAATTTTAACGGGGAGGAGGTACCTATTATAGGTGTTACTGAGGTTGACATAAAGAGAGGAAAACACAGAATGAAACAGGAGGTATTGATCACATCTATTTATGAAATTCCATTCACGATGGGGACAGATTTGCTGTAAACATTGTCTTCTCTCAAAGATGGGATATGGTGGTCCTTAACCAAAAAAACATTGAGACCTAAGAAACTAAAATCAAAAAACAGCAATATAAATGAATGTCACACCGTTGCCAAAACAAATGATGCAGTAGAGGTATATCTCCAGAATAGTTGTAAACATAGCGTCACTGTTATCTTGATGTGTCAAGATAAAATTCAGAGTGAAAATGAAAAACAATCTGTAGAAATATATTTAGACCTTAGGAAAAAATGGCAAACTGTAATAGATGAGTACACATTACGTTTTTATTTAAAAGAGAAGACATGCAAACAGAATACTGCTCCTAAAACAGATACAGAAAAACACATCACCACTCTCGCTGAAATACATATGGAAGATGAGCAACTATGTGTTCACATTGGTATAAATGACTATTCTAAAATAATAAAAGCCACTTTAGCACTTGAACAGGAAAGAAGCTTTATTAATGAGAAATTGCTGCAAAAAATAATGGAGAGGGAGGAGATCCCGAAATTTAGAATTAAGAACCAATATGTTTCTGGTTTGGACAGTCCAGAATTTGAAAATTGAATTGCAGGCAGATGCATGCTGAAGATTAGTATTGGCCAAAAAACAATTCACCATAATGTTTGGATAGTGAGTAGGACACAAAATGACTTTTACATATCATGCACAGAATGTGTATGGTGTTAGATTTCCTTAATCAAAAAATATGGTCATGCCTAGGTGTCATTGCGCACAACTGGTTCCATATGCAATTGAATTACAGCTGAGGAAGGATACTATTATCCCTGCATTCACCAAGCAGTTTGCAATAACGCTGAAGTGCAAAAATGGACAGCAGATGAAGAATTCTGATGCATTTGTGTGTTTGAATGAATCCATAAAACAGCAAGGCCTGGATTATGAATACATGCCGTTAATAGATGTTGGTGAAGGGTCTATAAGAATTATGGTGAATAATAAAAGGTGTCAAGATATTCATTTAGAGGGAAATTCTTCATTAGGAATGGCCATACAAAAATCACATTATACTGCAGATCTAAATAACATGGTGATTGGAAATATCCCTGAAAAGTATGTGGATGCCAGGGGTGAGTTGTCAGAATACCTGGATTCTCAGCCCAAAGGAATCTTTAAAATTAATTCTGTGTACCTTTATGATTCAAATGAGACAGTGGCAGCTTTACAATGAGACACAACCACACAATTAGAAGAAAGCACAGAGATTCCTCCACTGGAAGATTTCCCAGAATTTTCAAAGATGGTAGAGGAACAGATTTTATCAGCAGATGCATGCAATAGCGATGCAGATAGAAATGAATTGAGAAAAAATATTTATGGAGTTTAAAGACGTCTTTGCTCAAGATGCTTATGATTCCGGCCTAACTAATTTACATGTGACTACGCTACCGGAGGGGTGTACTAGAAGCCCAGTATTTGTGCACCAGTATAGATTACCACTGGCTTGTTTAGAGTCATTGGCAGAGATAATTAAACATTTGGAGTCTATGGGGAATCATCAGGCCTATTCATAGTACATCCAAAACACCTATTTTAGGTGTTAAAGCCAAATGGTCAATGGTGGCTATGTGCAGATTTGATGGAATTAAATAAAAGAGTCATTGATCAAGGCCTGGCTCAGGTGCATGGCTCAAAAGTGTTTACTACGTTAGATCTCACCTATGGATATTGGTGCGTGCCATTGGCAAAGGAGATTCACAATTTATTTTAATTTTCATTTGATAAGACCCAATACGCATGGGTTAGAGTTCCATTCGGGTATGTCAATAGTGGGAGTGAATTTGGAATATTTTTGAGAAAGGCCATGCCTGATGCAGTGGAAAGAGGAACCATAGCTTATGTGTATGATGTCCTGATAAAAAATGAAAGCTTGATAAGCCATTTTAATGAAATAAGACATGTTCTTGGCCAATTGCAAAAAGCAGGGGCCAAAGTATCTTTACAAAAGGCACAATGGTGCAAGAAAAAAGTGAATTTTTAGGCGATGAAGTGACAAATCATGGACTAAACCCACAAAAAAGAAAGTAGAGGCCATACAAAAACTAAAAGACCCTAAAAGTGTGAAAAGGATAAAAAGTTTATTAGGAATGACGGGTGTTAAGCTTGAGCTAAAACATGGCGCTGATGCGCAGTGCATTCTGGGAGCGCTCAGAGCCATGATGGATATTTACTTCATGCCGCAGTGAAAAGCTGTACTCAATTTGCTGAGAGCTAGATTCATGATGCTGAAGAAAACATACTTTCCAAACCTGGCATGCAGTCAAGGACATTTCTGCTGGGAAAGCTAACTTTGTTATGTCTTCTGAGGTTACTGTCAGTTGACTCAGTTGGCAACCAATGGCTGCTCATCCATGCGCAAGTGCGTTGCCAGAAGGTTCGAGAAATTGCCACCCCTTTTTGAAGTGTGCATATATGCGGAACCCATTAGCGGTCAGGTGATACTTCAGCCGGAGGGGGGACGCTTCCGTCTGGCCTACCTGTGGGCTGTTGTGCTCTCGGCCTGGCTGTTATCGGGGTCTTCCAGCCGCTTCTGGCGAGATTAGGAATCCAGTTACGCTCACGGTGATGTATTTTCTTTTGAATTCTTTGTTTCTTCTGTGATTTATTTCTATGTTATCACTGGTTGCTTCTAAGCTTTGAATAAAGCCATATAAGTGCTCATTATTTTCTAAGAGTGTGTGGTTGCAAGTTATTGTGTCTTCCTGCGTTCAAAGTATTGGCTCAGTAATTGCAATGGTGATTTATGATTGTCTGTGCACTCTGGGAGAGCAAAACAACAGGCTATAACCGGAAGTTCATTGAAAATTATGCTGAAATTACTCAACCATTGACTAAACTGCTAAAGCTGGATACACCCTGGAAATGGGAAAAAGAGCAGTCTGAGGCAGTGGCTAAATTAAAGGAATGTCTTGTAAAGGCACCATGTTTAGCATACCCCATAAAGGATAGGGATTTCTTTATAGAAATAAGTTTCTCTGAACATTGTATGTCAGCAGTATTTTCACAATATCATGATTTGAATCACAAAACCATTGCTTACGCAAGTAAGGCGTTTCCCAAGTTGAAATGAAATTCAGTGAATGTGAAAACGCCCTTTTGACCACTGTGTGGGCACTACAGCATTTCCGCCCCATTGTTCAGGGAAAAAAGGTGATTATTGAGACAAATCATCAACCTTTGCAGCTTTTAGAGAGTAAAAGAATTAGGTCAGGTAACCTAGCACAGTCCAGAATCACTTCATGGATGCTGGCATTACAGGGTTTTCCTGTAGAAGTGAGATATGGCCAAAATAAAAAGAGCCCAGTTGCTCAAGGTTTGGCAGATCTACATGACTGTGCAGCTGAACATGTATCAAACGAAGTAGAAGTGGAATCTAGTTTACAGGAATTTGGGCAATCACCACAAAAAGCTTTTGATGAAAAGCCATGCAACGATTTGCCGACTTACAGGCTGATTCATGGAATCAACGTGCGCCGAAAAAATGGCGCACGCGTGCGAAAACGTGCGATTTGCAGAGAAACAGCGAAAATCGCAGTGCAAGTGCTATTATCGCACAGAAAACATCGCACATAAATTCATGGAAGTCCGTGCACGCGCGAAATGTGGGATGTGCACTGAGAAAGTGTGCGGCGCATGCTGGCGCACGCTGGCGCACAGGTCAACGAACGCCGTGCGATAAGGCCACATCGAATTCGCACATAGCGCGGCGCACATAACAAAAGTAGGCGTAACACGGGGCGTCACACGCAGAATGGGGAACAACTCGTGAAAATGTGGGCGTCACGGGGGAAGTACAGGAGGCAAGGGCGCAGAACGCCCACACGCTCGCCTACAACATGTATTCATGGAATCGAATAGGGAAAAACAGCGCACGGCCAAAGACGCGCACAGGCCCATACATGTCCGCCACACGAAAGCAGGCGGTAGCGTCCCTGCGCAGGAAAAAAATGTGTGCCAAAGTCCTACACGCGCGAGAAGGCCCACACGCGATCGGGCCTGGGGGAGCATGTGCGTGTATTTCAGGGGTGCGCGTGAAGTTCCACACGCGATTGGCCTGTGCGCGTGTATTTCAGGGGTGTGTGCGAAGTTATACACGCGATCTGGCCTGGGGGCGTGTATTCCAGGGGTGCGCGAGAAGTTCCACACGCGATCGGGCCTGGGGGAGCGTGTGCGTGTATTCCAGGGGTGCGCGAGAAGTTCCACACGCGATCTGGCCTGGGGGAGCGTGTGCGTGTATTTCAGGGGTGCGCGAGAAGTTCCACACGCGATCGGGGCCTGGGGGAGCATGTGCGTGTATTCCAGGGGTGCGCGAGAAGTTCCACACGCGATCTCGCCTGGGGGAGCGTGTGCGTGTATTTCAGGGGTGCGCGTGAAGTTCCACATGCGATTGGCCTGTGCGCATGTATTTCAGGGGTGCGCGAAGATATACACGCGATCTGGCGTTATACACAGGATCTGGCGTTATACACGGGATCTGCGCGTGTATTTCAGGGGTGCGCGCGAAGTTATACACGCGATCTGGCCTGGGGGAGCGTGTGCGTGTATTTCAGAGGTGCGCGAGAAGTTCCACACACGATTGGGCTGCGTGCGGGCATTTCAGGGGTGCGCGAGAAGTCCCACACGCGATTGGCCTGGGCGCGTTTATTTCAGGGGTGCGCGAGAAGTTCCACACGCGATCGGGCCTGGGGGAGTGTGTGCGTGTATTTCAGGGGTGCGCGAGAAGTTCCACACGCGATCTGACCTGGGGGAGCGTGAGCGTGTATTCCAGGGGTGCGCGAGAAGTTCCACACGCGATCGGGCCTGGGGGAGTGTGTGCGTGTATTCCAGGGGTGCGCAAGAAGTTCCACACGCGATTGGCCTGTGTATGCAATTCCATTGGACCAAAGGCCCTGACAGCGCAGGCGCGTCTGTGACGTGACACGCGCGGGCGTGTCCCTGTACCCGGGGGAATGTTACAAGACCAAAAACTGCACGTCCGAGTGTCAGCCTGCGTGATTGGAGGATAGTGCCTCAGTGCGTATACGCGGAAGTGACGTTGGACGTGTGGTGCGGTTTAAAAGGTGCATGTAGTATGTCATTTCCTTGTACGTGCTTCCCGTGGAGAGCGAGTGGGTGAAATCTGTACTTCTTGTCGGTTCACACGCGATTTACTTCACAGCGTTTCCAGTTCGTACTCCCTGTTACCTCTGTCTGTATTTTTCTGATTTTCTTTTCGACCTGTTTCCTCAAACAGCGTTGACTTCTCCTTTTGTCCTGTCTCCTCAGACAGTGTACAATTCTTCTTTTGGCGGGGGTGTTGCCAACGCGCACATGCGCGTATTTTTAACGCTCTTTTCCCAGGAACGTGGTCTACGAGGGGTCGCGTGCACGTCATTTTCTGTTTTAGGGGTGCCTGTGCGTTGCGTGACCCGTCATCTTTCCCCAGGGGTTACATGCAGCCTTGCTAGAGCACTTGGGTACGAATTCCATCTAGTACCCTACCCCTTTGACCCCCAATTGCCCAGGACAATTGTCCACTGCAACTCCCATACACACAACTCCATCAGTGCCATGGCTGGGAGGCGAGCAAGTGGTAAGGGTGGCAAAGGTGGCTGAGCCTCAAGAGGTGGGTGTGGTGGGCGCGGTAGGGGACGTGGCCAGGATTTGCAGACTCCCCCAAGCCCCTCACGTGTGGAGGACCAGTCAGGGACACACATCCCCCCCCCATGGTTGAGGGAAACGTGGCTGACACCATCCCTGCTCAGCCCTTGTTGGACCGGCCCGTTGTGGCACCTGACCTAGCACAGGGTGACTCCCAGGCTGACTTCCAGGTCGCCAATTCTAGGCCACGGGTGGCGGCGCAAGCCAGTGTCACCAGGCCACGTGGTACAGGGGCAGCCATGTCACCTGCTGCCCTGAGTAGGCGGGGTGGGGAGGCTGCAGGGGCAGCTGCAGCTCCGTCCACCCCATCTCTGACTCCCCCAGCAAGGACAGTGTTGGTCCCGGTACATCAGACTGAGGTTCCCCCTGCCATCATCACACTTCAGCTAATGCCTGCAGAAAGTCATGTGGTCAGTGTGCCATCGCACACTACTACTACACAGTCCACCGGTGCTCCTGCCTCTAGTGTCCAGAGCGGCGTAGGGCACTCCGGATCCCCACCACCCACAAAAAGAAAGAGGAAGAGTGCTCGTCCAGTACAGGCTGATGACCCCGACACGGCTACACAGTCCGGCACGCCAAGGAAGCCTAGCTTCAATGATGCCGAACTGGATGCACTTGTGCAGTATGTGTCCGAAAATGACGCCGAAATGTTGGTCACTTCAGGGTGTAGGATTACACCTGCTCGACGTCAGGCACACTGGCAGTCCATCCCGGACAGCATAAGTGCCCTTGGGTTTATGAGGCGCACAGCTGTTGAGGGCTACAAACGCTGGAACGACCTTAAGCGTAGGGCAAAGAAAAAGCTGGCCTCAAGTCATGCCGCAACTCTGGTGACTGGAGGTGGGTCTCCACAAGAGGACATAGAACTCACTCTACATGAGCATGTTGCTGGGACCTACGTCACAGAGGAGCAGATCCAAGGTGTGGGAGAACTGCCAGATTACGAGGTATTGTCCGGTGAGTGCACATGCATGTGTGTGTGATCCATGTGTATGTAGTTTGTGGGAGGGGATCTGGTTGAGTGCCAGGTCAGGGTGTGTGTGCCTGAGTGTTTTGTCCCACCCATGTGCTTCATCCAATGCATTCTGCACCCCGGATTTGGGTATTACAGTATCCCTTCTGGCCACAGTAGGCGTTCTGCACTACATTGCGCCAGTTGCCCTTGAAGTGGCATCTTGCTACCACATTGTTCCGTATTTAGCTGTGTTCATTCAGGCTGATAGTAGGAATTCATCTGCTTCTACTGCGCATCACTCTGCCCCATTGTCACATATATGACATGCCCATGGTACATGCCATCTGTGTGATGGCATGTGTCATGTATGTGTATTGGACATGCCACTCACAGGCCAATGTGTGATGTCACTACTAGCCAGCATGCAGCTGATGTGTTGCTCACCCATCTTGGTGTCATCAGTGTCTGACATTTTCCTCCCCTTCCAACTCATGGACAGTGCATGCATGGGAGGGTTATAGTCATGTGGGACATGTGTAAATTAAGTACTGGTACTGTAGCTTGTCTGGCCTAATAGCGTGCCATGGTGCTAATGCCTGTTTCCATTTCTTGTCTTTCTTGTTTTTGCAGAGGATGACGCACCTGATGCTGTTGAGGGAGAGGAGAGGTGCAGGCCCAGGAGGGATCTGAAGCACGACCAGGCACCAATGGGGGACATGGTTTGGTGGTGGGGGAGAACCCTCTCTTGCTGCAGGCCATACTGTCCCGGGGTGTCCCTGGCTGCACCTCCCCAGAACTCTTTTCAGGTGTTGATTCGGATGAGGCCTATGTGGATTCGCAGGTATGTGTTCATGGAAGGGATACTGTTCTGTCCGACCCACCTGCACCAGGGGTAGAGCCCACTATGGGGATGTCAGTGTTGGTAGGTGCGCCTGTGGTGGTTACGGATGCAGGGCCACACTCCGCAACATCTGATCCTTTTCCTGGGCCAGCAGTTCAGAGGGGAAATGCAGTCCTGCAGCCTCAAGCAGTGCCGACACAGCAAGGCGCAGTTCGCCTTGCCCCAGACAGGTGTGGTGCCCGCCAACGCGGTGGCCGTCCGCCACCAGGCAATACCGCATGGGAGCAATCCATTTACGGTATGGCCAACCAACAGGCAGCATCATCCGAAATGATTGCTCAAGCCATGGAGAGGGTGGCCACTTCCATTGTCCCCCCAGAAAGGCAGATGGAGCTACTACAGCAGGCAACAGATCCATTTGCCAATCAGTCAGGGAGGACATGTTGGCGTCCAACAGGGACAAACAGGCGGCCCTGGACAATCTGAGGGAATCAATTTCTATAGATGCCCAGGGACACAGGGAAGCCCTGAGGGGAGAGGTCCGGCACCTCAGGCAGACTCTTGTGGACCTTGAGGCTTCCACTGTCACCAGGACGGAACAGCTGCTGGAGCGCGTCACCCGTATGCTCTCAGCAGAGATGCAGGCAACTCGGGCGGAGGTCCGGGCAACACGTCGGGTGTTGCATGGGGATCTCCGCACCATATCCCTCCAGAACAAGGCCTTCCAGGCCCGCATGCTTGCTGCCATGGAGGACCAAACTAGGGCATTGCGTGGGCTGCCTCCCATGGCACCACCACCTCCTGTGGCAGCAGCAGCAGAGGTTGAGGAGAGCGAATCCAGCAGTGAATCTCCCACTATTTAGTAGCCGTGCAGGCCATGAGCCCATGGAGGTGTTTTTTTTTCCGCAACATTCACGCATGTGGCTGTTGGTGGGCACCCTGTCCTCGGACCTCCTGGGTGGCCTCCCCCACACCCCCATGGCCCACACATGGCCATTTTTGATTTTTGATTTTTGATTTTTGATTTTTGAGTTTTGAGTTTTGATTTTTGATTTTTGAGTTTTTATTGCAGTGTGTTGCCTTGTGTGGCTCCCGTGGGCATCCACTGTATTCTGGCTGGGCACATGCAGGCTTGTCCTGAGTTTGGGTTAGATGCTTGGGTCAGTGAGACACACACCCCTCCTGCTTCCCGTTTCCATGGGCTTGCAAAGGGTGTGCCCAAGTGACAGTGAATTACACAGTGACGTTGGACTCCCAGGAGCTGTGTGGGCAGTCTGTTGTCATTACTGTGTATACATTCATAGTGCATATTGTTGTTGTATTGTGCACTGCATGGTGTATTGATGTGTGCTTGTGCATCCATGTCTCCCTCCTGATTTGCAGGTTCATTCCTCATGTCTTCGCAAGGCCATCCACTTTGGAGATGGGGCTCATGTTGTGAGGAGTGGACTTCCAGATGTGCGTGGCAACAACACTGTACAGTTGGAGGTGGTGGATGTGCTGGCATTCTCATGGTGTAAGACTACGTTTCCTTTGCCTTAGTACTGTCATGTTTATGCTATGTCGATTGTATTGTGGTAAGTATTTGGTCATGTGTGTTGTTGTTTCTACATTCATGTGGGCATATTGTGTGTGGCCAGTTTCCATTAGGGACACTGTACTTTGTGACACGTGTCATGTTTGGGGGATGACTTTGTTTGCTCTCACATGGCATGTCATGCCCTGGTGTGTTGGTTGGCGGTGCTGGGGAGGGGTTGGGTGACATGACACTGTTGTCATGTTGTGTCTTGCAAGGGGGTAATGATTTTAGCAGCATAGGAGTGTGTCTTTTGAACACGTCATTGGTGCTGTTTGTGTAGGTTGGGAAGCACACAATGGAACACTTCCAGATGTACAATCTCAGGCTGGTATGGTTGTGACAGTTGACTGTCCATTGACACATCATAATTGTCAGTAACAATCATCATTGATTGTAAGCTGGTATGTGCCAGGGCTGTGTGCACTCCACAGGGGTGTGTTTTTATGTGAAGTAATTAGCCAAGAGCTGCATACGGGCTGCCTCACCCCGTGCCCTTTCCCCTCCCATGCGCAGTGGGCATGCATGTGGTTGGGGATGTGGGGGCACCACCATGTCCACGGCCAGGCCCCGGCGTGTTGCAACGTTGTACAGGACACATGCAGCCACTATGATCCTGCACACTACTGGGGGAGCCTATAACAGCTGCCCGCCAGAATGGTCAAGGGAGCGGAAGCGTGACTTGAGCACTCCGAATGTGCGCTCCACGATGCCCCGGGTTGCAATGTGGGCTGTGTTGTATCTTACCTGGGGTGGCGTGGTGGGGTTCCGAATTGGCGTCATCATGTGGGTGCTGAGAGGGTAGGCACTGTCCCCTGGGGTGGTGGTGATGGGTATCATCAGTGGGGTTGTGACATTACTCAGTATCTGACATGCATGCATGCGCAGTTGCATTTATACTCACCGAGCAGCCATGTATCGCCATGCCACGCAGCTTCTATGTCCCCGTTTAGGGTAGACATTCTGTAGATGAAACTGTCGTGGGTGGAGCCTGGATATTTGGCGTATACTGAGGTGATGATTCCCTTGGCATCACATGCTACCTGGGCGTTGATGGAATGCCAGTGCTTGCGGTTTCTATAGATGTGCTCAGTTGCCCTGGGGGGACGTAGAGCCACATGGGTGCAATCAATGGCATCTAGCACTTTGGGGAATTGTGCCACCCTGTAGAAGTCCTGGGCAACAGCCTGCCTTTCTGCAGGTGTTCTGGGCAGGTATATGTGCCTGCGGACTGATGGGCGTGCAGTGATGATGGCCAAGACCTGGTGTAGGCAGCGTGACTGCGTGGCCTGTGACACCCCCCCCCACTATGGCACTTGTCCGCTGGAATGATCCAGTGGCCAGGAAGTGCAGTACATTGAGGACCTTCTCCAGGGGGCTGAGTGCTTGGGAGCACAGGGTGGTTGATGTGAGGTCATCCTCCCACTCACTGACCAGGTCGAGTATTATGTGAGGTGGAAACCTGTACCTCCCATACACATGGTCATCAGGCATCCCAAAAAGGCTGGTTCTGGGTGTAAATATTCTGGCCCGGACTATCCTCCTCCTCCTCCTGCGGTATCCCACGGCCACTGCTGCTAGGAACGGTATGTTCATCCTGGCGTCTGTGATTGTTTGTTGTTTGCGTGCACTTTTATGCTGTGCGGGTGGATGTATGCCTACTTCCTGCTGGCGTACGTGTTTCCGGATTGGCCACGTTCGTTTCGATGAATACGTGTTGTAGGCGAGCGTGTAAAACTTCCCGCGCAGCCCAGCCCAATCGCGTGTGGAACTTCTTGCGCACCCCTGAAATACACGCACACGCTCCCCCAGGCCCGATCGCGTGTGAAACCACCCGCGAGCCCCTGAAATACACGCGCCCAGGCCAATCGCGTGCGGAACTTCTCGCGCACCCCTGAATTACACGCACACGCTCCCCCAGGCCCGATCGCGTGTGAAACAACCCGCGAGCCCCTGAAATACACGCGCCCAGGACAATCGCGTGTGGAACTTCTCCCGCACCCCTGAAATACACGCACACGCTCCCCCAGGCCCGATCGCGTGTGAAACCACCCGCGAGCCCCTGAAATACACGCGCCCAGGCCAATCACGTGTGGAACTTCTCACGCACCCCTGTAATACATGCACACGCTCCCCCAGGCCCGATCGCGTGAGAAACCACCTGCGAGCCCCTGAAATACACGCGCCCAGGCCAATCGCGTGTGGAACTTCTCGCGCACCTCTGAAATACACGCGCCAAGGCCAATCGCGTGTGGAACTTCTCACGCACCCCTCAAATACACGCACATGCTCCCCCAGGCCCGATCGCGTGTGAAACCACCCGCGAGACCCTGAAATACACGCGCACAGGCCAATCGCGTGTGGAACTTCTCGCGCACCCCTGAAACACACACGCCCAGGCCAATCGCGTGTGGAACTTCTCGCGCACCCCTGTAATACACGCACACGCTCCCCCAGGCCCGATCGCATGTGAAACCACCCGCGAGCCCCTGAAATACACGCGCCCAGGCCAATCGCGTGTGGAACTTCTCGTGCACCCCTGATATACACGCGCCCAGGCCAATCGCGTGTGGAACTTCTCGCGCACCCCTGTAATACACGCACACGCTCCCCCAGGCCTGATCACGTGTGAAACCACCCGCGAGCCACTGAAATACACGCGCCCAGGCCAATCGCGTGTGGAACTTCTCGCGCACCCCTGAAATACACGCACCCAGGCCATTCGCGTGTAGTACTTCTCGCGCACCCCTGAAATACACGCACACGCTCCCCCAGGCCAGGTTGCGTGTGAAACTTCTCACACTGATACAGGGTTGGCACAGCCCTTTGCGATGGTTTTGCGATCTTGATGGCTTTTCCTTGCGCGAGGGCGTTTTTGGGGGCGTAACTGGCGCTGCTGCAGGGTCGCTGCGCCACTCTGCGCCACTTCTGCTTTTGGAGGTGGGAATCCATGAATACGCTGTGCGCGGAAATTGATTTTATCGCTCTCGGCTTTTGCGAGGAATTACATGAATCGGTCTGTTTATATGTTGATGGTTGTGCTTTTCACATTGAAAATGACAGTAATAAACAATTGGTGTCAGGAATAGGAAATGTCTGGTTGAAATGTGAAGGCATCCCGAGTATAGGGATGAGAATTGGGGCTAGGAGCAGTCAAGTAGCGGAATTGGCAGCCATTTATAAAGCAATTACTTCTGCAGTTGATAATACATTTAGTAAAATTGTCCTGGTGACTGATTCTGATTATGCACGAAATAGCTTTGTGGAATATCTGCCTGGCTGGAAAGCAAGAGGTATGATTACTTTCAATAAAAAGCCCCTTAAGCATGGAAAAATGATATAAGCCATAGACAAATTGGTGTCGGAGAATGATTTGACAATATACTGGAGAAAAAGTCGTGGACATTTAAAATCTCCAGGTGAGGATAAGGAAGGAAATGATAAGGCAGATCATTTAGCTAAAATTGGGGCTGTGATGGGAGAGTTGCTACCTATTGAACATTTACTTGGTGAAATACAATCAACCAGTAGTACAATGGAGTTATGATACACCAGATCAAGATCTGATTAAGGCACAAAAGGATGATCCAATTTTGGGAATCTATTATAATCATTTGATGGGCCCTGAACAAAACCCTTTAACAGAAAATGATTGTGTGGGAAAAGAAGAATTGAGGGTGTTATTAAAGAATAATAAACAAATTAGACTACAGGATGGGCTCGTGGTTAGAGAGTCCATAACAGGACAAATACAGTGGGTGGTACCCCTTTCATTCAGAGGGCTAATGCTACACCATGCACATGATGCAATAAATGCAGGCCACAGAGGTTCACCAAAAACATTGGAGATACTGAAAGATTATGCTAACTGGCCACATATGTCCCAAGATGTAGAACTATACACTAGAGGATGTCTAGTATGTGCCCAATTTAAACCTATTTCACTGATGCATAGAGCCCCATTAATGAAAAGCGGCTTAACTCGTCCATGGTCAGGTTTGCAAATAGACTATGTAGGGCATGTAAAGAGGTCGAGCAGGGGGAACCGGTATATTTTGAGTGTGGTCTATTTAATGTCAAAATGGATAGAGTGTATTCCTGCACCAGATTGTAGTGCACAATAAGCACCTACATTACTGGTAAATCATATATTTTCAAGATTTGGGTTACCACAAAGAATAGAATCAGACAGAGGAAGTCATTTCACAAGCGCTCTAATGAGGTTTGGCAAATACTGGGAGTGAAAAGAAAATTACATATTGCATATAGACCCGCTTCTTCTGGTGAAGTTGAACGCTGTAATAGGTCTGTTGTGGATATATTAAAGATGTTTGTAGCAGAGGCAGGTTCCAGCTGGGATTTACGTTTACCTTTGGATTTGATTGCAATCAGATCAACTCCTGCCAAAGCAACAGGTATTAGCCCTCATGAAGTATTGACAGGTAGGAAAATTGTGTTCCTGCAACACCTACTATACAGAACACACGAGCAGACACTTTTAAGTACATCTACAGTTCATAAATACATGGATGAGCTGAGGAAGCATTTACAACATGCATTTGCTTTTGTGCAGCGGAATCTAGAAAGGGCTGCTGACAATGCAAAGTCATATTCTGATAAAAAGACATCGGTGAAGGAGTATTGTGTTGGGGGATCAGGTGTATAAATTTCATTTTGGAAAAGGTAAACAGAACAATTCTACATTTCTGGTAGCCTGGCAGGGGCCAGTTCAAATTATAGATAAGATATCTCCAGTAGTGTACAAAATTTTGAAAACTGAAGGTGAAACAGTAACAGAACAATTTGTTCAAGTAAATCAAATTAAACCCTGGCACCCCAAACATGAGGTAAAGAGACTTGAGCCTGTAGAAACAGATAAAGTCCCTTAAATACATGGAAGGAGACACATGAGTCTATTCATAGGACAATAACAGAGAAATAAAAATAGAAGTGATTGTTGGAATAGAATAGATGTGATTAAAAAGACTATGGCCCTCATTACGAGTTTGGCGGTAACCATGCCGCTATTGGCGGCATGGCTGCCGCCGAAATCGTGTCGGGTCCGGGTCCTCGGAATGAGGACTTACCGGGCCATTCCGAGTTCGGAAGACCTGGTAATTCCTCCCTCCAAGGACCCGGACACGGTCCTTCCCCATTCCCATTTCAGCCCCCATAGGGCTGAATGGGAATGGGAGAGGGAGCAAACAACGGGCCATTACGAGATGGCCCGTTGTTTGCTCCCTCTTCCCCTTGTGGGACCCGGTAAGCATGCCTGGTTTTCCCAGGCGTGCTTACCGTGTCCCTCGAGGGGAACTCGTAATGCGGTGGTACGGAGTGAATGGCGCCGGCACCTTTTACTGCGCCGTTCACTCCGTACCGCCAGGGTCGTAATGAGGCCCTATATGTGATGATCATTAAAAGAGGGTTGAAACTTGTGATATTATTTTTACAAAGTTGAAATATGTTAAGTGATCAGTGATGTTTTATGTATGTTTGTTTTCGCTCTAACATGTGCTTAATTTCAGAAAGTGAAAGAAAAAGGGAGATAGATTTTGAAATATACATGGATATTTTATTTTTGGTAAAAGGGTGAAATTAGTATTGTGCTATATGCTTAATTTGTTTCTTTTCTATTTGATTTAGAATACTAACAAATCTTTGGTTGGAGGTCACGGGACGGGAGGACATGGGAGATGATGAAGTCCTGGAATCCAAGAGGACGGATTCCAGAAAAGCCCCCGGGGCGGGGCTAAGACCAAATCTATAAAACAAGTAGCATTGATGATGACGCCAACGATATGGTTGATTATTATGATAATCGGAGGGAATTTCTAAACTTTCGAAGCACAAGTTGTCATTGAGCCCGGACCAGCATTTGGCATTGCGGTAGAAGAAGCACCAGGATTCATCATGAGCGATAGAAGGATGATTTTCCAGAAAATTTATAAACCCTTGAATCCTGATACTTTGATGGAAAAACATTTTAATAATACTGGAATTAAGGCTGAGCAGACTAAAGAGTGGCTAGAACTAAGAAAAGAGGACGCCAAGCAGTCGATAAAAGATATGTTGATACAATTAGAAAAAACATTTGTGAATGCAGCGGATATAAAGACAAGGAGGGGGAAAAGATGAGCAGTAATGCTTGCGGTCTCATTGGTGATGTCTATAGTTGGAGCCATAATAGGTACTACGATGTCAACAGCCAATGCCACTTCAGTAGGAGTATTGAGTACTAAAGCACGAAAGCTGAGTGTTGACTTAGAAATGATACAAAAGACTTTATATGGAATTAGAGGTGGATTGGATGAACAAGTGAGGTTTATAAATGAAACTGCAATCATTTTGAATGAGCAAGCGGAAATTATTCAACGTGCAACCAAGCTAATAGTTAAGCATGACCGGACATTGAATGAGATCCTGAATGTAATGAATCCTATTGATAGATTGTTGGCGAATTACATGAGGGAAGTTCAAACTGCAATTTCACAATTGATTCGAGGACATATACCATTGTATTTCATTTCACAAGATATTATTCATCAAATGATAGAAAGGTTGACCAGGAGGGAGATTGTGGTACAAGTGAAAATTGCATTTGAAATGGTCAATGCAATGCCCTTACATGTGGATTTGGAAAGGTTGGAAATAGGGTTTTTATTGTGCATCCCATATATAGCTCCTTAACTCATCAAACTAAGTGGGTACATAATGTGGGATTTTGACAAGAAGATAAGTTTATCAAGATCAAGACTCCAGTGTGGTGGCATTTCAGTCATGGGAGCCCGAGGTTTACTTGATCCCAAATTTGGAAACCTGTGTAAAATTTAAAGAACAAAATTACATGTGTCCGGGTAAACCATTTATTCCTGATGCTACAGATGCTATTTGTGGTTTGAAATCTGACCCAAGTATATGAGGTGGATGTGAAGTAGTTATTAGCAATATGCGAGGTGAAGAGTTGGCACAAGCTAAAATGGTCAAAGATAAATGGTTGGTCAGCACCTGTATGAAAAATCTGACAATCATACATTTAAATCATGGAACATTTGTTGTCAAACAGGTAAAATATAATGTGTTTTACTTACAGGTTCCAAAGGACACAATTGTTTCGATTGGGGGTTTAACATTGTTTCATATTACAAATGATATTTGGGAAAGCCAAGTAGAAAATATTGAGTTTTTTCAAAGGGATGCATTCCCAATAGATCCGGATGTGGAGTTCTTATTGAATCATAAAGAAAAACATACTGTGAAAATGAATTAAAAAAAACAATATTACAGTTAGTAACCTAGGTATAATAGAAGTGGAAAAGTTTAATTGGGGAAACTGGTGGGAACACACTATGGTGGGTTTAGCTGTTGTGGTGCTAATGATGGGAGGATGGTTAATTATTTTATCCGTAAAGGTGAAGATGTTGCCCATGATATTAGCAACAATAGGGAATGAAAGATATCCCAATACACATACATTTAAAAAAATGAGGAGCACAAGTTGGGTTTCTTCCAATTGTGGCTTGGACCACTGCCAAATTGTCAGAAAAGGAGGGATTATGTAGTATAATTTATAGTGCTTTGAAGTATAGTGCTTTGAAGTATACCGCTTCACTGAATGTGATAGCATTCTATTGCCAGCAATAATATGGCACACACATATAGTCATTTTATGTTGCCAACAGAAAATATTAATATATGGCTGGAGGCATGCAAAGAATGGAATTCATATTGCATCCAAAAAGCCCCCTTTTCTCTTCCTTGAAATGCCTCATACACAAGAGACTACATTAGCTATCTAATTGACTGACTTAATTAACAAATACTAATCACTAGTGCTAACTCATTAACATTATAATGTAATCTCTATGTGAAAATGAGGTGGAAATATGTAGGATATTTTGTGTAGATTTTGGGTCTGGTGGTATTTTCTTACTGTCAAAAAATTTTTTAATTTGGTGATGATTACTCCTTGTATTTAGATTGGGTTTGGCCTTATTTCCTTTCAGTGTCCATTCCTTATTACATTATATGGGATAATTTAGTAGTATACACTATTGTTGGTAATTTAGTGGTGAGCATGATTTTTCTGTTTCATTTATGACCCCAACATGCACAAAACCTTCCTTATTTTTATAATGTTCTTGTGATCTATAGAGGGCCGTGGACCTACATTCAGAAACACTACAATTTCACATATACACTGTAATTCATGGATTATTTGCGCTGAAAAAAACAGGATTTTTGCGCCATTCTGCCCGCAAATCCCCATTTGTTAAACAGGGATTTGCGGGCAGAATGGCGCACAAATCGCGTTTTTTTCAGCGCAAATAAACCATGAATTACCTCCATAGTATTCTCAATAACCTGTGGTATTATAACTGATTTATATACATCAGTGAACTATGCTTCCATAGGCCTCATTACAGATTTATTACTGGTTCATGGACCCCCAGTAATCTATATTTTGTATTAGGTTCCACCCAGACACCATGCACTGGATGAACACACGCACGCAACTATTTATCACTGCTAGTTCTATCTATTCCATCTGCATGGGAAACATGGCACATGTATTACCTAAACATCTGCCCCATTTTTTGAGATATTATTCTAAATGCACCAAGAAAAGACAAAAACAAAAACACTCTACACGATCTACATATATATCATTTGTATTATAACTGTTGCATTTCAAAGTAAACCTCTTACCATTTATACATTGGTGTTACCGCATTGTCTGTAACAAAAAGTAGAGAAAAAATACAGCGACAGAATACAATTCACTTTGTAACATTATAACACGGCAATTAAACATAGGGGATTCCCTTTTTCTACTCTGTCTGCCTGATATTTTTAGAAGGTCATTCGTACAGCAGCACGCAGTAACCTCAATTCACTTTGGATATTTACCAATTATCTGTAGTCCTCTCCCACACATGACCTCACTCCGCTCGCCTCCGAAGCATGAGCCCAGGGTCGCCTTTGTAATCTTGAAGATTTGAAGTGCAGAGCGAGAACATGGGATTCTCAAGCCAATGCTAAATGAGACTGGGCACGCCTGTCTCAAAACCCAGTCTCAGATCCTCCGTCTTTGCAGCTCATCAAAAGGGATCATAACTTTTTTGTCAGACTTTCCCCCAGCATAACTCTGCTGCTTACACAGTATATCTGCAGATATACTTCCCTCGAATCATATTAGCAGAAAGTGTATTAGGTTGACACCCCTGTGTCACAAACAATGGGAGCGTCATACTATAATAACTGTTTCTGTTTGATTTCCTGCTGCGTTCCTGTCCTTCACATTCAGCACAGCCAGAGAAAATCAGAGAGAAAATGCACGTTTAAAAGTGAATTTCAAAACACCTGAAGAATTCTTTGAGCCACATATTTTTGAAGAAGTTAAAAGGACTGGTACCATACTAAATGATCACAAAAGCACAGAGTTAGACAATGACAAATTGCCTAGTGATGTTGTTACACATGTTCAGTTGGAGGATTGTAATGTGACCTCTGATGATACGTGGATGGATGGGCGAACAGTGGCCACACTCCAAAGAACCTCTGAACATTGAGAAATGAATAAAGTCTCTCACACATAAATGGACAGAAAGGAGGGAAAAATGTCTTTCCATTTGCCAATGTGTTTAGCCAAAAGTGAAAAAGGCCAAAGAAAGGTGAGTCCTAAAATCAGTAAGAATTCACACTTCTTATGTGGGTTAGAGGAAGTTGAAGACAGGTATTATGCTCCCATCACTGTAGAAGAGAAATACATTTTCAATGATTGACACTGGCGCACAGGCCACAATTATGTCCAAAGAATTGGTAAAGAGTATCAATGAAGGGAGATCCCCACAGAATCAGATCACAGTGAAGCAAAATGAAGGTTCCGTGCATAATTTTAACGGGGAGGAGGTACCTATTATAGGTGTTACTGAGGTTGACATAAAGAGAGGAAAACACAGAATGAAACAGGAGGTATTGATCACATCTATTTATGAAATTCCATTCACGATGGGGACAGATTTGCTGTAAACATTGTCTTCTCTCAAAGATGGGATATGGTGGTCCTTAACCAAAAAACCATTGAGACCTAAGAAACTAAAATAAAAAAACAGCAATATAAATGAATGTCACACCGTTGCCAAAACAAATGATGCAGTAGAGGTATATCTCCAGAATAGTTGTAAACATAGCGTCACTGTTATCTTGATGTGTCAAGATAAAATTCAGAGTGAAAATGAAAAACAATCTGTAGAAATATATTTAAACCCAGGAAAAAATGTCAAACTGCAATAGATGAGTACACATTACGTTTTTATTTAAAAGAGAAGACATGCAAACAGAATACTGCTCCTAAAACAGATACAGAAAAACACATCAACACTCTTGCTGAAATACACATGGAAGATGAGCAACCATGAGTTCACATTGGTATAAATGACTATTCTAAAATAATAAAAGCCACTTTAGCGCTTGAACAGGAAAGAAACTTTATTAATGAGAAATTGCTGCAAAAAATAATGGAGAGTGAGGAGATCCCAAAATTTAGAATTAAGAACCAATATGTTTCTGGTTTGGAGAGTCCAGACTTTGAAAATCGAATTGCAGGCAGATGCATGCTGAAGATTAGTATTGGACAAAAAACAATTCAACATAATGTTTGGATAGTGAGTAGGACACAAAATGACTTTTACAGGGGCAATGATATCATGCACAGAATGTGTATGGTGTTAGATTTCCTTAATCAAAAAATATGGTCACGCCTAGGTTGGCCGGCACCTGAATTTGAAGACAAAAGAAGGGCTTATCATTGCACACAACTGGTTCTATATGCAATTGAATTACAGCTGAGTAGGAATACTATTATCCCTGCATTCACCAAGCAGTTTGCAATAACGCTGAAGTGCAAAAATGGACAGCAGATGAAGGATTCTGATGCATTTGTGTGCTTGAATGAATCCATAAAACAGCAAGGCCTGGATTATGAATACATGCCATTAATAGATGTTGGGGAAGGGTCTATAAGAATTATGGTGAATAATAAAAGGTGTCAAGATATTCATTTAGAGGAAAATTCTTCATTAGGAATGGCCATACAAAAATCACATTATACTGCAGATCTAAATAACATGGTGATTGGAAATATCCCTGAAAAGTATGTGGATGCCAGGGGTGAGTTGCCAGAATACCTGGATTCTCATCCCAAAGGAATCTTTAAAATTCATTCTGTGGGTATACCGTCATTTCAACGACGGGCTTTTCATCGTGGGGTTTTTTGCCGCACATTTTTTTTCGAAAAAAACACATCGATTTATTTTGGGGTTAAAAATTAAATATATTTGGTGTGTGTCTAGGTTAATATTAAAATAATTAAATGGATGGGTGGTTTGGGGGGTAACCCCCCAAAAAAAAGCAAATCAATGTTTTTTTGAAAAAAAATCTGCGGCAAAAAACCCTGCGATGAAAAGTCTGTCGATGAAATCACATAGAACCATTCTGTGTACCTTTATGATTCAAATGAGACAGTGTGCTGTCATCAAAAGGATCATATAACATTTGACTTAAATGAAAATGAAACAGAAAATAAGCCCATTGAAGTGGAAGCTGATATACCAAAATATTTAAATGTGACAGCTTTACAGAGAGACACAGCCACACAATTAGAAGAAAGCACAGAGATTCCTCCACTGGAAGATTTCCCAGAATTTTCAAAGATGTTAGAGGAACAGATTTTATCAGCAGATGCATACAATAGCGATGAAGATAGAAATGATTTGAGAAAAATATTTATGGAGTTTAAAGCTGACTTTGCTAAAGATGCTTATGATTGTGGCCTAACTAATTTACATGTGACCACGCTACCGGAGGGGTGTAGTAGAAGCCCAGTATTTGTGCACCAGTATAGATTACCACTGGCATGTTTAGAGTCATTGGCAGAGATAATTAAAAATTTGGAGTCTCGGGGAATCATCAGGCCTATTCATAGTACATCCAAAACACCTATTTTAGGTGTTAAAGCCAAATGGTCAATGGTGGCTATGTGCAGATTTGAGGGAATTAAATAAAAGAGTCATTGATCAAGGCCTGGCTCAGGTGCATGGCTCAAATGTGTTTACTACGTTAGATCTCACCTCTGGATATTGGTGCATGCCATTGGCAGAGGAGATTCAGAATATATTTTCATTTTCATTTGATAAGACCCAATACGCATGGGTTAGAGTTCCATTCGGGTATGTCAATAGATGGAGTGAATTTGGAATATTTTTGAGAAAGGCCATGCCTGATGCAGCGGAAAGAGGAACCATAGTTTATTTGGATGATGTCCTGATAAAAAATGAAAGTTAGAAAAGCCATTTTAATGAAATAAGACATGTTCTTGGCCAATTGCAAAAAGCAGGGGCCAAAGTATCTTTACAAAAGGCACAATGATGCAAGAAAAAAGTGATTTTTTAGGCCATGAAGTGACTGAACATGGACTAAACTCACAAAAGAAGAAAGTATTGATTTTGTCCCGTTTTGACAGTGGTATTGTTATGTATAAAACATTGGAGGCTTTGAAAATTCACAGTGTTTTTAGGCAATGCGCAGTCAGATAAAATGATTTGCCATTGACCACACACTTTGGTTAAGCAGCTTGATCCAAGCCCCTTGTTTTTTGGCTGGTCTCTTGGTGACTGTTGTGATACATCACACAACCCCAATTAACCACATTTAAGCAGCACAGAAACAAGAAAAAAATGACCGACTGCAAGAATAACATATGCCCATGTACTTTCTGCACCCATTGTGAAAATCAAAAGCTGTCCCCCATGAAAATAAACACAGTAAGTGAGCATATTTCGTAAAGTGAAATCTACAAATGTAGTTAATTTGACCTTCCACTTAGAAGAAAGTGCACAAGACAAAAAAGCTTTGGACTTTTTAAAAAAGTAATGAACATCAGAAAAATAACCTGAGAGAGGAAATGTTCCAATAAATATGCTGTCAAAGTATAAAAGGTGCTCACCTTTTAAACATAGCAATCTGTTGTGAAATATTCAATGGTAAACAAAACCACAATACAAAACAAGTGCTTGTGGTCTGTCTGCACTGGGAATATGACAACCTGAGTTAAATCATGAAAGCCAAAAACATGAGCAAGCTTGTCAACCTAGAAAAATCCCATGTGTTGCTGACGCCCTCTGAAAAAGAGTTACGCTCTTCACTTACATGTGACCTTTGCTTGTGTCCTGAAAAGCAACCACAATCATGTAGCTGCACCAGTGTTGAGGATTACAAACTCTTTTGTCACATTGTGGACAAATATTCATGACTTACTTACCCTTGCATCATTTCCCCTCCTCACCCGCATGTCTGGCTTTCAACAATACTCTGCTTTATAAAGCTAATTAGAAAAGTGCACATTTCATAGTGTCACTCAAATATATAAATCCTTATTGTACGATGTTAGGCAAAAAGTGTAAAATTGTGCCATTATTCCCCCCACTCTTGAATGAAGAATACAAATACCAGAATGCAATTCATCAAAAGGCAACAAAAATACTTTCAAAGACAGACAGTAGCATAGTTTAAAAAGAAAAGTGAAGATGCTGTGTGTTATGAGATATTTAAAACTTAGCTAACACATAGCATTTGGGAATGTGGACTTTCTCCCATCCATGCAGTAACCAGGAACGACCCTGCTTAGTTTCAAAGTGAGGAAGCATCCAGCCCCCTTAGGCCATAATTCTCTAAGTGATCTTGTAAAGTGAGTTCATGTTTTTTTTTTAAACATGTTTATTTTTGATCGACACACCAGAGCCAAGTACATTACAACACATTATTCCCTGACCATAATCATATTTCATGGACCCTCCCCCACCACACCCCCTCCACAGCCACATCCCCTCAGTGAACGTCCAAGTCTTGCCCTTCTAATTGTGAGTTGATGTTTTAAGCAACATGGCCTTAGGGGGCTGAGCCCCTCCTCGCTTTGAATTTAAGCAGGGTTCGTCCCAATTTTCGATCAGGGATGGGAAACTCACTGGTGCTTTATTTTTTCTCATTATTATTCACTGGGAGACTACAAATACCAGAATGCAGTTCAGCAAAAGGCAAAAAATGGTCTCTGAGTGCAAAACAAGGAATGACAATAGCACAGTTTAAAAAAATAATAATAATTTGGATGCCCATTAGGTCACCCAGCCATGCAGTAACGGAGACTGAACCTGCTTAGCTTTAAAACGGGACTGACCCTGCTTAGCTTCAAAGAAAGGAAATGGCCTGCCATTTTCTCTTAGTGGTCTTGTAACTTTGGCTCATTTATCGGGCAACATGGCCTGAGGAGCCTAGCCCCTTCCTCACTTTGAAGCCAAGCAGGGTCTGTCCTGGTTACTGCATGTATGGGAGACCTAGATGGCAATTGTGTCACTGGTTATGGCCTTTGCCATGGCCAGTGATTTTTCACATCCGATGTGATCATACCTGTAACCGTGGGTGCTGAACTAGACATACCCTTGGCTATCTTTAGTCTTTTACAGCCGTGAATATCAGAAAAATGACTGGGAAAAAAATGCTTTCCTGGCCTCAACAAGTGCCCCACTCATCTGTGCATGATCCCCCCACCCACCAGATGGCCTCCTCACCTCCACTGCCCTCTTTCTATCCCCCCACAATATGCGCTGTTTCTGTGATGCAGTTTACTTTGGGATGTAGGCTATAGCTGAGGGTACAGAAAGCTTTATGTTGCTACAAACTCAGTCCCTAGACCCCCTTCATATCCCCAAGTTTCACTTGGTGCACTCTAGCCACCCCCACCTCTAGCCTGATGGTATTTGCATGTTTTTTGTACCTGCAAATAGATGTTTTTCCTGTGTTTCATTTCCCATATCCTCAACTATAACCTCGAATATCTCTCGTATCAAGAGAAAAACAAGATGGCAGCTTTTTCATTTCTGAAAACAATGGTCCCAAAGCTGCATGGGAGATATAACTATCAATTTTTGATAAGGGGGTACCCCCTTCCCTGTCAATTATTTAAATTACTACTGCCCAGAATAACCCCAAACGATGCATGGATCGCAAGTCCACGCTTCGTGCCCAAGTTCTTTTGGACCTGGTCCAAACCTGTCCAGCGATTTGGGTTATGTGCAATAGAATTTTGAAGGACTCCTATGGGAGTCCGACTCACCTTAACTGTAGGGCGGCTGTCACCGCCTTATAATATGTATATATATATTCAAGGAAAAAACATAAGTTAAAGAGCAGTTAAGGTGACTAAACATGACACAACAAAACCACTGAAATTTAGCGCATTGGGAAACTCAGGACCGGCTTAACTCAGCACTCTCCCATTGATCTCCCCCATAATGCCATATCCCCCATAAAGCCATTTTGTTGGCATTATGAATACCTTCTCTTAGAATGTATATGTGCTCTTGGGCTTTGTAACAGAAACGTGCTGACTTAAGCCCCCAAACTCACTCTAGCTGTATAAATATCCTTTTATTTAAATTGTTTCCCCATAACCGCGGCTGTAATACCAATACACTATATATAGCCGTAATTATCTGTAGTTTCTAATAACCACGATTATCGGGGAAAATTCAACAACAAAAAAATCCCGTGGACCTCACTCACTCGCCAAGTGCTCCACTCCTCGTGGCAAGGTCCTCCCACTGCTACAAACTCACATTTGCCCCCCTAGCCCTCTCCCATACCCCTCAACACTTGTCCTGTGTGACGCACTTTCATTGCTGATCTTGTCCTCTCTGGTATCTGCGGGTATCCTGCAGATGCAGAAGATTTGCGGCTATGGGAAAACATTTGGGCTACATACTCAGCCCCTAACCAACCTCCAACTCCCAAATTTCACATGGTGCCCCCCCTCTAGCCTGATGCCATTTCAATGTTTTCTGCCTCCAAATGCCATTTTCTGCCTTTCGTTTTCCGTATTTGCAGGTATAGCCACAGCTATCGCTCACATCAGAAAAAAAAGATGGCATTTTTTTTGTTTCCCAAAAGCCTCTCTGCCACAATGCATCAGGCGGTTATCACTCTTTTTTTTGAGAGAATGGTCACCCCCTTCTCCGTCAAATATTTAAAAAACGACTGGACAAAATAACCGCAAGTTGTATCAGACCTGGTCAAAATCCTTTCAGCAATTTTCGCTGTGCAGTGGAACAAATATTGTTCTTTTTGTCTATAGGAAAATGAATGGGGAGTAGGCCGAAAGTGTTTTCTTAAGAACTTTCTTATTTTTGAATGAATCTTTACCAAACTTTCCAGTATGATGAAGGGAGGGATCGGTTTGAGGGCGGGGAGGGGTACGGGGCGGTGCTTATATACTGGTCTGCAAAAAGTCAGCTAAATCCGTTCACAGTCCAAAAGTTAGTAGCAATTCATTTTTTCAATTTCCTATGGAACTCAAGAGTCACCTTAACTATAGGGAGGTGACCATCAGAAACCCATAAACTGAATTGCTAAAACGTTTTACTTGCATGACAGATTTGGCTGCTGTTTTGAAATCAAAATGCTTTTCATGGAATCCCCCAGACTGGAAATTCTGGGAAAGATGCGTTAGAAAACAAAGACATTATTAAGAAAAAAATAAAACTCTGTTTTCGGCCTACACCCAATCATTTGCCCATAGAGAAAAACTCCACATTTTGGCAGAGTGCACTGCAAAAACCGCTGGCCGAAATCGGATCACATATGAAACAACTTGAAGCATGAAACATTGACTTGATTTCTGGGAGGGGGTCTGGGGTTATTGGGTCCAGTAGTTGTTTAAATATTTGATGGCGAAGGGGGTGCCCCTTTCTCCCAAAATTATAGCTATATCTCCCAAGGTGCTTTGCAGCATAGAGGCTTTTCAGAAATAAAAAAGCACCGAAGTCTGTGTTCACTGGCCAGGGACAAAGGCATTGGCTAGTGGGCCCGAAAGACATGTATAATTGCAATGACTAAAGGCTGTGGCCACCTAGATGGTCCAAAAGAAACATATTGGGGGAACATATGCAGTGGTCAAGACCAAACGCTGTGGCCACTGGCCGTGTGCTAAGGTCATGGCTAAGAATCAGAGAGCACTTGAACAACATGCACTCCCTAGACCCCAAACTACCTATGGCCAACCACTGGCAGAAACACCACCAACTAGAAGATAAGAAAAAGATCTGCTTCATGGGACTATGCACTGTGAAATGCATACCAAGAGGCAGAAACTGAGAGCACAAGCTTTGCCAGGAAGAAGCCAAACAAATCTGTCACTTCAGATGTGTTAAAAATGGACTCAACTAAGATCATGATTTCAATGTTTTTTGGTAAATGACTAGATTCCTATTTCCAGCCAACAAGGGAACCAGGTCCCTCACCCACTCTCTGACCCATCCTCCCCAACATCAAGGGACCACAACATCACAGTGTAGGAAGGGGCACCACTCCACCATGTCCTTCACACCAGAACCGCAACCGTCCACCAAACATGCCCAACAATTAGGTGAAGCACGTATCCACTACTTGACCGCCCTTCTGCCCCATTTTTCCACCAAGGCCCTAATGAATTTAACCTTTGCTGCAACCTGCATCAACAACCCATGCCCTTACATTCGGCATGGCACTCAGATATGATTTCGAGCGGCACATGCGCACTCGTTAAAATCTTTATTCACGTCCAATTACACGGAATGACCCATCCTAACTTAGGATGCCCATACATTGATCAACCTGCAAGGTGGTTCTAAACATGCAAACCAACAGGGCGAGGCACGTATCCACCATTGCCTATCCAAAAATGCCTAACAACTCTACGTAGACCCCAACCCCAGCTGCATTGCTGCACTTTATACCATGCCCCAGAGGTATAATTGTGCAATCATATAGAGACATCGGATGGCACATGCGCACCTGCAGTATTCTTGCCATACCGGCACTCTTGGACCATCACATAGCATTCGCGCATCACAAATGCCTACTGTAGCCATGTCCCTAAGAGGACCTTAGTCAGAGCGCATGCGCTCAAACCATATGCTACCCCTGAGCAGTTGCATATTATAATATAATCAGGCACCTGATACAGAGTGCCAGCGAGATCCCTCCAATTGTAGCATACAGCCGGGACTGCAACATCAGGCAAGGAACTGTGCCATGTACGTGGCGTACTGTCACCGTAATTAACCACCCCCTAATTCAGAGAAGCCATGATGCCTTACACAAATGTTGATCCCATTAACTTTGGTTAATCGGAACCCCGACCACCAACTCTTTCGCCAACGTGTCCACTTACCAAAACACTGTGTACGCAGCAGACTAGCCACATTGCCTGATCGCTTATCACCCCTTTCACAAACACCACAGGCCGTGAATCACCATTAGAATTGGACCCCAAACCCCCATCTTCTCACCCGCTTTCGACTCCATTGAACACTGCATACACACGTGGAAAATCCGCACAGGCTTACCGCTCATCACCCATCTCAGGGAAACCCCGCCTCAGAACTCCTTCAAGTATGTGCACATATGGACACCAACGAGCAGTGTCCCTGCAATCCCACTCAGACACAAGTGCCATCAGGTCATGGGCCACATCCCACCCAAAATGACTCCCCTGACGGGGTTAAAACATACAAGCTACCACGATCAGCCATGAAATTGCAGTGGCTCGCAATAACAGGACCTCCACCAATGCCTCGCAAGCACCAGTTATAGGCTGACCTTCCCCCGACACCCCCCTTTTGTCCACACGGTGCCGCAGAGCATAGACATACATTCTGAGCACTCGTCCAGCCATACTGAACAAGCGCTCACCAATTATCCACTTCCCAATAGGGCTCTGCACCACCAATCACATGGCTTATCCTCCTAGACCCCCAGGCACTCGTTGTCTCATTTGTCATGCCATGAGAGGTGCCGCCACTCACCCTGGGACACAAGTCCCTAACAGATTGCCCTGGTACTAGGTACACAGGCTCACATCTTAGCACACATGAAGACCACTGGCAAGCCAGTGCCTCCCTGAACCCGGGACACCAGCGCACATCACCACAGAATCAGGCAGATGCCATCAGCACTAACTCTGACTTCAATTGCCTTTCTGCAAACACACTAAAAACCAAATATTTTCAACTCCTAGCCTCAGGTGAATCCAAAGCCCAAGACTGGGACTCAACCAGGAAACTCCTAACCCCAAGGGGACTCAACCTGGGTCAATACCGACACATCCTTAAAAACCTATACTTTGGTAAGAACCACATGTATAGAGTTAAAATAATCATTAAACCTCATACCGCAAGTAGTTAACCCATTCCTGTTCTTCTTCTTCTTCCCCTTCTCTTTCCTCCTTTTACCGATCACGGTTCTGGCACTGCCCATAACCAATGCAACAAACATCAACATAATGAACCATATTTGTGATACAACCTATGCTGTAACATATAATATGTATGCTTCACCGATACTCACTTACTCACCTATTGTTCAAACGCATGTCACTTACCTCACAAAATGTATTGCAACCAACTGATGAATGTGTGCACATGTAAACTTTTAATATCAGCCTTGATAAAGACCCCTTAAGGTCGAAACATGTGTCGGCTGACTACTACCAGACTACAAGTCTATACCACAATAAAAATGACACTGTAAAAAATTGCATTTGCATAGGAATCAATTCATATAAAGGATTCTCAAATGTATGCATTGCGAGGTAACCAGGACTGTCTCTCTATACTTACCTGGAGGTGTGGGTTCACCTCTGCCTACCGGTGATGTTGCACGAAAAAATCTATGACCACAAGACCAATGAATTGAGCTCAGCAGATGAGTGTTCAAAACTAGAGCCTGATTCCTCTCTATTCTGAAATATATTAGCCGTTGTGCTGATTCAAGATTTGCTCATTTTAATATTTACAGGTTCATCATGGCTCTCATGTAACCACTTGGCCATTCACCTGGTAATAATTAATGGTGGGTGATGAGGAAAGGGTTCAGTTCAAATAATGTTTGGATGTGCGTAAAAAGTAAATTAAAGGTGTGTTACTATCTATCACAAACTGCAACGCAATAAGCAAGTCTGCACGTGCAAGCCATCTTACCTGGCTTCATATTGTATGGATTGCAAGAAGCAGAGGCTCCCTCAAGGTTGGGGTTGCTGCGTGATTACCCAGTTTTCTGCAATAAAATGGTAAATGAACATGTGCTTAATAATGCTGCTTATATAGACATGGTGCCTCTTAATATTAGCATGATAGAAATGCATTTACCTTATTGTTCACCTTTAACTCCATTGCCAGTCCCTCATGGTCATGGCCAGTAGCCAGATAGTCTGAGTGATGGCCGCTGGCCATGATTCAGACAACCTGGCTACTGCTCATGGCCACGGTCCATGACTTGTACAATCTAGTCACTGCTCATGGCCCAGGCTATACCTCAGTCACCAAAAGTATATCACAATTTTTTGTACCTACATTATGACACTTTTCAAAACATAAAACATGGACATATTTGCAAAACCATGCTTTCAGGTCCTTGCCAATGCTGCTTGCACGACCTTACTGCAAATCCATCCATGTTTTATTTTTTGAAAAGTGTCAAAGTGTACGTACATTAAATAGTCAAATAACTTCACAAAAACCATTCAGACTTTGCACAAACCTTCAAGGTTGGGTGCATAATCTTTCAAAAATCTTTTGTATACATTCACCAAACAGCAACAAAGTTATAAATCATCTAAAAATGTTCAAATCCCCCCTCTAATTTATCCTCCTCTTCACAAGATCCCACCAAACATTGCAAAAAACATTCAAATCTGGGTCTTAAATCATTTTGCAAATGTTTGTTTGGAATTGTGAAATGGCACCAAATTTATAAGCCTTTCAAATACTCTGGGGCCGGCCTCTAATTTTGTTCCCTCTTGTCAAAACAGCACCAGACTTTTTAGAACCATTCAAGGTCAGATCTATAATGATATCACAACATTTAATGCAGTTTCTTTCAGTGGCGCCAAAGTTATAGGCCATTCAAAAACTGCTTTTCACCAACCATGTAATGCAAAAAATATGTATGGATACGCCCGAACCCCTGAGATGTTTGCAAACATTATGGGGCTGACCCGAACTGTTTGTGAACTTTGAGGGTGGAAAACTGACGTTTCTTTGGCTTTTTATGGCCATATCCCATTCTCATCACTCCTCACCTCCCAAGAGATTTTTTCATTAGTTTGACAAGTGCAACGTTGTGTTTTCAATATGTTTAACTGTGGTGTCCACGGATAACGGCGGCTGTCCGCGAATTGAACCTAGTGACTGTTTCAAAATATCTGACGCAGCTCACACTTTTGACCATCAAATCAGTGGGCATGTCCGATGTGCGTGGTCATCACGACGGACCGTGATTGGTGTAGGAGGGTTTCTGTGGACCGAATAGGCAAGGAAGACCACGGACCGAACCCAGATATCCTTAATTTTTTTGTACCTAAGTTTTGGAATTCTTTTAAAAATCTACTGGATGGATTCACACCAAATTTACAAAAGCATATTTTTTGGACCAAACAGTGGCTCCTGCCACAAAATTGGTGAAAATCCGTCCAGTGCTTTGGGCTGTAGGCGTGTGAAAATGATTTTCCACACATTTTGGGATCCCCCTATAACTGTCCCACTTGGACGAAAACTCACCAAACTTTGCAAAATCAATACAAGGGTGGCATATAACTTTTTTTTGCAAAGTTTGGGGAAGAATTGTCCCGGGTGGGCAAAGTTATAAGCTGCCCAAAAAGGGGTCTTCCAATGGGTTGAGCAACTTAACCATAACTTAACCATAACTACGCGGCTGCAACTGCAGGCTGTGTAATATATCAGCATACAATGCAGTTATCTAAATGTAGATATTTGTTTTGTATTTTTTGTATTTTATTTGTATTTAGTTAAAGTAATTTATGCCAAAGCACCCTACAATAAAAAAAGTACATCAAAACAGCAGGGTGAAACCAGTCAGCTTATTACAAGGAGAGAAAGTGGTCTTTAAGGCGGCATCTAAACAAACAGTAGGAGATAAGAGAAGGCAGGGCCTCGGGGGCACATTCCAATGAAGCAGGGCTAAGAGGGTAAACAAACTATAACAGGACTGGGGCTGGGCACATGGGGGAAAGGGACAGTAAGAAGAAAGAGAGACTGAGAACGCATTGAGCAAGTCATAGAGTAGAAGAAATGCAGTGAGGAAAGATAAGGCATAGAGAGATTATGCAAAGATTTGAAAACAAGATATAGGAAGTTATACTTAAGCTGGGTGTGTAAAGGAAGCCAACAAAGAGGCGAGAGGGCAGGAGAGATGGAATCACAAGAAGACAAAGAAAACAATCGACGAAAAGAGGAATAAGAGATTGAATAGAGTGAAAATAAGTGGGAGGCAGGAAGGCCAGAGATCAAAGAGGAGCAGTAGAAGAGTCGAGAGAATATCAGAGAAGAAATTAAGAGTTTGGTGGCACTGAACCTAAGAAAAGGACAAGCTTTGCAAATGTTAAAAATATTTGCTCTTCAGGAGCAGGAAATAGACTAAATATGAGGAGAGAAGGAAAGAGAAGAGTCAAAATGAACACCAAGATTATGAGCAGAGGAATACAATGACAACGGTGAGGGAGGGAAAGAAATAGAAGCCGGGAGAAGGGACGAGGGATAGAAGAGGCCAGGGAAAATAGAACCTCAGTTTTAGATGAGTTGATGACCAAGTGGTGTTCAGACATCCCGTATTGAATGGCCAACAAGCAGATGGAAATGGTAGCATGGATGTGGGGAGAGAAAGAAGAGAAGGATAGAAAGAGTGAGTGTTTTCGGCATACAAATGGCAGGAGAGACCAACGGAAGAAATATTGCAGCAAGAGGTTGTGTGTACAGTGAGGTTTAGAAGGGGTTCAAGTACATCGATATATTTATGTATACATATGTATATGTATAACAGTATGAAATGCATGTTTCTCAGTGTTCAGTGGACATTTTTTATACATAATCCATGTATTGTAATATGCATCTCACTGTAAAATGCAAGTAGCTCACTTTATAGTGTTACATATTTCAGGGCACAGTACATGCATATCAATATACTATATATATATATATATATATATATATATATATATATATATATATATATATATATATATATATATATATATATGAAAACAAATATGTGTGAAAAAACCTTGTTAAAGGGACGTTACAATTACAATTAAAACCAAAAAACCCTTGAAATAGGTCAGTTACGGTAAACTAGGCAACTATAACTCATGCCACCACCGTGCCCTGCTAGGACTAACACACATGACATCACAAATGTCATTGATGACATCACGGATTAAATCACATATCTGAGCTACTTGTTTTTGATCACAGAGATAGGTGGACCTGTTGTTTTTCTTTGCTGACAGTAACAATTTTGAAATTCAAAAGGTGCTATATATCTAGACGTTAACCTTGTTGTATGTTGTTAAACTACTTTCCTTATGGTTTGGCCTCAGCTAATGGTTCACAAACATGGGGCAAGAAGCAGACCTCAAACACACAATTCATGTGTGTACATAATGATGTACTCTAATGTTATTGTCATTTTCTGGTGACTTTGTTTCTTTCATCTTTACTGTTGCTTCCTTGTATGTGCCACATATTTTTATGCATTGTTGCTCTGCATATGTATTGTGTATATATGTGTGTCGTGTATTTCTGATAGGTTTGTATTTATTATTTTAGTGGCCAATATTACCAGATTAAAATAACTGTACTGCTATGGTGCATTCTGCTCACATTGCCTATGTGTATCTATTATTAGTTTCCTGTATTAAGAAGAACACTCCAGTATAATGTTCTGTTTATATGACTACATGTTCCAATGCATTAGGTAGTTCAAGAGAGGTCTCTTGATCACCTGTGACATCTTGCTAGCAACATTGTAAACACAAACCTTTGTAGAGACTTTTCATCAAAATGAATTCCTAATGTGATGTCATCAGTGATGTCACCAATGACATTTGTGTTGTCATCTTTGATGTCCTTGGTGTTAGTCTTAGTAGTGCACTGTGTTGGTGCTAATTATGGTTGCTTAGCTAACCATAACGGGCAAATGTCAAGGATTTTTTGGTTTTACTTGTAACCATAACGTCCATTTAACAACATTTTTTCGCTGAATTTCATAGGTTTTTATTTGTGCAACTTTACCATAATGTCCCTTTAACAACGTTTGTTACTGAATTTCATAGGTTTTTATTAGTGCAATTTAACCATATTGTCCCTTTAACACATTTTCTTTCACTGAATTTCATAGGCTTTTACCACATCCCTGTTAATTTGCTTCAAGTTCCTAATACCTATTTTTAATGATTACACCTAAAATTCACACTCACCCGCAATGTACCTGCTCAGACAGTTGCAAACATCCGCAGACATCAGGTAGCATCAAGGTAACCCAGAAGCACAGGGGACAACATAAATGTAGCCTTCAACCAACAAAAACATATACATAAAACAACATTACTTATATTTACAACACACACATATACTTTTTTGACCAATTCACCATTCAAAATGTAAACATTATTTTTCATTTAGAAAACAATATAATGGAATTCACCAAGCAGAAACTATACCTGTACACCTCATATTATCATTTCAGTACAATTCTTCACACAGAAAATGCAATTTATACACAGCTCATTGAAATAATAATTTCTTCTTTTCTTATAGTACATACTTTACATTAAGAAACACCACCCCAATTTAATTATGGAGAATCCCAATAATCAAAAAGACAATTCCTTCCTGAACTGTACATAATGGAATCCTGATCTTGTCTGCACAATTGGATGAAGTTAGTAATGAATTTAAGGAACTTTTAAATTATGTCAAAAATCATGTTATTAGAAATGTTGATTATCACTGTCCTTCTTGTACCTGTACCCTTTGTCCCCAGAAATCCCCCCATTAAATTCCCAACATGTCAATGAAAGATGATGAAACTTCTCTCCCTCTCTCCCCTGATGATCATTGTATAGAAATTCCAAATTCTCCTATTTATGTTTCCCATTCCGACACCCCATACATTTCATAAATACATTTATCTTTTATACTATAAATATCTTGTAAATTATTCTGTCAACATTTTTTAAGACCCCAATTAATAGTCTGTGGACTGTAATACTGTTGCCTATTTGCAGACAGCCATGCGCATGAGCCCAGCGTCTCCCGCCTTCTGAGGTCTGCGGACACCCATCAGCGCCGCGGATGCTCCGGGGACATCATCATGTGACTGCACCAGTGCAGTATGATGGCTTATCTGCGGGCAGTGTCTGTGACCGTTGACAGTTTGAAACTGCATTTTCAGCCAATCTAGTGTGTTTCAAGTTGAAAGGGTATTGTTCCAGAGCTCCTAGACCCCTTCTTAGTTGATCTGTCAACTTTTTACAACTTTCCAAGGCCTATTTTTGACTCGGTAGTCCGAGGGCCGACGCAAGGTCTGAAGACGGTTCCTCTGAAGGGACCCACTCATTACTTTTAGTCATTCTCAATCTGGCTATCCAGGAGAGAGAAGCTGACAGTGATTGCTTTGCAGATTAGCTTAATTTGCAGCAATGGCATCTGCAATGGCCATCCCTACTCCTTGCCAGCAGATACCGCCACCTTCACCACAACAACCTGGATGGCCGGTACAGAGAACAGGTGTGGAGATGCAGTAGAGGATGATGAGGACGATGAAGAAGAGGTATAGGAAGTGTTACGGGTGTGATGGTTTTTCACCACCGTTGGGATGTACTGAAAGCTAGGGCTGCCACTGTGAAAGGCACTGACGTTGTACTCACTCGTGGACAATCTGGGCAGATCTTCTACAGGACCACCTCCTTGCACTGCCACACTTGATCCAACCATTCGTGTGCTCTGAGAAATGATGTTCCTTTCTTAGGGAGAAGCAGCTTAACGGCCTCTACTCCATCTTCCTCAACCACTCCTGCCACCACACTGGCGACTCATGTGGGGGTGAGAATCCAGTCGGCCGACTCGTAGGCCATACAGGACACTGTTGACCCTTACCTTTCGAGGGTCAGAGTACTCTATTTGTACTGCGACAAAGCGATCTGCAGGGGGAGCAATTTCAAAGTGCTTATAGGCTGCGGTCAAGAAGCATGAGAAACATTATGACCTAACTTAAATTGAAGTACCATCCAAGATCTTCCCCTGTCCACCTGCCCCTCTGTGTCTGTGGTTGGGGCCCCTTCCCTCCCGTCCCTACCTTCACTCCCTTCCGTCCCATACCTTACGTTGCCTCTCCTGTAAAAAAAAAAAAAAAAAAATAATACTGAATCAGAAAATGCAAACAAAGTTTCCTTTAGGAGCCACCTTTCACAGTTAAGAAATAGAACTAAGAAAAAGAAAATCACAGGACCTTCTGCAGTCTGTATAGTCCGTGGACAGTACGAATGTCCGCTAAAACCTGGAAAATTGCAGGTGTGGGGTGGGGGAATTAAAATAAATCAACTTGTTTTTCATTAAAAAATGGTGGCTCTTAAAATAAACTTTTTTATTTTGGGGGGTTTTATATACTGAACCAACAAATGTTCTATTGAACTTAATTATTTTTTCTAACTTTCACAAAAACTGCTTCTAATTTGTTTTCTGTTTTTGTTTTTTATTTACTACGACTACTAAAAAAATACTTCACAATATATTTCACAAGTTCACAAAAATTGTTTCAGTGCAAATCTCTGACATCAGTTAAATGCACTAGATTGCCTAGAAAAATATACACAATATCAAACTTGATATTTTAATTGTGAAAAGATATAATTCCTGCAAAAACGCACATACAGCTTTGTTCACATTGCACCTTGCTTTCTCGATTTGTGGACAAAATACATTGAACTTTTTCACATATGTCTTCTAGATATTTGAGAAACCACAATCTTCAAACATGGAAACAGTTCTATTAACTTTGCAAATGTATCCTTCATTGCAAAATATAACTGAATTCCAGTACCCTAGCCCAAACTGTTGCCTTCACAGTGATTCACAATTATGTCTGTATGCTTCAAAGTACCATACGTTCACAAAATGGGAGCAAGTCTGCCCACTTCATCCTTCAAACTCTGTGCCAGGAAACATCAAATTCTTCAAATCCAAGATTCACAGGTAATCCACACCACTGAAAATACACCTTCAACCAATGGATTGAAGAATCTCCCACCATCCAGACACTCTGTTTCCTCAAAGCCATAACCGTTGCCATCTTCACAGCACACAACAAAGATAACTCTTGCAACTCTGTGTTCCTGTACACCACGACCAGGAAACCAGATTGGCTTATCCCGCGGTGTCCGCAGACATCTACAACTGTCAGCAGCCACTGCTACTCCTACCTTCATAAATAACAATCTCTCTAACTAAAAGTACTTCACCATTACCATATATACTTTCCTTTACAATTACAGGAAGAAAAAAGATTGACGAAGACAGCTACCGAAGAAAGAAGACTCTTCACATCCTACAAAGTAAGTACATTAATATAGCATGTATATCTCTGTAACTGTAACAATGTGCTTTCACTATATATTAGCCTAGAGTATTATTTTCAGGTCAACAACATTGTATTTCACTCTTACTCATTATATTGCAACATTCACGCTCTTTCTTTTCCCATCTAAACGTTGCTCTTTATTCAATATACCAACCATTCATTACTGGCTAATGCACAATCATCTCTCATCAACTTCTATATCACAATGTTACTTTGTTACTATTCCATACCCCTATCCACATGATGTCCTAATTCCAAACCAACAAGTTTCACTCTCCTTACATTCCAAATCACTATCACGCATTAGCACACATACACACACTTCCACATCAATTTTCCATTATACCCACACAACCATCATACCTATGCACACCATTATAAAAACCACTGTTTTCCTCGAAACATCATAATGTCCCTACTTATTCAATCACAGGGAAAAGCCTCACAAACACCAACCTCCTAACAAAGACATACAGAAAAGGAATAGCTAGGTTTTAAAACACATCTGCTGAAATAGCAGACGAAGTAAGTCTCTGTTGTTGCAGAACATTTTATAAGAACAGCACAAAAATAGTAGATATGGCCTACAAAATAGACTACAAAGAGGAATCCCAATGGTTCCAAATAGCTTTATATCTAACAACAGAAAATAAATACAAAATAACTGACCCCTCAATAGTTTGCACCTACTGCAATACAAAGCTTGACAATAACCAAATGCCATCACGTGCTATCACCAATTATTATGAAATATTCCCACTTCTTAACTTGTATTAGAGCATTATAAACCAAACAGCACACCCATTTCAAGCTAGAATATACCTTCATCCACATACAGACCAATTGCCTCTGAGTTACTAAAAGGCATTTGTGTCAAAGTAGTATATTTAAGCACTAAGCCCTGAGCCGCGGGGCCATTACTGAGTCAGGTAATGACCCGGGACCATAGTTACAGGCCCAAGCAAAAAGAAGGCCTTAAGGAAGGCCCTGGGGCATTACTGGATATATACCTAATATAAGTTACATTAAATAGTCATATAACTTAGCTCCCACTAGACAAAACCCATTCAGACTAACATTCAAGGTTTGGTGTATAATCTTTCTAAAATCTTTTGTATACATTCGCCAAATGGCAACACAGTTATAAGCCATATAAAAATGTTCAAACCCCCCCTCTAATTTTGCCCCCTCTTCACAAAATCCCACGAAACATTGCAAAAAACATTAAAATGTGTGTCTTAAATCTTTTTGCAAACGTTTGTGCAGATTTGTGAAATGGCACCAAATTTATAAGCCTTTCAAATACTCTTGGACCGGCCTCTAATTTTGTTCCCTCTTGGCAAAACAGCACCAGACTTTGTAGAACCATTCAAGGTCAGATCTACAATGATATCACAACATTTAATTCAGTTTCTTTCAGTGGCGCCAAAGTTATAAGCCATCCAAAAACTGCTTTTCACCAGCCTTGTGATGCAAAAATATATATGGATGCACCAACACACCTGAGATGTTCGCAAACATTACAGGGCTAACACAAACTGTTTGCTAACTTTGAGGGTGGAAAATCGAAGTTTTCTTGGCTTTTTATGGCAATATCCCATCGCATCCTATAACTTGGCCTGGATGAAATTGCGCGATGCTTCACAAAATCATTCCGAGGGGGCCATATACTTTTTTTGCAAAGTTTGGTGAGGATTGGACCTGAGGGGGCAAAGTTATAAACTGCCCAAGAAATGTTCTTTCTATGAGTTGAGCAACTTAACCATAACTACAGGGCCGGTACCGCAGGCACTGTAATACATATATAAATATATATATATATATATATATATATGCATATATATATATATATATATATATAAATATTATATATATATATATTTATATATGTATTACAGTGCCTGCGGTATATATATATATATATATATATATTCAGTGAAAAAACGTTGTTAAAGGGACGTTATGGTTCCAAGTAAAACCAGAAAACCCTTGAAATTCGCCAGTTATGGTAAGCTAAGCAACCATAACTCGTGCCACCACCGTGCTCTGCTAAGCCTAACACCCAGGACATCAAAGATGACATCACAAATGTCATTGATGACATCACTGATGACATCACATGTGCATTTACCTTTCATGAAAAGTCTGTACAAGGGATTCTTAGTGTAATGTTAATAAAAAAAGTGTCAAAGATTATTGGAATACATATCAAGTGCTAATCAGTGCATTAAGCTATGCATTGATATAAATATAGCATTCTACTATTAACTTCAATCCAGTATACTAAGGTACTCATGTAGAAACATAGGCATTGTGTGCAGCATACATGATGAAGGTGCAATATTCATAAACTTGCCATGTTGAATAGTGAAATGATAACTGTTTTTATATTAGAGTTTTGCGTACAGTGAAACTTGTGATAAGTAGGTAATAAAACCCACTTACTACATAAATGCATTATTATAGACAAATCAAAAAGCGACAACAACACATACAAATATGAATATATACAAGGGAATTGAAGTAAGAAAAAGCAATAGTAGCAGAAAGTATTCATAACCCAACTGATTACCTTTATGCAGAGAAATGATTGCTCCGTTTCAAAGCTGTTACTTACCCTATCTATATGTATCACATGATGTGTCTTGACCCTAAGGAAAATAGTGTGAGTACAACATATAAAAATATGAGGAAATACTTTTTAAATACTTTAACAAAGTTTTTTCACTGAATTTCATAGGTTTTTAGTAGCGCAACTTAACCATAACGTCCATTTAACAATGTTTTTTCACTGAATTTCATAGGTTTTTAGTAGCACAACTTAACAATAATAACTTTGACTTTATGTACATGTAATATGGAACATACGGAACCCCTTCTACTGAATTTGATGTCCGCAAACTTTTTTAATGTCCGCGGACATGTTCGGACAACAGTACCACTACCTAAAAACTCTGGGAGGGTATGTTTAATTGTTATATCATAACATAGTAACATTTGAAAAATTCACAAAGCAGTACACATACATATTATATGTAGTAATAAATAAGAAATGTAACCCATATATGAAACACACTAACCATTCATTTAAATACAATATGTTCTAAAATGGAATATACCAAAAAAAGATAAATTGGCTTCCAACAAAATTACCTCACAGACACTCCACAACTAAGAGCAAGACAAGCCCTCCAGAGTACTCAGAACATATCTTACCTGAAATAGTAAGTGCACTTCATTTTACTCATATATTTATAAACTTTCTGTATTAGATTAAAACAAATATATTATCTTTTTTTTTCTCACAGAAATGTCTAGTACTCTGGAATGGCTAGAGGAGCATTTCCCACATGAGGAAATGTCAGAAGATAGTGAAACTAAGGGTACACACTTTACAATATAATCCATTTAATTATTATAATTTTATATACATTTAACATATATATTTTTTTTGTACAGAGCATACCAAAATAGAAAATACCTCTGAAGAAACTGTTACAGATAACACTCTTGACAGCATAAGAGAAAAAATGTATATATTGTTGACCTATTTTAATAATTTGAAAACTTTTGTTGAGGAGCATTTTTAAACAAAAAACTCATACCATTGTCCCACATGTACTTGTCCCCCTCACCATATCCCAGTCAATTATCCCCAAACCCTCTCCATAACCCAAAACGTTTTGATGAGACTTCCATCCCTTCTTCACCTTATACCAATCATGTTGAAACCCCTAATTCTCCTGTTTTTGTTTCCGTTTCTGCCTCACCTTCTTTGTCATGAATTGTTAATATATGTTAAATAAAGTTACATTTTTATATTGTGTTGTAATTAGTTTCAGTTTAAAAAAAAAAAAAACGATTTAGGTGTCCGCGGACAGCGCGGTTGTTCTTAAATGTTCATAAATAAACGAAAATGGAGGTGTCCTGAAGAACACTATACCTGTCCGTGCTGTTCGATAGCAAGTTGAAACTGTTCTAGAACACACCGATGTCCTGAAATGTTCGTAAATAAATAAAATGGGGGTGTCCTGAAGAACACTATACCTGTCCGTATTGTTCGCTAGCAAGTTGAAACTGTTCTAAGAACACTAGTGGTGTCCTGAAATGTTTGTAAATAAACGAAAATGGAGGTGTCCTGAAGAACACTATACCTGTCCATAATGTTCGCTACCAAGTTAAAACTGTTCTAAGAACACAAGCGTTGTCCTGAAATGTTTGTAAATAAACAAAAATGGAGGTGTCCTGAAGAACAGTATACCTGTCCGTACTGTTCGCTAGCAAGTTGAAACTGTTCTAAGAACGCACGCGGTGTTCTGAAATGTTCGTAAATAAATGAAAATGGAGGTGTCCTGAGGACGCTATGTCTGTCCGTATTGTTCGCAAGGAAGTTAAACTGCTCTAAGAACAAACGGTTGTCCGTAACTGTTCGTTTGACATGTGACGCACTTTTAATTCAGGACCCGAACAGTGTCCGTAGAACATCAACGCGCATGCGCAAACCAATGTCCGTGCATTTGGTGTCCTGCGGACAGCCGCTTCCTTCACGAACATGTTCGCGAAGCTATCATCTGACCACGCCCATGCTGATCGCGTGTTTTGAATCGTGTTCGTGTCCCTGAACAATTTAAAAGTACATTTTCAAGTAATCCACAATATTTGTCAATAAAAACTCACCATAGCAAAAGTCCCACATACTAATCCTGAGTTTCTACATAATTTTTGAAAGTTTTTGAACCTTTTTTTGTGTTCGATCTGTCCGCGGACAGCGCGCATGCCCGCAAACCGCGTACAAGCACCCCTAGAAAAGACCACGCCCTAGAGCTTATTCTCATTGTGTTTCTGGCTATTCTTCAGAGCACAGCTATTTTTCCTGCAACTTGCAGATTACACCTTCATCGAGATGGCATCCATGGCTGCACTACTGCCACCTGGTGCTGCACCTACTTCAGCACCACCCCCACCCCCTCCACCACCACCGCCTCCCCAAGGGCCTGAAGAGGGGAACAGGAGTGAGGATGCAGAGGAGGAAGAAGAGGATGACGAGAATGAGGTAGTGGAAATCCCTACTACCCGCACTCTGCGTGAGTCTTGGTTGTGGCGGTTATTTACCATTCATGGGGATGGTCCTAAGGCTCGTGCGAACCGAGTCACCTGCAATGAGTGCAAAATGGTACTCAGTCGCGGGAGGCATGGTTCGTGCAGCTTTGGGGCCACTACAATGAAGCGACACCTAAGGTCATTTCACTCTGGGGCCATTTGCAAGGTTGTACCTTGCGAGGAGCGTAGTAGGTTGATTTCCTCTAATTCATCCTCCGTTTCTGATCCTGTCACCACAAGGAACACCGCTGTGGGACAGCATCTTCCTCAAGCTGCCTCACAGGCTATATATAATGCTGATGACCCTTACCTTCCGAGGGTCACAGTTGTGTGATGTACTGAGACAGAGCACTCTGCAGGGGGGAGTGACTTCGTAGTGCTTTTGAGACTATCGTCTCAGAGCACGAGAAGACCTGCTCACTACCCAAATAAAACCCACTCTACATCTTCCTCTCTCAGCTCACCCTTTCTTATCCCTTTGGTTGGTGTCCCCACCTCTACCCTCCTTTCCCCTCCTCTCCTAGTGTGTCATGTATAAAAAACCCAAAAAAATATAAAATAACAAAAATTAAAAAAATAAGGATCTTTTCAGAGCCGCCTTTCACAGTTAAAAAATAGAAGTGAAAATAAATGGAGCAGGGCCCTTTGTATTTTTTAGAAGTCTGCGGACAGTTCGCAAACATGTAAAATTTTGGGGTGGTACCCTATCAAAACCATTGCAATTTTCTGTGGGAGGAAGTGGTGGTTCTGAAAAGTGCCTTTGGGAGGTGTTTGTGTTTCAAAAATTATAAATACTCAACACCTACTTCAAAATGGACGCTGTCATTCTAAAAAAGTTCGCAATGCATTTTGTATGTTTCTTAGAAAAATCTGATTGCCATCGTAAGTTAGATGTACTCCATCTCTGCGAAAAAATGTATGTACTACAAAACATAATATTTTCATTGTGAAAAGAGGACATGCCAAAATCTCTTAGAAAGGCACAAACAGCCTTATTGACATTGCGTCTTGCTTTCTCCATTTGTGGGCCAAATGAAGAAGAACGAAGCCACATTTGTCTCTGCGCAATCCGTGAAAGAATTACTTGAGAATTTGGAAACATGTCCATGACCTTCCCAAGTCCTTCTTTCATTGCAAATTGCAAAGAAATTCCAGACACATGTCCTAAACTGTTCCCTCCACAATGAATTATAATTATATCTGGATGTTGCTCTGTCTCCAAAGTAGCACAGAGAGGTAACAAGTCCAACCACTTCATTCCACGTACTCCATGCCAGTGTACTTCCACATGTGGGAATCCAAGATATACAGCTACTCCACAGGTTTCTGCATGCACCTTCAACCAATGTATCCATGAGTCTCCCAAAATCCAAATAATCTGTTTTCTGAAACACGCAGCCATAGCCATCTGTTCTTCTCTCAGCAAAAAGAGTATCTCAGAAACTCTCTCCTGGCACAACACACCCACGAAAATTTCTTGACCAATCCCTTTCAGTGCTCATTCTCATTTGCATGACTTCTGAACCCAAAAATCCCCAGATGTAACACCCGATGGCCGCGAACTACCGCCATGTCCGCGGGCACATCGTAACATGAACAGCCGTTCTACCATTTCCACTTCACTCTCTGTGCCATTCCCTCATTGGATGTAGCTAAGAAGTCACATGACCATCCACCAATCACATTCAAGACCTCTACATCTAACAGCATTATCATAGATCAGCACTACAAATGTACTGTGAATCTCTCTGAGTACAAGTGTCATATCATTGGCAAGCACCGTCTACAAGAAATACTGTACAAGTCGCCAAGATTTCTACTTGCAGCTCCATGCATATCCATATGCATGAACACAAACTACAGGTATGCATATTTTCTATACAGTACATGAACACATTTTCTAACTGACTTTTAGCTTGTATAATCTGTAAAATGAACTACTGTCTTTTTTTTCAATCTCCTAAAATCAACTGTCACTTTCAAATCTTTATACTATTTAATTTCTTTATACACACACACACTCAAATCATGTTAAACTAACATTTTTGAAATGAAATATATAGACTACATATAGTCAAACAAAATTGCATGCACACTCTATGTTCAAATCTCAAACAATAATACTTGTACAATTACATAATTGTTTTTTATTTCTTGTTTTATTTGATTACTTACATTTATATAGGACAAGCAGCCCATGACATTGAGGCACTATTACTTGGAAGAGCTTAGTTACAGGAATAATGGTATTCAGTGGTACATTATGAATTTCACAAGACATAGTCAAGATATTTTGTTTGCTACAGTTAGTCGTTGCAATATAATTTGTTCATTAAGAACATATCATATGTATTCAACTGGTGCGACGTATCTTATGTAAATAAGATAGTTTTAATGGTTTTGAGGAAGGCGCTGAGGATTTCAATTAAAAAAATCAATGTCTAAAGTAAAAACAGTGCTATATACAAACAGAATTACTAATTTATTTCTTTTACAATTGCAGGGAAGACCATTTTCCTGAAAAGAAGCAACCGAATGTGAAGTACAAAGAACAACTAAGAAGTAACCTGCTCATTTTAGAAAAAAAGTAACTAGAATATCACCATAATATTTGTATTATTACTCAAACACACTGTAAGGTTAATTCATGCTATTTCTGTGCCTAAAAATAGAGATTCTGCACCATTCTGTGCAAAAATCCCCATGTCTTAAACAGCGATTTACAGCCAGAATGGCCCACAAATTCCTATTTTTCGACACACAAATTACCCAAGTCAACCGCTAGAATTTAGATGTTATAGAATAAACAACTGTTTTAATTGTATAGCACTAGATACACTATTCATACTTCTCAACACCTCTAGCTTACTTTTTTCTGTCATCTGAACCCCACTTTAGTAACACATTAATTCAGGAATACCCATCCCTACTAGTTGTAGTTCCCAATGCACAATCACACACCATTACATACATCTTTATCATTTTACTCAAACTCTCATGCACACAGCACACATACATTGCAGAACACCACAACCCATACCTTCTTTATTTTTTTCAACAGACCCTAAAGAATGCCTACCAAAAATGAAGTCTGTAGAAAGCAACGCAGAAGTATAGCAAATGAAAATAAAAGTGTCCAAAATAAGCATCCATCTCTAGCACAATTTGTAAAAAAAGTTGAAACAAAACAGCTAATACAGTCATTTAGTGAAACAGAAAAAGTTTCAAGTACAAAAACTTTGCCTCCTCTATCAAAATGTAAACGAAACCAAAAACAATTAGCAGAAAATCAGCTATCACTACAGATAAAACTGCTTCTTTAAATCTTGATATAGTTCAAAGTAAGCATACCAAGAAAAGTATTTTAGCCAAACTTTTCCGTCACAAAGTCCTTCAAACTCTTATAAAAACAGGAGAGAAACCAGGTTCAACGATTAAAACCTATCGTAGGAAATTAATCTTAGAAGCATTGATAGACAGTGCAATTCTTCTCAAAAGAAAGTTATTTATTTTAGTGTTAAACAAAATGAAACCACTAACAAAACTAATAACTAAATTACAAACAAGACTTCTCAATAAACGAAATGTCAACAGAAAGAACTTCTTAAGTATCTGCGGAGGTGAATGGAGTGACACTACGAGCTCAGAACCATACTTTAATGAAGAAGCGTACCAACAAATGCAAACAAATACAATTGCCATACATAGCAGTGGTCAAGGTTATGAAAAAGTTAATAATACCATAATGGAACAAGAAGTACTCCTTACAAAAATATGTCATGAAAACTTAGAATTACCCACCCATTCAACTGAATCAGAACGTCTAGTGTACAAATGGCTATGCACGTCAATGTGTAACATTCCGAATCAATTTGTCAAGTATTTATGCCAATTCCTCAATCAATATGTGAAAAGCAAAGACAAAATGAAAATTAAACTACTGCAAAATATGGATACCTGTCCAGTACGCAAGTACACAGGACTACAAGGACATTCATTGGCCTGCATTACAGGACCTACTTGCAACACCACCTTCCATGATATCAAAAGGATATCAACACATCATTCAACTATAAGAAATCTAGTTTATAAACTGTACTATGCTAAAAGTCCTGCTTTAGCACTAGCCAATTTAAATAACATTCTTCTACATGGTACAGCAAAAGACCTACTAGAAGAAATCTACTATATCCAGAAAAAATATTTTGGAAGTGAAACCCACTTACAGAATGAAATAGCTGTAAACCGAATTAGTAACAATTCTACACATGGCAACCTTTTACTACACACATACATAAAAGAAATACTAAAATTTAAAAGTACATCAGCTGAAGTACCAAACCATGTGTGTGTATGTTGCCGCAGAACTTTTTATAAAAGTAACACAAAAACTGTAGACCTATCATACAAAATAGAAGACAATGAAGATTCTAAATGGTTTGAATTAGCTCTCTACCTTATAGCAGAAAACAAATATGAAATAACTGACCCCGTAATACTTTGTAGTTACTGCACTACAAAACTTGACAACAACCAAACTCCTTCACGTGCTATCACAAATAATTTGGAATTAGATCCACTACCAAAACCCCTCAACAACTTAATTTATATGAGAGCATCATAATTCAAACAGTGCACCCATTTCAAGCAATAATACGCCTTCAACCAAAAACTGCTAAATTACCTCCCTCTGAATTAGTGAAAGGTATTCGTGGAAAAGTAGTGTATTTACCATTAGATCTAAAAGAAAATGAGCACACTCTAGGAGTGCAACGTCCAATGCAACAATCTTTAATTATCTTGGTAAATGGATACCTACAAAAGACAAACAAATTTGGCAACAGCTGGTAGATTTACATAAAGTTAGAGAAGCCTTGCAATATCTTAAAGAGAATAATGAATATTACAAAGAAATTAATATTGAAGAAAACTTGAAAGATACAACTGATATAATTCAAGAGACACAAGAAGCTGGTCAATTTGAGCTCCTAGATCATGCTACAATATCAAACACTTTAGACCATTATACAATTAATCCATTGCACTCTAATGACACTATAGAAGATGCACTGGAAATGTACCAAATGCGTCAAACAAAAGGATCACCAATCAGCATATGAGAAAAAGTATAGAAACACGTGCTTTTCCTCTACTATTTCCTACTGGCAAAGGAGGAAGGTACGATGATAGACCTATTCAAATATCAGCATCAGAATACCGCTCATTACGGATGTATTCTAAAGATCCCAGATTTAGACAAAATGTGGAATACATATTCCACCTACTCTTTGAAAGTGAACTAGCAACTTTATGTTATGGAGTTGCACACATATTAAAATCAGGATCACACTTTCAAAATATGACAGCTACACAATTATTACAAAAAGTGCAACAAAAAGATGAGGTTTTACAATCAAATATTACAAATCTATTAGCAAATATGCGTGGTACAAAAGAGTACTGGTTTCGACGTCACGGAGATGTATGTTGTATGATCAGAAACCTTGACCCACCCACTTGGTTTGTTACATTAAGTTGTGCAGAATATGCAAGGGAAGATTTACATGATTTCCTACGCATATCAAACAAAAACAAAACAAACATAGATATACTAACACCTGGAGAACTTTGTTCTCAGGATCCTGTTAATGTTTCAAGATATTTTCACCATCGCTTCATTGCTATGCTACATTTTATTTGTAATAAAATTGTTCCTCCCCTTGTAGAAGTGCAACACTTCTTTTGGAGAAAAGGATACCAAGCCAGAGGAGCACCACATATCCACATGCTTTTATGGATTAAAGATGCTCCTAAATTTGGTCAAGACAGTGATGCCACTGTTTTACAGTTTATTGAAAAATATGTCAATTGTGAAATTCCATCGGAATCCAAAAATAGTGATCTTCATGCACAAATTTTACAATTTCAAAGACACAAATGTGGCAAATATTGTCGTTGCAAATACAAAAACAAAGGGAAATACTACACCAAATGCCGATTTGGTTTCCCTAGAGCAGTCACAAATGCAGGTCAAGTGAACAACCTCATGTCTTCAGTTAGACATAGTGTTAAAGGTAAGTCACCTAAAAATACATATTACATAAAAAGAAAAGAAGAAGAAAAATATATCAATGATTACAATGCAATCATTGCCCACTTATGGAATGCAAACATAGATGTGCAGTACAGTGCAGACAATTCTACTGCAGTTGCACGATATGTCACAGCATACTTAACCAAAGCAGAAAAGACAGAGGTGCAAGACCTCTGGAATGACCTGTCATCAGATAAAACAGTGTCTCAAAAATTATACAGCTTGGGCATAAAAATGCTGTCCCATAGAGAATGTGGATCCTATGAAGTAGCTGATCGTTTAACTGGTACTGCACTGTATGGTAAATCTGAAAATATAGTATGGCTAATTCTTGGTCCAGCTAAATCTAGAAAAAGAGTTCCAAAATCATACGAAGATATAGAAACAATAGCCAAACATGATCCCAACAGCCAAGACATTTTAAAAAACAATTTATTGGACACATACTACCCAAACAGGAGTACCACTTTGGAAAACATGTGTCTATACCACATAGCCCAAAACTACACATACAAAAATAATATAAAACCTGATGAAAAAAATGGTAAATACAAAGTGACAACCTGTGAAGGCAGCTTAGTAAAACTCACCAAACCAAATTTAATTAATCATATCAAATTGTCATTAAAGACTCCTCAACATAAATAAGTATATTACATGTCCCTGCTACAACTCTTTAAACCATGGAGAAAAGAAGAAGAAATACTAGATAACTATGACTCATATGAAGACGCTTTCAAAGCAAATGAAAGCACTATAACTGATGCAAACTTTACACAGTACAAAACAATGTTGCACAATGAACAGCAACACAAAGAAGAACTCCAGGCCTAACTAGATAAGGACACTCCTGACAGTAGTCAACCTTCTGTAACAGGAAGCCAAGAACCACTGGGAGAGCCACTAATAACAAATAAGGCAGAATTAGCTATGATAGAAGTAGAAAACACCATGTGTCAGTATGAAGATAAAGAAGACTTAACTATACTACAATCAAAACTAAACCATGAGCAACGTAGCATTTTTCAAGAAATAACAAAGAAATTGCACATGGTGTACAACATGAAAACAAAGAATGCACCTGCCAAAATTACAAACCTATATTATTGCATGTCAGTGGTGAAGCTGGTTCTGGCAAAACATTCCTAATCAAAATCATCAGTAAGTTCCTTCAACAATTGACAAACAACAAACTGTCAGCTGTTGTCACTGCCCCCACAGGTTTAGCTGCCTACAACATAGGTGGTGTCACTTTACACCTATTACTTCTCCTGCCAGTAGAACACCAAAACAAATCAGACTATTACAAACTTTCTACAGAAGCTGCAATGGAACTATGCAGAGTATTGAAACAAACGAAAATGCTTCTAATAGATGAAGTGAGCATGGTGTCCAACCTAATGTTGGCTTTGATTCACCTCAGATTACAAGAAGTACTCAAAACAAACTATGAAGAGGTATTTGCACCAATGGTTGACAACAATTACTTACACAGTACAGACCAATTGTGTTTGCAAATGTTAGTACTTCACAGAAATGCAACAAACAATCCTGATAACACGTATAGTGTTTATGGAATAAGACAACAATTGGACTACTGTGCTGGAATGGTGAAATTCACTATAAAGTCACAGGAAGATCCACAAGAATTTCTAATGTACTTACTACAAGTACTGGAAAATAAAAACATACCTATAAATGAAATCTTCCAGATTTCATACATGTGGAAACATACATGCACTCTCTGCAACAATGTGACACAAGAACAAATCCCCAATGAACGCTTCATGTATATATATCAATACCTAATTGTGAATCCATTCCATTTCAGCAACTTGTACAAAATGCAAACCATGGTAGATTATGTACTACCTGCAAATCGGATAATCGCTCCACGTTAGTAATACAAACACATTGTAAATACTTAATACTAATGCTTCTATGTTACAATGCAGATGGTACCAAAAACAACTGCAAGCTGAGTGGATTCACAAATGGTCAAATACCACTTGGTAAGAAAACCTTCACAACAATAGCTATAATCTACCACGCAGGAGCCCCAACCAATTCAGGGCACTACACTGCATATATAAAAAAGAAATGTGGATGGTTTGAATGTAATGATAGTACCATTACTCTAAAGCAGAGATTACCAGCAAATCTTACAAACGCTTATTTAATGTTCTTAAACCCAAAATATGATAACTAAACTGTACTTAAACCTTAAGTAAACTGTAAACTTATAGTAAAAAAATATAAACTGTTAGAATATTCCAAAAGATATCTAACTGCCCAAAGATTCTACAACAACTAATCAGATAAATGAATTCCACTAAATTAGAGCAAAAAATAGACAGTTAGAATACGCCAATTGGTATCTAACTGTCCCAAAATTTAACAATATCCAAACAGATAAATCAATACCACTAAAATATATAAAAAAATAGACAGTTAGAATACGTCTACTGGTATCTAACTGCTCCAAAGTTTTACAATATCCAAACAAATAAATAATATGTTACTGCTCCAAAAAACTGCAACAAGCCAATGTATAAAGCATTAGCCAGAAACAAAGAGTGAACATTGAAAACAAACAAACAAATAAACTGTAGCATAACAGATTTTTTTTTTTTTTAAATCCAACATGGATTTTCTTTCTCCCACAGACCCAATGATTTTATCAACAAACACATAAACTGAGAAAATTGCACAGTACTCTGGTTTGTAATCTACTAAATATGAGGGTCCAAAAAAAAAAAGATTGTTGATTATACAATGTAATAAGTCATCACAAAATACTAATACTAACATGCCATTTTCTTTTATCACAAAAATGAACAAGAAATACACGTACTCCAGTTACTAAACCAAATAGTAAGTATATTATAATAAGTTCAACCATCGCAGCATATCACACCCACAGTGGCTTATAACTTTGTTCCTTATAAATGTGTTTTTGACTCAAAGTTATAAGCAACTATGAATGTGATATGCTGCAGTGGTTGTGGCCAGGGCATAGAGTCTTGGGTGCATGACCAAATGGCCATGCACCCAACACTATATGCCCTGGCCACAACCACTGCAGCATATCACACCCATAGAGTCAAACATTTCAACTATGGCCTATGGAAACTTTTAATGTCCGCGGACATTATGAGTGTTCTTAGAACAGTTTCAACTTGCCAGCGAACAATACGGACAGCGTCCTCAGAACACCCCCATTTTTTATTTGCAAACAATTCAGGACACCGCGAGTGTTCTTAGAACACATTCAACTTGCCAGCAAATAATACGGACTGCGTCTTCAGGAAACCCCCTGCGAACATTTCAGGACACTGTGACAGTTCTTAGAACACTTTCAACTTGACAACGAACAATACGGACAGCGTCCTCAGAACACCCCCATTTCGTTTATTTGCGAACATTTCAGGACACCGCAAGTGTTCTTAGAACACATTCAACTTGCAAGAGAACAATACGGACAGCCTCCTCAGAACACCCCCATTTTTTTATTTGCAAACATTTCAGGACACTGCGAGTGTTCTTAGAACACATTCAACTTTCCAGCAAACAATACGGACAGCGTCTTCAGGACACCCCCTACGAACATTTCAGGACACTGCAAGGGTTCTTAGAACACTTTCAACTTGACAATGAACAATACGGACAGCGTCCGCAGGACACCCCCGAACAATATGGACAGTGTCTTTAGGACACCCCCTACGAACATTTCAGGACACCTCGAGGGTTCTTAGAACACTTTCAACTTGACAACGAACAATACGGACAGCGTCCTCAGGACACCCCCATTTTGTTTATTTGTGAACATTTCAGGACACCGCAAGTGTTCTTAGAACACATTCAACATGCCAGAGAACAATACGTACAGCGTCCTCAGGACACCCCCATTTTCTTTATTTACAAACATTCCAGATCACAACGAGTGTTCTTAGAACACATTCAACTTGCCAGAGAACAATACGCACAGCGTCCTCAGGACACCCCCATTTTGTTTATTTACGAACATTTCAGAACACCGCGAGTATTCTTAGAACACTTTCAACTTCTCATCGAACAATACGGACAGTGTCCTCAGGGCACCCCCATTTTGTTTATTTACGAACATTTCAGGACACCACAAGTGTTCTTAGAACACATTCAACTTGCCAGAGAACAATATGAACAGCGTCTTCAGGACACCCCCTACGAACATTTCAGGACACCGTGAGTGTTCTTAGAACACATTCAACTTGCAAGAGAACAATATGGACAGCGTCCTCAGAACACCCCCATTTTTTTATTTGCAAACATTTCAGGACACCGCGAGTGTTCTTAGAACACATTCAACTTGCCTGCAAACAATACGGACAGCGTCTTCAGGACACCCCCTATGAACATTTCAGGACACCGCAAGTGTTCTTAGAACACTTTCAACTTGACAATGAACAATATGGACAGCGTCCTCAGGACACTCCCATTTTGTTTATTTGCAAACATTTCAGGACACCGCGAGTGTTCTTAGAACACATTCAAGTTGCCATCGAACAATACGGAAAGCGTCCTCAGGACACCCCCATTTTTTTATTTGCGAACATTTCAGGACACCGCGAGTGTTCTTAGAACACATTCAACTTGCCAGCGAACAATACGGACAGGGTCTTCACGACACCGCCTACGAACATTTCAGGACATCGCGAGTGTTCTTAGAACACTTTCAACTTGTCAACAAACAATACGGACAGCGTCCTCAGGACACCACCATTTTCTTTATTTGTGAACATTTCAGAACACCGCAAGTGTTCTTAGAACACATTCAACTTCCAAACGAACAATACGGACAGCGTCCTCAGGACAGCCCCATTTTGTTTATTTACAAACATTTCAGGACACCGCAAGTGTTGTTAGAACACATTCAACTTCCCATCGAACAATATGGACAGCGACCTCAGGACACCCCCATTGTGTTTATTTACGAACATTTCAGGACACCACAAGTGTTCTTAGAACACATTCAACTTACCAGAGAACAATACGGACAGCGTCTTCAGGACACCCCCTACGAGCATTTCAGGACATCGCAAGTGTTCTTAGAACACTTTAAACTTCACAACGAACAATACGGACAGCGTCCTCAGAACACCCCCATTTTGTTTTTTAACGAACATTTGAGGACACCACAAGTGTTCTAAGAACAGTTTCAGCTTCCTTGCGAACGAAACGGACACATATTGCATCTTCAGGACATCCCCCCATTTAGTTTATTTAGAACATTTCAGAACAGCCGTGTTGTCCGCAGACAAATCTAACACAACAAGAGCGTCCACCACATAAAAAAAAACACAACATTTAACCTATCTCATACTCTCCCACCCTCCCCAAACACTCTTACACACCAACACACTCTACTAAATACAAATTTTAAACCAAGTTACACCGCTCTGTCCGCGGACGTCTGCGAATCCAAGATGGCGGGCGCTACCGAAAATCTGACCCGCTTCATGCTTCACGCTGTCCAATCAGCGAACACGTTGCATGTCTGCGGACATCACGCAAGCCAATTGGCCAATCAGGACACTGTCCACGGAGCGAACAGGGAAGTGTGTCCGCGGGCCGAACACGGATATCACTAATTTTTTATGACCTACTTTTTGGTCATTTGAAAAAAAACTACTGGATTTTCACCAAATCTGCAAAAGCACGCTTTCGGGACCAAGCCGTTACTCCTGGTCCAAATTTGGTGAAAATCCGTTCAGCGGTTTGGGCTGTAGGCGCGAGCAAAGTTTTTTCCCCATTCAGTCTATGGGAAAAAAAAAAGTTTTGGGACCCCCCTATAACCTTGCCCTCCTTGGACAAATCCTCACCAAACTTTGCAAACAAATTCAGAGTGGGCCATATACTTTTTTTGCAAAGTTTGGTGAGGATTCGTCCAGGGGGAGCGAAGTTATAAGCCGTCCAAAAAGTGCTCTTCCTATGGAAACAGCAACTTAACCATAACTTTATGGCCACTAACGTGGCCATGTAATTAATATATATATATGCGCGGTATATAACTACGCGGTAGCGGCCATGTAGTTATGGTTAAGTTGCTAAACCCATAGGAAGAGCAATTTTTGGGTGGCTTATAACTTCGCTCCCCCTAGACAAATCCTCACCAATCTTTGCAAAGAAAGTATATGGCCCGCTCTGGATAATTTTGCAAAGTTTGGAGATGTGTAGTCAAGGGGGGGCAAAATTATGGGGTCTTTTTCCATAGACTGAATGGAGATGAACTTTGCTCATGCCTACAGCCCAAACCACTGGATAGATTTTCACCAAATTTGCGGCCGGAGCGTCGGCTTGGCCCCAAAAGTGTGCTTTTTTAAATTTGATGGAAATCCGTCGAATATTTTTTTTTAAATGACCAAAAACAAGGTAAAAAAAATTAGTGATATCTGGGTTTGGTCCGTGGACTCACTTCTCTGTTTGGTCCGCGGACAGGACTTCGATTGGCTTAGAAGACAACGTGGTGTCCGCGGACAGTGGAAGCACCCACTGATTGGATGGCGAAAAGCGTGAAGTGCGTCAGATTTTTGGGAAACGCCCACCATCTTCTATTCGCGGACAACGCAGTAAAAATATATAAAAAAACACAAAATTGCACTTTTCAAATTTATCAAATAATCTCTGAGGATGGGATGGGATATGGCTGCAAGAAGCAAAAAACACAGTGTTTTTCACCATAGAAGTCCGCGAACAGCTCGGTGAAGTTTGCTGACACCTCTGCAATACAGGGTTGGCGAAAAGCAGTTCTTGGATTGCTTATCTCTTTGGTGTCATTCAATGAAACTGCATGAACCTGATTCCGAATGAGTTTGCAAAGTTTGGTGGAATTCTTTCAAGAGGGGGCAAAATTGGAGGGGGGGTCCCAAAATATTGCAAAGGCTTATAAATGTGGTGCCATTTGACAAATCTACACAAAGGTTTGCAAAAAGATTATAGGTCTAGATATAAATGTTTTCTTAAAGTCTGAATGGATTTTGTCAAGTGAGGGCTAGGTTATATGACTATTGTATGTGCATACATTTGACACTTTTGAAAAAATAAAAGATCGCTGGATTTCCAGCAAACTTGTGTAAGGAGCATTGGCAAGGACCTGAAAGCATGGTTTTGCAAATGTTTTATTTTTTGACAAGTCTCATAATGTAGGTACAAAAAATTGTGATATACCTTTGGTGACTGAGGTGTAGCCAGTGGCCATGGGCAGTGGCCAGATTGTAATGGAATAAGGTCATGATCCGGACAATCTGGCTACTGGCCATGACGTTGAGGGACAACACATGGGGTTAAAGTGGCCATGTCCACCTGGGACTGGCTTTGTGGTAAAGCTATTCAAAATTGGGATAGGTTTGAAAGGTAAAAAAAAATTGCTTATAGTAATATGGTAATAGGGTTCTCTTTTCCCCTTCTGCAGGCTGCCATGGAAAGCAAAGAGGGGCCCTGTATGGAACCCCGCCTTTCGTTTCCATGGTGACCATCTTGGAAAAGGATTGTCTTCTCTATACCGGGACGCTGCAGGTGTCCAGGTGTAGGAAGAAAAATCCTTTTTTTAGCACCCCGGGTTCCTGCTTTGGGAACCTAGGGTGCTAATTGCCTTCATCCCCCATTACAGGGGTAGAATGGGGAGATAATTGTCCAGAGACCTCGTTATATACCCTTGCTTCGCTTGGGCTGATAACTTGGTCTGCCGGGCAGGTATCCACCATTCCAGTCCCTGTAACGGGAGATGAACGCCACAATATTTCCATTAGCATAACACAAAATGCAAATGGAAATGTCGGAAAATCTTATTGAGTCTATGTACTTTACTGAGAAATATAAAGTAGATGAAGTCTATACATTTTTTTTTAGTTCTATTTTTTAACTGTGAAAGGTGGTTCCTAAAGAACATTTCTTTTATTGTTTTGCTTGTATTTTTTATTTTTTTTGGCAGGGCAGCTTAGAAACGAAAGGTGGGGAGGCAAATGAGGGAAGAGGCATCAAACACTAATATGGAGGGGCAGGTGGACAGGGGAAAATGTTGTGCGTGTGTTATTTCTACAGTAGGGGGCAGTGTTTCTCATGCTCTTTGATTACAGCAGTGGTGGTGGCTCTTGGGGAGGAGGGATGGCATTAGCTGATGCCATTTTAAGATAAATAGCAGTTTTGCTAAAAATATGTACTGTGTTCTAGATTGTTAATGGATAATGAGTAGGAATAGGTGTTGGAGCTGTGTAGGATTCAGGATGCATTTAGCGGTCACCACCTCGTACCCCGACCTGAAGACTACGTCAATCAAGACCAGAGAGACTGGACGTGACATAACAAATGGCTTGGCTCTGATCCCAGTTCCGCAATTATACTCCCAATTAACAGAGTGATACAAAATATCGAGGCAGAGGCTCCGAGTATTCGAACTACAATAAACGAGATAGATGCTTTGAAGCCTGCGATCTCTCTTCACTTCAGAGAGCTAGATGAAGGAGACTAGAGACTCCGACTACCCGCTACAGGTGATTTATCTCTACATATAGAGGGATTATCTACCCAAGAGAAGACATTTCTTGCTTTATTCAAGGCTACTTCTTCAATTCTCTCCACAGAACAAACCAGCTACAAAGGTTACTGTACGAAGAGATCTACAGCCACACTGTTTTACAAGCAGCTGTAGTAGTTATACAGCTATATACATTACTAGTAGATCTTGTAATTGTTTTTATAGAATTACTAGTGACACTACTCCTGACGAAGGTCCCTTTAATAACCTATAGAGGACTGAAACATGTTGAGCAAATGACAATGGTTTATATGTTTTCTCCATTGATAACAGTTATAGGTCAACTAACTGATGAAGATGTTCAAGAGATCTTCATTTGAGCCTCTTTAGCTATATTGATCCACAATCAATTAGGATCAAAGCCTATTTCAAAAGGCAGTGTTTGTCACATGTTTTGATTTGTATTTTTTATGCAGTGTTTTATAAATGTTGAAGTTTTAATAACTTGTATTTTTATGATTCAATAAATTATGAATGATTATTTTCAGAACAGTTATGTGTTTAATGTTGATAACTGTTGAATAGAGCTCTCTATCTTCTGTTTATATGGAGCTGTGCAAGGGACATTTTGAAGATGAAAGTTCCTAGATCAGTAGAAAATGCAGTTCCAAACTGTCTGCGAAGCACAGATCTTATCGTGAAGTGCGGACGGGTTCTTGGACACGTCATCTTGCCGTGCTCCAGCCTATGTTCATGTGGCACTGTCCAGAAGGTCCGCAATGAAGTCAGATGTTCGTAAACGTCTACGGATGCAAAACTAGTTGAAATAGTTGCAAAAAGTTTATAGAAGTGTTAAAAATTATTCTAGAAGGTGGGAAATGGCAGAGCTTTAAGGTGAAACTTTGTAAATTGGACACAAATATTGCTATATTAGGTAAGTATAATATTAGTAAGTTAGAAAATAGCATGCACTGGTAAAAACCCATGAAATTCACATAAAAAACATTGTTAAAGGGACGTTATGGTTAAGTTGTACTCATAAAAACCTATGAAATTCAATGAAAAAACGTTGTTAAAGGGATGTTATGTTTAAATTGCACTTATAAAAACCTATGAAATGCAATGAAAACACTTTGTTAAGGGGACATTATGGTTAAGTTAGACTAATAAAAACCTATGAAATTCAATGAAAAAACGTTGTTAAAGGGACATTATGATTACAAGTAAAACCAAAAACCTCCAGAAATTCGCCAGTTATGGTAAGCTAAGCAACCATAACTCGCGCCACCACCGTGCACTGCTAGGACTAACACCCAGGACATCAAAGATGACATCACAAATGTCATTGATGATATCACTGATGATATCATTAATGATATACTATATACTCCCACTACATTACCAACAATTACTACATACATATTAGTATAGTGTGTGCTTTAACATAGGCTGCGCAACAAGGATCGCAAAGTTAAGGTAGCTTTAGCTGAAGTTCAGGGATTTTGTTGCAGTAAGTTCTCACCTTAACTTCCCTAAAACGAAAGTTTTTTTTTTGAATTGGAACGTTTTTTTTTACTATGTATTGCTCACCTTAACTTCCCTGCAAATAAAGATTTTACTTGAATTTCAAGTTTTTTTTACAGTGTATTGCTCGCCTTAACATCCCTGCAACTAAAGGTTTTTCCTTCAACTTCAAGGGTTTTGTTATTCCATACATAATTGACCATAATACAGACTAGTGGGCTAATGAAAATAATGCATACTGTGTAGAAAATTAAAAAAAGACACTGTGCAACCACATTCCTTCTCAAATAAACCTGTTGTAAAAAAAAACTTGGTTTGTACATCTACTCAACATTTTAAAGTGTTTACATTTATATGTACTGTTGATGAACTGAAAGTTATGAAAATGTTACATAACTGTCTACAAAGACTACACTCAATATATCTTAAAATAAATCTTTACAAGACTACTGCCCATATATTACATTGCCTGTGGTAGCGGCCATGTCATTATGGTTAAGTTGCTCATCTCATAGGAAGAGCACTTTTTGAGTGGCTCATAACTTCACTCGCCCTGGATGATTCTTCTCCAAACTTTCGAGAAGGAGTGTATCATCTACTCTGAATTTTTTTTGCAAAGTTTGATGAGGTTTGGTCAAGGGGGGGCAACGTTATAGTGGGGCTCCCAAAATGTATTTTTTTTCCCATAGACATAATGGGAAAACACTTTGTTCACGCTTACAGCCCAAACCGCTGGATGGATTTTCATCAAATTTACGGCAGGAGCGGTGGCTTCGTCCCGAAAGCGTGCTTTTGTTAATTTGGTGTAAATCCATCCAGTAGCTTTTTTTAAACGACCAAAACGTAAGGCAAAAAAACGTAGTGATATCTATGTCCGGTCCGCAGACTCACTTCCCTGTTCGGTCCGCGGACTGGACTCTGATTGGCTGTTCTGTCCGCAGACTGGCCTCTGATTGGCCAGAAGATTCGCAGACTTTTGCATGGTCTGCGGACATCGGGACATGGCCGCTGATTGGATGGTGTGAAAACGTGAAATGTGTCGGTTTTCCTGAAACGCCCACCATCCCCCGCCACCCGCGGACAGCCTGGTGAAAACATAAGCAACATTGCACTTTTCAAACTCAACAAACAATCTCTGGGGATGTGGCGGGGATAAGGATGGGATAAGGCCATAAGATGCCAAAAAATGGGTTGTTTAATCCCCTGACAGTCCGCGAACACTTCAGATGTTTTGGGCAGTCCTGCGGTGTTCGCGGACACTTCAGATGTCCTAGAACATCTGTACCTATTTCTGCATTACAGGGCTGGGGGAAAGCAGTTTTTGGATGGTTTATAACTTTTGCGCCACTCAATAAAACTGCATGTCATTTTGCAATTTTATTCTACAACTAATCCTGAATGGTTTTACAGAATTTTTTGGGATTCTGTCAAGAGGGGGCAAAATTAGAGGGGGGTCCCAAAATATTGTAAAGGCATATACATGTGGTGTCATTTGATGAATCTGCACAACATATGGCAAAACGATTTTGGATCTAGATACACATGGTTTTCTAAAGTTTGATGGGATTTTCTCAAGAGGGGTCAAAATTAGAGGGGGGGTCTCAACATTTCTTGATGGCTTATAACTTTGTTGCTATCTGACGAATGTGGATAAAAGTTTGGAGAAAGATTATAGACCCAACCTTCAATGTTTGTGTAAAGACTGAATGGATTTCGTCAAGGGGGGGCTAAGTTATATGACTATTGTATGTACATACATTTTGACATTTTAAAAAAAATAAAACATGGGCGGATTTCGAGCAAACTCATGAGGAGCGTTGGCAAGGACATTAAAGCATGGTTTTGCAATTGTGTCTGTGTTCTATTTTTTGACAAGTGTAGTAATGTAGAAACATAGTCATATACCTTTGGTGACTGAGGTATAGCCTGTGGCCGTGGGCAGTAGCCAGATTGTCTGGGTCATGGCATAAGGTTATGACACGGACAATATGGCTACTGGCCATGAACGCCGGGGACGAAAAATGGCATTAAAGTGGCTATGTCTACCTGCGACCGGCTATGTGGTAAAGTTATTCGAAGGTAGGATAGGTTTGAAAGGGAAAAAAGTGCATGTAGTAATATGTTCATAGGGTTTTGCAGGCTGGCATAGCAATGGAAGAGGGGCTGTGTACGGAGCCCCGCCTTCTCTTTCCATGTTGGCTGTCTTGGAAAAGGATTTTCCTTCCTACAGCGGGACAGCTTAGGCGTCCCACTGTAGGAAGAATAATCCTTCCTTCTTACAGTGGGATGCTGCAGGCATCCCGCTATATGAAGAACAATCTATGTTTTAGCACCCTGGTTCCCGCTTTGGGAACCAGGGGTACTAATGGCCTTTATCCCCCATTTCAGGGGCTGCAATGGATGTTAATGGTCTGTAGCCCTCCTTATTTATTTATTTATAACGCGCCAATGCCCGCAGACAGGTGGTCCCATAGGAGTACTGTCCAGGTAGTCTGCGACTGAGAGTGCATTTCACTTTGGTAGCTTTAGCCTTTGCTACACTCCCAACAGTAGCAAAAACATGGCACACCCATGTGTCCTTTTAACAACATTTTTTTATGAATTTCATCGTTTTTTATTAGTGCAACTTAACCCATAACGTCCCTTTAACAAAATGTTTTCATTGATATATATATATAGGTTTGCTTTCCACTTTCCCAGTTAAGACTAGGGTATACAAATAATAAGTGCCATGCCCTGAGCAATGAAATGCACAATGTGTCTCTGATTATCACATATTTATCATTTTCATACTTCTTAAATCCTTGTGATGATAATGGTGTTATTATATGTATGTTTATACAATAACGGTCTGGGGTTGTTCTCACAGTTCTGGTGTAGTTTTTGAACTATTGTTTTTTTTTTTTTAAATGTAACTGTATAGGTTTTGATACTTATCTTAAGTGGCTCTTACAACACAGAGACCTTTGGACTGGATTTTACCTGCTTTATTGTGTTAAATCGGTGACAATTCTATATGGACTGAATACCAAAACTTTTTTATACTTCATTTGGAATACTTCCCTTCTTCAAAACATTATGATGCATGTATATGGGTTAATTTTTTATTAATATGACTTATAGGTCATTTTATGAATTTGGTTGTTTTATGCACTCAGCACTTTACAATCAAGCAATATTTGCACGCACATTGCACTTTATAAAAGGTAAACTTTTTCCGTATTAGTTTTCCTATAAAAAACAAAGCAGTAGCCCATGTATTTACCTCTGACTCTGTGAGAAACATAAATTAATAGAGATATTCTTTACTTTATATAAATAGGATACTAAAATCCATATACTAAATTACTTACTACAGAGCCCTATATTCATAGGCGAGGTACATGCATGGACGGAGAGCACTATGCACTTTATTCAATCGCTGCTATGTAAATACATATTTTTGCTGCTAAAATACTATTTGCACACAAATCCAAATTCTTTATTTTTTGCATCTTTGCACAAACCCCAACAAATAGGTATTATTGCCTACATGCATTCCGTTCAAGTATCATCAAAGCCTGCTGTATGTTATACGTAATCACAGCATTTAACAATCAGGTATCATACATATAGTGAAGCACATCCATGCTTGAGCAGGTTAAAGGCATATGAGCCGATCTGCACTCTGTAAAGGCTATTATTGCCTTGATTGTCATTAGGCAGCCAGGAGCAATATTTGATTACTTCCTCTTTGTAAGCAATGTCAATGTATTATGGATACACAAAGAAACGGAATTTGAGAAACAAATGGTTTCTTTGTGTAGCTGCTTTATTTTAAGTGGCATTATTTTTTGCCCTTTTCGGCATGGATTTTGGAATTATGAACGTATTTTAAATCATGTTAATACTGTCATCCATGTCGTATATGTTAGAGGAAGTTGTCTGTATTCTTCTATGAGTAACATATACCATCCAATTGTTCCAAGATGGCTGCCTTGCAAAACATGTTGAATTAGTGGCTTCTAGCAGGTAGACACTCTCTATGTGTAATCAGAGAGTTGTTTGGGGATAAATTGCAGTCCATCTCTCTGGAGTGCATTCCACTCGCTGCCTTTCCTTTGAAAAGCTTCATTTAATATATATATATAAATATATATATATATAGAGAGATATGCCTGTTTTATTTTATCGGCTTTATAGCCTCAGCTATCAAAATGCATGCACGGCTCAATGCAGCAACGACTGAGGGGGCTACTTGTTGCTCCCACATGGTATAAGCACGTTGTATAATAAAAATACATGAGCATATGTTGTTTTTTTAATACACACTGTATTGAAACAATCAATTAAAGGTTGTTGATCCATATTTAAGGTATGTGTTTTTATTTTCTATTTTTATAACTGAAAAGTTAGCCATGAAAAATGACAATTTTTTATATTTTTTCAATTTGTTTGTGTTTTATTTTATAAACAAATAGGGTAAAAAGAAAGTGACACTTAAATATATACCCACCTTTGGCAATTTGCCATATGTTCTGAAAGAACCTTGCCACAAGCATCTAGTGTGCCACCTCGATCAAGCTGTGACAGGTTTTGCGCATCACAATAAAATTAGAAAGATCGGGTGCAGGCAGGATGGATTAAAATTGGTTGTTAGTTGGTGATAATAGCTGTTAATCGAATTGGAAGTCTGTGTCAAAGATGACAAATACTGCTGTGCTGATCTTGCTCAATTTGCTTTGACTCTATATTTCACATGAGCCTTCCTATAGGATTCATAACTTCCTCCCAATGAGCACGGACAAGATGTTGAATTAATGTGGATGTCCCCAAGCTTTGCGATGGCTTGTTTGAAGGTCCCCTCTGCAAAACCTTACCACAGAAATTACACATGATCTCCTCAATCTCCTTTTTGCTGTGTATATTCTTTATGTTAATTATTGACAACTGTCAGCTACGATTTATTTGTGCACATTGCTTCTTCCGTGGTGCTAAAGCTGAAGCTACCTACACCACCTCATCAGCACTGCTGGTCGTAGTCATTTTGAAATGAAAGACAATGGAGGAAAAATAAAAACTGTAAAAATACACAACGCAAAAAAGGACTCTGCCACTTAATATAAAAAAAAATTAAAAACTAAAATATTACCAGCTAAAATAACAGAAGCTGACAAACTACAAAGCACAACACAAAGGACAAAGGTGTAGGAAGAAGAAAGGTAAAAAAGGAATGGATAAATCAAGGTGCTGCTTTTAAAAGTTCCTGAAGGCTCACAATGAGGTTCACCCACGAAGAGACAAAATGCAATGACAGAAAACATTAAAAAGGTGTCTGGGAGAGGGGTTTTACTGTGGTTACACTATATACCCAACTGAAATGTGTATTCCATTTGTGCAGGTATGCCCAAGCGCAATGACGTGTCGCGCCTAAATTATTGACCACTCACAAGGCCCAATGAGGAGTCGCACCTGCATGTGGCAGTAGCCGCGTCAATGGAATGCCCAATCACTTCAAATGCTGTGTTTACATGGTTACGCAACTTCGCGCCTGTTTTTAACAGCCAATAAGATCATGGGCTTTGGTACCCTTCTAGCCACGTCAATGAACGAACCAATGACACACTGCGGTGCATTGCCACAACTACGCTCATGCCGTTTGATGAAATCCACAAATGTGAAATGCCCCGATCGGACATCAAGCTCTTTCAACATGGCTATGCATCTTCACCCCTGATGTGCCAGCCAATCATATCACGTGTTGCCGCTCTGCACCTACACATGACTCCTATCCGCATCAATGAACGGTCTAATCACATGTTGCGATGTATTGACGCTGCTACGCCCATGCCGTTTGATGAAATCGACACATGAGCAATGAACCAGTAGGACATTGAGCTGCTTCAATGCAGCTATGCATCTTCATGCCTGATGCTCCAGCGACTCATATGACGTGATGCCGATACGCACATGCACGTGACTGCTATCTGTGTCAACGAACGGCCGAATCACACGTTGAGATGTTTTAATGTGGCTACACCCAAGCTGTATGAGGACATCTGTGCATGCAAAAGTGTCCAATCAGAGGCATGGCAGTGTGTAGCTGCTAGTAATCACCCCATCCACAAAAATATAAGTGCTTGTTAGTGAAAAGTATCCAAGTAACTGCAAGAACCTTTGGCACTTTAACCCTTTAAATCATCTTCCTTTTTACTCACTTTTCACATAATCCTCTTTTTATCTTGTCTTGTGATTTGTTCAGTTAGTCGATTTTTTGTTTTACTTTTTTTAAAAACTTTTTTATTTTTTGTCACATTGTTTTTTTAGTGTTGTCATTTTTGTTGTTTTACATTTTCCTCCCCAGTTGGACATTCCAACATGTCCATCCATGATAGGAGCAGCAGTGATGACAATGCCATCTGGTTACCCAATCCATCGCCACCCAGTAAGAAAGCAACTGGAATGACGACCAATGCAGACAGTTTGTGATACTTCAAGGTGAAAGAGTAAAAAGAGGCAGAGAATTTACTATACACATTGTGCAAAAAAACAATAAGAGATGGCACTTCTAATGTTACGTCACTGAGCCTGGGAACATCAATCATGATAAATTATCTGGTGCAAGTCCATCGGGATGATGTGGATGATGCGTATCGGAAATCGCACGAGCACCACAAAATAAAAAATGGATGTTGTTCATGCATTACGTGCCCAGAAATTAGCACCACCTCCAGCACCTGCATCCACCGGTCGGATGTCACTGACACTGAATGAAACCTCAACTTCTGCAGCAGTGTCAACTGCACTTGTTTCAATTTTACAAGCTCCCAATATCTCAGTTATGAGAATCATGTGTGAACTATGCCACCAATGGGTAGCCAATGGAGGTGCCACAGCTAAAGAATAGTAGAGCTTAATACCTAAACAGCAAATATATGTTCCTTTTTATTTTAATTCTATTTGTTATGTGTTTCATCCTTGTGTGTTTTCCTTCCCTGTTCCAACCTCCTCTTTCCTTTGTACCAAACAGCCCTTTCAAAGGGCCACCATTTAAACCAGAAAAGTGGATGAAATTGAACATAGACTGCAAAAATATATTGCAATATCTATTGTAATTTACTTTTATGCAGTTTGAATGTTTACTTGTAACCATGGTTACTATGTTAACAGTGGGGCATATAGTTGCGGTTAGAATCACTCCAGTCGTTGCTCACTTTAGTCGTGCCTTTGTATACCTGCATCTCATTGGTTTGTGCTGTAGCCGTGGCTATACATAATAATATTCAAATAAATATACATATCAGTGTGCATTGTACATATATATATATATCATATTTATCAAATGTTTTACTTAAAACCTTTATATGTGTCATTTTTTTCTTGAATATTATTAACTCTAAAACAGAATAATATGTATTTCACAATAAAATTAAAACAAGAATATTGATGTTTTTTTCATAATGGTACTAAGTGGATCCCGAATGTAGTATTCCCATTACACAGCCAATAAAAGGTTGTATTCCTTAATCATGCTACAGAGGAAAAAATATCTTGTTGGAGAGAAAAAAAACTCTATTCACTGCTTTTAAATATTTTACAATATATGTATTACATGACCCGTGGTAGTGGCGTGTAGTTATGGTTAAGTTGCTAAACTCATAGGAAGACCACTTTTTCAGCGGCTTATAGCTTCACTCCCCCTGGAGCGATCGTCAACATACTTTGCAAAAAAAGTATATGGCCCGCTCTGAAAGTTTTCAGCAAATTTGGTGAGGTTTCGTACAGGGGGCGAGCAAAGTTATAGGGGGGGTCTGAAAGGGGAAAAACTTTGTGGATGGCTACAGGCCGAATGGCTGGACGGATTTTCACCAAATGTGCCGCAGGAGTGGCTGCTTGGGTCAGAAAGCGTGCTTTTGTGTGTTTGGTGGAAATCCGACCAGTACTTTTGTTTCAAAGAACTGAAATGTATGTCTCAAAAAATTGTGATATCTGGCTCCGCTAGGCGGACCCATTTCTCTGTTCGCTCCGCGGACATAAGGCTCATTAGCTTGCAGAACGCCGTGCTGTCGACGAACTCTGTACATGGCCAGGGGTTGGCTGGAGAGAAGTGTGCTGTGCTTCAATGTTTTTGGGAAACGCTGCCATGGCGTATCGGAGTATTGTGTTGTGGTGTGTGTGCCAAGCCCCTAAGGCATTGTGTTCATAGCTGGTCATCTTGTATGTAAAAGTGTGACAACCAAAAGTAGTCATATCTGCCTCCGCTTTGGCGTCCCATTTCCCTGTTCACCGCACGGCCAACATTTTGATTGCACTGCAGTGTGCGGTGACGTGTTATGCATCAATAGTTGTCGATAATGCCGGCTTGTTGTATCCGAGGACAATGTGGCAGCGAAAGGGCCTGCAAAACAAAGTTTACAGCATCTGGTGGTGGGAAGAAGGGATGGAAATGGTGGGGGAGTGAGAAGTGCTTCATGTGATATATCTCATTAGAAGAAGACAGTGGTGTGTCAGCGGCCTCTGTGCATACTATGCCAATTTGCTGTTACCTCAGCAAGCAACATCCTTGTGTGGTGAGTGCAGGCAGCCTTTGTTATGGCATGACAGCTCCAGCGGTCATCTCTTTCTGTGATGAGTGGAGGCAGGCTGAATTGCAGAAGGGGAGTGCATTCCACATGACATGAACCTTTAAACATAGCGTGTACTATCGTGTGTTGTGTGTGGTAGGTCCGTAGGCCCTTCGATGCATGGCTGGAGTCCTTGAACAGAAAAATATGTCCACTGTTTGAAAAGATATTTCTACTGGTTTCAAGTAGGTGCCACATTGTTCCTTTGTGTGTGTGATTTGGCTGCATTGCAGGCATTGTTGGTTGCATGGGTGTGGTGTTAGTTAGCACATCGTACAGTTGTCAGTGTATGGGTGGAGATGCTGCAGGGAGCAGTTGTGTAGTGTGTCCACTGGGTGCACTATAGGAATAGTGTACATATAGACAAAGTTACGGTTGAACTGGTTCTCATATGTGCGTGGGTAGTCTGCATAACGCAGATTAGTAAGTGTTGCAGTGCGCTATGCAGTATTGCTTCTAAGCACCTAGTAGAGTGTTGGGAGCAGGACCAATGTTGTGAAGATTGTGTTGTTTGGTTGGCATTATTACAATGCTTTCTGAATGGAAGTTGGTAGCGGTACCAAACACTGTGGTATGTTTGTGCATTACGGTAAGTGGAACATGTGTGCTTGCATCCCTGCTTTAGGGTGCAGAGGTTGGGTAGAAGTGCTGGTGTCTATGTTGCCTTTCTGAATTGTGGCACATGCCTACATGTTTGTCTGCATGGCTCTGTTATGTTGTGGTGGGTGTGGGCAAGGCCTAGACTGTTGGGTGCATGGCCGAAGGCCGTAGGCCGTAGGCCATGCACCCAACAGCCTAGGCCTTCAGCACATCCACCACAACATAATGCAGCCATGTAGTTGTCACTCTGCATGTATTTGAGGTTGGTGACTTTTACGCAATGGTTGTGAATGACATTGTAGAGCTGGTAGAACTGCAGGAGTGAGCTGCTATGCATACATCAGCGCACGGTGCACATCATTGCCCAGTTGCACAATAGGAAGCCAGATGTCACCATTTGCGTTTGCTATGGTTAAGCCCTTATAAGACCCTTGCTTTAGGAAGTGCTGTAAGATATTGCAGCATGAAAGGATGTGCTCAGCAGCACACAAGTAAAATACGGCCAATGTACACAGCCTCCTACATACGGTTCAGCCCAACTGCACCCAACAGCTTAGGACTTCATCACAACCACCACAACATAATGCAGCCATGCAGTTGTCACTTTGCTTGCATTTGAATTTGGTGACTTTTACACAGTGGTTGTGGAGGACATTGTAGATTTGGTAGACCAGCAGAAGTGAGCTGCTATGCTAACATTAGCATGCAGTGTAAATCATTGCCCCTGTTGCACAATAGGGAGCCACGTGTCACCATTTGCATTTCCTATAGGGAGTGCTTTAAGATATAGCAGCATGAAAGGACGTGCTCAGCAGCACACATGTAAACTATGGCTAATGTACACAGCCTCCTACATACCATTCAGCACACCCAATGCAAAGTTATGCAGCCATGCATGCAAATATGTGCTAAGGGTGAAGGCTGGCAGGCTCAATTGCAGATGGGGAGTGCAGTGCACATGAGAAGAGCATTTAGTCATAGTACTATGGTGTGTTCTCTGTGGTGAGGGCCTAGCGCCTTGCATGCATGGCTGGAGTGGAAAGGGAAAAAGGACTGTCCCTGCTTTACTGGGGCACGGAACTACATTGTAGCTGGATATGCGCACATGCCACACCCTGCCATTTTAAGGATGGTGCGTATGGAAATGGAACTGTGGGATTTACCCAATCAGGTGTCGAGGGTTTGGTTGACAGGAAGGGGCTGTGATATCATTCAACAAAATTTGATGCAGTGAGGTTGGCAGAGATGGAGAGGCGCAGAGTGCTGATCGTGGGTGATACCTTTGTGCAAGATGTGCACAGGTATGTTGTGGAAAGAGGCTTTGCTGCTAACTTCCATTTGGAAGGCGTGAAGGCTTTGTGGGGCATAGTCTATGAGTGGGGTTTCGGTGCCATGGTTCTTCCTTGTACATGTGTGGCCTCTGTCAGTACTGTTGATGTAGTCGTCGTGCATTATGGAGTGCTACATTTGGGGTACATGTCGTGCTCACGTTTGCTCCATCACCTCAAGAAGTTGATGACAGCAGTGATGCAGATTTTTCTCACTGCCAAGGTGATTTTCTCAGCCATATCACCAATAGGAGCATGGGACCATGCCAGTGTAATTTGTCCACAGCCAGAGGTCGTGAGGTGTTTCATAAACAGAAGCATGTGTGACTTTATGTGCAGTGCTGGGATGTTCTGCATCGACTATGACAGCATTAACGAGCAAGATTTGGAGTGGTTTCAAGGAAATGGCATTTTTTTACCTCCATTGGCAATGCTGTTTTGCTAGCCACTATGCACGAAGCGTTGCAGAGAATCTTGTAGAAATGTAAGAGAAGCGTTCACCTTCAGTCGGTAGAAATGTCAGGAGTAGAAGCAAACAGACACGCATCAAAAGAGATTTTAAAAAAAATGTATGCAAGCACGTACATACCAAAAACAGGACAAAAAAAGAAAAAAAAATCACCTCTTTTCAGACACAGTACTAAACACCCAAACCCTTACCCTGTTAAACATTCCCCTCTCCTCCATCCTAGCACAAAAACTCTGCGGATCCAGCAGAAGTTTCAGGATTACACGTGCCATATCCGGTCATTTGCAGGATGGGAGCCAAGGAAATGGGACAGTGGAGGCTAAGGCATTGCTCAATAAGGTTTGTGGTTGTTGTGTGTAAGCAAAAACTGTGGCAGAAGGTCTCTTTATACAAAGAAGTGAAGAAGCCTATGGTGGAAGTGTGCAAGGGAAGGGGAAGGCATCCTGTTTGAATACATGCACTGCATGTAATTGTTTGAAGTTGGTACCATGCATTCAGTGGTGCTTTTGTGCAATAATTTTTTTAACGATTGCCATAAGTGGGGTAATGCAGAAAAAAATAACTATGAAGTGCACAAGGTAAGTGACAGGCATCCTGTTGCTATGGATGCAATGTGGGTATGATATGAAATGATGTCAAATGGCATGATATGACATTTACAATGCGCCTATACACTAGTTGTGCAAGGCACAACGAGGCAAGGGAGGGGGAACAGAGGGGAGACAGAGACAATGAACCTACTAGGCCAGTTGGAACTCAGATCGCCCAAGTGCATGGGGTGGGGGAGGTGAAAGTGCAGTACATGGTGTAAGGAAGGAGGGGGTCGGTTTAGCCCCCCCATACATTCTACACTCAAGGGACCACTTGCTCTTTCACTAGTGGAGGGATGCCTTCCTTGCTCTTCTGTGGCCAAGAACCCCAGGAATTAGAATGGAATAAGGAAGTGTGGGCAGATCTGGATGGGGATGGGGGCATATACATGACATGTACCCCTGATGAATATGCTAGAAGGGGGCAGAGTTTACGAGTTGTATGTAGAACATGGATGCCAATAAAAGGGACACCTGCTTGGGACAAGTCAGTGTTGGAGGCGGAGCACTACAGGAATGCTAATAATACTAAACAGTAGTTTGTTACTTTAGATGTAACAAAAGGGGGGAATGTAAGGAAGGAGGGGTCGGTTTAGCCCCCCATACATTATACGCGAAAGGGACCACTTGCTTTTTGCACTAGTGGAGGGACGCCTTCCTTGCCCTTCTGTGGCCTCAGGGGACAAGTCCCAGGCACATGCAGAGGTGGGGCTATTGCAAGACATACTTGGACTCCATTTTGTGTACCCTCGATCCCATCTTTGGACTAGGCCGCATTCTAGTATCTGTGAAGCCTTCTCTCCCTTCAGCAGCGCCGCGCACAGTGAACACAGACAGCCCCCACCTTTTTCCTCCTGTGCCTCCCAAGTCCCTTTCTCACAGATGCTGTAACACGAATTGTTGTGAACAAACAGTGTATTCTTTTCTTCCCTCCTCTGAGATCACCGACCTATTTCAACAAACTTGCTCCTGCACCTCTCACACCCACTGTTGGAAAATTACTGCCTGTTCAACCCTATGCCACTCCAAAGCTATTCTTTTGATGGAACAGAATTGTGACCCTTCCTTGCTGACCACCCGAGAGTGCCCCCAATGAAGACAGACTCCTGTCACAGTATATTCTGTCCTAAAATAACGTGTCATCCCACCCCCTCCCGCTCTGATGTGCCAGACCTGACAGCTATCAATCTCACCCCCCACAAGTTACCTGAGGGGGAAGGCCCCCACACCCTTCACCTCATCAGTGACCTAAAGTAATATAATGCAAACACACGTGTACAATTTATAGGCCTCTCGTAAAAACATTAAAGATGTAGTAATGATTATTATTTACTGTGTGTCTTAGGATAAGTGTGTAGATTAGTTAGCCAGAACCAGCTGCCTGTCTGGATCTGACCCAACCTTCATCTCAAACGGACCGGCCCAGATGAACCACTTGATGTCCAACCTCCCGCCAAGTCATCAGCCAATCTCGTGGAGCCAGCCCTTACAGCACTATACTCGCACCCCTTCCCTAACCATTCACAACCTTACTTGTAGACTGTATAGAAATTGTCACCGATGACACTGTAACCCTTTAAAATGTATTGTTTCTGTATTGTTTGCCAGAGCGCTCTCAAAGCAGCAGAGTTATCTGGATGCTGTATCTTATATAAAATTTTACTGACTCTCAAAACCAATCTCTTGGTCTCATTCCCTACTGGGATGTGTCCATTATTCTGAGTTTTTATTTGTGATGTGGGGAGTGAGCACCTTCACATGGTGACCCCTGGGACGTGATTTGAGGGTGCACCGAGAGACACCCCTGTGTCATGCGGCGAGATCCGGGACGCGCCCCAGCAAAACCATCACCACCTGCGGCTGACCAGTGTGCGCTCAAAGAGAGGTTCCAGGGTCCCGGCCATTGCAAATACCCGACTGCTCACCAGAGCGGGTCACAGCTTGGTTGGGGTGCGGCCCCGATTGTGGATAGACCATGAACAGAGGCTCTCGGATCACCCCGGACAGGTGAGTATTGGTTGCGAGAATCTCAAAGGAGGGAAATTTAAAAAGGAAGTAATGAGTATGAGTGTAACGCTGAGGGAATAGTGAGTAGTCAGATTTAGGGTATAGGGCTTGTATGAGTGTAACTGGTAGGATTTTTGGTCTCTTTCCTTTATATGGCCATTAGGTTTGTGAATATAGAAGTAACAGAATACGGGAAGAGTACGGGAACCTAGCTCCGAAAGGGGGTGGAATGCGGCACCGCGTAGCATTGTCTCAACCAATGCAGGAAATAAGTGGAGATAAAATAGAAAAAACATAGGAGTCTTGTGTAATGAATAGACTCGGAAGATATTTTCAAATTCTTTTTCTTGTGTGCATAACGCTTTTAGAGGTCAGACTGAAGAGGCCCAGGGTAAGGGGCCGGAGGAGTGAATGGGGAGAAGCCAGAGAAGGGTGGGGCCGTAGTAAGAAGTCAACAAATCTATGTTATATGTTAATTGTTGTTAAAGTCAACCGTGTGGTATGTCTAGAAGTATATGTGGATCTGTCTTATGTTGAGTTGGGGCCAAATTCTGCTTTTTTGTACATGTGGAGTCGAAAAGGTGTAAGTGAAAAGGTTTCTAAACTGTGACATTGCAAGTTGTTTATTAAGGTGTTATAAGGTTAAACAGAAGTGCATTTTGATTATATTTTTGACGCGCAACATATACACAAGTATACACGAGAGTGGGACAGGGAACATACACCATTAGCCCATATTTGCCAGCAGATCTCTCTACCTATACAGCAAGAAAATCGAAAAGTATCATGACTAGTGGCTCACAGAGATAAATGGGGAGGGATTGTCTCAAGTGTGGTCAGAAGGAGGTTCATTCGATAAAAGAATATCAGACCTTGTGACAACCCACCTGTTAGCAAAATACCAGGAAAAGCAACTTCAAAATAGGCGCGAAGTGTAAGATCTCTGGAGGATGTTTGAAGAAACATTGTCACGACCCACTTTCTGAAACCCCCACCGGCAGGCCCATGGGGCAGGAGCGGTCTCGGCTTGGGCCCCCAACAAGCTTAGACATCCTTTGCCAAGGCCCTTTTGAGGCCAGTCCTGGCACCTTTGGCTCTAGGCTCATACTTAATGAAGACGTGTGCTTGGGAACTACTTTATTTCAATGCCAGTCAACATGGCGGCATCCACATAGCTTGGCTCCTTGGAACCAAGCTATGCGGTATAGTGTTTTGGGTGTGGTAGCCTAGGGACTATTTTATCTCGACTACTTTCTTGATGCTATTTAAACCACACCCGACTTGGAGAACACGCTTCGCGTTACTTTGCAATCCTGCAATGTGACGCTCATTGTGTCCAGCAGCATCTGCGAACCTCGGAAGAACAGCACCTGAAAAACAAAAGGGACATCGTTATTAGCAGCAGATTACCTGTGATTCCACCGCTAGCTGCCCTCTGCTCCTGGAAACAGCATCCAAGGAACAGCGAGCCTCCCGGACCATCGGATCTACAAAAGGAGAGAAACAAGACATTAGACATTTACAATTGTGCCGGCAGCTTACCTCTCAAGTCGCCCATCGACCAGCACCGCCTTGGGACCTCTTGCTCCGGGTGAGAACCGTAACCTACGGGAACAAAAGACAACACGTTAGCAAAGGCAAGGCATCATAGCGCTGCACATAGCACCTACTTACCGCATCAAGGCGCTCTCGAAACACCATCACCTGCCAGTGAGTCCAAATTCAGCCAACGTTCAACAGCAAACTTCCGCGCACCTAAAGAGAGAGAAAAGACATTATTGAATCCAAGAAAGGCTTACAGTATAACAGTAATAAGACCTACCTGAAAGACTCTAAAGGGCAGCATCAGCGAAGTAACTAGATCGCACTCGCCCACAAAGGACAACGCGCCCCTGCCAAGAAGGCAGGACGGGGAGCACGCCAAAACCCATAACAAGGTGAGGAAAGGTCTGGGGAGGGGCAGCGGGCATACAGGGTGTTGGGAGGTTCTTACCCCAGTTGCCCAGTCTTGAACATTGCCCACCTGTTTTCCAGGCAGAACTTCCCTGCTGATTATACCAGGGAGCGCCTGAGAAGGGCACCAGAGTCCCCGCAGCTGGGTGGCGCCCCCGTGGATACCAGGTAAGCGTAACAGAACGCAAAGCCTGCCAAACAAATCCACCTGGGTGCCATGGAAACATCAGAATTAGACCAGTTGCCCCAATTGTTGCGAGAACTTCGTGCCGAGGTTCACTCTGCCAGACTGGAGACTAACGCTCTCCGGAGTGACTTATTGGTGACTAAAGAGCCTACCGAAGATATCAGCAGGCAGGTCTTGCAATCACAAGCGGGTCAGATGCCTCTACCTGGGAACAACTCACCAATGCAAAATCCTAGCATGTCATCCACTGTCTCTAATCCGGTACAAGTTGTGTTACCAGGTACAGTTCCTTTGGCACCACCGGAGAGGTTTGCTGGTGATCCACGAAAATATGCAGCTTTCATGAATCAGTGTCGCCTTCATTTTCTTTGCTGGCCGGGAGCATTCCCAAATGACCAAGCCCGAGTAGCCTTTGTTTTATCATACCTAAGTGGCAGCGCCGCAGATTGGTCAGTATGATTGGTGTCCCATGATGACCCTTTATTATTTATTACATAACTTTGGAGACTTTCAGAGGGAAATGGAAAAACTCTTGGCTCGCCATACCCGAGAACAAGCTGTGGACAAATAACTCCTTTCCCTCCGACAGGGGAATCAGGATTGTTAACATACATCGCTACTTTCAACCGATTGGTTGCTGAAGCTGGGTGGCCTGAAAACAAAAGAACCACGTTGTTTCATCGGGGCTTACGAGGCGAATTAAAGTACGTTCTAGCTCAAGTGGTTAATCCTCCCAGAGATTGTTCTGAATTCATAGACTTGGTTTTGCAACTGGACCACCGGTTGCAAGACCGAAAAGCAGACCGTTCTAAAATGGACCCTCGGCCAGTGTACGTTCGGCCTAGAGACAATGTAACTCGAGTGCAAGAAAATACTGTGGAGCCCATGCAAATCGGAGGGGTACGACCCCCACTAACAAAACAAGAGCGAGATAAAAGGAGACAACAACAACTATGTCTGTAATGCGGAAAGTCAGGGCATTTCCTGAAGGACTGCCCAGTGAAACCTCAGAGGAAGATCGTTGGAGCCACGGAAAAAGATGAAGAGAAGGAGTGTCAGTTGGGAAACTGCCTAGCTCGGCAAACGTAGAGGTCAGTTTGTCGAGTGAGGGAAAAGAGCCACCGACCTCACACTTTGCAATTTCGGTGATCTTAATTAATAACCAACGGCCGTCAAGAATGCATGCCATTGAAGCATACATCGACAGCGTAGCAGTTGGGAATTATATAGATCAGGACCGAGCTGCAGAGATGGGGCTTCCCCTCTGTTCCAAGCCAACTACAGACAAGGTAACCACGGTGGATGGGACAGAAATCACTTCCGGACCCGTAACCCAGCGCACAGCCGAGATAACCTTGCTGTGCCAGGACAGACATTGGGGACTTATTTTGTTCGATCTCATCAAGGCACCTCAATTCCGGCTCATACTAGGGATTCCATGGTTAATTGCTCACAACCCTTTGATTGACTGGCGGGCAAAAAAATTAACCTTTCCCAGCGACTGCTCTCCAGCATGTTATTACCAAGAACAGAAACCTGCTTTCAGTATCTCTACGACTCCTAAATTGGCAACTTTGGGAGTGACTAGTACCTTGCCTGAGGAATACCAAGATTTCCAGGATGTATTCCAGAAGGACCAAGCAAACACGCTGCTACCGCACAGGCCCTATGACTGCCAGATCGACCTTGTTCCTGGTGCTCAGGTTCCTTGCGGCAGAATCTATGCTCTCACGGAACCCGAAAACCTTCATCTGAAGGCTTATTTAGACCAGTACCTCGCAAATGGATTCATCCACCCATCCAAGTCCCCTGCAGTTAGTCCTTTGTTCTTCGTACCGAAAAAAGAAGGGGACCTAAGAACCTATATTGACTACCACGCATTAAACCAGATCACTGTAAAGAACCCTTACCCCTTACCGCTCATCCCAAAAATGCTGGACCAGGTCAAAGATGCCCAAATTTAAACCAAACTGAACCTTCGGGGAGCATACCACCTGGTGCGGGTCAGAAGCGGAGACGAATGGAAAACTGCTTTCCGCACCAAATATGGTTTGTTCATATATCAAGTCATGCCCTTTGGGTTATGCAACGCTCCTGCAGCGTTTCAGTATTTTATGAATGACGTTTTGAGAGAGTTAACTGATGTCTGCGCCCTAGTGTACATAGGTGATATCTTAGTGTACTCAACTTCAAAACAGGATCACATCAAGCACGTCCGTTCAGTCCTCTCCAAGCTCCGGGAACATCGTTTACATGCAAAGCTGGAGAAGTGCTTTTTTCACGTCACCGAAGTTGAGTTTCTGGGTTTTATTCTTACTCCAGGAGGCATTAGAATGGACCTGCATAAAGTGGACGCTGTTTTGAAATGGCCATCACCAACATCAGTAAAAGGGGTACAGAGCATGTTGGGCTTTGCGAACTTCTATTGCCGGTTCATACCAGACTTCTCACAGGTCGTACACCCGATCACCATATTGCTAAGAAAAAATAACAAGAAATTTGCCTGGACCGAAGAAGCAGAGAAGGCTTTTCAGGATCTCAAGAAAAGGTTCACCTCTGGGCCAATCCTGCGACATCTTCGCCCCGATCTTCCTTATATCGTGGAAACAGACGCTTCCAGCATAGCAATGGGAGCTGTCCTCTCGCAAAGAGATCCAGTAACAGGCCAGCTATATCAGTGGCCTTTTGGTTGAAGAAATGTTCTCCCCCGGAGATGAATTATGCCATCACGGACAAAGAACTCTTGGTGATCAAATCCGCCTTTAAGACCTGGTGGCACTACATTCTGGGGGCCATACACACCATTACAGTTATCACAGACCACCGAAACCTGCAATACCTTAAGACAGCTAAAGCCCAGTCTTCACGCCAATTGCAGTGGGCCCTTTTCTTCACCGAATACGACTATGTCATCACTTTTCGACCAGCGGTCAAGAATGGAAAAGCTGACGCACTCTCTCGCACAGGCACTGATGACTTGGTATATAAAACCCCAGATCCAGTCCCCATCATACCAGAAGACAAGCTCTTGGGCCTCACTATGGCCTTAACCCAAGTTGAACTGAGAGATAAGATTCAACGAACCATGAACCCAGATGCCTTCCTCGCATGCCAAGCGCAAGAAGAACAATATTCCATTAAAGATCACTTACACTTTTTTAAGGATCGGTTGTATGTACCCACCAAAGACGTACAACAACAAATGTTTGCTAGTTATCATGATTCCCTGATTGAAGGGCACCCAGGAATCACCAAGACTCTAGCCAAGGTAAAACAGAACTTCTGGTGGCCCGCCTGGCGTAAGGATGTCATCCAATATGTTCAGTCCTGCGGAGTCTGTGTGCAAAACAAGTCACAAAAACAAAAACCATCCGGTCTTCTGCAACCTTTAGACATTCCTCCCACTCCCTGTTACACACTTTCCCTCGACTTCATCACTGACCTACCTCCCAGTCAAGGGTTTAAAACCATCCTGGTAGTCGTGGACTTGTTCTCAAAGATGGCGCACTTTTTTCCACTCCAAGGCTTCCCTGACGCACCCACTCCAGCCAAAGTGTTCCTGGATGGTATTGTAAAACTACATGGCTTCCCATCAGTCCTGATCTCCGATCGAGGTAGCCAGTTCATCTCCAACTTCTGGAAAAAATGTTGTTCAATGGCACAAATTGACGTCAGGCTATCCACTAGCCATCACCCCCAAACGGACGGTCAGACCGAGAGGACCAACCAGACCCCCGAACAATACCTACGGTGCATGTTACACCATGAACTAAGAGACTGGAAAGATTAGTTATGGATAGCCGAGTACGCAGATAACAACTCCTTGCACTCCAGTACCGGACAAACACCCTTTTATACCCTTGATGGTAGACACCCATGTACCTCAGAACTAGATGTCCCAACAAATTTGGAAATGGCAGCAGTAAAAGCTCTTCACACCAACATCACTCAGGCTTTCAAAAAGGCCAAAAAACATCTTATTTTCACCAAAGAAAAACAAAAGCAATTTGCCGACCAACACCGGAAAAAGACCCCAGACTATCAGGCAGGAGACAAGGTTTGGCTGGCTGCCAAGTTTGTACCCATCAAGGGAACCCGGACTTTTCAACCCAGGTACTTAGGATCTACACCATAAAGGCAATTATCAATCCAGCAGCCGTCAAACTAGACTTACCACCTAACCTACAGATTCAACCAGTATTTCATGTGTTCCTATTAATACCGATGCAGCCCGGTACACGGATTGGGACACCACCAAAACCCATACTTATTGACGGAGAACCAGAATTCAAAGTCAGAAGCATCTTGGATTCCAAGTAGTCGATTGGAAAGGATTTGGACCCCAAGACAGATCCTGGGAACCCTGTGAAAACATTCATGCACCACGTCTGATCAGAACATATCATCTCAATGTTCCAAATAAACCAGGGCCGGACAGAAGGAACACCTTGAGAGGGGCCTTGGGGGGGAGTGCTGTCACGACCCACTTCCTGAACCCCCCCCGGCAGGCCCATGGGCCAGGAGGGGTCTCGGCTCGGGCCTCTAACAAGCTTAGGCATCCTTTGCCTAGGCCCTCTTAGGGCCAGTCCTCGCGCCTTTGGCTCCAGCCACATACTTAATGAAGACTTGTGCTTGGGAACTACTTTATTTCAATGCCAGTCAACATGGAGGCATCCACATAGCTTGGCTCCTTGGAACCAAGCTATGCCGTATAATGTTTTGGGTGTGGTAGCCTAGGGACTATTTTACCTGGACTACTTTCTTGATCCTATTTAAACCACACCCGACTTGGTGAACACGCTCATCGTGTTCAGCAGCATCTCTGAACCTCTGAAGAACATCAAAAGGGACATTGGTAGTAGCAGCAGCTTACCTGTGATTCCACCGCTAGCTGCCCTCTGCTCCTGCAAACAGCATCCAAGGAACAGCAAGCCTCCCGGACCGTCGGATCTGCAAAAGGAGAGAAACAAGACATTAGACATTTACAATTGTGCCGGCAGCTTACCTCTCAAGTCGCCCATCAACCAGCACCGCTTTGGGACCTCTTGCTCCTGGTGAGCACCGCAACCTACGGGAACAAAAGACAACAGGTTAGCAAAGGCAAGGCATCATAGCGCTGCACATAGCGCCTACTTACCGCATCAAGGTGCTCTGGAAACATCATCACCTGCTGGTGAGTACAAATTTAGCCAACGTTCCACAGCGAACTTCCGCACACCTAAGGAGAGAGAAAAGACATTATTGAATCCAAGAAAGGCTTACAGTATAACAGTAATAAGACGTACCTAAAAGACTCTAAAGGGAAGCATCAGTGAAGTAACTAGATAGCACTCGCCCACAAAGGACAACGCGCCCCTGCCAAGAAGGCAGGACGGAGAGCACACCAAAACCCATAACAAGGTGAGGAAAGGTCCAGGGAGGGGCTCCGGGCATACAGGGTGTTGGGAGGCTCTTACCCCAGTTGCCCAGTCTTGAACATTGCCCAACTGTTTTCCAGGCAGAACTTCCCCGCTGATAATACCAGGGAGCGGATGAGAAGGGCACCAGAGTCCCCGCGGCTGGGTGGCATCCCTGTGGATACCAGGTAAGCGTAACAGGAGGCAAAGCCTGCCAAACCAATCCACCTGGGCGCCATGGAAACATCAGAATTAGACCAATTGCCCCAATTGTTGCGAGAACTTCGTGCCGAGGTTCACTCTGCCAGACTGGAGACTAACGCTCTCCGGAGTGACTTATTGGTGACTAAAGAGCGTACCGAAGATATCAGCAGGCAGGTCTTGCAATCACAAGCGGGTCAGATGCCTCTACCTGGGAACAACCCACCAATGCAAAATCCTAGCATGTCATCCACTGTCTCTACTCCGGTACAAGTTGTGTTACCAGGTACAGTTCCTTTGGCACCACCGGAGAGGTTTGCTGGTGATCCACGAAAATATGCAGCTTTCATGAATCAGTGTCGCCTTCATTTTCTTTGCTGGCCAGGAGCATTCCCAAATGACCAAGCCCGGGTAGCCTTTGTTTTATCATACCTAAGTGGCAGCGCCGCAGATTGGTCAGTATGATTGGTGTCCCATGATGACCCTTTATTATTTATTACCTAACTTTGGAGACTTTCAGAGGGAAATGGGAAAACTCTTTGCTCGCCATACCCGAGAACAAGCTGTGGACAATTAACTCCTTTCCCTCCGACAGGGGAATTAGGATTGTTAACGTACATCGCTACTTTCAACTGATTGGTTGCTGAAGCTGGGTGGCCTGAAAACAAAAGAACCACGTTGTTTCATATGGGCTTACGAGGCGAATTAAAGTACGTTCTAGCTCAAGTGGTTAATCCTCCCAGAGATTGTTCTGAATTCATAGACTTGGTTGTGCAACTGGACCACCGGTTGCAAGACCGAAAAGCAGACCGTTCTAAAATGGACCCTCGGCCAGTGTACGTTCGGCCTAGAGACAATGTAACTCGAGTGCAAGAAAATACTGTGGAGCCCATGCAAATCGGAGGGGTACGACCCCCACTAACAAAACAAGAGCGAGATAAAAGGAGACAACAACAACTATGTCTGTACTGCGGAAAGTCAGGGCATTTCCTGAAGGACTGCCCAGTGAAACCTCAGAGGAAGATAGTTGGAGCCGCGGAAAAAGATGAAGAAAAGGAGTGTCAGTTGGGAAACTGCCTAGCTCGGCAAATGTAGAGGTCAGTTTGTCGAGTGAGGGAAAAGAGCCACCGACCTCACACTTTGCAATTCCGGTGATCTTAATTAATAACCAACGACCGTCAAGAATGCATGCCATTGAAGCATACATCGACAGCGTAGCAGTTGGGAATTATATAGATCAGGACCTAGCTGCAGAGATGGGGCTTCCCCTGTGTTCCAAGCCGACTATAGACAAGGTAACCACGGTAATCACTTCCGGACTCGTAACCCAGCGCACAGCCGAGATAACCTTGCTGTGCCAGGACGGACATTGGGAACTTATTTTGTTCGATCTCATCAAGGCACCTCAATTCCGGCTCATACTAGGGATGCCATGGTTAGTTGCTCACAAATCTTTGATTGACTGGCGGGCAAAAAAATTAACCTTTCTCAGCGACCGCTCTCCAGCATGTTATTACCAAGAACAGAAACCTGCTTTCAGTATCTCTACGACTCCTAAATTGGCAACTTTGGGAGTGACTAGTACCTTGCCTGAGGAATACCAAGATTTCCAGGATGTATTCCAGAAGGACCAAGCAAACACGCTGCTACCGCACAGGCCCTATGACTGCCAGATCGACCTTGTTCCCGGTGCTCAGGTTCCTTGCAGCAGAATCTATGCTCTCACGGAACCCGAAAACCTTCATCTGAAGGCTTATTTAGACCAGTACCTCGCAAATGGATTCATCCACCCATCCAAGTCCCCTGCAGCTAGTCCTTTGTTCTTCGTACCGAAAAAAGAAGGGGACCTAAGAACCTATATTGACTACCACGCATTAAACCAGATCACTGTAAAGAACCCTTACCCCTTACCGCTCATCCCAAAAATGCTGGACCAGGTCAAAGATGCCCAAATTTACACCAAACTGGACCTTCGGGGAGCATACCACCTGGTGCGGGTCAGAAGCGGAGACGAATGGAAAACTGCTTTCCGCACCAAATATGGTTCGTTCATATATCAAGTCATGCCCTTTGGGTTATGCAACGCTCCTGCAGTGTTTCAGTATTTTATGAATGACGTTTTGAGAGAGTTAACTGATGTCTGCGCCCTAGTGTACATAGATGATATCTTAGTGTACTCAACTTCAAAACAGGATCACATCAAGCACGTCAGTATAGTCCTCTCCATGCTCCGGGAACATCGTTTACATGCAAAGCTGGAGAAGTGCTTTTTTCACGTCACCGAAGTTGAGTTTCTGGGTTTTATTCTTACTCCAGGAGGCATTAGAATGGACCTGCATAAAGTGGACGCTGTTTTGAAATGGCCATCACCAACGTCAGTAAAAAGGGTACAGAGCATGTTGGGCTTTGAGAACTTCTATCGCCGGTTCATACCAGACTTATCACAGGTCGTACACCCGATCACCATATTGCTAAGAAAAAAGTAACAAGAAATTTGCCTGGACCGAAGAAGCAGAGAAGGCTTTTCAGGATCTCAAGAAAATGTTCACCTCCGGGCCAATCCTGCGACATCTTCGCCCCGATCTTCCTTATATCGTGGAAACAGACGCTTCCAGCACAGCAATGGGAGCTGTCCTCTCGCAAAGAGATCCAGTAACAGGCCAGCTACATCCAGTGGCCTTTTGGTTGAAGAAATGTACTCCCCCGGAGATGAATTATGCCATCACGGACAAAGAACTCTTGGTGATCAAATCTGCCTTTAAGGCCTGGTGGCACTATATTCAGGGGGCCAGACACACCATTACAGTTATCACAGACCACCGAAACCTGCAATACCTTAAGACAGCTAAAGCCCAGTCTTCACACCAATTGCAGTGGGCCCTTTTCTTCACCGAATACGACTATGTCATCACTTTTCGACCAGCGGTCAAGAATGGAAAAGCTGACGCACTCTCTCGCACAGGCACTGATGACTTGGTATATACGCCCCCAGATCCAGTCCCCATCATACCAGAAGACAAGCTCTTGGGCCTCACTATGGCCTTAACCCAAGTTGAACTGAGAGATAAGATTCAACAAACCATGAACCCAGATGCCTTCCTCGCATGCCAAGCGCAAGGAGAACAATATTCCATTAAAGATCACTTACACTTTTTTAAGGATCGGTTGTATGTATCCACCAAAGACGTACAACAACAAATGTTTGCTAGTCATCATGATTCCCTGATTGAAGGGCACCCAGGAATCACCAAGACTCTAGCCAAGGTAAAACAGAACTTCTGGTGGCCTGCCTGGCGTAAGGATGTCATCCAATATGTTCAGTCCTGCGGAGTCTGTGTGCAAAACAAGTCACAAAAACAAAAACCATCTGGTCTTCTGCAACCTCTAGACATTCCTCCCACTCCCTGGTACACTCTTTCCCTCGACTTCATCACTGATCTACCTCCCAGTCAAGGGTTTAAAACCATCCTGGTAGTCGTGGACTTGTTCTCAAAGATGGCACACTTTTTTCCACTCAAAGGCTTCCCTGACGCACCCACTCCAGCCAAAGTGTTCCTGGATGGTATTGTAAAACTACATGGCTTCCCATCAGTCCTGATCTCCGATCGAGGTAGCCAGTTCATCTCCAACTTCTGGAAAAAATGTTGTTGAATGGCACAAATTGACGTCAGGCTATCCACTAGCCATCACCCCCAAACGGACGGTCAGACCGAGAGGACCAACCAGACCCCCGAACAATACCTACAGTGCATGTTACACCATGAACTAAGAGACTGGAAAGATTAGTTATGGATAGCCGAGTACGCAGATAACAACTCCTTGCACTCCAGTACCGGACAAACACCCTTTTATACCCTTTATGGTAGACACCCATGTACCTCAGAACTAGATGTCCCAACAAATTTGGAAATGGCAGCAGTAAAAACTCTTCACACCAACATCACTCAGGCTTTCAAAAAGGCCAAAAAACATCTTATTTTCGCCAAAGAAAAACAAAAGCAATTTGCCGACCAACACCGGAAAAAGGCCCCAGACTATCAGGCAGGAGACAAGGTTTGGCTGGCTGCCAAGTTTGTACCCATCACGGGAACCCGGACTTTTCAACCCAGGTACTGGTACTTAGGATCTACACCATCAAGGCAATTATCAATCCAGCAGCTGTCAAACTAGACTTAACACCTAACCTACAGATTCACCCAGTATTTCATGTGTCCCTATTAATACCGATGCAGCCCGGTACACGGATTGGGACACCACCAAAACCCATACTTATTGACGAGAACCAGAATTCAAAGTCAGAAGCATCTTGGATTCCAAGTAGTCGATTGGAAAGGATTTGGACCCCAAGACAGATCCTGGGAACCCTGTGAAAACATTCATGCACCACGTCTGATCAGAACATATCATCGCAATGTTCCAAATAAACCAGGGCCGGACAGAAGGAACACCTTGAGAGGGGCCTTGGGGGGAGTGCTGTCACGACCCACTTCCTGAACCCCCCCCGGCAGGCCCATGGGCCAGGAGGGGTCTCGGCTCGGGCCTCCAACAAGCTTAGGCATCCTTTGCCTAGGCCCTTTTAGGGCCAGTCCTGGTGCCTTTGGCGCCACCCTCATACTTAATGAAGACTTGTGCTTGGGAACTACTTTATTTCAATGCCAGTCAACATGGAGGCATCCACATAGCTTGGCTCCTTGGAACCAAGCTATGCGGTATAATGTTTTAGGTGTGGTAGCCTAGGGACTATTTTACCTGGACTACTTTCTTGATCCTATTTAAACCACACCCGACTTGGTGAACACGCTCATCGTGTTCAGCAGCATCTGTGAACCTCTGAAGAACAGCAAAAGGGACATTGTTAGTAGCAGCAGCTTACCTGTGATTCCACCGCTAGCTGCCCTCTGCTCCTGCAAACAGTATCCAAGGAACAGCAAGCCTCCTGGACCATCGGATCTGCAAAAGGAGAGAAACAAGACATTAGACATTTACAATTGTGCCGGCAGCTTACCTCTCAAGTCGCCCATCGACCAGCACCACTTTGGGACCTCTTGCTCCTGGTGAGCACCGCAACCTACGGGAACAAAAGACAACAGGTCAGCAAAGGCAAGGAATCATAGCGCTGCGCATAGTGCCTACTTACCGCATCAAGGTGCTCTCGAAACATTATCACCTGCCGGTGAGTCCAAATTTAGCCAACGTTCCACAGCGAACTTCCGCACACCTAAGGAGAGAAAAAAGACATTATTGAATCCAAGAAAGGCTTACAGTATAACAGTAATAAGACATACCTAAAAGACTCTAAAGGGCAGCATCAGTGAAGTAACTAGATAGCACTCGCCCACAAAGGACAACGCGCCCCTGCCAAGAAGGCAGGACGGAGTGCACACCAAAACCCATAACAAGGTGAGGAAAGGTCCGGGGAGGGGCTTCGGGCATACAGGGTGTTGGGAGGCTCTTACCCCAGTTGCCCAGTCTTGAACATTGCCCACCTGTTTTCCAGGCAGAACTTCCCCGCTGAGTATAACAGGGAGCGGCTGAGAAGGGCACCAGAGTCCCCGTGGCTGGGTGGCATCCCTGTGGATACCAGGTAAGCGTAACAGAACGCAAAGCCTGCCAAACCAATCCACCTGGGCGCCATGGAAACATCAGATTTAGACCAATTGCCCCAATTGTTGCGAGAACTTCGTGCCGAGGTTCACTCTGCCAGACTGGAGACTAACGCTCTCCGGAGTGACTTATTGGTGACTAAAGAGCGTACCGAAGATATCAGCAGGCAGGTCTTGCAATCACAAGCGGGTCAGATGCTTCTACCTGGGAACAACCCACCAGTGCAAAATCCTAGCATGTCATCCACTGTCTCTACTCCGGTACAAGTTGTGTTACCAGGTACAGTTCCTTTGGCACCACCGGAGAGGTTTGCTGGTGATCCACGAAAATACGCAGCTTTCATGAATCAGTGTCGCCTTCATTTTCTTTGCTGGCCGGGAGCATTCCCAAATGACCAAGCCCGGGTGGGGAGGGAGGAGAAGCAGCTGAGGGGAAAATGGTAAAAACGGGGGACGAAGAACTGACTAGGCTTTACCCACTATTAACCAGGCCCGCTGTTGGATACAGCGATCCATCTTATTTGCCTGTGCCAAATACACCCCATACACCCGCAGTGACAGCCCCACCTCGCTACGACCCTAGAGGGTTGTACCATTCCATGTGCGCCTCATCAGTAAATATCGCACGCCTAACTAATGATTTAAAAAGACAACTCGCTACTACACAAATGGAATTGACACGGTTGAGAGCATTATGTGACACAGGCCAAAAGTTGCCTGGTGGAGGGGAACCACCATCCATCTCGGTGGGCAGGGAAACACCTTTGCCGCTCCCATCCAGGAACCCATCTAGCCAGCCGGAAGATGAGTGGAAATCAGGGGAGTTTTTCTTCCACCTTAACAATACCTCCATAAGGATTGTACGAGTAGGGCAAAAGGATACCCAAGCAGGGGAGGACCAGGGAAGTGTAGAGTCCAACAGGGAGATAGATGAGGTGTGGAGCGATCTAGATGAGAATGAGGAAGGAGCAGCGGCAGCAGTAATGCCACTACCACTATGAGAAGAGCAGGAAGATGGGGTGGTACAACAAAGGTGGCAGGGGAGGTTAAGGAGTAGGTTGTGAAACATGTCATTGAGTAAAGCAAAGGAGTAAAAGTAAGTAAAAAAGGAAGTAAAACGAAATTGCAAATGCCCCTCATCCACAAGGGGGGAGTAGGTAGGCCCCATTATATATCGTGGGCACAGATGGACAAGAATAATTTATTGAAGTCATTGCCCCCACTTTCGAGGGGGGCGGGAAAATGGATCCACGCTTTTGAGAAACACACTGCAGGGGTCCCGCTGGCTACAGGGGACATAAAGAGTTTGTTAGTATCTGCTGTGGGAGATCAAGCAGATGGGGTGTGGGTGAAGGCGGGCTTCCTGGGAGTGACAACAAATTGTGACCGCCATGATGGGTCAGCATTTAATAATGTAAGGGCTCAAGTATGTGATGCACCTTCCCTGACACCACAGATTTACATTTGGGGATACATGCAAAATGGGGGACAAGTAAGAGGCTGCACAGTACATTCTTCGGCTGCAGGACCTGTGGAGATGAGAGATGGGCACGCGGTGGGACCAATTAACCTCCCTTTTTTACTTTATCATCAAAAGAGGCCTCCAAAAGGAGGTACAGAAGGCCGTAGATAAAATTGCTGGGATAGAAGCCAAAGGCTGGCCTGAAATTCAGAGCATTATAGTACACCATTGTAGGAGGATCAAAGAAAGAGAAAAAGAAACTGCACAGAGGAGGTTGGCAGACAAAGCCAAACTTGTACAAAATAAACTTGTGAAGGTTGCTGCTGTAACAGCGGCCCTGCCTACTGAGAGACAGGGAGATGGGGAGAAGGGGTCAGGAGGTTCACTGGCAGGGATGGCAGCAACCTGGACCGCAAACGGGCAGGAACAATGGGCTGGCGTGGAGCAATACGAGGGTTCCCAAGTGGCAGGGAAGGCCTGCAAGAGGACGAGGTGGGTACAGGTGGCAGAGAGGTGGGTTTGGAGGACAAGGGGCTCTGGAAGGGGGCCAAGGGTCATGTTGGAATTGCAGGAGATGGGGAAATTTTTCAAGGGAATGCCACGCCCGACCCATGGGATATTATCAAGAGCTGCATCGACCTGGAAATGAGCAGCAATTCGCCCACCCTCATATGTGCAGCCCTTATGGATTGCCAATGGGTGGCCATGGACAACAAGAACAATATTACAATAACTATCAAAAAGGAACACAACCAATTCAACAGGGACCACAAGCACAACAACAAGGAATGCGACCACAAGTAGCATGCCAAAACCCTATGGGAAACACCCACACAAATATTTTCGCAACAACCGCAAATGGCGCAACTGATCGGAGACATCGTTTTTTCTGCACCAGGAACAAATACCTATCCAGATTAGGACAGCCCACAGAGACCACTTGTGTGTCCAGTCCTGTCGACTACCCTACGTCCAGACGAGGAACCACTAGTGGGGGCGGAGATAGGAAACAAACAGTTCATCTTTATGGTGGACTCAGGAGTGGAAAAGACGTGCCTTATGGAAGGCCGGTTTCTGCTATCGGGCTGAAATTTGGAAACTCAGTGATTCTCTGGGGCAATTTTAAGGGTTCCCTGCACTAATGATTTGGGTATACCAGTGGGAAGAAAGACAGTGTGGGGAACACTGTTATATACCACAAAGATTTGGACACAAATCTGCTGGGGAGGGACCTCCTCAGTAAGCTTAACATGACTATCTCCTTTACAGAGTGAGGAATAGTGTGCTCCACCCCAGGGGTATGCCCACTAAGATCAATGCTAATGATCAGTACCATGACAAATGAGGTATCAGTAAGAGGGGTGCCCACGGATGTTGACATGTTCATTTATGGGATACAGGAACTAGCTAGAGTGGTGCCTGAATTAATGTGAAAAGAATGGAGAGTGCCATCTGGTTTTGTTTTTCGCCCAGTGGTAAGCCCAGAAATTGTGCCTGGTACCATCCTCTCGATAGAATTACAAGGGGCGCAGGTATCAGCTAAACGTATTGTCGGAATAGTACTGGACACGGATGGCTGTGAATGGAGAACAGTGTTGTGTACATAACTGAACATAGCGCTAAGCGATCTCACTGATGAAGAGCTGTTAACAAGCAATGACACTGATTGGATATAATAATAGAAATGTGTGTGCTCTGCGACATAATCATTCAACATAGAGAAGTAAATAACCCCTCATGGCCAGTGTCAGTGCACCACCTTCATTTTGTGATGAGGATATGAAACGAGTACTGCCAAATTCTGGACAACAGGGCCCCATGACATAGGGCTCTTACAGAAAGTAACGCCCATAATAATAAAAATAAAACCTGGTGCCGTACCACCCAGAGTAAAACAATAACCACTATCCATAGAAGCAGAGGAAGGTATAAAAGAAACAATAAATGCACTGCTGCAGCAAGGCATTATCATGCCATCAAATTCATCATGCAATACTGCTATCTACCCAATATAACAAGCAAAAGGAGCATGATCCAAGACCTCCGCCCACTTAATGACGTCATACAGAAAGAGTTCCCCCTAGTCCCTAATCCGGCTTCCATTTTCGACTTTGCACCAAAAGAGGCCAAAAGAGGCCACATGCTTTACAGTAGTGGACCGGAAGAATTATTTTTTCTTAGTACCACTCAACCCCAGCTCCCAATACCTGACTGCATTTACCCTGGGGGCAAAAATATATGAAGATTGCAGATTGCCACCAAGGGTATTGCGAGAGTCCTAGCATTTTTAATAGAATTCTACACAAAGACCTTGGCAACATTGATGTAAAAAGCACAATAATTCATTATGTAGAAAACCTCTTCATTTGCAGTGAAAGTGAAGAGCAGTGTCAAGCAGATTCAATCACATTGTTGAACTTACTAGTGACAAAAGGGTACAAGGTAGACAAAGGAAAGTTGCAGTACCGCCTGGCAGAAGTGCTGTACCTGGGGCAGTTAATATCAAAGGATGGTAAAAGAATAATACTGGACAGAGCAGCAGTCATACGTGCTAGCCTAATGCCACAAACTGTAAAAGACATGCAAAAATGTCTCTGCATATGCAACAATTTCCGCACATGGAGACTGGATTACGCTGCATACACATATCCCCTTCTACAGGCCCTGAAAGAAGCTCAAAAGTACAGCACCCTCATAAAATGGACACAGGAAATGATCACACAATTCCTTAAATTCCAAGACGTCATCACAACAGCACCTGTTTTAGCAACACCAGATTATGATTGGGAGTTTTATTTATCCTCCTACTGCAACAGCACACTAATGACAGCAGTACTGACACAGAAAACATCACTGGGCCACAAGCCATTGGCCTATTACAGCGGCACATTGTACTGTGTAATGTAAGGGCACTTTGCATGCGAACAGGCCCTCGCTGCAGCAGCCTTTGCAATAGAGAAAAGCACCACCATAGTAATGGGCTGTTCCTTGACGCTGTTTGTCGAACACTCTTTGTTTGCCTTACTCAAAATATCAAAATCCACACTCACCACACAGAGAGCCACTACATATTAAATAATCATCTCAAGCCCAAACATACACGTTGTACGCTGTAAGACTGTAAACCCAGCCACATTTATCACAGAACCCTGAAAAGTAGAAGAAGTGCAAGCGAACGATTGCTCTACATATGAGGGGTAACGTGACGATATTCCCAGGGCCAGTGAAAATGCCATAGTGGGAAGTGAGGTGTACTTTGTGGACGGATCAGCGTCCATTGACTGCGAGACAGGAGAAAAACACGTAGGGGCAGCAGTGGTGAAAATAGAAGGGGATGAATATGAAGTGATAGTACAGAAACGCCTTACCTTGCGTTTTTCAGCACAAACAGCAGAACTCATAACCCTAATTGAAGCATTACATACAGCTAAAGGATGCCCAGTGACAGTTTACTCTGATTCCGCATACGTGACAATGACGCTGCACTCCGGCATGTCACAATGGCGAAGAAGAGGATTCAGGAGAGCGGATGGCTCCCCTGTACAACATGCACAATTGTTAAATGACCTAATTGACACATTGGCCGAGCCGTCAGTAGTGGCTTTAGTGAAATGCCAGGCCCACACAAATAACACTGACACAATCTCACTTGGAAATGCAGTGGCGGATGCTGCTGCGAAAGAAGCAGCGTACTTCAACGCTCCCCAAGCTGTTGAATGTGTAGTAAAGACAAACATACAAAATGACATGGTAGAGGGGTACAATTCCACGCCAATAATGCAAAAAATAGAGCTGCAAAAGCGTGCCCCACCAGAGGAAAAGGAAATATGGGTAAAAAGGGGGTGCAGGCAGTCACCCACAGATCTCCTCTAGAATCCGGAAATGACAGGAAAGGTAGCGATGCCAATAGAACTATTGCACATGGCCTTTCATTAGCTTCACTTCCTCGCACACGTTACCAAACAACACATAGCAGCAGACATTCAGGAGGAATGGTTTGTTCCAAACCTCCAAGAACACTTTACAAAATTAATAATAGAGTGCACTACACGCCAGACATACAGTTCTTGGATGACCATTATGACGATGCAGGGAACACTGCCACGCCCATCAGGACCATTCCGAGAGTTACACATTGACTATGCCGATATGGGAGAAAGGTGCAATGGAGCAAGATATCTCATTGTGGTGGTGTGCCCCTTTTCACGCTGGGTAGAAGCAGGACCTTGCATACACACAGACGCCAAGTGCGCAGCAAAGCTTCTAGTGAGGGAGGTGTTCCCTAGGTGGGGGATTTTTGACATGATCCATTCAGACAACGGCACTCACTTTGTAAATGACCTCTTCAAGGAAGTGACCACATTGCTGGGTGTAAAACACAAACTTTGTTTATTTATCACCTGCAAGTGAACGGGCTGGTAGAAAAGATAAACAGCCTCCTCAAGAGTAGACTATCGTGTCACGCATTAAAAAAGAACTGGGTATCTTGCCTGCCCCTAGCACTGTTCCAACTCAGAACGAAGCCAAGTAAGGATCATCATTTGTCCCCGCAAGAAATAGTGACAGAGAGGCGCATTCAAAAGCCACTATCTCCAGTAAGAAGGGCATCCGATGCTCACAGAGTTGCAAAACAAATAGAGCCCCTGTTTACACAAGAAAATGAGACAGATACAACCACCCCAGTAACAGACAGCCCGGCATTACAGTTAATGCCCGGTGAGAACGTGTATGTGTGCAGTTACGTGTGGTGATGGAACTCCCCACGATTCCCTGGCCCCTATGAGGTAGTGTATTGCACGCCCTCTGCTGTAAAGGTTAAGGGCCTGAAATGCTGGATCCATCTCATAGATGTAAGAAAAGCACGCAATAGCACAACACCCCATGGTGAACAGCCACAAGAGCAGGAAAAGTGCTGTACCATAACAAAAAAGGGTATTGACAAACCGTTGAGTAAACAAGATGAAAAATAATACATTGAATGCGAAAAATTAGTAACAGTGTACAGTATTATTAAGAGTATGTGAAAGCTGTAAACATTGTTTTACAAATGTAAATCTCTCTATCTCTCTCTCTCCCACTCTCTCTTTCTCTCTCTCTCTCTCTCTCTCTCACTGTCAAGTTCTCTAAGACATATAGATAAAATTGCCTGTTGAGGAGTGAAAAGATAACATTTGATTTATTTGTGTCTACTTAACCCATTTATATCACCCCGTTAGGTGGAAATATGGCGGAAAGGATAGCCCTCACTAACGACACAACAAATGTAGATAGCAATAGGGAAGAAATTAGTGCTACTAGAGCTTATAGTTATGATTGTGAGTTCTAAGAGGGGGGAACAGGGTACAACTAATACAGGATGGGTCAAGCCTCATTTGGAATGGGTTTAAAGTAATATGGGCCCACAATGCCTCCTTAAATGGTAACCTTACCACTCTGCACAAAAACCAAACTGTCAAAACTCCTATTTTTACATATGCTGCTATGGGTTGTGATGTTGATAAAGTATCCAACGACTATAATGTTGACTCTCCAATGTTTGATGTTATGTGATCGCCATATATACATATGCACACAACCGAAGAACCTACCTCAGATGGCAATAATATGCACTTTAAACCCTGTGTCCAAACCACACAAACGTACCCAGTCTCACAGTATTGGCAGAGTGGTAGTGAACACAATGATGAAACATGGACAGACATTTTTCCTGTATGATATCAAAAGGTGAAAAAATGCATAATGGTTTAGGGGGAATACGAGATGGAAAGGGGGGTGGAACGTAAGAGGTATGATGCATACAATGGCCTGGGATTAGATGCTGTAGAAGACCCCCGCCACTCTGACCAATCCAATAAATGGTATTCAGATATGAGTGCCATGGCTAAACAGGCAACCAATGAAAATTGTAATGCCTGTTCTTTGATACCCCATGCCTCTGGTACACCCAAAGTTCTCATACCCCAAGAAACCCCTTTGTCGAATGCCCACTGTCTTGTTCATCTAGCCCTTTGTAGGATTCGGAGTACCTTCCAGGCACACACAGTAACAATATAATTGCTGCGGAATGAGAAAACATGCACCAGCAAATCTCAAGGAGTAATCTGGGTGAAGGAGCCATTTTTTATCATCAAAGGGACAATGTTCACGGAAAACAAATGGCATGAAGAGACAATCACGTGTAAAGTCGTAGCACTGCGAGGACTGTCGGAAGAAAACTTTCAATGGGACAAGCGAACATGCACACCAACCTGGTCGCAAAACATTGAAAATTCGGGAGTGCATGCTGTACATGCGTACCTTCTGCCGACGATGACAACCGAACCCTAACACACGTGATATCTGCAGTACACAACTTGCGTGAAAGAATGAAGGAAGAAGGGGGATCCAACCCAGAAACTCGTTCGATGACATTTTTGACTGGATACCTTACTGGTTCGGAACTATGATGAAAACTTTTGTCCCGCATACCGTTTTCCTGTTGCTCATTTTTTGTGTGTGCCAGGTAGGGGTGCGATGTTGCACAAAATCAATGCCTAGCTCTGCAGTGATGATGGTGACAATGGGCAAACCGACAAGAGTGCAAACTATGAAGGATGCACACATGCAGACTGGGGAACCTGGCAACCCTAAGTACCGTATGACCGCAGTATATTGTAACCCAGGGGACAGGGTGGACAACTTGTAGCACACCACAATCAGAACCCCGGGAATTACAATGGAATAAGGAAGAGTGGGCAGATCTGGATGGGGATGGGGGCATATATATGACATGTACCCCTGATGAATATGCTATAAGGGGGCAGAGTTTTACGAGGTGTATGTAGAGCATGGATGCCAATAAAAGGGACACCTGCTTGGGACGAGGCAGTGTTGGAAGCGGAGCACTACAGGAATGCTAATAAAACTAAACAGTAGTTTGTTACTTTAGATGCAACAAAAGGGGGAATGTAAGGAAGGAGGGGTCGGTTTAGCCCCCATACATTCTACGCAAAAGGAACCACTTGATTTTTGCACTATTGGAGGGACGTCTTCCTTGCCCTTCTGTTGTCTCAGGGGACAAGTCCCAGCCACATGTAGAGGTGGGGCTATTGCAAGACACACTTGGACTCCATTTTGTGTGCCCTTGACTCCATCTTTGGACTGGGCCACATTCTGGTATCTGTGAAGCCTTCTTTCCCTTCAGCAGCGCTGCGCACAGCAAGCACAGACAGCCCCCACCTTTTTCCTCCTGCGCCTGTGCCTCCCAAGTCCCTTTCTTATGGATGCTCTAACTCAAATTGTTGTGAACAAACAGTGTATTCTTTTTGTCCTTCGTCTGAGATCGCTGACCTACGTGTGACCGGGCCGAATCATGACTTGTGGCCCATCTATCTCAACAAAACTGCTCCTGCACCTCTCACACCCACTGTTGGAAAATTGCTGCCTGTTCAACCCTATGCCCCCCCAAAGCTATTCTTTTGATGTAACAGAAGTGTGACCCTTCCTTGTTGACCAATAAAGCCAGACTCCTATCACAGTATATTCTGTCCTAAACTAACACGTGTCATCCCACCCTCTCCCGCTCTAATGTGCCAGACCCAACAGCTATCAATCTCGCCCCCCACAAGTTACCTGAGGGGCAAGACCCCCACGCCATTCACCTTGTCATTGGCCTAAAGTAAGATAATGCAAACACATATGTACAATTTATAGGCCTCTCATAAAAACATTAAAGCTGTAGTAATGATCATTATTTACTGTGGATAATTGTCTAGATTAGTTAGCCAGAACCAGCCGCCTCTCTGGACCTGACCAAACCTTCATCTCACACGGACCAGCCCAGATGAACCACATGATGTCCAACCTCCTGCCAAGTCTTCAGCCAATTTTATGGAGCCGGCTCTTACAGCACTATACCCGCAGCCCTTCCCTGACCAATCAAAATGTAACTTGTACACTGTATAGAAATCGTCACCAATGGCACTGTAACCCTTTAAAATGTATTGTTTCTGTATTGTTTGCCAGAGAGCTCTCAAAGCAGCAGAGTTCTCTGGATGCTGAATCTTATATAAAACTTTGCTGACTCTCAAAATCAATCTCTTGGTCTCATTCCCTACTGGGATGTGTCCATTATTCTGAGTTTTATTTGTGATGTGGTGAGTGAACACCTTCAATGGGAAGAAGAAAAAATGACAAGAAGTGATAATACGGCACGATGGTGGCAAGTGCATGGATAAGTGCAGACTTCAGGAGGTGGTGGAACTGTTAGGGATACAGCAAACAGTCCCCAAGTGAGGGGTTTTCCAGAAAGACAGTGCAGGGGTGCAACTGGTGGGGGAGGTGGACCTGGGCCGAAATCAAGGGTGGCCAGGTAACCAGTGCAAAATCAGTTTCAGGCAGTAAGTCAGCAGGCGAGATGAGGAGCAAAAGCAGAGGCAAAGAGAAAGATTTTCAGTTGCTTCCGGAACCAGCGATGATTCTCCTCAAGTTTCAGGGAGGCAGGGAGGCTATTGCAGAGAAAGGCCCCAGCCAAAGAAAGAGATCTACCACCAAGTGGTTGCTTGCAGAAGCGAGTGACCCTGACGGAGTTGGAGGCGGATGAGGGAAGAGCTCGAGCACCCACATATTTATGAAGTGATAGTTGCTGGTATTGAAGCCCCAGGGCCCAGAAGGCCTTGTGCATAATAAAGAGGGTTTTGACCTTATTCCTTGCAGGTACTGTGAGTCATTGCAGACATTTCAGTCCAGGAGAGATACCATCCCTGGCCTTGAGGCCAAGGACGAGGTACACAGTCCTCTCCTGGATAAATTGCACAGGACATAGAATAGAAGCAGGCACATTTTGACTGAGGCTGTTGCAATAGTGCAGCTTACAGAGAACCACAGCTGTGGAGACAGTGAGGTTGTCGGACCTTGCTTTACGTTGCTAATATACATTCAGTGCTGGTTTTGAAGCCACATTTTTACAATTTCTGTAAGACATGGGTTAGTGGGGAAAAGAATTGAACTATTGTCGGAAGGAAAGAAGAGATTTCCTGTTGCAATATTACAATGGGTGATATGGGTAAATGGAAACGTTGCAAGCATATGCAATTGACGTGTCACTTCATGGTAGTGGATGGGAGAAAAAAACAGTAACATTTTTACGAACATAATGGATGCTCAGTGGCACATACCAATGCGCACATGTACTTATAAAAGTGTTGTACACATTTTACGGAAATAACATTCATACCTCCACTTTGTGGTGATGGGTGCTCATGTGGATGAATGTTGATGTAGATATTTTGCATTATTTTACTGAACTTTCTACTTGACGTGCTTTACAATGACACGCCACTTGGAGGCTTAATGTGCAATGGTACATATGAAGTGCTGTACAGAAGTGACAGTCTAAGATGCTAACATCTTGAATGCCATTGGTGGTTGTGTGTCTGACTATTTAACAGTCCCCAATGAGGTAGTGATGGACAGGAAATAGTGCACAGGGAAGAAGGACTCATCCTGTTTTACTGTGGCGCGGCCCACACTGTACTTGGGGAAGCGTACGTGCCACATTCTGCGCTTCTCACCATGTTGGCCAATGAAAATGGGACTGTGGGTATCATCCAATCAGGTGCTCAGGGTGTGCGTCACAGGCAGGGGCACCAATAGGGAGAAGGACTCCTCCTGCTTCAGTGGGGCACGGCCCTCGCGGAACTTGGGGAAGGGCACGTGCCACATTCTGTGCTTCTCACCATGCTGGCCAATGGAAATGGGACTGTAGGGATTTTCCAATCAGGTGCTCAGGGTGTGCGTCACAGGAAAGGGCAGCAATACTTTTTTTCATTAATTTGTGTAGTGCAGCTGGCAAACATGGCATGACGAACAGTTTTCATCGTGGGTGATGCCTTTGTGGAAGATCAATTCCTGTATGCCCTCCAAAAAGGCTTTTGTGCCAATTTCGATTTGGAGGAAGTGGAGCTTTCTGGTGCAGTGTGGAAGCCTGCTGTTTCGGTGATGTGCTTGCAGAATGTAGATGCATGGCCACTTCTGCAACTTCACATGTTGTGGTCGTGCATTTTGGACTCTTCCTTTTGGGTTCCATGACTTGTTCACATGTGTACCATCAACTGAAGAAGATGATGAAAGTAGTGCAGTGCATTTTTCCCACTACCAATGTGTTTTTCTCATGTATACCACTGATAATAGTATGGGACTATTCCAAAGATTCCTGTCGCCAGCCAGAAGTCGGAAGGGGTCTCATCAAGAGAAGGATGTGTGACTTTTTGAGTGTTGCTGGGATTTTCTCCTGTGACAATGAGAACTTTGTTTCTCGATACATACAACTTTTCAAAGCAAATGGCATGTCTTTGTCGACCAGTGGCAATGATATTTTGCTTCACAATCTACAGGCTGCACTAAAGACCCTATTTTAAGAATGTGAGCTGACGTACAAAATACAAAAATACATTTAAAAACTGCAAAAAAAGGTGTTTCTATGGTAGCACCTTTAAAAAAAAAAGGCTCTTTTCAGAGATCCCACAACTAACGAGGTACCTACCCTGGTTGAAATGTATTCCCCCACACCTGTGCGCACACAGCGCAAAAAGGACGTGGACACTGCAATAGTTGCAGGGTTGCACGTGCTACATACGCCCCTTTTGCAGATGATGGCAATAGAAAAAGAAGCTACGGGATTGGTTAAGAAGGTTTCTGGGTGTGGTTTGTACACACAGACTGTGGTACATGGTGTACTTGTCGACAGAAATGCAGAGGGTGCGGTTATGACTGTGTGTTTCACGAGCCACAGCGTACAGGTTTTGAGGGAATTCTACATACATTGAGTGAAAGTAAATGGAAAACACTGTGCAGTGGCTGTGCGGTGGATGCTCATTTTGGAGTCTATCATGTGGATGAGTATTGCTATGGAGTACCTACAATGAAGTGACTGATTTTGGTTTGTCTGTGTGACACTTTGGTGACCTGCGATCATGCCGACATTACTGTTCTTCATTGTGGATGGAAAATTGCACGGCATGTTACACAAGTTTCAGTGCCGTTTGCGATAAAGGAGGCACTTGCCCAGGACATGCGTCTGTTTCCGATCTCCTGCGTAACTTTCTACATGTCTGTTGTGTCTGCGTTATTTTCCATTTGGTCCGCAAATGGAGAAAGCCTGATACATTGTGCCAATGGCGTACTTCACACATGGGAATATGACGTTTCACAGCACAAACAGTTTTCCCCACCAACAAAGTTCATCTTACTGTTCCTGTCATCCCTATTTCTGCACGCCCTATCCAAATTGCCTGGCTGCCCTTCTTGAAAGTAGTTGAAGAATTTTTGAAGTAAGTGTTGCGCACTTACACTCTTCAAAAGTCTCTGAAACACGTAAAGAAACCTTTATCTACAGCGAACCCGTTTCTACCCAATTCCACTACAGGGTTTTGTACAGTGTCACGCTTCCCTTTATTTTGCGCACATTGTGTGGAGCATATACGGTGCGCTGCGCCCTTCATCCGTTCATTGGCAATTCCATTTTTCACCTCTGAAAGGAGCGTTCTTTATTTCCCTTTTTTCCTTTCCAGTTCCTTTCTATTTATTTTGGTCTTCTAACACCCGCCACAGAAGGAACGGCAGGCAAGGCCCGGTACGGAAGGGGCAGCACCTGCATGAATAACATACGGACGTGCAGAGAGAGGGAAATATTAGGTGGCCCCCACCTTCATAGGCACCAGTCATTGTCATGCTCCCTGACGGACCCTTCCCACGCACTTCTGAGTAACTTCCCTCTGTAGAGTAGCGCTTTGCAGTACATGCAGTACATACACAATGCAATGCCCTTTGCCGGGTAAGGGTGTGTAGCGCGGCATATGCTCTGCAAGGATGTTTCAAAGCTCTGCTGCCCTACAGGAGTGCCCCTGTTGTTGGCTGCAGCAGATGTCAAAAATGCTCTACATGAAATGACCCTACTGCATTGTTCGAAGGGCAGTACCCTGCCCACTGGTCCCTTATGCTTCCATTTCAGTTGTTGTCACATGCAATACAACACTTCATGCTACGCCATTATCCGTAGGAGTAGCATTCATGGAGATGCATACATTCTGAAATACAAGAATGCTTACAACAACGTGAAACACAGCTTCATTACATGGAGCAAAAGGATAATTATTCAGCACGACCCATGCAGGCTACAGTACTTTTGTAACCACCACTGACATTGTTTGCACTCTGAAGATTCTGTTGTTTGCTTACTTCCCTTTACATGCACCAGTATTTGCGTGACCAAGCTGCACCAGCTTTGCCTTTTTGCAGACTCACTACAAACTGTCACACCTGCAGTTACATGTTTTCTTCAACTTTAAGACCCCAGGTGACCCCTTGACACTTTCCGTGCTCAGTGCTCAGTGCAGAGACGATGTGTCTGTTTCACGGGTCATGGAAAGGCAAACAGCACATCAATCAAATAAATGTGACATTTAACACGCCCCCGTTACACTGGAGGTTGCTGTTCCTTGTTTACCAGTGGGCCTCCTACAGGCGGGCGTGCTGCAGCCATACAATGGTATGTTTGCACAGCCACCCACGTAGTCGGCAGGAGTACTTGAAATGGGGTAGCCTACCATATGAATCCATAGGGCTGGTAATAGGGGCGGTGTTACCTGCAGACAGAGCATGCCCTATGCATGGGTATAGCTGTATAACGGATACATGTGCGCTCCCACAATGAATTAAAAGTGCATTAGAAGATGCAGTCATGCAGCCATTAATGGAGTCCTTTGGATACCTGCAGTGTGATTGCACATATGCCGCCCAGGTGCAGTCTCCCTAGGAAACATCCATATTGCTCACCTGCAGTCATCTCGGACAGTACTGTGTGGCACAGATTCACCATGCAATGTTAACACAAAAAGAGAAACCACAAAAACCCTCTCCAACACTTACCATCTACATCTGTAATCGCTAAAATACACCAACCCTGTTAGAAAAAGGAAGGGGGTAGCACAAATGGATACATACACCAGAGAATTTGGCCTTTCCACAAGTTCATCATGAGGGGAGCCAAGGAATCAGTGACAACCCGTTGTTAACGGGACGTTATGGCATCAGTTGCAGTACCAAAAACCTATCATCTTTACAGAAAACACTATGCTAAAGTAACAATCCGGTTACAGTGCCCTACTAAAAACCTATGAAATCTTGTTACCAACATTATAAACACAACCCGTTGGAGGGACTTTTCATTAAAGTTAATTGCACATGTGATGTCATCAGTGATGTCATCAATGGCATTTGTGATGTCATCTTTGATGTCCTGGGTGCTAGTTTTAGCAGTGCGCGGTGGTGGCATGAGTTATGGTTGCTTAGCTTACCACAACTGGCGAATTTCTGGGGGTTTTCGGTTTTACTTTTAATCATAGTATGGATAGTTTGTTGTTAGTGCAAAGTAACTGTAATGTTTCTATAACAAGAGTTTTTGCACTGAAGTTGCTAGGTTGTTCTTAGGGCAACTGAAGCATAACGTCCATTCACCAAGGTTTTTTCACTGTATTTGATAGGTTTTTAGTAGGCCACGGTAACCAGACACTTCCTTTAGCATATTTTTGTCAGTAAACGGGATAGGTTTGTAGTAGTGAAACTTAACCATAACGTCCCTTTAACAATGTTTTTTGTTTGTGAATATATACATAAATATACAAATTATATAATATCTCACTTTCTACAAGTGACAGATTAAATAAAAACTTTAACAATTGTATAACATAAATATTGTATTGAAAATAACCTTAAGAGCATAACACTTTCAAAGAGAAGGGGTATCTACAGTGCACTATAGAAAAAATAAATGCTGTATGATTACCTCAACTACACTAGCCATTTAGGTAACTATGAACTAGGTTTTTCATCAGCAATTTCTAAATAGAATTGACCACAATGTTAATAGTTTGTGCACCTATAAATGCATTTCACTACAGTGAATATATGTTTCAATACTGTACAAGCATTATTTAATATTAAATGATAACACATTTGTAGATTTATTTAAGCAATCTTAACCAGGAAACCAGAAGATATATGGCCCGATTCATGGTATATATGGCACAGAAAATCGGGGCAATCGCGTGCAAGCACCCATTCTCCGATTCATGGAACACAATGTGCAGGACTTACCTGGGACTTGCGAAGAATCCGTGCAGGTCCGACACACGTAAATGCGACAGCACGTATGCCTTGCACGAGAATCCAAGCAAAGGAACTTCCGTGTCTGCACAGCCACCTAAAAAGGGGGCGGAGCACGTTGAATAGGGAACAACAATCGAAAATGTGCGCGTTACGAGGGAGGTTATACAGTCAAACAATCGCAACAACCAAATGCATGCAAAGAAAACATATTCATGGATTCCACCAAATGATCACACTTTTTGTGATACCTGACAGCCAGGTCTGTGCCAGGTATAGGTTTCCTCCTCATATCATCTTAGACATGGTCATAGAGTGGGAAGAAGACTTACATCACCCACTCTGTGCTCCCAAGCACTGAGCCCCTTGCAAAAGGTGCTCACTGTGCTGCATTTTCTGGCCACTGGATCATTCTAGTGGACCACTGCTATAGTCGGGGGAATTTCACAGCCCACTCAGTGACGGTGCCTACACCAGTTGTTGGTAATACTGACTGCACGCCCCTCAGTTTGCTGGCACATCTATATGCCCAGAACACCTGCTTAAAGGCAGGCTGTGGTCCAGGATGTTTCTGGGGTGGCACACTTCCCTAAAGTGCTTGGTGCCATTGATTGCAACCATGTTGCTCTACGTCCACCTAGGGCAACAGAGCATATATATCGCAATAGGAAACACTGGCACTCCCTCAACATTCAGGTTGTATGTGATGCCAAGGGCATCATTACTTCTGTCTATGCAAACTATCCTGGCTCCACCCATGATAGTTATATATTCAGAATGTCACCCCTACACCGGGCACTGGAAGCTGGGAGGCATGGCAATACATGGCTCATTGTTGAGTATAAATGGCCTTGCACATGCATGCATGTCAGACACAGACAAATACACACCAAAGACAAACATTATCACCTTTCTAGGGGACAGTGCCTACACTCTGAGCACCTACATGATGATGCCAATACGGAACCCCACCACACCTGCCAGGTAAGATACAACACTGCCCATATTGCAACGCGTGCCATAGTGGAGCACACATTCGGAGTGCTCAAGTCACGTTTCCGCTCCCTTGACCACTCTGATGGTGAGTTGCTATATGCACCATCAGTAGTGTGCAGGATTATAGTGGCTGCATGTGTCCTGCACAATGTGCAACGCAGCGTGGCGTACCGGTGGACATGGTGGTACCCCCACATCCAAACCCACAGGCATGCTGCTTGCGTATGTCTGGGCAAAGGACATGTGGAGAGGCTGCCCGTACCCAGCTTGCACTGCTATAGTCAGGGGCATTTCACAGCCCACTCAGTCACGGTGCCTACACCAGTTGTTGCACACAACCATGCCACATTCCAGGTGCCATTCACTGATGACAATGGGTGAATCAACTGTGCCCCCAAACCACCCTGAGCATGTGCCCCAGGATGTATCCCAAAGACACTACTACCAACATGACAAACCTTCTATTAAGTCACCTCTGTGTCACTCAACCCATCCAATATGTCATGGATAATGATCATTATACTGTGGCATGGTATGGCACGTCATGCAAAAATATATTTGGAAATGCCTGATTCGCAAAGCAGGTGTCTCAAAGAGCTCAAGGATGGATGGAACAAGGGGTGAAAAAGAAAACCTGTACAGTGCCATTGAATCACTGAAAACATAATAGTCACTCCTGGCTGTCCCTGTGCATGTCACACGATCAACAGTGGTGGCAACAGTGATAATGTATGATGATAAAACTGCAGTCTCATCAAGTGCATGAATGTGCCACCATGCAGGGACCGAGGACAGGGTCGAACACAAAGATGCTGTACAGGCATGGTGCAATCAGAAGGAGCAAAGGCACACACGTTTACAGGGGACTGGCATTTGGAGGGTGGGAACAAGTTCAGAGGTGGTCCAAGTGCGTCCAGTCAGTGGAGGCTTGCTTAAGTGCAGAGAGATGCAACTCTCTAGGATCATTTGCCAAGTACAGCAATGATGACACTAGTTCAGTTACCAGAGGCACGTGCACAACACATTGCTGTGGGTGACAGGGGCCTGTGAGACCCTGAGGTACATCAAGCAGCTAGTCATCAAGCTGCAATCAAAAAAGTATGGAGAGAGTAAGAGAGCAGAGGGCTCGCTAAGCAGGGAAGAGGGAGAGAGAAGGAAGAGTAGAAGAGGAAACTCCTGAGGAGTTCCAGGAACATAAGGATATGATTCCCCAAACAAAGGGTGGCATGAAGGGCATCTTACTGGGTGGCCCCGACTGATGATAAATATCAGCTCCAAAATATCTGCATCCACATCTGGCACACATGAAGAAGGTTGGAGTAACATGATGATATGGCTCTGGAGGGACAGCATTGACTTATGAATATTTGCAGATAGGTAGTACACAGGCCCCACAAAGCCCTGTGTACAATGCATAATTTCCATGAATCGACTCTTTAAGCCACAGCTAGCCAGTTGAGGACAATCATTGGCAGACAGCTGTGGTACCTGGCCTTGACGTCAAGCATACTAATGGCGGTCTTGTTCTGAATGAATTACACAGGGTGTGGATTGGAAGCGTTGAGCAAGAGGCAGATGCAGTAGTGCAGCATGGCTATAATCAGGCTTGTGCAGACAGTGACCTGCTGGTGGAGATATGGTGAAGTACCTCAGAGGAGGTGTAGCAGATAGTTGTACTTCCAAGAGATGACTGAAATGGGACATGAGAAGGAGAGATTTGAGGCAAACATGACTGCAATCAGTGATATCTGTGCATGTTGTGGCTGTACGGCCAAGGGAGTCTGACCACAGAGAAAGTGTGAAAGCCGTTTTGGGGCCACGATGCAAATGAACCCAGTCCTGCTGGCATCAAGGCAGAGGTCATTTGGAGCACACCTTGACTGTATCGTGGCCAGACAGTCAGATATGAGTGATGAAGATGATGCGGCTGAGGGTAGCCGGAAATAAATCAATCTGTCATACACATCACAAATGATTCCAGAGGTAAAAGTGCCAATCACACGTGCAAAGTCAGACATGCATATGTAGAATAACATGGGGATCAATCACATCCCTGATTAGCACCACAGTTAGAAAGAGCCATAGAAGAATGAAAGCTTTTCTTGTGCACGTTATATGGGTGACCAAATAGTAATGAGATTAAACGCACCATGGCTTCATCCATGAACCCTATGCACCATATACACAGTACTTCACATGATACATGTGGTGGGTCAGGGCACCAACGACACATAAGTCCAGGGACATGATGCACGCTACTGCATCAATAGCACGGAATAGAGTGGGAGATAGAAGTGGAGAAGAGAAAGGACTACATGATCAATGTAACCTTAAGAGTACTTGCTCAATGTGCAAGGGGAGAGTGAGTCTACTTCACTGAAGGCATCACGCAGAGCAAATTGACCCAACACCAGCCCTTCCAATACCTAAGTGTTTCACACACAGGGAGTAGTTGCCTGAGGAATGCAGGAGTACAGAAGGGTAGTATATCATCATGAACCGTTGAAGACTGTACCGGGACCCAGACATCCCTGTGGATGATGTCCCGGCATCACAATGTAATACGTGCAGAGTGTGTGCGCCTCACAAGCATTCACATTGCAGTATAGACGTTGGCCCTGGCCTTGAGTCAAATGACGAGTCATGCATACATAATCTGGATAAGCTGTAGGTGTCGCAGGGTAGAACAAGGAACACTCATGAGTTGGATGTGGCAGTAGTGTAGCATGGAGAATACCACAGCACATGCAACATTGCACATCTGCGCAATGTTGTGGAAGTGTACATTAACTGTGTGCATCACGAGCTGCAAGTCGAACTCCTTGACCTGCACACAAACATTTGGCAGTAAGGGAAGGGGGTAGTTGAATGTCAATCCAACATTCCTGCCTTGGGATGAGTGTGCAGGAAGTGAGTCCATATAGGAAGGACAGAGTGAATGGCAGAAGTAAGCTGCAGTGGAGCCAATTGGGACATGCAATGTTGTAAATAGCACACAAGACAAGGTCATTTTGAGGGTACTAGGCCAGGATGGCTGTGACGTAGGCATGGTGAATACAGGCACCAGTGTGTCACTAGGAACAGTGCTGAAGAGTAGTCTGTGTCAAAGGTGCATGGGAAAGGATTGGACACCTGCATGATGCCACAGGTGGTGACTGAAGTAGGGTAGATGAAAGTACACAGTATGGGGTTTCTATGGAATACATTTCTTGGAATTACATAAGCAAGTACACTGTCCGTTCATGGAGCATCAAAATGAGGATGGAATTCCCCACTGTGTGAAAAGCATATGAGACATCAAGGATGATGAGGCCAGCATGGCATTAGAAATGGAGTAATACCTCCATTCACCACATGACCCCACTGTCTGTTGCTCCGGACTGTTTCAACCTACACTGGTGTTGACGTCCATCCCCGAAAATGCACTAATGGGCGTACATTTCAAGGAACACTGCATACAGTTTCACACTTGAAAGGCTGATATATAAACAAGGTGAAACACTGTTACAACGTTCCTTTTTCAGCTTAAATCCCTGCCTGGAGGCTGGAGATTACATGATTGTTATCTACCCATTCCTGCAACTTGTTTAAAATAATCTTGCCAGAGTTTTTTCCACTGGAGTCCAATAAAGAAATTGGACGATAATTTGCTGGGGAATCTCTTCCGCCTTTTTTATAAGGAGGGACAAGGGGGCACTTTGCCAGGATAGAGGTATAACTCCCGCCCTAAATACTGCATTGAAAACTCAGAGAAGCAGCCTGGGCCTTATCTCAGGATCATCTTTAAACAGATCTACAGGTATGAAATCAGGGCCTGCGGCCTTCCCTGTTTCCTGCTTACTGATTGCCTCTTCTACCTCCTTCAAATTAATGATGATCTCTACATCAGCCTCAGTCAAACAGGACTCAGTGCCTATTTGGATGGGAGCATCACTGCCCTGGGCGTTATAAAGTGTGCTAAAATGGGACCACCAATCACTCCTGAAAATATTACATATAGGGGCTTGTTCAGCTTCGTTAGATACTCCTGCCACCATTTTCCAGAATGTGCTAACATCTTTCTGTCTACTTGTCACATGTAATTTAGCCCATAGGGTGTTTGCAAATTCAATTTTTTTCTTAGTGAGAAGATTCTTGTATGCTCGTCTCAGCATTGGAAGTTGTGTTTTACTCTCAAAAGTGTCCCCTTTGGCAGAATTAACAATTTGTTTTTTTGCTTCATGGTACTCCAAGTTATACCACCCATTCTTAATAATGACTTTTTTCTTTAACTGATATGATAGTCGAGTGAAAAAAGATTATGAATTATTTTAAAGAACTTCATATTATGCTAAAACAGATATGTCGGAATTATGATTTCAAAAACATTTATATTATTTTAATGTGTTACATTTAATTAAAACGTTAAATAAATTCCTCTTTGTATTAAGCATTTTATAAATACCCAATCATATCATATCGTATCATATATCATATAATTTGAATATCATAACGCACTTAAAAGAACCACAGCATAACATTCACATAAAATCCCAAAATGTGATAGTAACAAATATAGATCACATTTTCAATACATACAAACAACTTATTAAAACAATGTCAGCAGTGGCTAACGGGTGATAGTAATTACCCTTACTGCTTATTCGACCTGTAATTTTACTTTTAATACCGTCCATGCTCTATAGAGGGCAATACGGGTAGACTTTGACTTTGTGCAACTAAAATCCCCTTTCCTTAATGGTGTCATGTACCAGGGCACCTACATTTTGGATGTAAGTAGATCCCATCGTGGAACATGCTGTCAAGACATGTTTCCTAGTCTCCAGACATTCTTTATTTTTGCACATTCTGCAATACATTTCTCCTGCTGGGAGTTTCAGAATAATTCCTGTGTTGGCCAATTAAGCCGTATAAACTACTGCAGTTCCTTGAAAGGACAGAGAGAAAGAAAAGGTTGAGGCTTCATAAATTCATAAATTCATATAGCATCCTTGTAACACATTAAAATTGCTTTAGTTTTGCCAGGTACTGAAAATTCTCCACCGAGTTTTTCCTCTCCATTTTCTTTACCATCTGTTTTTTTGTTATGACCTCCTCAAAATCTGGAAACTAATTCAGCTCCTTGAATTGGTTCTTAAATTGGACAACGTAGTTCTCCGCCTTCTTTGTCTCCATTTCTCTGCCAAGCAAGTGCAGCAGCAGGTCTGGCCCTGCGTTCATTGACTTAATATACATCATTGCTGTTTTCTGTTTTAACAATATTGTCATGGAAATGAACCCCAGCTCTAGTCGAATAATTTCAATGGGTACAGGCCTGCCTCTCTGGTATACAAGCCAGTGATTCAACCAATCATTTTAGCATTTTCTGTACCATGGGCAGGGTATGACCACCAGCCTGGTCTATTTTAGTATTTAAAACTTTCCCCTTTGCCCCGTTAAAATCCTGATATCTAGGAAGAAAAGAGTTGTCTTGTCCCATGTCAACGTCAAGTTCAATACAATGGCTTAGCAATTGGATGGACTCTGTATGACCGCATTAGTGCAGTTGTGTCCCTATTTCTGCAGTGCACCCTAGATACATTTGTATTAACACATTTCTTTGGTTAGACAAAATCAAAGTCATCAGAGATTAATACATGCAGCTGCAGGATTTGTTGCAGTGCTTTCAGGGTCACTGCCCGATTAGCCCGCCTATCCCTCTTTTTTTGGTTAAACGGTTTAATGGTTAATATTTTGGAATCAAAGTCTAGCAACTGATGGCAAGGTGAGGGAATGACGATCGCAGAAGAAGGAACGGGGAAATGGGAGGGGGGAAGGAAGAACGGAATGTATCAGAGGGAGGAAGAATGTTGGAATGACAAGGAGGGGACAGGGCAGGCAAAGGGCAGTCCTAATGTTTGACTACAGTGCCATTTGCCATTTTACATTTGTTACGGCTCTCTTCTGCCTTTCTGTGGTCGAAGTGAGGTAGATCTCTCCTTGGCCAAATAAGTCAGTTTCCACTGTAGCTATACTTCCATCACCCGCATTTCTGTTGCATTATCCATTTGCTGCTTCCAAAGGATCAACCGACAGAGCCCAATTAGTTAATGTGCCAGTTTGTTTAGTAAAGTCCCCTACGTGCTCTCACTTCTTTTCGCTTCATCTTCTTTGATCGTTTTACCACAGGTTTTCCGTTCATACCCACAATGTTATTATGTGGGTTTGCTTGTTTAGCGGTCTTGAGGGCAGCCCGAATGCGCCTTTCCTTACAAGACTTTGGGGTAGCGGGCTCTGCCTGAGTTACCAAATTAATTTCCACTACTGCAGAGCAATCATTAGTGGATAATGTGGGTAACTCTACAATTTCCTTTTCATCCCCAGCGCCCCTTGCGGTTCCAGGACTGCTCATATTCTTCCCAGATCCCTTCTAACAGGGTTTGGGGCTCACATTGAAGGTTCAAGTTACCCATAACCATTGTAGTTAACTCTTGCTGCCTCACCTTAGAATGGTAAGACTCCATTCTCTGGATACAGCTCACTGTACCTAGACCACCAATCCTGTTTGGTCTGTTATAGATATTAAATAATGATAGACACTGCCCAATCAAGAGTGTTCTCAATCCAAATTAAGAGCCCCCGTATGGCCTACCTTTTGGTCCTTTTTCAGCTGCTATGGCAAAGGATTGCTAGCCCTGTACAAAAGAGGTTGTGAGTGCCCAGGATTCTTGAAACAAAATCACTTGGAAATCTCTACTAAACAGTAGCCACTTTGGGTCTTCCATATGTCTAGCCATCCCACTTATGTTCCAAGATAGAAGGAAATGGATTCCCTTATCCCCATTTTTCAGCCTTGGGGTACCCAATCATGCTACGTCCTCTAGGTAGATTATGCTGTCAACTGTTCCCATTGTGGGCATTGCCCGGGGGCTGTTATTTTGTACAACATTATCTTTGTTTTGAGACTGCGAGCCCTGCGTGGCCTCATTGATCATCCAAAAAAAAAGACTTTGGGCACTTTAATACAAAGTTAATATTCTTGGGTGGGTAAGTCCTAGCTTGCAAAGCCCAAACTCCATTCAGCCAAGTCTCAAAATTTCAGAAATACTTGAACATAGTCCGAGCCCGAATAGGGAATCTGAGCTCTAAAGCACCTGGTGACATCTTTTCTTATCAACAAGAGGCACCCTCTTGAGTGTCTAAACCAGTATGTTTTCTTGTTCACCAGTGTGTCTTGGTCTTCATATAATGCAAGCTGAAGACCAGGAGCATTGGCCATTATTACTGACAGTCAACCTCTTATTCATCCTGAAGGGGGGGTTGGTGCCAAATTACTACATCCTGTTACTGAGCTGTGAAACCTCTTAGAATTGCCAGCCAGCAGTCGATTTGAACCTGTAAATGGATTGTTCGTCCCCACCCATCCAAAATCTTAGGGGGATCAAAATCGTTCCTATTTGAAAGACTATTATTTTACATATAATTCAGAGGTGCCCTGGGGGGCAATAGCTTGCTACCCACTCTGTCCTCAGTTGTCGATATCCCTTTTTTTTCTGACTGTAGGGGCATTATTGCTTCCACTCCATATCAGGGCTTCAGTTACTATCTGCTTAGCCACAACCTCTGCCAATTGGGACTTTATTTTAACTTTTAGCCCACTTAATTAATTAGATCAGGAAGTAAAGTGCCCCTCAATTGCCTCCATGATTCCCTCCTTTAATTTTAGAAGAGAGTCATTGATCAGTTGTGATATGCTTCCTAAATCAGTGGAATTCCTGGAGTTTGAGCCAATACAGTCTGTTAGGGTACTCATTTATTTTATCGAGCTGGTCCCACCCTTGGGCTTCTAGAGAATAAAACGCACTTTTCTTTCAAGTGAGATACACTTTCCCTTAGGTGTGCCCAAGGTTTTAAGTGTGTTACTAGGTTTCTGTTATTTCCCTTTTCTTTTTGTATGCCTCCCTTGGCTTTGATCTACAAACTCCTGAGTACCCCCCACCCTCGCTCTTTTGTAATTGCCTGCTTCTAATGAGATGTTAAGACCTTCTCCCGGGACAGCAATGCCCTTGCCCAATTCTCCCCAGTCTTATGAGTGTGGATTTCTACCAGTGGCAGAGGGCTTCGTGGGTACCTCCACCAGCATTAAAACTTCTGCTACCTTTCTTTACGGGGAGTGAATCATTTTTCCCTCCCTGTCCAGGCTTTTTAACAATCAAAAAAGGGGTGAAAAGTTGCTTAATGGTCTGTCCCCATTTACCCTGACATCATTTATTTCCTGCACTGGGGGTCGGATATACGGCCCTATCGGCAAATATTTAGCTAAATCAACCACCACACAGTTGGATGAATGAACACGTGAATCCGTTGGAATGTCCAGATGGTCAATGATGTCAATATCGGTCAATAAGCCTTTTATTTCAGGAATTAGGTCGTTTACGTCGCTGATAGGTTTGAGCATGCATAAGATTTTTTGCTGTCCATAGTCAGGCGAGGTGAGTGGTTACACTTTCCTTTTCCCCATTATAGCTTCAAATTACAATCATAAATACAATCACAATTAAGAAGATTGCCCTCTTTTCAAAATCTTTGTCATTAGTAATTCGTAACAGAGGATGAAGCTAGGCATGCCCGATGGCTAAAAGGGCTTCCTTAGTCCATCCCCCCTTCTTGCTCCCGTCTCTAAAAGGTTTTTACTGTTACAGTCGCCAATTAGATCACAATTTCCAACAAATCGGACTGCCTTTGCTTCCTCCTACTGCTGTCTTTTGCATTAGTAGCAAAAAGCACAAGATGGAGTGAGGCACCCACGATAGCTAAGGGGGATGCCTTCGTCTGTCTCCTCTCCTCACACCAGTCACAAATACCTTCCTTACTGACAAGCTTCATAATTCCAATGGGATCTAAGTCCAGACTTAAAATGCCCCATGGCTATGAGGATCTAACGGTAATACAGTACCAAATAAAGTAGTGTTGGTTCCGCTGGCCAGCATAATCAGAGAAGGACAGGTCTAAGGTGGAAGACAAACTCACTTGATGGATGAAATGTGGGTAAAACAGCTACACCAAGTAGGGACCAAACAGTACCACTCTCTCCTCTGCCAGCGACCTCTGAACAACCTGTGGCTCCAAACAGCCAAGCTTTCCCTTTGAAGAGCGTGGTCTATATATATATATAAAGCATGTAATGTTGGGGGCATGGCTTAGCCCCATCGAGGAAAGTCAGGGTTGTGGGGCTATGCTGCTTGCCTGTGGCTCCAAACAGCCGAGCTTGCCCTTTGCCAAGCACAGACTTCACCGGCAAGGGCTCTCAGCTGCAAATTTAAAGCTTGGAACGTTGTGGCTTAGCCCAGTCGAGAAAAGTTAGGTTTGTGGAGCTATTCTGCCTGCCTGCGGCTCCAAACAGCCGCGTTCGTCCTTTACCGAGTGTGGGCTTCAGACAGATAATGCAACAGAGCGGGGAAAGTCTCTAAAAGATGGGATCTGTTAGTTTCCTCAGACACCAATTTGATACCACGCTGTGGGACCATGAATGGATTCTACCCCAAATTTTATTTTATTGGACATTGGAGACAGAATTCTCAGAATTCCGTCGTGGGTAGATTTTACAACCCCTTTGATACTGTTCCACCCTGCTGCAGATCCCTTGAAGATTAATTGAACCATTCGAAAAGTTGATTTGCCCAAAGGACTCATACTAAGACTATCTTCTGCCAGTCAAAACTGGACCATAAATCGGATACACTTAGAAGCATGAAGTGCCATGTAAGAAAACACAAAATTATTTATACCTGGCACTCCAACATCTTTGACTGGTATTGAAATATTCAAATTCTAGATGCGAGGGTGAGATAACTATACCTCTGCCATTTCACTCTTCCAGGTTATGTATCCACCAGAGGAACTTCACCCATGCTTTTAGCAAGACAGAGATCCTGTTGTCACATATGCAAGCCTTCCTTATACAATAGATCTTCATATTCCAGAGCACCCTCTAGTAGAGGTCTTGAAAGATCACTTGTATCTGTGAGGACAAAAGACATATGATCCTTGTTTGCGTTTTTAAAGAAATGAATCAGGATTTCATGGTATGTCTCAGCTCTCGGTTCACTTCTTCCATGTTTGCTCTTGGCACATGAATTAATAATTCTCTGAGTTTATTTGGAAGCCTAGAATCTTTACCTTTTGTGTCGGCATTTCTGCTGTCTTCTTCCAATATATCAAAAATCCCATGTTCTGAAGGAGAGATCATCACACATGAATGACAGCGAAGCTCTTCTTGACATTAAGTAGCACAAAAATGTTGTCTGTGTAAATAAAAATGCAAACACACGTTGCTCTCAAAGGAACGGCCACCAGATTAAGGAGTTTTGAATAACTCCTTGAGGAAGAAGTGAAAGGAAAATAAAAGATGTGAAATGAAAACCAGACGGTGCCATTGAAACTTAACAAAGCAGTGATGCTGGCTGACAATTCAAACAGTAAGATAAGCCAAATTCTGGCCCTGATGGCCAACTGATTTCCTGGTCTCAAAATGTCCCTAAAAGGGAAACCATTTTCATCTTATGTTCATGATGATACACTGTAAAAACATTGATTACTGGATAAACATTTGTTTCCTTTAGGTTCTCATAAAATATATTGCTGACAAACCCACAGGATGTTTCAACATCCACTATTTTGACCCGTTGTTTAATAACTCCATAATCATCTGTGAAATAGGTCTCTGGCCCTCTAGGGAGCGGTTCAGTGAAGTAAGTGAATGTTATTGTCATGAAGGCAGAAAAATCATTTAATTCTTCTCGTGAGTATTTTCAGATGCCAAAGGTGTTGTCAATGAATCGTTTCCATGTTGCTAAATTGTCTGTCCATTCAGCTGGTTCTAAAACGTATCTTGTTTCAAACGCTTTCATGAAAATATTTGCGTAGGCTGGGGCCCTGGCTGACCCCATTTAGGTCCCTGATGTTTGTAGATAGTAATTGTTTTGGAATCAAAAGTAATTGTTATACAGAATGATTTTGACAATTCTAATCTAAGAATTGTGTTGGCTTAAAAGTATTCCTCTTGAAGAAGGATCCATTCTATATCTTCTAGATGTTCATTATGAGGAATAGAGGTGTACCATTTTGAGAACCCAAAGGTCTTGTGAAATTCAAGCCCATGCCCCTTGGATGTATGAGAGTCTGTTTGTTAAAACATGCCTGAAGAAGTGTTGGAAACAATACTTAATAAGAGGAATGATCTAAATTATCTGGAGGGTTCAACATTCCCACAAGCATCAAGCCAATCCCACGGAGTAAAAGGAGCAGGCCACAGAACAAACTCAATGTTCTGGTTCCTTTGCCCATTTATTCTTAAATAGGAACACATGAGGTGATGAGTTTGCTTGCGGCTTGGCAAAACCTCCCAATTTGGCACAGATTTGTACAAAATTCCTTTCACATGTTCGTGGGTCATGGGTGCATTTGTATCACCCATGAAGATGAATTTCTCAGTATGCCATGCCTATCAGAATGTCTGAGTCCACTGACCCCACCACCCACCTCCTCATGGCTGGATATCCTCAGCTATATCTCCAATTTAAAATCTCCCTGAGGTGCTAAGCAACACAATATGACAGACCATACCCTATCTAAGCCTTCTGAATGAACCCTATTAGATTTAGAGAAACATTTACCTGTTTTAGGATATATTACAGGGTTCACAGAACATTTCCCAGGCACATGTCTGGGGCATTCAGATCGAATATGGTTGCCAGTAGATATCACCAGCTTTCTTCCTAAGTGGGTTTATCTACATTGTCCTACATGGGGCAAAACAAACTACTCTGAAGAGTTGGAATGTGCCAGGCATGAGGGTTCAAGCATTATTTCGCCTGCCTCGTCTCTTATATCCATAGACCCATAGACGACATCCTGTAGTAGAGTTGGGTTCTGCTGTACATCTGCCTCCGTCACAGGTAATCCATTCTTCCCCGTCACAGGTAATCCATTCTTCCTCTGAAATATGTAGTGCACTGGTGATAAAACCTGAGCTGGAATTATTTGAGCTCTCTTGGCTGGCATGTGTCTTCCCTCCCAAACTAACGGTCAATGTTATGCTGCCAAAGATGGCCTGTACTCTTTAAAACCAAGGGATGCTCATGTTAGGAATCTGCCAGAACATCTTGGTCCATCGCCCCTTCCCCCAAAGCACAGGACTCATCAGCTAGGTTTAGAATTTCAAGTAATGGCCATGATACAATATACTATCTGTGACGATAGGATTATGCTGTGTCAACCTATTTTTAAAGAAAATGCACATATTTGTGGATCGAATATTCGTCAAGTAAGCATTTGTCAGGCAGAACACGACTATGGCGTTCAGCTCAAATCTGATTGCAAATAGACGCCTCCAACGTTATTGTTAAGTGTGCCTGTGCATATTGGTATCACACACGTATTTTCTTTGAAAAGTAAATTCAGTTCCTTCTTTTCTGCACCTCATCTCATCAACCACCTCAATAACGACAACCTCCTGCTGACAAGATGAAAACGTTTTGGGACTTCATCCTCTACAGACCTTCCAATTTCCTTGAGCAATCTGGGCTTAGAGGAAGTTTCAAGTTTTCCTGCGGCATCAAAAATGGAGGCATCTAAAATGTCTGCCTAGACTTCCTTCCCAGCCTGCTTCCCTAAAGCCTGTGATTAGGAAGACTCAGCCAAGGGACCAAAGGGATCTCTGTAGAGCAGCATGCATATAACTGAAACATACGGAAACTTAGAAGTTTGAGTAATTTGCAGGAGTGTGAGGTAGACACTGGGATCTACATTGAGGCTTCTGAAGGCAAATGTGCCTCTTCATTAGACCTGACTTGGGTGCATACCTTGTTTTACACCAGCTGAACTAAGAGTTCTTTCCACCTTTTAAAAATATTATTATGGTATTTATTGAGAGCGAACTTAGCTTTGAGAAGCATAACGGAGTACTTTTCAGCGGTAACAACAGAACAGATATACAGCAGGGCCTAGGATACAGAGAAGACAGAGGAGGGATACAGTTGTACCAGGTGGCGGGGATGAGAGGGGCGACGAGATGGCCTAGGTGTTGAGGACAGACTCCTTGAAGAGGTGGGTCTTGAGTTATTTTCTGAATTGTAGGAGCCTAGGAGCAAGTGTGAGGCCGACAGGGAGAAGGTTCTGTGGTCTTGGGGCATAGCAGAGATGGCTTGTTTTCTGGTCCTTTCCTTTTTGCAGCGGCGGATTCCTGTATGTTTGTATTTTTTTGCAAACGTCCCGGCCCAATTGCACTGCACGAGCGCGCTCATTGTTGGTCGGAGCAATATTAGGACTTGTACTGTAGGGGAACCTAGGGGGACATGACTGCATTGCAGCAATGATGACACAATTATTACGCATTTGCTCTGCCTGACAGATCGATGTACGGTTCTTACCTTAATGCCTGCATGAAGTACAAGCACCGCTGCCCCTCCAGCAAACACAAATCTAGGCCAGTTGAAGGACATGTGCTGTGCTAGTCAGGCCAGGGCTATGCAGTTTGCACACCAACCCCCGCTACTGTGGGCACAACCTACCAGAACCTCTGACTTCACCGGACGCTTTAGAGCCAAAGCAAGTACGAGGGCATTTTAAGGAAATAAGGACAGAAACAAGGAAATTACCCAATTCACACTTGACGCTTAAGAACAAATTGCCCCAAACAATAATGATGTTGGAAGTCATGTGACTTCAGCTTAAAAAGTGGTCTCTCTTTGGCCAGTGGGAGATACTGTTGGGTGGCAAGATTCACCTGATCATCCGATTTTGGGGAACGTAAGACTTTTTTTGTCCTTGCTGCTTCTTGAAAAGAAAGACTGTGTAGAGCATAATTGGAAGCCTCTGTGCCATTCTCCCAAATCCCTCTCTTGGGAGAACATCTCCCTATTTAAAGCACCACTCCTCCTCCTGAAGCCCATCTCCTTTCTGGGAAGCGCGTTCGCTCTCTGTGAAGCATATCTCACCTCTGGGACGCTTGTCTCCTCTGCATGAAGCACAGCTCCTCCGTGTGAAGCACGAGCATTTTTAGCGAAGCATATCTCACTTCTGTAGCCCACATCTCTCCTGCATGAAGCACTGCTTTTCTCTGTGAAGCATGCCTTTGTTTTGTGAGGCATATCTCATCTCTGTGGTGTGCACCCTCCCTTGGTTGAAGCTCAGCTCCTCTAAGTGATGCATAGCTCCTCTGTGTGAAGAACATCTCCCCTGCATGAAGCACTGCTTTTCTCTGTGAAGCATGCCTTTGTTTTGTGAGGCATATCTCATCTCTGTGGTGTGCACCCTCCCTTGGTTGAAGCTCAGCTCCTCTAAGTGATGCATAGCTCCTCTGTGTGAAGAACATCTCCCCTGCATGAAGCACTGCTTTTCTCTGTGAAGCATGCCTTTGTTTTGTGAGGCATATCTCATCTCTGTGGTGTGCACCCTCCCTTGGTTGAAGCTCAGCTCCTCTAAGTGATGCATAGCTCCTCTGTGTGAAGAACATCTCCTCTGCATGAAGACAGCTCCTCTCTATGAAGAATATCTCGTTACAATGAATAATGCCTCCTCCAGGTGAATCATACATATTTTCTTACTATGCAATTCACACACGCGGTAAAACTGAAGATTGAAGATAAACAGATAATCTCTCATAAATTTGCAAGAAAATCACGTGTCTGTTGTGGCAATATTTTTCAATAGGGGCTAATTACCAAATACATGGAAGAGAAAATGGGGGCTTTCACTAAACCCTGGCGATTAAAAGAGTGAAGGGGCTCTTGGTCGTAAAGACAAATGGCCTCATTACGAGGTTGGAGGTAGCCTTGCCGGTAAAATCGGCAAGGCTACCTCCATACCGGCATGGGAATCCGGCACCCGTGAATGGGCAATTACCGGTGTATTCTGGCCCCATCGGACCCGGTAATTACCCTTTTGCGGGTGTCGGAGCCGGTAGATCCCCATTCCCATTTGAGCCCCATAGGGCTCAATGGGAATGGGCCCGTAGGGCTCAATGGGAATGGGGGTGCCTGTAGCACCGGCACCGTTCATAATGGTGCCGGTGCTACAGGCATGCAGTGCTCGCGGGTGCCTTTCATCCTGCCAGTGCACACCCGGAGGAAAGAAAGGCACCCGCGGCACAACTCGGAGTTTGCCGGTCCGGACACAACGGTACCGGTACGCTTACTGGTACCGTTGTGTCTGGACCAGCAAACTTGTAATGAGCCCCAATGGAATTTGACACTAAGGGCCCGATTCATGGAGTTTTTTTGCAGGGTGCAAAGTGACTTTGCAAAGTGACTGCACTGCCAACAAACACCCTGATTCACAGAGTGGTGCAAAGTGCTGTGCAAAGTTAATCTGCACTGCAAAGGTACTCTTTGCAGCGTTAATTTGGGCAATTTAGCGCAGTGTAAAGAGTATTTTGCAGTGAAAAGTCACCCTGCACGGCAAAAATACACTTTGCACTGCTCTGTGCATCAGGGTGGTTGTTTGCAGTGCAAAGTCATTTCTCACCACGCTAAACATTCCATGAATTGGGCCCTAAAGGTTTTAAATCGAACGCGTTAGTCTTGTAGATTGACATTATGAAAGCCAGTGCTATATCCAATGTTGAATACACCATTTACACCATTTAAGTTAACCAGCCCCACACTGCAGCAGCACCTACTGGCCAAACCTAGAAGGCATATGCATTTCAAAGACACTGAGCTATGTATGCATTGTGCTTCATTTTAGATTAATGTCGTCTATATGGCTGCTCTGTTTTATACTTGACTTTAACAGACCGACATCTCCCAAGTTTGCTCCCTGAAGAGGCCTCGCGGTGGCAGGTGGTCCGCAACAAATCATCTAAACAAACAGACAATAAAGGCTCGCGTTTCCCTGTAATCATGCTTTACCAACTCCTTCAGTGTTCGGTAGCCCCTTCACCCGCCTGATTGGCTACACATTACAATGTGTTGTTTGCCCGGTCTTCCCAGCCTTAATGGTGTCCCCCGGTGTTTATCCAGTAATGTGAGCACCTGTGAACCCGGCAGGCCGAGTCTGTAAAGGAGGCAGACAATGCGGTTGTTGACTTTTCAGCGTTGTTCGCTCTTTACCATCTGTGAAAATGGCGGACTGGATTGAATACTTTTTTTCCAACTGAAAATAGGGAACTCCCTTTCAAGCACACGTATCTTCTCTGATGAAACAAGGCAAACGAATTGACTATTCTTTATGCAGTGGTAGAAACACAGTGGAACAAGTACCCTTGATTTAAAAGATGTTGTTTTCATGGGTGCCAACTTTTGATTTTCGCTCCCGCAGTGAGCGATGCAAGCGAGTCATACCCATTACCAGTTAGAAATAACTCATTGTAGACGACATTTTGCAGCAACGATTGGAAAAAAAAAAATACACATGGTTTACAGACATGTCTAAACATATAAAAAACATTTAAGCAACAGTTACCTAACCTGATGAGCTGTCTTTCCTGAGCATTCTGTTTTTGGATCTCCACTGGCCCCCTACTTCTTGTGCACCCGTCAAACAGTTTTGGATTGTCCACCCCTCTACTTCCCCTGCCACCCCACAATTAAGGCTCAGATGAGGCAGCCTAAGTTCCTACTTAGACGTGAGCAGCGCTTGCTAATTTGGCAAGGTGCATGATAACTCTTTACTGAGCCTCAGCCAGCTCAGCGTGTTAAAAGTGCACCACACTCAATCCTTTTTTTGTTTATGTTTTTCTGCACCCCCTCACAAATACATGCAGAAAACCGTGGTTCAAGGTCTGCGGGCCAACTGCCCCCTCGCCCGTATGCTCAGCACCTATGGTTGCCTTATATAGCACGAGTTTAAAGTGACTTACCTACTGATGGGAGATAGGGAGGCAATTTCATTTAAACAGTGGATGCATATGTATGCATTTGTTTATTATCAAGCGCGTTGACTCATGCTCCATTTAGAGCGCTTAGTGATAGAAATAGGCATTACAGGCCTGTGGTAGCTGCCATGTAGTTATGCTTAAGTTGCTCAACCCATACGAAGAGCACTTTTTGGGCGGCTTATAACTTTAGCTGCCTGGACGAATCCTCACGAAATTTTGCAAAAAAAGTATGTGACCGCGTCAGATTGATTCTGTGAAGTTCAGTCAGGTTTCGTGCAGAAGGGGCAAAGTTATAGGGTGGTGCCAAAATATGTGGGTTTTTTTCCCATAGACACAATGGAAAATAAATGTTGCTCACGCCTACAGCCCAAACTGCTGGATGGACTTTCACCACATTTGCAGCATTAGCAGCGGCTTGAACCCAAAAGCGTGATTTTGTAAATTTGGTATGAATCCGTCCAGTAGTTCTTTTTAAAACAACCAAAAAGTAGGTAAAACTAAATTAGTGATATCTGGGTTCAGTCCACAGGCTCACTTCCCTGTTCACTCTGCGGACGGGCCTCTGATTAGTCCAGAGGGTGGCGTGATGTCCGTGGACATCAGACGCACCCGCCTATTGGATGGTGAAAAGAGTGAGGTGCGTCATATTTTGGGAAATGCCCACCATGTTGGATTCGCGGACAGTCGCCGTTGTCCGTGAACATTGAGGGGAAAACATGTTAAAAAAACACAATATTGCACTTGCCAAACAAATCAAACAATGTCTGCGGAGGTGAGAGGTGATGAGGATGGAAATGGGATATGGTTTTGAAAAGCCCAAAAAATGGGTGGGTTTGCAACTCTGATGTCCGCGAACAGTCCAGATGCCCGGCACAGTCCTGTGATGTTCACAAACATCTTAGATGTTTGGGGACACCTATGCCTATTTCTGCATTACAGGGCTGGTGAAAAGCAGTTTTTGTGTGGCTTATAACTTTGGCGCCACTCAATGAAACTGCATGACATTTTGGAATTGTATTCTAGACCTGAGTCTAAATGGTTCTTCAAAGTGTGGTAAGATTTTAGACCTAAATATGAATCTGTTTGCCCGGTTTGGTGGGATTCTCAGTGGCAGTTCTTTATCACTGTTGGGAATGTAACGTACTCCGTCGCGGACTACCTGGACAGTACTCCTACGGGTCCACCGCCCTTGCAAGCGGTAAAAGAGGCTGTTGATTAATATATTTCTAAGACAACAGTCCTCTTTATATACTGCAACACACCACTCTGCAGGAGGAGCTTTTAAAACTGTAATTAAAGAGCATGAGAAACACTCCCCTCTACCTTAGATGTAACACACGGGCAACATCTTCCTCTAGCCACCTGCCCCTCCATATTTGTGGTTGGTGTCTCTTCCCTCATTTCCCTCCACACCTTACATTCTGACCACTCCTGCAAAAAATTATATCAAAAAACACCAAAAAAAGGTTCCTTTAGGAACCACCTTTCACAGTTAAATATAGAATTAAAAAAATAATCATACAGACTCCATCTATTTTGGATATAGTAATGTATATAGGCTCAATAAGATTCTCCAACATTTTCATTAGCATGTTGTGTCATGATAATGGGAATAATGGACAATTGTATACTAGAGAAAAATATAGAAGGCTGTCCCAAATACTTTTTTCTAGCGTACAATAAAGACCATTATAGATGGACCTTCATAACTATCCGAGGTCTACACAGTCCCCTTTCCATGCCATGGATCATTAAAAGAACCGGATGGCACGAGCACACCATCGGACAGAGCAGCCCTTCTATCCTTTTAAATTTTATATTTGTAACACATTTTATGCTTCCACACACCATCTGCCACATAACAATCTTCTACAAAACTTGTGCATCTGCATTTCCCTTATTCAACAAAAATGGTACACGGTCCTCCTATAAATGCAGAGAAGTGCATAAATAGAAGGGGCAGTATGGAGATGGGCAAGTGCTAATGTGCACCCAGGAAGGAAATGCCAAGGGATGCCAAGGTGGGACGCCACTGGCTTACTACTGGAGCACAGGACTCCCAAGAGTGTGATACATCTTCACTGTAGCTTCCCTTTAACAAGGTTTTTTCTGTCAATTTCATAGATAAGAGAAAACATGTAATTGTGTTACATCACTGTATATAAGTCATTAATAATTCCCCTTTTCATATATATGAAAGAGCTATAAATCTCCTTTAAGAAACATATTTTTGCAACACAAACTTATGTCTGTCGTTATCAGCATCGCATGCTCGGGATGCAAATCGTTGCTCAATTGCCTATGCTATAAGGCTCAACCATGACCCCAGCACAACCTAACCATCCCTATTATGCATTGCACCTAACCTGAATCCTAGCTCGGTGTCCACTATACCCTAATAATAACCAATGGCCGTGCTCATGGCTTGCAGCCATGGCCAGTCTCAAAATCCATGGGGCATGGGCTTCGGCCATGCCGCATTCCCCAATAAGCAAATCAGAGTTAACATTTTCGTTTGCCGATGACCAGGCCCACTACACAGATACCAAATGTATATCATTAGTTTTTCTACTTACATTTTTAGACTTTGGAAAAGTAAAACACAACTATTTCCAAAAACATGCTTTCAGGTCCTTGCTAATGCTCGTCGTGCTGGTTTACCACATAGCGGGTCCCTGGTGGCCATGCACACTTTAACTCCATTGCTGGTCCCTCTTGGTCATTGCCAGTAGCCAGATTTTCCGGGTCATGGCCTCAGCCCATGACCCGGACAATCTGGCCACTGCCCATGGGCACAGGCTATACCTCAGTCACCAAAGGTATATAACTATCCTTTGTACCTACATTATGGCACTTTTCACAACATTCTTAGACTTAAAACTAACACCCAGGATATCGAAGATGGCATCACAAATGTCATTGATGACATCACAGATGACATCACATGTGAATTTATTTTGATAAAAAATCCCAACAAGGGGTTGTGATTATAATGTTGGTAAAAAGATGTCAGGGGTGATTGGGAGACCTATCATGAAATACTTAATCTATTGAAGAATGTACTGCTCTAAACAACATTTTATTGCTGTTTTGTTCTTGGTAAAGTCACGGCCCAGGCGGTAACTTACCGCCTGGGTCGTAATGAGGCCCAATGGCTGCAGCATGCACCATAGAGGTACAATATGTATAATCTTGCAATGTTGGATAGTAAAATAATGAATGGTAACTTATCAGAGTTTTGAGTACAGTTAAACATGTACTAACCAGATAGTAATTCAACACTTACTACACACATGTGGTACTTCAACCAATAAATGTAAAGACCACAATGCATACAAATCAGAGGCACATACAGGGAAACTAAACTAACTAAAAAAGAAGCAGTATCATCAGAAACTGTTAATAACATAAATGTTTATCTTCATGTATAGAAATGATTGGTGTGTTTGAGGCCTGCTTATTGCCCCATGTATATGCATGTATATGCACCATGAGCTGAGACCAAACACTGAGTAAAGTACTGTAAGAACAGGCATGGAAGGGCAACATCTAGATATATAGTACCTTTTGAATTTTAAGTTTCAGACTGTCAGTGAACAAAAACACCTGGCCTAGATATGTCAGTGAACAAAAACAAGTGGTCCAGATATGTGATGTCATCAGTGATGTCATCAATGACATTTGTGATGTCATCTTTGATGTCCTGGGTGTTAGTCTAAGCAGTGCACAGTGGTGGCGCGAGTTATGGTTGCTTAGCTTACCATAACTATAACTAGCGAATTTCTGGGGGTTTTCGGTTTTACTTGTAACCATAATATGGATCGGTTGTTATTAGTGCAAAGTAACTATAACGTCCCTTTAACAAAGTCTTTGCACTGAATTTGATAGGTTTTTATTAGGGCAACTGAACCATAATGTCCCTTTAACAAAACATTTTTGAAATTGAAAGGTTTTTATTAGCGCAACTTTACAATAACGTCCCGTGGGACACCTCTGCATCTGGTCATCCTAGAAGGTCTGCACATTTTTCACCGAATTTCATAGGTTTTTACCAGGATACCCTTAATTTGTATAAATGTACCATACAACATACTGAACGCCCTGGCTCCATGCTGATAACGTCATAGTCCTCAGACTATAGGTGTTGGCTCTTATTTGCAAACAGGGTCCAGGCCCCCAAACAGCAAAAAAGTGCTTTTTTGAGAAATCCAAGGTGTTTTACTGTAAAACCTCACCCTTGCAGAGGTCCCAGACACTTTTTGGAACTTTTTGAGCCCCGCTTGGGGTTTAAAGTGGCCGCGGAGTGCGCAACTGTCCACAAAGCGCTACCAGCACCCCTATGAAAGGCCACAACCCAGTGCTGTTCCTCATTCTGTTTTTGGATTTCCAGGACAGAGCACTTGGCTGTCATTGACATTCTATTGCTGGATTGATGCTCAGAGCACTTTACTGTAATTGGAATTGCTGTTGTTTCTGGCTGACCAGGACTACTGCTGCAGGTTGCTGTGCTGTCTGTCAGATTGCTGTTTCCTGTTTTGCAGATTCCTCTGTTCCTGGTTCCAGGCTACTTTAACTTGGATAAATGCATCCATGTCTCCCTCTGCTGCTGCCTATGACTCAGCACCATCCCCACCACCTCCACCACCTTCCCAAGGTCCTGGGGAGGGGAACAGGCATGACGGTGCAGAGGAGGAAGAAGAGAATGAGGTAGTTGAAGTCCCCCCACTACCAGCGGCCGACGTGAGACTTGGGTGTGGAGGGTTTTTACCACCGCAGGCTAATATGGCCAAGGTTCACTACAATGAGTGCCACATGGTACTCAGTCGCGGCAAACCTCAGCTGTACAGTTATGGGGCTACCACAATGAGGCAACACCTCAGATTCAACCGCAAAGCAGCAGTTTGAAAGGTCATCCCCTTGGAACAGGGTTGTAGGTTGTGTTCCACTGCAGCATCCTCGATATCTGCTCCTTTCACCAAACAGGATACTCCTGTGGGGAAGAAGATTCCTCCAACAGCCTTGCAGGCCATTAGCACTGCAGTAGATCCTTACCTTTCAAAGGACATTGTTTTGTGTTTGTACTGCAATGCAGTACTCTGCAGGGGTGAGCAGTTCTGGAGTGGTTTCGTGGATGCGGTCGGGACCACGAAGGAAAGTGCCCACTACCTCAAAAAGGCACACCCAACATCTTCCTTTCTCCATCTGCTCTTTCTTATCCCTGTGGTGGGTGCCCCTCCCCTACCTGCCCTGCACTTCTATCCCTTGTGTGTCTTGTTTAAAAAATCCTAAAAATTCACAAAATAAAAATGAATAAAAAATGAAACATTCTTTTCAGGGCCATCTTTCACAGTTTAAAAATAGAAGTGACAATGAAATGGTACAGGCCCTGCGCTGCCCGTGAAGTCCACGGACACCACAGTAGTCCGCGGGCTAGCAAAGCATTGCTGGGGGTGGTAGCATGTAAACCATTGCATTCTTTTCTGGGACAAAGTGGTGGCTCTGAAAAGAGCATTTTGGTTTTTTTGTTCTTGGAAGTTTTGAAGTGGCCAACACCTACTGCACACATGCTTCCTATCTTTGCAAGAATGGCTGGAAAGTATTTAGTATATTGCGCAAAAAAAGGTGATTGCCAGCATCATCCCAAGTGCCTCCTTCATTGCAAACCGCAGAGAGATTCCAGTAACATGGCCTAAACTGTTCCCACCACAATGAACAATAATAATAGCTGGATGATGCTGCATCAACAAAGTGGCACAAAGGGGAAGCAAATCCAGCCACATCATGTTATGCACTCTGTACCAGTGCACATCCACATGAGGGAATCCAAGATGTACAGCCATTCCACAGTGCTCTGCATACACCTGCAACCAATTTATGCATGGGTCCCGCAAAATCCACACACTCTGCCTTCTGAAAGACACACCCATAGCCATAGCCATCTGCACTCCTCTCAGCAAACAGACCTTGTGCGACAGTCTCTCCTTGCACACCACACCCAGGAAACGTTATTGACCAATTCCCTGGCCTCCACAGTCCCATTTCCATGCCTGATATCTTCTAAAGCCCCAGATGTGGCACGTGTGATCCTGCAGATACCAAAGTGTCTGTTGACTTACCGTGCTGTGTACGGAGAGGGGAACAGATTTCAACGAGGGTAGGAGGTTTCCTCATTAATGGTGGCTCTGAAAAGAGCCTTTTTTTAAAATAAATGTGCTGGTAAAAAAACACCCTTTGTTTTGTATTGTTTGGAGTTTTGTGTTCACTTCCTTTCCTCCTTACTGCCTTGCATCAACCTCTGCAAAGCATCCATTAGATTCCGAAAGAAACAAGCATTTCCAAAAATGTACAATGAAACACCATCTGCTTATCGGTGGAGAAAACAGACATCTCAGCATGTTGCAAAACTATACCCATGCATCTATTAACAAAGCACCTTGCAACATTTCGCTGGGGATTGAACCCATTGGGGTTGCTCCATTGTGCTCTTGGTAGTATTTCAGACAAATAAAACCACCTTTGCACTAGGGAAAATCAGCATTAGATCTTCGATCAATAACTTCAATACAGGAATCAAACTTGGGGCACTGATGTAGCCCAAATGCTCTCTTCCACAGTGCACCACCAAAACATCAGGACTACCAAAAGTAACCATGTTTCCGCAAAGAGCAAGCAGTGCCTGCAAATTGTGACCATGCACACTGCACCATAATGCCTCCAGGCCTGGAAAGCCAAGATCAGCAGAAACCCCTCTTGTCTTTGCATACCTCTCCAAATCACATGCAAAGGAATCTCCCACTATCCATACAATAACTCCAGCCATCTTCAGACCCCACCAACACAGCAATGGAAAAATGATTACCCTCCCTTCCTGTGAAGAACACACATAACACCTGATTGGCCAATCCCCGCAGTCCCATTTCCATGACAGGCATGCTGAGAAGCCACAGATGTGGCACGATTGATCCGCAAACTACTGCTGTGTTCGCGGATCTTGTTAGACAGGGGCAGCCCTTCTTCCCTCTCCACTTCACACTTTGCAGCACTCGCTCATTTACTGGTAAGCAGTTCCACAACCATCCACCAATCACATCCAAGATCTCTATATTTAACTCTATCAACTCAGTACAACACTGCCGATGTACGGTTCAACACTCAGAGCACAGGTCTCCTATGATTCCCAATCACCTGCATCCAGAGGTACTGTAAAAATCTCCAAGATTTCTACTTCCAAATTCATCCACATCTACATCCACTAACACAAACTGCAGGTATGCATGTGTTTTGTAATGCACACAGAAAATGAAAACTGCATGTATGTTACCAAAGCATAGCAAGTAGATAGATTGCATGCATTTGAACAGGGTGCCTGCCACTTGCCCTGCATAACCTATTCAATAATCATACTGTTATTTGTACCATCTCCTCACATCAACTGACAGTTACAATGATGTTTGCTTTCACAGTGTTCTTGTAATACCCACTTGCATAACAGCTGCAAACCACATATTTCAATTTCAGCACCAGTGCCTGTGATTATGTTATAAAACCCACATTGGGAACATTTGCACAGCACATTCAAGTGCCAGATCCTATGTCAAATACCCATAATGCACACAAAAAAGGGAAACTGCATGTATGTTAGGAAAGCATGGCAAGTGCACGCATTGCACAATTGACAAAATGCACAATTGGAAGAAAGCTTAGAAATGCACACGTGCTTTGGAAACTGTGCTATCTGCAAATTTGGATAAATAAATGAAACAACAGAAAAGTCTTTCTGCACTCATGTAGCGAGCATCTATGTGTGAGAAACTTAACAAAATTCCACACACAGTAACATTCTCCTTTCCAATCCCTACATCTTTCTGCTCTTTTCCTCACTCTAATATGAAAATCCTCCTACAATCTAAAAGAATGTGTTCTCCTACTGCTATTACTGCACCATTAACACGCATACACATTAACTTGCTTCTTTTGCAATTGTAATGAAGCACCGCCCACTAAAACCAGCGACGCTGGAAGATAAAACAGAAGACACCTAATCTTCACATCCAACAAAGTAAGTGCAGTACTGTTGCAGCGCTCTGCCTGTTACTCAGACAGTGCAGTGTTGTTGTATTGTAGGCTAGACAATTGTCTTCAACCCCACATCACTTGCTTCACCCTTACTCATTGCACCTTGCCAGGTCCACTGTTTCTATTGTCATCAGAATAATAGTATGTTAATACCCACTAGTTTTACAAAACATTGTAATGTCCTTACTTCTTCAAGCAAATTAAACTGTCATACACACTCAAGCAAATCTTTCCCACAGGAACACACACATACCAGTACAACCTTCCCAACCAAATGTAACAGCCCTTTACACAATCACATTCCTCAATGTATGCCTACCCTCATTCTCTGAAACTCATGCACAGTACACACAAATACATTGCACAACTTCCAAACCCACACTTTCCTTTTTCCTCCAACAGACACAAGACAATGCCTACCAAAAAGCAGCGCCATAGAAAACAACACAGAAATCGATCAGATAAAACGCAAACCGTGAAAAATGGACATCCACCTCTAGCAGACTTTGTACACAAAGTTCGAACAAAACATCTAATACAGTCACTGAGCAAAATGGAACCAGGTAGCAGGAATGAAAGTGTGACTTCTCTTCCAAAATGTAAAACTAATACTAAGGCCCTCATTACAACTCAGGCGTTAAGGGTTAACGCCACCGTTAACCCTTAACGCCTGATTCCCACCTTAACGCCTGCTTTTTGCAGGCGTTAAGTTCCATGGTGCTAAGGCACCTTGGTGCTAATTACGGCACCGTAATTTACGGTGCCGTAATTAGCGCCTTCCCCACTCCCATTATGCCCTATGGGGCAAAAATGGGAATGGGGAAGGGAAAATGGGAAATGGGGATTTACCGCCCCACTCACCTTGTAATGGGGCGGTAAATCCGCCATCCACCATGGTGTAAACGTAGTTTACACCATGGTGGTAAAGTTGGTGCACTTAGCACCTCAGTTGTAATGAGGGCCTAAATGTATTAAAAAGAATGCAACTACCAGTAGTGCTAACACTATGGGGGTCATTACGAGTAGGGCGGTAAGGAATACCGGGCACCGGTAAGAGGACCAGTGCCGGTAATCCCCTACCACCCTATTCCGAGGTCCCTTGGAGGGAACTGTAAGGAACGTGTGGTATGACCACACATTCCTTACGGGTCCCGCTAAGGGACCAGGGCGCTAATAACGGGCTTGCCATTTGCGATCCTGTTATTAGCACCCTCCCCATTCCCATTGAGCCCTATGGGGGCTCAAATGGGAATGAGCAATGGTTTGTTCAATGGGGATTTACCGGTCCTGCCAGAGTCGGACTAGACCGGTAAGTCCTCATTGAACAACACCAGTGCTGGACCTGTTATTGTTGGCAGTCATGGTGCAAATAGCGCCATGACTACCACCAATCTCGTAAAGAGGCCCTATATCTACCAGCGTTAACATAGCCACAAGTAAGTATTCCAAATATGTATTTTATAAAACATTTTCCACCAAAGAATGCTTCAGAACGTATAAAAACAGGGGAGAAATCATGCTCAACCCTTAAAACGTACTGGAGAAAACTGATCCTGCAAGCTCTCATAGACAGTGCACTGCTCCTCAATAGGAAATGATGTATATTGATTTTAAACACAATGAAACCACTAACAAAATTATTTAGTAAACTACAAAAAGTACTTCACAACATACGCAATATCAACATAGATACCCTTGCAAACATCAGTGTAGGTGAGTGGATTCACACCATCAGCACAGAGCCATATTTCAATGAAGAGGCATACAAACAAGAGCAAACAAACCCAATTGCCATACATAGGAGTGGGCGAGGGTATGAAAAGGTAGACAATATCATTATGGCAGAAGAAACTCTGATTGCAAGAATATCCCCAAACAAATTACAATCAACTCTCCATTCCACCAAACCAATATGTCCCTTCTACAAACGGCGGTGCACCTCAATGTGTAACATACGAAAACAATCATTCATATCTTTGCGACAGTTCCTCAATCAGTATGTGAAAGACAAATTAAAAATTAAAATGTTACAAACAATGGACTCCTGTCCAGTGCGCAAATACAGAGGACTACGAGGGCATTCATTAGCCTGCATTTCCGGACCTACTTGCAAAAGCACCTTCGACCACATCAAAGTGTTAGCAAAACCCCATTCTACTTTACAAAATCTTTTTCAGAGACTGTACTATGCAGAAAATCCTGCTTTAGCACTGGAGCATTTAAATCACATTCTCTTACATGGTACAGCCAAAGAACTGCTGAAAGAAATAGAGCACACCCAAAGCAAATATTCTGGAAGTGAAGAGCACTTACAAAATCCAGTAACTTTAGAAGAGTGTAGCGACAACTTTGCAGATGCCAACCTTCTATTACATACGTACAAAAAAGAAATAGCAAAAAAGCACATCTGCCGAAGTACTAAACCCAGTATGTGTGTGTTGCCACAGAACATTTTATACAAAGAGCACCAAAACTGTAGATATAACATACAAAATAGAAGACAATGAGGAATCCCAATGGTTCCAATTAGCTCTCTATCTTACGGCAGAAAACAATTACAACATTGCTAACCCCTCAATACTTTGCACATACAGCACTGGAAAACTTGACAATTACCAAATGCCTTCTCGGGCTATCACTAATAAGTTGGAAATATTCCCACTGCCAAACCACTCTAACAGCTGAATCTGAATGAGAGCATTCTAGTCCAAACAGTACACCCATTTCAAGCGATAATACGCCTTCAACCAAAAACAGCCAAGTTGCCTCCTTCTGAATTAATGAAAGGCATTTGTGGCAAAGTAGTTTATTTGCCATTAGATCTTGAAGAAAATGTAGACACTCTGGAAGTGTAACGGCCAACAGATCAATCTTTGATTATCCTAGTGAATGGTATACCTACAAAAGAAAAAAAATGGTGGCAGCAACTAGTAGACTTAAACAAAGTTAGAGAAGCCCTGCAATGTCTTAAAGAGGACAATGAATACTACAAAGAATAAACATTGAAGAAAACCTGAGAGAAACCACCAAAATAATTCAGGTTTCCTCATCATCTGGCCAATTTGAACTTGTAGATCCTACTACAGCCTCCAATATTTAGAACAGTATACAATTCACCCACTGTACTCCAAAGACACCATAGACGATGCACTAGAAACATATCAAATGAGGAAAGCCAAAGGATCTCCAATCAGCATATGGGAAAAAAGTGTAGCGGCACAAGCCGTTCCTTTACTCTTTCCTACTGGAAAAGGTGGAAGGTACGATGAAAGATGCACACAAATAACAGCATCAGAATACCGCTCTTTGCAAATGTATTCTGAAGACCTCAGATTCAGACAAAAAGTTTAATACATATTCCACCTCCTCTTTGAAAGTGAACTAGCAACTCTGTTGCGAGGTTGCAAACACATTGAAAACTGGTCAAGCTGTTTCAGGTTAAACATTCTTAATAGAAATCATCAGCAAGGTCCTCCAACAATTGACAAACAACAAGCTTTCAGCGGTTGTAACTGCCCCCACAGGTTTTGGTGACTACAGCATAGGTGGTGTTACTTTACACTGATTGCAACTCTTTCCAGTAGAATACCAAAACAAATATGGCTACTGCAAACTTTCAGCAGAAGCTGCTATGGAGCTATGCAGAGTTTTGAAACAAATTAAAATGCTCCTAATAGAAGAGGTGAGCATAGTCTCCAACCTAATGTTGGCTTTGATTCACCTCAGATTGCAAGAGGTCCTTAAAACGGACTAGGAAGAACTCTTTGGAGGAAAACACGCTATTGTTTTCGGAGATCTTCTTCCATTAACCCCAGTGAAAGGTGAACCTATTTTTAAAACCTTAGGACACAAACTGCAACATTTCTAATACAGAGAACTAACTGAAAACATGTGTCAGTCTACAGACCTCACCTATGCTAACATTTTGAAAAGCATTCAGATTGGTGTGCTTTCTAAGGAATCACAATCTATCTTAAATAGCACACACATCCATGAGCTATACGGGCATAACACATCTGCTGCTGATGTCATGGAACAATTAGCACACAAATATGTAAAATGTATGTCCTTAATGCCAACCCTATCAAGCTGTGCACAATTCAATGAAACAATGTTGAAAAAAGAAATGCAACCAATAGTGCAAATTTACTCCACAGACAAACTGGAAGTGCACAGTATGACAGTACCTATGCGTCAACAAGCCACAGTATAACTAAATAGCAAATTTGACATTGTGTTTAAACTATACAGTAATGCTAAAACGTAACCTTGACGTGGAGCAAGGTTTAGTTAATGAAGCACTTGGTACAGTTGTTGGCATCTAGACATACCCATGTGACAACAGCATTCAGTTTGTCAACATCCACTTGCACAACCTTTCAGAAGTTAAAGGGATAGGACGCTCAACAGCCCGATTCCTTCTTTTCAAAGAAATGTATTTATGCAGAGAACAGTTTTCTCTGTCTCTAGCATATGCAGTCACTATTCATGAATTGTAAGGTCTCACCCTAGATCAAGCATTGATTGACATTGGCAGCACAGTCTTTAAAGAAGGCAGAAGCTATGTAGCACTATCACACCGACGTACACTTGAAGGACTATTTCTAGACAATTTTGATGCAAGCAAAGTCAAGTCTGACATTCCTTGTGTAGAGTACAGCAGACTATGTGCACTCTACACACCCCATCTCAAAATGTACCCTGTTCCTCAAAAAGACAAACTGTCACACCCTCTCACACAACCCATCTCTCACTTCCCCCCTCACACCTGTCTCCCTCATCAGGCGCTTCTCGCCGTCGTATTTCCCATCCACACCAGCGGGGGAAGCACGGCAGGCGGAATACCATGTTGGGCGGACCTGCCTCTTTTCGCCCTTTTCCGCGTTGGCGGTTGCCATGGCGCCTCCTGCACAGCCGGCGACGCCAGGATACCAGGACGTACCGGCAGCCCCAATCGCTGGCCGCGTTGCGCTCCACGCAACGTGCACGAGCAGTCACGTGATGCATCACGTGATACCGCTCGCCGCTTCAAAAGAAGCCGGCAAACAAGACTCTTTGCTTCACAGCTACTTCTACGGAGGACTGCCAGGCGTTACCTTTGCTTCTTGTTTCTCTCCTTGCTTCGACCTTGGAACGCTTCTTGGAACTGCTCTTGGATTACCCTTGGACTCTGGCATGCTCTCTGATTTCCCGGACATCTGACACCTATTTGTACTCTGGACTTGCTTTTGGATTGCCCTTCTGTTTTTGCAACCCTCGGATTGCTTCACGTTCTGCCACGGATCCAGTCTTGCTCCACCAGGTGCTTTCAGGAGTGCCAACTACATCATCCCAGCCTGCTGTGGGTTCCCCTGCATAGGTTTCTTACCTACACTCCACCCCTTTTAGGTAAGCTGGTGTCACTGCATCTTGTTTACTCCTTCTGCCAATTGCCAATTGCCTTTTTGAGTGTTTCCTTGATTATAACCCTTTGCCTTACAGCACTCAGGGGTCCTTCCGGCGTTCCCGATACCAGGCTGACGACGACACTCCCACCTGTGGCCTCAAAGATTGCTAGGGCAGTATTTTACATTCTGCTCGAGCGGTACTTGGGGACGGAGGCATTACATAACTGCACGACCATCAAGTCGGACCCATCAAGTTAGAACAGACTGTGAAGCCTTATGGTCGTCCAGTTATGGATGTTTCAGCCGGGGACCCTGTGACTGCTTTAATGCAAGCAGTGACATCGCTTAGGACAGATATGGCAGCTGCTACCACTGCCCTGGCCTCTGCCACCACTGCACTGAACCACCGTCTTGATGCCATGCAAAGCACACGACGTCCCTTACCTGTTGACGCCGAGTTCGGCGATGCTGCCCCATCCCAAAACACGATTCCCGTCACACCACCCACTCTGCCAGCCCCGTCTGTGGTGGTTCAGACCCCATTTCCTCTAGCAGCCTCTGAGAGGTATCAGGGGAATCCCTTGAAATATCGCACCTTCATAAATCAGTGCAAACTGCATTTCTTATGGCGACCCCAGGCTTTCTCTGATCCGGTCTCTAAGGCGGCTTTTCTTCTCTCCCATTTGTCGGGTGTGGCAGCCACATGGGCTAACCCATTGTTGGAGGGCAACCATCCTGCTCTGTACGATTTCGAGTTATTGACCCAAGAAATGGCCAAGGTTTTTGACACTAGATATAAAGCCCAATCCAGAGACATGGAACTCTTAGATCTTACTCAAGGCCGATCACCTCTCATTGAATATATTACCAAGTTCAACCAACTCGCTACTGAGACTTCCTGGCCAGAGAACAAGAAAGCAGTGATCAATTATCGGGGCTTGTGTGGTTCCATGAAGGATGCTTTATCTGTGGTGCCTTCTCTTCCCTCACTCTATATCGACCTAGTTGCTTTGACCTTGCAAATCGACGCCAGGCGGGCAGAACGTAAGGGGGAAGCAGGGTTATCCCATACTTCACCTTCAACTTCATCTGGCACCTTACCTGAACCCATGCAGATCGGCAGGGTACGCAGTCCTATTACTCATGCCGAACGAGAGCGCAGAAGGGCGAACAACGCTTGCTTTTACTGCGGTCTCAACGGGCATTTTGTAAAGGAGTGTCCCTGCCGGCCAAGGAACAAAGTTCCGGGTTTTCCGAAGACTCGCCCTTGAGATCAGTGGTTGGGGCGAGTCCTATACAAAATACCTCTGATCCAGCTTTTGGTCCCGTCCGACCTGTGGTGGTACAAGCTTTCTTAAACCCAGCTGCAGGAGTCTCCCATGCAGTACAAATTGTGATCCACTCTGGAGCTACAGGCTGATTTATAGATATAGCACTAGCCAGTTCGCTAAACTTACCTCTGATCAAAAAGAAACACCCCGAACCGGTTCATGCAGTAGACGGGACGTCCCTAGCCTCTGGACCAATCTTACAACAGACAGCCCCGTTGGAATTAGTCATACAGGAAGTCATACAGGAGAGACCATGTCATTTGATCTCATAGCCACGCCTCAGTTTGGTGTTATCCTGGGCATTCCTTGGCTAAAGAGGCACAATCCTCTGATTAACTGGGGCACGGGTCAGGTCTCCTTTGAATCAGAAACGTGTCAATACTACTGCCTGCTCGAGACACCTCGGGTTTCCAGTCCCGCAGACATCCTAAGGATAGTCGCTTCTTTAGCCATAGAAGACAGATCCGACTCCCAGGACACTCACATGATAGGGGCGGTCACGAACAACATACCTCCTGAGTATTATGAATTTCGGGCTGTGTTTGACAAAGGCACTGCGGAAGGTCTTCCTCCGCATCGATCCTACGACTGCCCCATTGATTTAGTCCCGGACGCCCCCATCCCAAAGGGGCGAATCTACTCACTAACCTAGACAGAAGAGCGAGTCCTGCAAGAATACATACAGCAGGCCCTGCGTCTGGGTCACATTCGCCCATCAACATCCCCAGCTGCAAGTCCTATCTTCTTTGTGCCAAAGAAGGAAGGGGATCTCCGTCCTTGCATTGATTACAGGCGTTTGAACGCCATCACAGTAAAAAACCGCTATCCTATACCTCTCATTACCCCATTGTTAGACAAACTCACTCATGCCACGATCTACACCAAACTGGATCTGCGGGGAGCGTACAATCTCATACGCATGCGGGAGGGAGATGAATGGAAGACGGCCTTCTGCTCACGACAAGGGTTGTTTGAGTACACAGTTATGCCGTTTGGCCTCTGTAATGCTCCTGCTACGTTTCAGCGCTTCATGGATGACATATTTGGCGATATCCTGGACGCTTACGTGGTAGTGTACTTAGATGACATATTGGTTTTCTCTTCCTCCCTCGATGAACACAACACGCATGTCAAGGAAGTGTTGTTGCGTCTTCAAGCCAACGCACTATTTGCTAAACCCGAGAAGTGCATTTTCCACACCAGTCAGGTTGAGTTCTTGGGGTTCCATATCTCTCCCGGGGGTCTCTCTATGAATCAGTCCAAAGTCTGGGCATTTAACGAATGGCCAATTCCGACCACACTCAAGCAACTGCAGTCATTTTTGGGTTTCGCCAACTTTTACCAACGATTCATAGCTGGGTTCTCCTCTATTGTAGCACCACTCACTGCGCTCACTAGCCCTTCAGTTCCCTATGTCTGGTCCGTGACACAACAAAACGCCTTTGACTCTCTGAAAACTATGTTCACCACTTCTCCGGTGTTACAACACCCTGACCCTGAACTCCCGTTTGTCCTTGAGGCAGACGCATCCTCCTATGCACCAGGAGCTGTACTGTCCCAACCATGTCCTGCCACTGGTCATTTGCATCCGGTTGCATTTCACTCTCGTAAGTATACGGCAAGCGAATTGCCCTACACAGTCACAGAAAAAGAACTATTGGCCATTAAGGACGCTCTACAGACCTGGAGACACCACCTCCTGGGCGCAAAACACCAGACCGTGGTGTTCTCCGATCATAAGAATCTCCAAGACCTTGCCTCCCTGAAATGTACAAACAGCCGACACGTACGTTGGCATCTCTTCTTTGCCGCGTTCGACTTCGTGGTCAAACATAGACCTGGTGTCGGGCATGGGAAAGCAGACGCTCTGTCTCGTTCCCCTGGGGGGGGAGGTTCTCACATCCTTCCCTGAAACCTTGTTGAGTGAGACTCATGTAGTTTGTGTCTGCACAGCATCACCTTCATTACAGTCCACCATACGACAGTGGGTCTCCTGCTATCCACAGTCACTAACAGAATGGGATCCGGTTATGCAGGATGGGCTGCCCTTTGTACACGGGAAGCTTTTTCTTCCCACAAGTGAAACGAGGAACCTGGCGTTGGAGTGGTCTCATGATGCTGCCATTAATGGTCACCCCGGGCAGCATCGTACTCTGGAACTACTCAAACGCTGGTGTTGGTGGCCGACTATGAAACGTGACGTACAGAACTACGTCAATACCTGTTCAGTCTGTGCCCAGGGCAAGTCACGCAGGGGCCGACCTTTGGGTCTTCTTCTTCCTCTCCCGGTTCCTCCACGTCCCTGGCACACGGTCTCAATGGACCTGATTACCGACCTGCCACGTACACAGGGTCTCGATACTATTTGCGTCGTTATCGACTCCTATACCAAACTGGCCCGTTTCGTACCATGCAAGGGGGTACCCTCAGCCCCGGTCTTAGCCAAGCATTTCTTTAGGTCTGTCTTCTGTCTCTTTGGCCTGCCCCATGTTTTGGTGTCCGATCGAGGCACACAGTTCACCTCCCGTTTCTGGCGGGCCCTCATCTCTCTGTTGGGTATTGATGCTCATTATTCCTCTGCTTACCATCCAGAGAGCGACGGGCAAACCGAGAGGGTCAATCAGACATTGGAGCAGTATCTACGCTGCCTAACGTTACAGTATCAGGACACTTGGCTTAACCTCTTGCATCTCGCCGAGTTTGCTTATAACAATACATTGCACTCTGCTACTGGGTTCTCACCTTTCTTCGCCCTCTATGGCCAACATCCCTGTACTCTTCCCATTCCGGACTTCTCCTCTTCTGATACCCCCGCCGCTTCGGCCTGCGCTCGGGATTTGGTCTCAGTCCATGCCCAAACATTGGTCCACCTGCGTGAGGCCCAATCCTCCATGAAAACCGCTGCTGACAGGAGGAGGGCGGATGCGCCTGCATACAAGGTGGGGGACCGGGTTTGGCTCTCTACCCGCCATTTACACATCCCTGGCTGTCGCAAACTTCTCCCTCGCTTTGTGGGTCCATATGAGGTGGTCAAAGTCCTGAACCCGGTGGCTATGCGCCTGGCAGTGCCCCCCGCCTGGCGGATCCACCCGGTTTTTCACGTCTCCCTGCTTAAACCATGCCCTGGCCCTACCCGATTGGCTGCCCCTCCTGCCCCGGTCTCTGTCTCATCCCCCGATGTATTTGAGGTGCGGGCTATTCTGGGTTCCAGTATACGCAGGGGCGGGTTGCAGTATCTAGTGGACTGGCTGGGGTACGGCCCTGAGGACCGCTCCTGGGTTGCTTCCCGGGATGTTCACGCTCCTCGCCTGGTGGCCCGGTTTCACCGGGAGCATCCTTCCAGCCCACGCGGTCGTGGGCCTTTGAGGGGGGGCTCTTTCACGCCCCCTCACACAACCCATCTCTCACTTCCCCCCTCACACCTGTCTCCCTCATCAGGCGCTTCTCGCCGTCGTATTTCCCATCCACACCAGCGGGGTAAGCACGGCAGGCAGAATACCATGTTGGGCGGACCCGCCTCTTTTCGCCCTTTCCGTGTTGGCGGTTGCCATGGCGCCTCCTGCACAGCCGGCGACGCCAGGATACCAGGACGTACCGGCAGCCCCAATCGCTGGCCGCGTTGCGCTCCACGCAACATGCGCAAGCAGTCACTTGATGCGTCACGTGATACCGCTCGCCGCTTCAAAAGAAGCCGGCAAACAAGACTCTTTGCTTCACAGCTACTTCTATGGAGGACTGCCAGGCGTAACCTTTGCTTCTTGTTTCTCTCCTTGCTTCGACCTTGGAACGCTTCTTGGAACTGCTCTTGGATTACCCTTGGACTCTGGCGTGCTCTCTGATTTCCCGGACATCTGACACCTATTTGTACTCTGGACTTGCATTTGGATTGCCCTTCTGTTTTTGCAACCCTCGGATTGCTTCACGTTCTGCCACGGATCCAGTCTTGCTCCACCAGGTGCTTTCAGGAGTGCCAACTACATCATCCCAGCGTGCTGTGGGTTCCCCTGCATAGGTTTCTTACCTACACTCCACCCCTTTTAGGTAAGCTGGTGTCACTGCATCTTGTTTACTCCTTCTGCCAATTTCCAATTGCCTTTTTGAGTGTTTCCTTGATTATAACCCTTTGCCTTACAGCACTCAGGGGTCCTTCCGGCGTTCCCGATACCAGGCTGACGACGACACTCCCACCTGTGGCCTCAAAGATTGCTAGGGCAGTATTTTACATTCTGCTCTAGTGGTACTTGGGGACGGAGGCATTACATAACTGCACGACCATCAAGTCGGACCCATCAAGTTAGAACACAATCTTTGCAAAAGAAAATGAGTGCAAACACAACTTAATCATGATCTCCCAACAGTACCACCAAAGAAATTGAAAGCAGCATGTACTCCATCAATTATCACAACCACAGAAAGATGTACTGAAAAGGCAAATGCATACCCAACTGCACAAAGAGAACTACCTCTTCAAAAAAAACACATGGACTTCCATCAAATGACTCAGACACAGAACTGTCTGTTCCATTCAAATTTTCCAACACAACTGGTGTACATTTCTATGCAAATGTAGCAATCAATGTTCTATTCCAACTGCCACCAATTGTTGAAAACATTTACTTAAATGGCACAGACCAGTTGTGTTTGCAAATACTACTCCTTCATAGAAATGCAACAAACAATCCTTATAACACTTAGAATCAATGGTCGATGTGTACGAAAAGAAGTAGTGGCACTATGTTCCCTGCTGGCCTGTCCCGCTCCCCCTAAACCCCATCACCACACCCCCTCCAACGCACAATCCAAACCCCCAAAAAACACACCTGCTAGTTAAAGGAATATTCAGTGCAGTGCACTGAAGTGCAAGCTTAAACTTCTTCCTAATCTTTTATTTTAAAACAGAACCATTGCAGAACGGTTTCCTTTTAAAATAAAAGTATAGGAACGGTAAAATGTAAAAATAAAAAGTATAGGAGCACCGCTCCCGACCGCTCCCACCAACTTCAACCTCTGCTTACAATGGGCCTTATTACCAATGTGGCGGTAATGCAACAATGTTGTTGGTAGTGCTAACGGAGCCGTTGTTACCATACTGCCACATTACGAGTTCTGCTTGCGGGTGCCGCTGTGCACACCTGGTCAGACCAGGCGTGCAGAGCGGCACCCACGAACAGTACTCGTGATTGCACCGGCTCTGTTATAAACGGTGGCAGTGCAACCATGCTCCCACCCCTATTCTGCCCTATTGGGCAGAATGGGTATCTGGAGCCCGGCCATACCGGCACCCAGCAAATGGGCAATTACCGGCCCATTCAACTGGTAACGATCCGGTAATGGCCAATTCGCGGGTGCCAGTGCCGGTAGCAAGTTTGGCAGCAGCCGTCCCCTTATTAAGGGTACGGCTACCGCCAAACTCGTAATGAGGCCCAATGTCTCAGGAATAAGGCATTAATTGGACTACTGTGTAGGAATGGTGAGATTCACTATAAACACACAAGAAGATCCACAACAATTTCTAATGTACTTGCTGCAAGTACTGGAAAGCAAAAACATACCTATAAATAAAATCTTCCAGATTTCATACATGTAGAAACATACATGCACTCTCTGCAGCCATGAGGGGCAGGAGCAAGTCCCTAACAAGTGCTTTGTGTATGTATCTATACCTAACTGTGAATCCATTCCATGTCAACAGCTGGTACAAAATGCAAACCATGCCATATTATGTATATTACTTGCAATTCAGACAATCGTTCCACCTTACAGATACAATCATATAGCCAATGCATAATAGCAATGCCTTTACGATACAATGCAGATGGTACCAAAAACAACTGCAAGCTTACTAGCTTCATACACAGACAAGTATCACTTGGCAAGAAAACCTTCACAACAGCAGGCACAATCTACCACACAGACAGCACAACCACTGCAACTCACTATACTGCATACATTAAAACGAAATGTGGGTGGTTTGAATGCAATGATACTTCCATTACTCTGAAGCAGAGATTACCAGCAAATCTTGCAAATGCCTACTTAATATTATTGAAAGCAAAATGTACTCACTGATCTACAATAGTAAAATAGCCTACTGCCCAATACCCACCAATAGATATGTAATTGCAAACGAAAAATAACCTTCTACCAACCCTTTGAAACTAGAACATCTTAGCATACACCAACTGGCCCATGAAAACATTTGTTGCACTGCTATACAGTGCTTTTCTCCAATGACCCAATGATTATAGTGAAAGAAACAACAACTGTGCAAAGGACACACTAATATTGTTTCCCACATAGTACTTAAAAAGAAAAGTACTGAGTATGAGGGTCTACAAACTGTCCTCAATGACCTGTGAAATGACCAACTGAAAGAATAAGGCAACAGCTGTCTAACAATGCCCACACCACTGCATTAAATACAGAACTGCATGTAACTACACCCATACTACTGCAAAGGCACTTCACTATAGTGAAAAATGTAATGCCACTAATAAGAATGAATGTACTTGAAGACATACCCTGAAAAACCGATAAACTGTAAACAGTTAGAATTACTATTACTACAATATTACTTCCCATTACTACAGAATTTCAAATCCACCAGCAAAATTGAAAGATCTTCTGAGGAAAACCTTCAACACTTATCAAGTATAAGCAACCAGAATACACCAACTGGTATCTTACTGCTCCTGCAGTACTACAATATTACTTCCAGCAGTCAAACTGCAATCACAGTGCTACAAAAATACCTTCAACAACTTTCAAACTACTAACAGTTAGAAGACACCAACGGGTTTCTAACTGCCCCCATAATCCTGCAATATTAGTTTGCAATATTACAGTATTTAGAAAACACCAACATCAATCAAACGCATAAACAAATTCTGCTAAAAAGAGGAAACATATAAACAGTTAGAATATGCCATACCTGCAACCATAGTACCACCACTTCCAAAAGGAAAATCATACACCATTTCAATTCCTCCCACTACAACAGCGCTTATAAAAAGAAGTCTACATAGATAAGCACTTTAAACATTCCTGTAAGTACTGCACATGTCAATGAAACAGAGTGTGCCACACAACATCAAATGAATGTAGCAGTTTTTTTTTTTTTATCCTGCATGGATTGTTTTTTCCCCACAGACCCAATGATTATGCGAACAAACAGAAGAACTGAGCACATTGCAGAGGACACTTGTGTAAAGCATAGTACTTGTGAAGTACTAATTATGAGGATACACCAAGTACATACATGTCTGGAATGGAATGGAATACAACATTATGAAGTACCTACCCTAACATGTTATGTTTTATTTGATCACAGGCAATGAAACACAGAATTCTCCTGCATTTCCACATGCCACAATATTCAAATCTTCAATTGCCACTTCAACAGTATTCTACACTGCGTTCAAAAAAGGTGTACAGTGCCTCAACAATGTATACAGTGAGTATACAATTATTGGTGTCATGCTTCTTTGTAATCAGCAAATTGCATTGTATACACAAATTTGTGCAATCCATATGCCAGTGACACATTCTTGAATGCATAGCCGTATTATGCTGCAGTGGTTGTGGCCATGCCCTAGACTAGACAACCACCACAGCACAATACAACTATGCACCCAAAAATCTGCCCACTGACCACAAACCACATACATAAGCCTGAAGCCCTAACCACTTCCGTTCACATAATATTACAGTACTTGCACCCACTGCACAGACTCTCATACACCCAAGAATCTCATGGTAGTCCAATAAGCCACCCGCCCACAACCTATCCACTTCTCTACACATACTATTACACTACTTGCAGCCAGTGGACACACTCTTGGTGCCCAAGACTCTAGTAGCTGACCACAAGTAACACACCATAATACAGCCATACACCCAAGAATCTGCCCAGTGACCATAACCCTCGGGACAGTCCAATAAGCCAGATGCCACACACCCTGTCCACTTTTGTACACACACTATTACACGATTTTCAGTCAGTGGGCACACTATACCAGCCAGTGGGCAGACACTTGGGTGCAAGGCCTAGCCGGCCACAATTACTACAGCATAATACAGCCATGCACCCAAGATTCTTCCCAGTGGCCACAACCCTCGGGGCAGTCCAGTAAGCCAGTTGCCACACACAACCCACACACATACGTCAACCACCTGAGGCCCTGTCCACTTCTGTACACATACTATTGCAGTATTAAAACCAGTGGGCAGATTCTTGGGTGCTTGGCCTCTTGGCCTCCGTCCAAGAACTTGCCACAACCACCATAACTTTGCCCCCTTCTTGACCAAACCTCACCAAACTTACCAAAGAAATTCAGAGTTGGCCAATCCTTTTTTTTTGCACAGTTTGGTAAGGATTCTTCCAGGGGGAGCGAAGTTATAAGTCACCCAAAAAGTGTTCTTCCTATGTGTTGAGCAACTTAACCATAACTACACTGCAGCTACCGCAGGCCGGGAAATACAGTGTACATGGTTGAAAGCTGTAGCCGCTAGTGAAGACCAAAGTCTGTGGTTGGTGGACTGTTAGTGTTTCAAAATATAAAGTGCACATGGGCAATGATTGTAGCCAGTGTCCATGATTGAAGGCCATGATTAATAGCTAATAATGTATTAAAATTATATTAAAAATATATTTGGCCATGCACACTGACCATGGCTAAAGGCAATGCTTAATGCCAGTTACTGTTGTAATGTTAGTGATGTCATCAGTGATGTGATCTGTGATGTCATTATTGTGGTCATAGGATGCGTAACAGGGGCGCAAAGTTAAGGTGCCTTTAGCTGAATTGAAGGGGTTTTGTTGTGTTAAGTTCTCACCTTAACGTCCCTGCAACTAAATTTTTTTCCTTGAGGGTTTTCTTATTCCATACATAATTGACATCAATACTGCAGACAATTGGGCTAATGAAAATGATGTATCATGTCTACAAAGTAAAATAAAAAGAAATTATGCAAGCACATCCCCGCAAATAAACCTGTTCATAACGAAGATTGCTTGCACATGTGCTGAACTTTTTAAAGTGTTTACATGCACATGTAATGTTAATGAATAGAAAGTTATTAAATTGGTACTGTAACTGTGTACAAAGACTACACTCAATATATCTTAAAATAAATCTTTACAAGACTACTGCTCATATATATATATATATATATATATATATATATATATATATATATATATATATATATATATATGTATATATATATATATATATATCTATATAGCTAAAGTAACATAATTTTCCAAAGTACAAAGCACAAGACAAAGGACAAAGATACAGGACGAAGAAAGGTAAAAATCAAATGCATGAGTCAAGGTACTTCCTTTAAAAGACACAGAGGGTTTACAAAGAGATTGAACCACCAAGAAACAAAAACAATGACAGAAAACAGGAACGAGGTTCATGAAAGAGTGATACAATTACTGTTTTATGATATAGCAAACCAGAATGTGTTTTCCCTTCGCATGGTATATCCAAATGCAATGACGTGTTTGCGCCAAAATTACTGACCAATCGTCTAAATCAAAGTGAATATTCACCTGCACGTAGCAGTACTCACATTGAGCAAAGGTGCAATCATGTTGAAAGCTGCATTAACGCAGTTACGCGGCCTCCCGACTGTTTGTTACGGGTAATCAGATCATGTAACAGTTTTGCATTTCCACTATATCTTCAATGTGTTCATTTTTCCAATGTACTTTAAACTGTGTACTTGGATAACATTGGATAACACAGCTATAGTGACAATACAAGACCATATATAAGCTATAAAAAAAAGCTGCAGCACAGTATGGTCCAGACCATCTCATGCAATTTCCAATACACATCATCTGCATCATCCCAGGAAACTTGCACCAAATGATTTATCGTAATTCATGTTTCCCAAGCTTTCTGGAAAATTAGAAGGGGAACGTCTTATTATTTCCTTGTACAATGATAGACATGTTCAAATGTCCAACTGGTGAGCAAAACATTAAATACAATAAATTGACAACTCTAAAAAGACAATGCCACAAAAATGAAACCTCCTCTCTGAACCTCTCTAGCATTTCTAATTACTCTTCAAATACAATGTTCCAGTGCTGCCAGTGTTTGAAGACTCTGGCCGTTACTAGCGTCCCCTTTAATGGCTGGAGGTTGATTATGCACAACCACCACTCACAGCTACAGTCAATATCTAAAACCACATATAAGTCAGAAAAGACTGCAGTCCAGTATGGGTCAGACCATCTCGTATAATTTCCAATACACATCATCCACATCATCCCAGGGGACTTGCACCACATGATTTATCATGATTGATGTTCCCAAGCTTTCTGAGAGAACATTAGAAGAGCCATGTCTTAGCATTTTCTTTCACAATGTTAGACATATTCAAATGTCCAACTGGTAAGGAAAACATAACATAACAAAACGGGCAACTCTAAAAAGACAATGGGCCTCAATACTGGGTACCGGGTCCGGGTTCCTGGAATGAGGAATTACTCGGCCATTCCAACCTTGGAGGGCCTGGTAATTCCCTTTCCAGGAACCCGGACCCAGATCCGGAACATCCCTATTCCCATTTGAGCCCCGATAGGGCTCAATGGGAATTGGGAGGATGCTAACAACGGGCCCGTTAATGATGGGCCCGTTGTTAGCATCCTGGCCCACTCCCGGGACCTGCTAAGGACGTTTGGTAAAACCAGGTGTCCTTAGCGGGTCCCGCAAGTGGACCTCATAATGGGGCAGTAAATTAAGCCTCCTCTCTGAACCTCTCTAGCATTTCTAATGACTCTTCTAAAAGAGGGTTCCAGTGTTGAAGGTGTTTGAAGACTCTGGCTGTTGCTGGCAGCACCTTTAATGGGTGGATGTTGATTCTGCACCACCACCGCACACAGATACAGTAAGCATATCACACCACGTATAAGCCAAAAAAGTCTGCAGCCCAGTATGGGCTAGACCATCACATGCAATTTCCAATACGCATCATCCACATCATCCCAGGAGACTCGCACTAGATGATTTCTCATAATTGATTTTCCCAAGCATTCATATGGAACATTAGAAGGGCCATGTCCTAGTGTTTTCTTGCACAATGTTAGACGTATCCAAATGTCCAACTGGTGACTAAAATACAAAATAACAAAATTGACAACCCTAAAAAGTCAATGCCACAAAAAATGAAGTCGCCTCTCTGAACTTCGCTAGCATTTCTTATAACTTTTCAAATAGAGTGTTCCAATGCTACCAGTGTTTGAAGACTCTGGCTGTTGCTAGCAGCATCTTTAATGGCAGGAGGTTGATTATGCACAACCACCGCTCACAGCTACAGTGAAGATATAAGATCACATATAAGCCAAAAATGCTGCAGCCCAGTATAGACCAGACCACCTGATGCAATTTCCAATACGCATCATCTGCATCATCCCAGGAGACTTGCACCAGATGATTTATCATAATTTATGCTCCCAAGCCTTCTGACTTAACATTAAAAGAGCTATATCTTAGTGTTTTCTTGAACAAACTTAGACATGTTTAAAGTCTTATCCCTTGTACACAGGTGTATTATTGGCTGGGTGCTGAATTTCTTCAGGACAAATTTAGATCAAACATCCCCACCAGGTCCTTTCGACCAGAAGCAGCAAATCTGGTCACTATCCTGAAATTCCGGAGAACTCGGTTGGGTGGCTGGGCTTTTTTGGTTGCAGCAGGGGCCCTCTGGAATCAGCTACACATGGACATGCAGAATCTAACTAACCACCTGCAGTTCTGGCATGTGCTAAAAATGTTTCTCTTCTATACTAGTGGCTGACTACCCTCATTATTGTCCTACTGCCAAGGTGCCATTGTTATGGACATGAGCTCCATAAATAACTGTAACATAACATAACATGACAAAGTTCCAACTGGTAAGGAACATATAAAATAAAAAAATGACAACTCTAAAAATACAATGCTCGACAAATTGAAGCCTCCTCTGTGAACGTCTCTAGCATTTCTAATGACTCTTCAAAAAAAGTGTTTAAGTGCTGCAGATGTTTGAAGACAATGGCTGGTGCTGGCAGCACCTTGAATTCTTTTTATTTTTTTTTATTTTACATGCTTATAGGGAGCTGAAAGTCCGCAGGAATCAATGGGTGGAGGTTGATCTGCACAACCACTGCTCACATTTACAGTAAAGATATAAAACCACATTTAAGACAAACAATTCTGCAGCCCATTTCGGGCCAGACCATCTTGTGCAATTTCCAATTTGCATCGTCCACATAATTCCAGAAGACTTGCACAATGTGATTTATCATGATTGATGTTCCCAAGATTTCCGACGGAACATTAGAAGTGCCACGTGTTAGTGTTTTCTTACACATTGTTAGACATACTCAAATGTCCAACTGGTGAGGAAAATATAAAATACCACAAATGACAACTCTAAAAAGACAATGCCACAAAAAATGAAGCTGCCTCTCTGAACCTCTCTAGCATTTCTAATAACTATTCAAAGAGAATGTCCCAATGCTGCAGATGTTTGAAGACTCTGGCTGTTGCTAGCAACACCTTTAATGGATAAGGTTGATTATGCACAACCACCGCTCAGAGCTAAAGTAAAGATATAAAACCACATATAAGCCAAGAAAAAGGTTGCAGCCCAGTATGGGCCAGGCCATCTGATGCAATTTCTAATAAACATCATCCACATCATCCTAGGAAACTTGCATCAAATGATTTATCATAATTCATGTTCCCATGCTCCATATCCCATTCCATGGCAGACATCTTATTTTTTCTTTTTTCATTTGCAACTCAATAAAGACACTTTTATCACATTTTCAGCACCATGGGATGAAGTGTATGAAGACTTCCTGCAGATGTATTGCATCAGAGAAAATAGTTCCTAGGGAGGCCTCTTGCTCATTCAAGTGGTACTGTTGGAGAGAGGAGCAGCACTTTTGAAGACACTTCATGAAAAGCCTCCTCTTGGATCCTCTCTCGCATTACTAATAACTCTTCAAAAAGAGTGTTCCAGTGCTATCAGTGTTTGAAGGCTCTGGCTGTTGCTAGCAGCACTTTAATGGGTGGAGGTTGATTATGCACAACCACCACTTACAGCTACAGTGAAGATATAAGACCATATATACGCCAAAAAAGGCTGCAGCCCAGTAATGACGAAACCATCTTGTCCAATTTCCAATACGCATCATCCACATCATTGCAGGGAACTCGCACCAGATTATTTATCATACTTGATGTCCCCACGCTTTCTGATGGAACATTAAAAGGCCCATGCCTTAGTGTTTTCTTGCACAATATTAGACATATACAAATGTCCAATTGGTGACAAAAATATAAAATAACAAAAATTACAACTCTAAAACGACAATGTCACAAAAGATTAAGCCTCCTTTTTTAACCTCTCTAGAATTTCTAATAACTCTTCAAATAAAGTGTTCCAATGCTGCTGATGTTTGAATACTCTGGCTGTTGCTAGCAGCACATTTAATCGGTGGAGGTTGATTATGCACAACCACCGCTCACAGCTACAGTGAAGAAATAAGACCACATATACGCCACAAAATGCTGCAGCCCACTCTGGGTCAGACCATCTCATGCAATTTCCAATGCGCATTATCCACATCATCCTAGGAAACATGCAACAAATTATTTATCATAATTAATGTTACCAAGCTAAATATCCCATTCCATGGCAGACATGTTTGTTTTTCTTTTTTCAGTTGTGAAATGCTGCAGTGTCTTCAACTGAATAAAGACGCTGTTAGTACCTGGGATGAAGTGGATGAAGACTTCCAGCAGATGCATTGCATCAGGAAAAAAAGATCCTAGCAAGGCCTCTCGCTCATGCAAGTGGTACTGCTGGAGAGACGAGCAGCACATCTGTAGACACTTCATGAAAAGCCTCCTCTCTGAACCTCTCCAGCATTTCTAATAATTCTTCAAATAGAGTGTTCAAGTGCTGGCAGTGTTTGAAGACTAAAGATGTTGCTGGCAGCACCTTTAATGGGTGGGAGGTTAATTCTAAACAACTACTGCTCATGGCTACAGTGGAGAAACAAGACCACATTTAAGCTAAAAAAATGAGACCATCTCATGCAATTTCCAATACACATCATCCACATCATCCCAGCCAACTCGCACCAAATGATTTATTGTAATTCATGTTCCCATGCTTTCTGACAGAAAACTAGAAGGGGGACGTATTCTTATTTCCTTGTACAATGATAGACATGTTCAAATGTCCAAATGGTGACCAAAACATTAAATTAAAAAAAATACAACTCCAAAAAGAAAATGCCACAAAAATGAAGCCTCCTCTCTGAACATCTCTAGCATTTCTAATTACTCTTCAACTACAGCGTTCCAGTGCTGCCAGTGTTTGAAGACTCTGGCCGTTGCCAGCGTCACCTTTAATGGGTGGAGGTTGATTATGCACAACCACCACTCACAGCTACAGTGATGATGCAAGACCACATATAAGCCATAAAAGGCTACAGCCCAGAGTGGACCAGACATTTGTGTGCAATTTCCCAAACGCTGCATCCAAAACATCCCAGGAAACTTGCACCAGATGATTTATCATAATTGATGTTCCCAAGCTTTCTGACGGAACATTAGAAGGCCCATGCCTTTGCATTTTCTTGCACAATGTTTCTAAAAACCACCAGTTTTGACCAAATCCCCTAAATATCTCTATCTATTTTTGGGAAGGGGACACCCCCTTTGCCGTCAAATATTTAAAAGACAACTGCGCAAAATGACCCCAAACCATGCATGGATCGCGAGTCAATGCTTTGTACCCAAGTTGTTTCAGGCCTGGTCCAAATCCATCTTGCGGTTTAGGCTTTGCACTTTGGCAAAATGTACCTTGTTTGTCTATTGGAAAATAAATAGGAAGTAGGCTGCACTTTTGGAGAAAATACATTTTTGGGGACGCGTAATAACTTTCACATTTTCTAACAAATCCTTACAAATCTTTGCAGACTTGGGCGCACAAGGTTATTAATCACTTTCAAATGTTGGTCAAAACCGTTACACCAATCAAACGTTATTAAAAAAAAGAATTTTCCTATGGGAGTTTGACTCACCTTAACTGTAGGGTGGCTATATATATTCACTGAAAAAACATTGTTAAAGTGATGTTATGGTTTAGTTGCACTAATAAAAACCCATGAACTTCAATGAAATACATTGTTAAATGGTCGTTAGGATTACAAGTAAAACGCGAAAACCCCCAGAAATTTGCCAGTTATGGTAAGCTAAGCAACCATAATTTGCGCCATCACAGTGCACTGCTAAAACAAACACCTAGTACTGGATAGAGGACATCAAAAATGTCATTCAGATAACATCACATTTCTGTGCCACTTGTTTTTTTTTCACTGACATGTCTAGGCTAGTGTTTATTTTTACTGACAATGAGAATATGAAAAATTGAAAAGGTGCTATAAACATATACATTAACCTTCATATATCTTCTTAAAGTACTTTCCATAGAATTTTATTTGACCTCATAGTGCACATACATGGGGCAATAAGCAGGCCTCAAACACAGAATTCATTTGTGCACACGATAATCAACTCTAATGTTATTATTTATTTTTCGGTCCTGTTCTTCCTTTCTTCCTTACTTTAGTTTCCCTGTATGTGGCTCTAATTTTATGCATTCTGGATTTTTATATGTATTCTTTGTACTGACACAAGTATGTCGCAAGTTTGAAATGGTTAGCTATTTATTCAGTATTTAACATTACACAAATCTTTGATAAGGTAGCATTTATTATTTTACCATCGGAAATTATCACGTTAAAAATATTTTACTTTTTGGTATATGCTGCAGCCATTGGCTATGTGTATGTATGATTAGGTTCCTGTATTAACAACAACCTTCGAATATAATGTTTTCTTTAGATGTGAACATTCTTTAATACATTAAGTAGTTCATGATTGATATCCCTATCACCCCTGACATCTTGTTACCAAACATATAAACACTACCCCTTGTAGGCACTGTTCATGAACATGATTTCAATATGTGATGTTATCTGTGAAGTCATCAATGACATTTGTGATGCCATCTTTCATGTAGTGGCTGTTTGTGTTAGCAGTGCACTGTGGTGGCATGAGTTATGGTTGCTTAGCTTACCATAACCAGCACATTTATGGGGTTTTTTGGTTTTACTTGTAACCATGACGTCCATTTAACAACTTTTTTTCATTGAATTTTATGGGGTTTTATTAGTGTGCCTTAAACATAGTGTGCCTTTAACACAGTTTTTGGCAATGAATTTCGTAGGTTTTTTTTAGTGCAACTTATCCATAACTTCCCTTTAACAAAGTTTTTTTTCAATGAATTTCATGGGTTTTAAATAGTGCACCCTTAATTTCCTACAACTTACAAATATCATACTTACCCCCAATATAGCACCCAATGTAGCAACCTTTTTGTCCAATTTACAAAGTTTCACTTTAAAACTCTGCCATTCCCCCCTTACAGCATCATTTTTAACACTTCTATACTCATTTTGCTACTTTTTCCACTGTTTTTGTTTGTTGATGTTTGCGAACGTCTGACGTCATCGCTGACTTTTCAGACAGTGTCACGTGACCATGCGCTCGAGCACAGCAGATTGACATGTCCGTGAACCCGTCCACACTTCGTGAATTGGTCCGTGCTTCACGAACAGTTCAGAACTGCATTTTCTGCTGATCTAGGAACTTTCGAGCTCAAAATGTACCCCTGCACAGCTCCTACACCTATTAGTACTCAGTATCCATTAACAATCCAGCACACAGCACATACTTAGAAGAATATTAGCAAAACTGCTATTTATCTTACAAATGGCATGAGCTATTGCCATCCCTCTTCCCCAAGAGCCAACACCACACCACCACCAGCTGGAGGACCCACACAACAACAAAAAAGTGCAGTACTCAAAAGACAATGAAGAGGAGCAAGACGATGAGGTAAAGGAAGTGCCTACCTCTAGCATCCAGATAGAATCGTGGGTGTGACAGTTCTTTACCACTCTTGGGAATGTACCAAAGGCTAAAGCTACCAAAGTTAAATGCACTGAGTGCAAAGTTCAACTCAGTCGCGGACTACCTGGATAGTACTCCTATGGGACCACCTCCATGCACCACCATACCAAATCCAATCACTGCAATGCTCTCAGAAAGGGTGTTCCTTTCTTAGGAAGTAGTACGCTGTCTTCCTCCACCTCATCTTCCTCAACCAATACTGTAACCACACATCCAACTTCTGTGGGACCCAAAATCCCACCAGCAACCTTGCAAGCGATAAAAGAGGCTGTTGATCCATATCTTTCAAAAACAACAGTACTATTTATATACTGCAACACACCACTCTGCAGGGGGATACATTTCAAAGTGCTTTTGAAGCTGTAATAAAGGAGCATGAGAAGCACTGCCCCCTCACTTAGATGTAACACATGCGCAACATCTTCCCCTGTCTGCGTGCCCCTCCATATTTGTGGTTGGTGCCTCGTCCCTCATTTCCCTCCCCACTGTACTCTCTGAACTCTCTGGCAAAAAAGACACCAAAATAACAGTTCCATAAGGAACCACCTTTCACAGTTAAAAAATAGAACAAAAAAAATAATCTTATGGACTCCATGTTCTTTAAATTTCTCAGTAAAGTAGTTAGACTCAATAAGATTCTCCGACATTTCCGTTAGCAATTTGTGTTATGCTAATGGAAATAATACGGCAATAAGACCCTCGCCACCAGCCCATTACCGCATAAGGTAATGCCCACGGCAACCATAGCCCTTAATGAATGCCCAGGGAATTACCTCGTTCGGTAATGGCTCGCAGTCGAGGGGCTTATTACCCTTATTACCCTGGCCCGTTAGACCAGAGAACTAATGTTTTTTTCTGGCTGCGAGACGCGTTGCGTTTCTTAGCTGGAAAAACAAGTTAAAAAAATTGACACTGTAAACCAGAAAATGTAGTCAGTTTTTTCTTTTTTGTGAACAAAGAAAATGGCCACCATGGAACGGGAGAAGAGAAACTCTGTATTCCCTTCTCCCTTTCAATGTCACCCATTATAAGTAAGGGGGAAAAGGGGAAATGGTAAATTAAAAAAAAGGCCACCATGAAACAGGGAAAAGGCACTACGTGTAGTCACTTCTCCCTTTCAATGGCGGACCAGGCGCGTTTATGGGTGAGGTGAAAGAATGAAGGGGACTGGTGCGATTTCGCAGATGCAACGTAAGCAGGAATACCATACAGTAAGGCTCGGAAAAGAAACTATCAGTGAATAGAAAACACAATCTATACGGTGCACCAGGTACTAATGGACAATTGTATACTAGAGAAAAATATAGAGGGACAGCAACAATTTCTGTCCCAAATAATTTTCTCTAGCATACAATCTAGTCTCCTTTCCTCCCATCTCTCGCTCGCTACCCATCAGGCCAAGCCAACTCTAGCACTGCCACCTACCTTCTCGGTCATCTGACCCATGAAGTGTGTGTCAGTTGAGGATTTTCGCCACCAATTTCTCTCCCCCTCCTCCTCCTCTGGCTGACTCACATTCTGACACAGCCTTTTCATGCTCCACTCTTCTATCTCTGATACTCTTGATTCTCTTGCCCCTGTCATGAGGATCCGCTTGAAGCCCAAAGCCAAGTGCAACTCTTGATATGACTCTGAACGTACCAATGGCTAGCTTTCTGAGCATCCTCTGACAAACTGGCCGCCCGTCTGCTCCAAAGGCAATACCGGCTCCCTGTCTACACTAAGAAGAGAGCCCACATCCAAGCCCATGTCTCTGCGGCATCTAACAACTCAGCCAAAGTCCCCTCCCAGGCCCTCTGCATGGCCCTGGCTTCTCCTTTCATCTCTACAACTCAGGACATCCTGTCCACCCTCTCGTCCTCTCCTTCTCCCACTACTCTCTCCTCTACCTCAGGCACCCTTGTGGCCACCTCTCCTCCCTCTTTTTCTTCCTTTCCTCTGTTCTTCCCTGACAAGGTTTCTAGACAAGTCTGATCTATGAAAGTCTTGTCAAAACAGGTTCTTCCCTATTCTTCCAAACCATCAAGGACCACATTGACACCCTCACTCCTGCCCTGGCTGACTTCTGCAACCACTCCTTTGCCAATGGAGCCTCCCTTACCTCCTGAAGCACTCTCTTGTGCACCGTCTTCTCAAGAAACCCTCAGTTGACCCTTCCAAGCCCGGCTAACTATCGCCGATCTCCATCACTCCTTTCCTGGGCAAACTCCTGGAAAAGCTAGCCATCCCCCAGCTTAATCTTCAGACTGAATCTCTTGGTTTTCTCCATGACCATCAGTCTGGCTCAGAGCAGCCAGAAGCATGGAAACTGCTCTCCTTAACATCTGTGAAGACCTGCTTGCTAACCTCGATTCTAATCTCTCCTCTGTCCTCATCTTACTCGATCTCTCTTCTGCCTTTGACACGGTCAATCATGCCATCCTGCTCAGTCGTCTCCATGATGACCTGGTTATCACCGGCTAAGCCCTGGCCTGGCTGACCTTGTTCTTCTCTGATCGACCCTCTCAGGTCCAACTTGGGTCCTTCCTTTCCTCTTTCTCACTCTCTACCTGTGGTGTTCCCTAGGTGTCTAACCTCTCTCCCTGGCTGTTCAACCAAATATCTGGCACCTCTCGCCCACCGCATTGCCACTCTCTTCTCCAACTTTCTTCTCCAACTTTCAGTGCTATGAGGACAACACTCGTTTTCAGGCTCCCCTCTGCCACCACTTCTCCTTCTCTCATCTCTGACTGTCTGTCTGCTATCCAGGAGTGGTGTGTCACCAACGATCTCTGCCTTAATGCCAATAAGACAGAGATTCTCCTCATTGGCACACCAGCACCCTCCTTTCCTGTCACTCTCTAGCCAGTCTCCCTTGGCTCTCTTCCTGCTCCCACCTGTGAGGCTAATAACCTCGGGGTCATCTTTGACTCCACACCCTCCTTTTCTTATCACATCTCTGACATCTTTAAGAAGTCACCCTACCAACTGCACCTCCTCAGAGGTATTCTTCATTTCCTCTCCTTCCACCAGAAGCTCACTGTCTCTAGAGCTCTGGTTCTCTCTAGGCTGGACTACTGCCTGCTTCTACGCATCCAGAACAGGACTGCAAGACCTTTCCTTGGCTTCAAGCCCATGGATTGTATCTCTCCAGCACTGGAATCACTGCATTGGCTCCTAGTGGATGCAAGGATTAAGTTCAAGACCCTCTGCATTGTCCACAAGGCCTTCTGGGGCCTGGGTCCTCAATACCTCCAACTCTCTCTTCGTAAATACCTTCCTACTCAAGCTCTTCTCTCCTCCACCTCCAACTCCCTCAGGGTCAGTTGCCTCTCCAAGTAACGAGTTGGTGGTAGATTTCTTTCTTCAGCTGCGGCATCCATCTGGAACAGCCTCCCTGCCTCTCTGGAACTCAAGGAGAAACATCTCCAGTTCCAAAAGCACCTCAAGACCTTCCTCTTTGCTTCTACCTTCCCTCTTCCTCTACCCTGATGCTTTCCAGTCTAATACTGCACTGGTCACCTGACTACCGTCTGATTTCAGGCCCAAGTCCCTACCCACCCCGTTGCCCACCACCGCACTGCCTCCCGGCAACCCTTGCAATTAGGTCTGTATCCATAATCCTACAGTCCCCCTACCTGCACTTTGGGACACCTGCTTTCTGCACTTAGCCCTGCACCTGCCACCTTTTGGCCACTCTTCTTGTAATTGTTTTGATCTCATGTACAGCACTGCCCCATCCCCTTTCCCCTGGCACTTTTCCCCTGCCCCTCCCCTGCACTTGCACAATCTCAATGTCACTTGGCCTAGTAAGATCGTTGCCTCTGTCGTCCCTCTGTTCCCCCTTCTGTGCCTCGTCCTGCCTTGAAACACTTGTGTTTAGCCATGTTACAAATGCCATATCATATCATATACCATATCATATGGACCATAATCAATGGAGCTTTATAACTATCCAGAGTTTACACAGTCCACTTTCCCGGTCACGGATCATTAAAGACCCGGATGGCACATGGACACCATTGCACAGGGTAGCCCTTCCACCATTTTCAATGTTATATTTGCAATGCCTCCTCAATGCCTGCTTTCAAACAGTCACACATCCATCCACCAATCACTTCCAAAAACTGTACAAATAATCCTATGACCATATTACACTTGCACACAACAATTGCCACTTAACAATCTTCTAAAAATCTTTTGCATCTGCATTCCCCTTACGTATACAAAAGTATGTACTCACTGCTCCTTTAAATGCACATAAGCATTGTGCAGTGAGACAAGTGGATCAATAGAAGGCTCAGTACGTATGGGCAAGTGCTCCTGAGAACCCAGGAGGCCAATGCCATGGGATGCTAAGGTGGGACGCCACTGGCTACCTACTGGAGCAGAGGAGTCCCAAGGGTGCGATGCATCTTAACCATAACATCCCTTTATCAACGTTTTTTCTGTCAATGTAATAGGTTTCATCACTGTATATAAGTTATTAATAATTCCTCTTTTCATATATATGAAAGAACTATAAATCTCCTTTAAGAAAATATTTTTTGCAACACATACTTATGTCAGCTGTTATCAGCAGTGAATGCTGGGGATTCAAATCATTGTTCAATTGCCTATGGCATAAGGCTCAACCATGACCCCAGCACAACCAAACCACCCCTATTATTCACTGCACCTATTCTGAATCCTAGCTCAGTGTCCGCTATACCCTAATAATATAACCAATCACCAGTGCTTATTGTTTGCTCCATGGCCAGTCCCCAAATCAATGGAGCATGGGCTTTAGCAAATGCCGCATTGCCCAATAAGCAAATCAGAGTACACATTTGTGTTTGCTGAGGGCCAGGCCCACTACCCAAACACCAAATGTATATCACTACTTACATTCTTACACTTTGGAAAAATTTAACACAACAAATATTTCCAAAACACACTCTCAGGTCCTTGCAAAGGTGTGTCACGCAGGTTTACCACGTAGCCGGTCCCTGGTGGCCATTCCCACTTTAACCCCATTGCTGGTCCCTCTAGGTCATCGCCAGTAGCCAGATTGTCTGGGTCATGGCCTATGCCAATACCCAGACAATCTGGCCACTGCCCATGGCCACAGGCTATACCTCAGTGACCAAAGGTATATCACTATGCTTTGTACCTAGATTATGACACTTTTCAAAAAATAAAACACGGACACATTTGCAAAACCATGCTTGCAGATCCTTGCAAAGGCTCCTTACATTAGTTTGCTACAAATATGTGCATGTTTTTTTTATATATGCATAAAATAGTCATATAATTTAGCCCCCAATAGACAAAATCTATTCGCACTTTGCACAAACATTCAAGGTTAGGTCTATAATCTTTCTGGAAAACATTTGTCCACATTCTGAATGTAATGCAGTTTCATTGAGTGGTGCCAAAGTTATAAGCCATCCAAAAATGCTTTTCACTA